>NC_137795.1:62020723-62633223 GCF_963383645.1 Muscardinus avellanarius | reverse complement strand
CTTGGCTTATGCACTCACAGTAAACAGTGGCTCAATGAATGGGAAGGGGAAAAGGTAGAAACTGAAAACCTGGAAGTGGGAGATGTTCTCAAAGGTGCAGTTAGTGACCTTATGGTATACCTGCTGAAGGCAAAGGCTGAGCCCGTGCTTCTGCTCCTACTGAATTAGCTGGTACACAGCAGCTGTTTCAATAACTGCACCCAGCTACTGTGCTGGGCACAGAGCATTCCACACACTGGTAATTCGCCACTAATCTAGAAAGGTAGGCTTAACACATTTCTGGAGGCCAAATATTATTCTTTTTAACTCCATGTATTTGAAAGGTGATATTTTTTTCTTTCCAACATATTTGATTTCATGTAATAATAAATTATGTTGTCACCATAGCCAACAGCATGTTACTATCATTTTGGGTCCATTTAAGATTCTTTTTGCTACTGCTGGTGTTTGCTCTTTGCCTTTGTCTTAATTCTTTGAGTATAATTTCTAGGTTAGCTGAAGGCTAACCTCAGGTGGAATCTGAGTTGGATAATACAGGGTAATGCATAAGAACTGTAATTGGATAATAAATAGTGAATGCAGTGATTATGATAAGTGCACCACTTAGGTTTGAGTACTGGCATTTAATGGCAGAAGCCAATAATAAGAAAGCAAGGAAAATGCCAATGGCAATAAGACTCTCATTTCTGTGAGGTGACCCTGAATAGCCCAATGTTGTGCCACCTACACTGGTACTGTTCACAGAAGGTGGAATGTCCCTCATCCTTCTGTGGACAGCATCATCTACAATTTTTAATGAGAGCATATAAGGTTGAAAAAATTTTAAAAATCTAAATGTAACCATGCATTGGGTAGGTGGGGATTTAGGTGGAAGGAGAGAAGGTCTACCACCATCACAGGGAAGTAAAATATGACATCAATGTAAACCTTTCCCTTACATTTGGTTGGTAATCAAAATATGCTGCATGCACTACAAACAGTGACTATGAACTGTAAACTCAACTATGTGTACATGCACTCACAAGTATATACATCTTAAGATTAATGGATGCCATTTTTAATCTCGCTTTTAGCTTTTGCAATGTTCTTTCTCTAGAAATGAATTCTTAAACAAGAAATTGGATTCAATTGATAAAATCCTTATTCAGAACTATCTACATAGAGCTTCTCAGCTATAAATATTAATTAATTGGATCACCGGTACCCATAATGCAACTTTGTTCTGACCCATGTGCCCTATGAACTAGATATTTTTTGGATTCAATTTTCTTAAAACCAACTGTCAGCATCATGTGATGGAGGAGATGAAAAATGAAAATGAGCAGTCCCGCTGTGCAGGTGGGTGACCTGTGGGAGACAGTCTGCCTGGTAGGATTTTTACACGAACCATCAGACACAGACCAATTGATTAGATCATCTCATACCCGCCACCAACTAGGCTCAAGAGACTAATTAGAGAGAGTACTGCCTGCGCAGGCACCCCATTGACACCTAATTTGCTCAGCCAAAGCCTTTGGGGAAAATGTATTATCTCTGCAGCTGCACTTCATGCATTTCTGATTTGAGGCATAAGCAAGGAGTGCTCCATCACTCTTTTAAGCAAACTGAATGTAGAAGCCCTCAAGTGCTAAATGCAAGCAAACAGACCCGAATTAAAAACGGGCCAGACCCTTTCAAATTCCCTCTGTGCTCCCTGATAAATTTTTTTTTGTGTGTGTACACACACACACACACACACACACCCCTACACACATGCCCCAAGTTAACATGCCAGAGGGACAACACAGCCAAGAACCTGCTCAGGGTGCTCCAATGTGATCAGATGGCCTGTGTTTTGCCTAGGCCTGTTTGTTCTCTCTGAGGTTTTGTGTTTGTTTTATTTTTTCTGTTCACTGCCCCTCCTCAAAATATTCTTTTTTTCAACATGAAGATTCTGGCATATCTCCCCCCCCTCAAGCTTCACTGAAAAGAAGTAACTATCCCGGTTCCAAATTGAAATTACCGTAGGTTTTCCTTTCTTTGCCTAAATTGCAAACAGGAGATTGTCTAGGATATATGTGAAGTGTATGGTCACCTGCTCATTGCCTAGCAGAATAGGGAGAAATACTACAGTATGACATAGAAGAGGCTATCTCACAACAGCAAATATAGTTTAGGATTATGAAACAATTAATTTCTCAAAAAAGAATAGTATTGCTTGACCAAGTTTGGCTTTATATGTTTCTGTCATAGAGTAAGACTAACTCCCATCTCTTCAAATGTAGAATCCAGGATACTAACACCTAAGAGGCATTTAAAAAATAGGCATGTAATTAATTACATACTCTTAGAAAAAGCAAGTAAAGATAAATAATCCAAGTAATGTGGAAAAATTAGGATGGCATCATGCCAAATCTAGAGAATATGGGGAATGGATTTCCATAATGCCGGGAACACAGAATAGGGCTTGCCACAGTGGTATTCTCCAGAGGACTTGCTGATTTTATGCCTTTCCACTTACATGTTGGAAGACTAGTTTACCTCTATGTTTCTGTAAATTACAATTATGTTTTATAATTTTTCACATCTACCCTCTTCTTTAAAAGGCAAACAAGAATTGAAAAAACAAAAACAGTTTTAGTGTCTTCTTTTAAAACCAGCATTCATGATTGGTCTTATTTGGGTAGTGCCCAGACAGCCAGGCATCAGGCCATCTCTTCTTGAGGGAATGGGAAGTAGCTACAGGGGAGATGTTTGAAGATAGAGTCGGGGCTTTTACTGAACCATACAATGGTGTGTTGAGCTATTCTGATTTTGTGGAGAACAAGGCCTAGAAAATTCTCCATCCCCAAGTGTCATATCAATAAGGTTTCACATGAAAAGTATCCAGGAAGACAAATAAACCTACAAAGCTCGACCACTTTAGTTTCTTTGCTTAAAATACCAAGAAAAACAAACAAAATAAGTATTTAGGCATACTTCATTTTCAAGTTTAGTTTGTTATTGTGGAGAAAGAAATCCCACAAATAAGTCAATAGTCCCTAAGCACCTAGGCAAGTACAAGTATTACAAACACACAAACACACACACTCATTTGAATGTACACAACACATAATCAACTTTCATACTATAGATTTTATATAAACGTTGGACTCAAAACTACTGAATTCAGGAAATCTGAGGACAGCTTAACTTACTAATTTTTTGAGTGAGTTAATGTTATGATTTGGCTAGAAATATACATTTTCTTTTAGAACATCTGAAATCAGTGGTTTCCAGTTTCTCTGACACTGCCCTGAAGCTGCTTGGGAGGTGAGAGCAATGGCAGGAAACAGAAGGAAGTAAAAAATTAGTTAAACCTACTTCTCTAAGTTATTTCTGATTTATGATAATTACGCTTCTTCCCTCCAGAAGAACACACATCTTGGAAAGCAGCAAGACAATATTAATTAAAACGAATGCAGAGACAGACAGGCTTTGTTTTAAGCTTGACAGAAGGTCCATCATTGAAAATGGCTCAAATCCTTTAAGTTGAAAGCTGTTTGGTAACATCCATATGGATGCACAATGCACTAATTGCAGCAACTTTGCACATTTTAAGCTTCATGCCAAAGTGGTGATTTTAATTAAAAAATTTCAGGCAAAGCCGTAAGTCTAACATTTCAAAACAAAGCATTTCTCACATGAGATGGACTGAACATATCATTTTAAGAATCATCATTATCAGCGAGCATTTATTGAAATCCTCATTAAAGACCAAGAATTATATGATGTGTAATTAGTCCAGATAGGAAAAGAATGCTCTATTTTAATGGCATGACTGTTTATTAAGTCAGATTTATGCAAATTTAAAAGATTGGTCATAATTTCAGATACATATGGACAAAAGGATGGCAATTCTGGGACTGTGTCTCAGTCAATGCCAAAACAGTATGGGAAGATTCCTGATGCAGGCCTTCTCCCAACCACCAAGACACATAAATCACTTTTCTAGAAAGACATGTAAACATATTTTTATTAAAATTAAATATTATATAATCATATTGTGATACATCTATATATTTGTAAGTATAATTATATTTGCATAAAATGTTAAGGCTTGAAATAGCTCAGTGAAATAATTTTAATGGCATCTGATTTCAAAAAGATTAAATAAACAGATATATATTAAAATATACATGTATATTTTGGCTATTACAAATTGTGCTGCTATGAACATGGGTATGATATGTTACTGTAGTTCTCTGGTTTCAACCCCTTTGGACAAATACCCAGGAGTGGTAGAGCCGGGTCTTATGGTGGATCTATTCCCAGTTTTTTTTTTTTTTTTTTTTGGTGGTACTGGGGTTCCTGGAAGCCCTTCTACCTCCGGGCTACACTCCCAGACCTATTTTATACTTTTTATTTAGAGACAGGGTCTCTTGAGCCAGCGAGGCTGGCTCTGAACCAGCGTGATCCTCCTGTCTCCGCCTCCCAAGTGCGGGGATTACAAGCGTGCGCCACACCACACCCGGCATATTCCCAGTTTTCTAAGGAATCTCCACACTGATCTCCATAGCAGCTGAACTAGTTTGCACTCCCACCAACAGTGTAAAAAGAGTTCTTCTTTCCCCACATCCTCACCAGCATTTGTTGTTATTTAATTTCTTTATGCTTGCCACTTTGATTGGGGCTAAGATGAAGGGATTGCAAAATTATGGGAAATAATACACACAATGGAATTCTACTCAGCTATAAAGAAGAAAATCATATCATTTGCAAGAAGATAGAAAAACATTATGTTAAGTGAAATCAGCCAGACATAGAAAGAGAAGGGACATATGTTTTCTCTAATATGCCCAAACTTGGGAGTATTAGGAATACCAGAGGGACTCCAGATAATGGAGGGGAAACCTAAGCAAAGCTAGAATAGAAGGATAGGAGAGGAAGAAGGCTGAGGTTGGTTAATGGAGGAGCTACATCTGAATAAGTGTAAAAGTATGAATATAGCATGGTTAATTCATTGTTGGGAGGGGAGAAGGGGAAGCGGAGGAGAGGGCACCAAGCACAGTCTGAATGTATGCCATTTTTAATATGTTCCACATAAAAACAAAAGAATAATACATGTATAGTTATACATGTACAAAAAATGTGAAGTTTGAAATAGCTTATTGAAGTTGTTTTAATGGTAATGTTAACAGAAAAGCCTTCACTAGAAGTAGCTTATTTTTCTCGAGAATTTTGTATTACTTGAAGCTTGATTGCTCAGCATACCTTTGCAAGTGACTGGATCCCAAGAGGGTATAAGTTAATTAAATAGGATTCTGACCGTTTAAACCTCCTTATACATTACAGTTCTACTAAACTATATTTAAATAAACCAAATGCAAATCCATGAAACTCAGCAGTGTGCGCATTTTCTACAACTTAAAACACACACACACACACACACACACACACACACACGCACGCACGCACGCACACACACGCACACACACCATAAAACCACTTGTAAGTATTTAGTACTCTGAGAAACGTGAGGGCTCTTAACAGAAAGTCTTGAAAGGAAAGATAACTTCATCTTGGGTGAATTCGTTTTGTCCATATTGAAACTTGTCTGCCATTATTGTCCAGTGTCGTGTTAGGGGTTTGAGTTCAATATATATGGATCCCCTACAATTTTGAACCTATTTCATAAACCATCTTTTTCAGTATGAGTTTGCAAAGCTAAAATATTCATTTCTGTAGCAAAATTAGAAGGCATGTAAATGGTTATTGATGTCAGAATGAACCAGAAGTCATTTGGGTTCACGGGGAGATTCCTTTCCGATGCTAGAGTTTGGAGCTACCATGAAAGATGCATAAACATGTCACATGCAAGCTGAAGAGGCTGTGGTATTGTACGTGTTGCCCAGTGCCCATGCGCCTTTATTTCTGCTTGGTTTGGCTACAGATGCTATCTTGGAAGCAGGTGTATTGTATTCTCCTGGTACTTGAATATTTTGCTCTTTTATCCAAAATATGGTATCGGCAACTTATTCTTTCACTAGTTTTTTAGTGTTTTTGCTGCATTTGTGAGTGCTGTTATCCAGGTGAACATGTGGGGCGGTCTGCATCTCTTTTTTTGTGTGTATAAGCCCTTTAATCTTTACTGTAATGTTTTACTGAACACAGATAGGGACACAAAAAATATCAATTGTAGTAGAATTGTCTGTTCATGTGGGAATGCATCCTGATATTGTCACAGAGTAACACATTGTGACATGACCATTATGCCTCACATTTCCATCAGGAAACGTCCACAGACAGTGAGATGGTCCCAAAGCATCCATGATAAAGGACACGGGGGCTGGACAGCCAGCTAAGCCCCCACCAACTGGCTGCTTTCCAACACAAAACGGCTTCACCAAGTATCAGTGAGCAATGCCACATCAAGGACAAGTCACTGAACACTGTTGATCCACGATGTGAAGGCTCCATCTACATGAAGTCCTCTCGCATGCATTCCACTCGCAAGTACAATGGGTTAATTTTACAGTATTTCAGTATTAGTTACCGTTCCATTAGATGTCACATTTTATATGATACTGAAGATGAGTTCTAAAAGATGTACTTATAGAACATGTACATTGTTATGAGAAATAAACATTACTATTTTGTGCTCGTGTGGCATTTTCTCCTATCCTGGGTACTCTCACACTTATGCTAATGGGAGTGCCTGAAAAAATAGGGCCATGACCTTTAGAAAATAATAGCTTTTATAGACTTTGTTTTTTAGGTTCTAATTCTTTTAGTCATTGATTAGATATTTTCTGGAATATCAGCAGTAGGAAGTCTACTGCAAGTTTAAACACTCAGTATTCACACAAAAACCACAACCTTTATAGGAACCAGTTTAACAAACAGCTCCAGTTTTCTCAGACTGAGGGAGTTTCTAAGATGGGGGATTCTAAGGCTTTAAAGCTGGAGCAAGCTGGAATGAGCTGGATAACCCTATGAGGAACAACTGAATCAGGATGTGGTGACTTTTAGGTTTATTAAAAAACGTAGATGGCAAGGTTGGTACTTTATTATATGAACTAAAATGAAAAATATGTTGAAACTACACCTCAAAATGTGAGTCACAAAAATAGCACAAATGTAAAACACCAAGAAGGGTGAAAAGCTCAGTGATAAGAAAGATGGGGACAGGGACAGTAGCCTTCCCTCTTCTCAACCCCTAGACTGCACTAGGATTTTTCACTTATCTCCTTGGGGAAGATACCATTTGACTCTGTGGGTTTTTTTAATTAGTTTTTTTTTAAATTAAAGTCATAGTGAGTTGCATTCAGCACTAGCAATGAAGGTGTTGAAGTCTATACCATCAACTTGTTCTTCTCCACAATTCTCAGGTGCACTTTTGATAAGTCCATCTATTTACTCAGTCTATTCACTGTCTGTGCAGTGTGGCATGGAGATGGAAGAGGTGCAGATGCTACCCACATCACTTTATGTCTTTTCCTGGGGAGTTGAGGCCATTTACATTCAGTGTGATTATTGAGATGATTTTTAATTCCTAACATGTTAAGATTTTATTTCTGTTTGAAATACTCTTTATTCTTTGCTTAGTTGTCTGCTGAATGGAAATTCTTGTTTTTCTGGTTCTGGCATGTATTACCTATTTCTTCTTTTTAGTTTCTAGTGCTGTTTTTGAAGACATAAATTCCTTCAGTTTCTGTTTGTCATGGAAGCTTCTTATTTACCCATCTAATTTGAAAGATAGTTTTGCTAGGTAGGAAATTTTTGCCTGGAAGTTGTTTGTTTTTTCCCCAGAGTTTGGAATATGTCACTCCAGGCCCTTTTATCTTTCATGTCTTGATATGGGACGTCTTGAGTGATTCTAATTGGCTTGCCTCTGAATGTCACTTGTTTGCCTCTGAATGTCACTTGACCTTTTATTTTTGTTGCCTTTAAGATTCTCTCCTTGGCTTCTACATTAGTCATTTTGACTATTATGTGGCGTGGGGAATCTTTTCTCTGATCTTGTCTAAAGGGAGTTCTATAAGATTCCTGGACCTGTGTCTGGACCTCTTGTTCTATGTTTGGAAAATTTCCTGCTATTACTTCTTTGCAGAGATTACTTTTTTGAAGAGATTATTGATCCCTTAGGTTTCACCTTATTTACCCTCCTCTGTTCAAATTATTCTTAGGTTAGCTCTCTTAAAATGAGCCCATATTTCTTCAGTGTCTAATTCCTGCTGTCAAATTGTTTTTCTAAGTTATAAACTATGTGTTCGTTTTTGGAATGATCATCTTTTAGGAGCGAGATTCTATTCTTCATGTGGTCTAATCGATTGTTTATAGTTTGAATTGATGCCTTTACTTCAATGATTGCATCCTTTATTTCTTTCAGACTCTTTGAAAGTCTTGTATTATTTCTACAGTTACATTCCGGATTTGATCTTCTGGAGATCTCTGTATTTCTGTGTTATCAGGTTCTGCTATTCTGGGGTTGTGGGAGCTCATTGCTCCATTGTTGTTCCTCCTTCCCATGATTTCAGAAGTTTGTGCCTTCTCTGGGTTCTTCTCCGGGTCACCACGACTTCACTTATGGTGCTCTGGATCTCTGGGGTTTGTGGTAATCTCAGCTGCCACTACTCCTTTACTGGGTTGTATCACAAAGTCTCAGACCCAGGAAGTTAGTCAAGACTGTGTCCTTTACTGGGTTGTATCACAAAGTCTCAGACCCAGGAAGTTAGTCAAGACTGCGTGAGACCCTGGGGGCACCAGGCTGGGCATTTTCCCACAGGGAGCTGCAACTAGGGTGTGGTATCTCTGCCACCCCTTCTTCACTGGGTTGAACTGCGAGATCTCAGACCCAGGCAGTTTATCAAAGCTGCGTTAGTCCCTGGGGGTGCAGCACTGAGATTTCTCCTCCAAGGGCTGCAATTTCACTTATGTTTTTGTTGCACGCTGGTCTGAAGCTCTCACAGGTGTGGTGAACTCACTTCAGCTGCTGGTAATATGGTGCTGCTGCTATGCCCTTGGCTGTGAGACTCATGTATTTCTTTTCTGGTTTTGAGCTCTGCTCTGAATCCCTGCAGGGTGTGATGAACTTGGCCGCTAGAAGTATTAGACAGTCTTTGCACTGAAAGAACTGCTAAATTACAATCGATTGATCCGCAGCTGCTTGTTTCAGCTCCATGTTTACCTTTTCCTCTCTGGAGCCTGGTGCTGTGAGGCAAGACGGCACCAGTGTGACACCCACTAACACAAGGCAGGAAGGTTTCTTTTCTGCTCTCTGGTTGTTCTTCTAGTCTTCTTTTTCTCTGTCCCTTGTATTTATAGTTTTTATTTCTCTATTGATAGTGTTTTCTGGCTATGTAAAATGCTGATTTTGTGGCAATATAGATTGAGTGTTATCAGGATTCATAAACGCTGCTTTTCTCGGTCACCATCTTCCTGGAAGTACAGTGTTAAAAGTTCCAGAAAAATTTGCAAGCTAGTTAAACACAGTTACCCTTGACACCAGCCACTGTGGAAATATTTGTACCCTAAGACACAGACAAACAGATTGATCTAGACTTTGTTTCTGTTTTCCCAAGAGCCAAAGGTTAAACATGTATCAGCATACCTTTAAAGAGCTTATGAGTTTTGAGGGGAAGAAGGGCAGCGCAACAACTATTTCTAAGTCAAAATGGAAAATGCAGGTGGCATTTCAGAGGTGTCAACATATTGAGAAAAGCTGGGCTTTAAAAGATAAGAGAATTCTTACTGTCTAGAAAGGGAGGAAGGAGGTCATCTTGCTGGGCAAGGGCTGGGAATGGCCAATGTGGTGGACATATGTTTGCATGTCAGGATACCAAGGCAGATGGATGCAAGGAGGCTGGAAGGCAGGCAAAGGTGGAAGACAGGAGGGCCCTCGATGCTCTGCTCAGGAGATTGGGCCTTATTCTGTATGCAGAATACAGTGAGGAGGTGCAAAAGGCTTTGAGCAGGGGAGTCCCAGGTTCCAATCCAAGAAAGTCCTTTTTCATAACATGACATCTCAAGCTGCTGCTGTGAAGGCTATGGGTAAATAGATGTCCTCTTTAGACATCATCACATCAGATAATGAGGCTGATTCTTCAAATGACTGTTTCAATTGCTCATGAAGTACCAGTCCTTGTACCATTTTATGTTGAAATGTTTTATTCTACCTGTGAGAACTATTCAGTGTTAGGGATGAATGATGACATAGAAACTAAGCTCCTTCCCAAGGAATATAATTTTAAAAACATAGCTCCCAGGGATATTTTCACACACCAGAAAGATATCTTAAGTATTTGGTAAATAGTTTGCTCACTGTGACTTTACATTTGTCTACACAATTAAAAGAAAAAAAATATTCAAGAATAACTCCAACATTTACTACTCTGCTGTCCTTTATAATTCAAACATGATTTGCTGTTTTTGATTAACACACAACCTCAGACAGACTTTCTAATTGCAGTGTTTAGAGCTCCGAAATACCATCAAACCCTTTAAAGAGCAACTGTGCTAAATTAGAAAATGTCGTCACTGTATCACTTGTCTTGATTCACTGTGGTTGCATGTCTCGGACGAGGAGTTTCAGCTCATTAAAAATGTGAGGCCTGTAATGTCTGATGAATCAGACATTCCCATCAACACAATTGGTTTCCTCCTGGTATAAAACAATCAAAGTGCCAACAGCTCAGTGGTTTCGTGGCAGAGCAAAGAGCAGTAGCTGCAGGCCTGGGGTCAACCCATCACCTCCACTGGCACCAGAGCTGGAGAAGGCGGGGAGAGTAGCTAGCACACCCTGGGCTCAAGGGATTAAGGGCTTTTTTACTGTCCACTTGTGGCAGACTGAAACAAAAACACCATCTGAGTTAAGTGAATTGAGCTTTTATCGTAAGAAGCCATGCAGAGCCCCTTTGGCTTGCCCCAAATTGGAATCCCACACACCATGCACTAAGTCAAGGTGACATTTTCTCTTCTGCACCTGTGAGTGGGGAGCACATCCCAGAAAGATCTAATTTCTTCTTCACATGGATGCTAAAGAACAAAGTCACGTCTTGTCTGGATTGAGCTGTTTGTTTTCCAGTCTGTTGGCATTAAAATCGCACCCTAAGCACTTAATCGTGTCTCGTGATGCTCTGTTAAGATCTTTTCAAAAGTTCTGACTTTGCAGTACTGGTATCACTTGGAATTAAAAAATAAATCTTGTGACTTAGCTGTTTCATGTTATCATGGGGGGGGGGAATCACCACAGCCCCATTTAAACATAATCACTAAATAAAGTGTATACTGGGCAAAGTGTGCAAATGAAAAAAAAAAATCAGCCCAATTGGCTCCAATAGCTGTTTTAGTTGTGTTCTTTTTGCAATTACTCAATTCAATTAGTTTGCATGACATGGCATGCACAATGAGCCCAGTCCGAAATGCTAAAATGGAAAAGATCTTTCATTTTTTAATTACTCACATCCCAAGCTTCAGTGCTAGAGTTTCTATAACACTCACAATCAATTATTGACTATTTTAGTCTAAATAGGATATAAAACATTTGTGCTTGGGTTAACAACATAAAGTTAAACTTGTCTCTCTCAGTGCTTTCTTGCTAAAGGAAATTTTAATAGACTGATGCTTTGGCAACTGATATATGTCAGGTAAAATGTACAGAAAAAAACTTTTCCCTTCGTTCTCTGTGACACAGTATGGTTAGGGTTGTCTACACATTACAGATGGGCGATTCAGATAGGATAAGACACATGAGCCACACAGAGGAAATTTCTCTGATTAATGGTATGTTTAATCAAGCAAAGAAATATTTAGAGAGACGTAAAAGCCAATTAATGGCAAGAATACCTATATGTTAGAAGTATCTTCAAGTGAAACTGCAGACACTACTGAATCAGATAAAATAATGGTCACTCTTTGGAGTGCTGCTTGCTAAGCACTATTTGTATACCACCATGATCCCAAGAATTGCCTCCAAAATGAATTTTAAAAATCTAAAATATCTGTGCATCCAACTTCTATTAACTTCTACCTGACTATTGTGCCATAAGCAATTTTATGAACTTTAATTGTTATAATCATATATTTTCCCAATGTACCTGCTACATAGATTATATAGTTAACATTTTTAAAATACTTGCTTTTAACATATTTATCCATCTTCTTTCTATGCATCCTATTATTTTGATGCATTTCAAAATAAGTTGCAAATATCAGTATATCTCATTCCTAAACATACATGTCATTAAATAGAGTTAAATATATATATTTATAAGATACATTTTATAGAAAATGTGTTAATTTTATCCACATTATTTTATTGTTTTAATGGTATTACAGAGAAAATGTCACGTGTTGTGCATAAGAATTTTTGGTTTCAGTTCAGAATCTGAGTAGAATATGATTTTCCCTACCCCCACAATTCTTTAATATCTCCCCTCTTTCCAACCCTTACCAGACTCTTAGAGGTCAACACAATAGATTGCTAAACACAACTGCCAATAAGACAATAGGCATGAGGCACCCAGGTTGTGATAATTCTTCACCTTTCTGAATCACTGCCAAACGTGAGAATCAGATGAACATAAAAAAAATTCTCTCCAGAAATCTGCACATATTGAACTACATGCAGATTTTTAAAAATACAATTTCAGTTGTTTTGCAGACCTTCTGCAATTCCCATCAATAGATCTGGGGACCAAAGGCCAAGAATCTCCTGGTAACCATCAAGAAGCATTTCCACCACCTAGCCATCAATTTAGATCAAGATGCAGAGGAAATGCCTTCTGTGAACATTAAGTATTTAAAGAAATTATTTTTGAACAAAGGACACAGGTTAGGGACGTCCATGTTAAGGAGTGATAAGACTTATGAGACTTCCTCCACCTATAAGATAAAAATACAAAGCTGGGTGTGGTGGTGCATGCTTGTAATCCCAGGATTCGGGAGGCAAAGTCTGGAGGATTGCGATTCATGGACAGCCTCAACTATTTAGTGAGGCCCTCTGCAACTCAGTGATACTTGGTTTCAAAATAAAGAATAAAAAAATAGGGCAGGGGGTGTAGTTCAGAGGTCAAATACCCCTGGGTTCCACCTCCATACCCACACACACAAAAATACAACAAAACAAGCTAAAGAAAACAAACCAAAAATCTCAGTATATGACACATGTTTCCTTTAAAAGAGATGAAACCTGGAACATTCTATATGTTGAAGGTGACAGTCAAGAGAAGATACATCCATGGGTAGCATGGTTCCCTGTTCAGATAATCCTAAGCTAAATAGAAAACCCTTTATCATGAACACAGTCCCATCCTTCCTTCCTTCTTTTTATCAATTAACAAAATTATCAGTGATGTACCAATATTAATGAAGGACAAAAAAATTAATTCTATAGTGCCCATTCTTACTAATGGTATTAAATGCCAACAATAATCACACTATTTAGCATGCTATCTTTATTATATTATTGGTAAGAAAATAAAAAATATTGTGAAGCTTTCCCATAGCTTTTCCAATAACCTTGAACTCAATTTTCCTTTTTAGGTAGGAATAACATCAGCCAAGAACTTAATAATTGTTCTGAATTTGGCCATCTGCATTCTTCCTCTCAGAAAGGATTTGCAGACACAAGTAATTTGAGGAATTGGGGAGAATTTATTGTGCCTTCAGTCCTCACAGCGGTTTCTTAAGGAATGGATTTTCTTGTTGATTTGTTACTAGTTATATTCTGCACCCATTTTATTATTTTATTTTGTGGTAATGGAGATTAAACCTAGGGGAGTTCTCCCTCTATGCTACACCCCGGGGTCTTGCTAAGTTGTGAGGATCTTGCTAATTTGCTGCGGCTGGCTTCAAACCTGTGATCCTCCTGTTTCAGCCTCCCAAGTACTGGGATTATAGGCAGGAGCTACCAGGCTGGGCAGCTATTTTTATCCTGTCTGTTGATTGAGAAAGCTGAAGCTCAAAAATACAGGCTGGAAAAGTACTTCCCATTGCTACTCTGGACAGTTTCTTTCACTGACATTAATGTTTCCTCTGATCTTCAGAAGACTAACTCATGGTCCACTACCTGCTTTGCACAGACTAATCTGGCCCCCATAGTCCTGCTTTGGTTCTGTCCTTTCAGAGCTGTGGCACATCAGGACACGGGCTGAAGCCAATCATTTTGATGATTCTTGCTCACTTTCACCTCCCTGGTTAAACGGCTTCTACCTTTATACCCCGTTCAACCCAGGTACACTAGTTACTGGTGCTCCTGCCAGGGCACAGCTCCCTCTGGTTTCTCGGTGTCTCCCTGGGAACTGGCTGGGCAGCACCAAAACTCCAAGGACTACAAACCTTTAGGAGCCAGATAAGAAGAGAAAAGAAAAACATGAAGTTAAGTATGAAGAATCATTTCAGTGAGCATAAGGTTGCCATAGCAACCACACTGAACTGTCCCTTTACCTGGCTCCTCCCGCTGGTTGATCTGTTCGCTGGCTTGGGTGTTCAAGGTAATTTGCACAGAATTCCTTCAGTTCTCTGATCCACACAACTTTAATTTTATACCACTTAATTTTGCACCATTCCTTCCCTTGAACATTAAATAAAGAAGAGACCGAGGGTTTCAAAATCACAGCAGACCTAAGTTTCTGACTACAGCATTCCACCTGATCAAACGCAACAAAACCATTCCTCATTTCTTCTTCTTGGAGCTTTGTGTTTCCCCTGCCTTTACCTGACCTTCCCTCAAAACACTCACTCACACACACACACACACACACACGAAAATTCTAGACATACAGACAAGGGACTCTAATCATGGTGTAGACTAGTAAGCCTTCTACAAATGAGCCAAAGGAAAGGTTGAAGAGAAAATTGAACTTGGCATAATGCAATCTATACTTTCCTCACTTGACACAGTCTTTTTTTTTTTTTAATAATAAAGGAGGCTCACTCCTTTTGCTTTTAAGCACCAAGACAACAGGATGCTCTTTAGAGGTTCTGAGGGGACAGAAAGCTTTGCAGGGACTGTGTTTGTGCTTTGTAGAGCCTGATGGCCATGGGGTTGCTCACCCTGGGTTGGTGAGTGCTCAGAAGGTGTAACAGGTATAAAAGGCCAAACTTGGCACTTCGGGGCCGATGGTGAGACCAGATGTCAGGAGCAAAACCGAGAACTGAGCAAAAGGCTGTAGCCTGAGGTCTAGAGGTCCTGGGTGACATCTGCATCTGAGGTAGTGCAGTGGTGACAGGGGACAAGGTCACGTAGGCTGAAGTTTGCTACCCTCTTCTGGCCTGACAGTGCTCAGATAATTTCTAGTCACACTCGAGACTCGGCACATTCCACTCTGACTCTCTTCCCCTTCACTTTCTTTCCTTACTGAAGTCTCTGGGCTATGCCCCTTTCCACGCTTGAACACCAATCTTTTGTTTGTGCCCCCAGACTTCTTTTCTTCCCTTGAAAATCTTTCTTGATCTTTCTGGGATCAAAGGAAATAATGAACAGTAAAATTTTTACCCTTCCCTAGAAAAACTTCACACCATCTCTAATGTTTGATAACATTTCTGTGGCTGTCATTAATGCTACTCACTAATTTCCAGGTCTCTTCTTCTGGACCCTGGAGGAGTGCCTTTTCTATAAGAGTTAGAGGTGGACATTCACCCTGCTTCAAACAATGTGATATGTACATCTGTGTGGCTGCTTTGAAAGGCAGTATTCATTGTGGCAAATCTCTTCTCCCTACTAAGGAGATAGAGCAGCCACTTTGTGGAGTTGGAGCCTGTGTCCTGAAAAAACAATGAGCAGCGTCCCCCAAGAACTCATTTGAACATGTAATGTGAGCAAGAAATCAAGGTCTGTTACACAAAGCCACAGCACAGCTCGCCTATCCTGGATGACACAACACTTATGTGTCTAATTTAGATCGTAATTCCCTGGACAACACTTCAACTTATGTGCTCATTGAATCAATTCTAGTGATAGAGTTGTCCATTCCTTATTCCAATGAGAGCCATGAGGGGTGAAAAACACCTAAAATTATCTTTAGACCTCATAGCTACTAAGTGGCAAAGTAGGAACTTTTGCTCAGGTTTTATGGCTGATAGCAAACCCCATAGTTTTTCTACTTGATGGTGATGTAGTTAACACATTATGTGGACAAAAAATAAGATTCTTTTATTTAAATAAGAGAATCGAATTTGAGAAGATAATGAGAAAAATATAAACTATATAAAAATTCCAGACTTTTATGTTGAAAAATTAGTAATATTACTGGATATATCTCCAAATTTTATGACATCTTATTTTTATTTGTGACTCTTCATTTTAGCAATAGGTAAGATTATAGATATCTGGTGAAAAAAGTGAGATGTACATGAATGAGGTAATAATGCATAATTTAATATTATATTTCATAATTGTATTAGATATTCTTATATATTTTATACCTTCCAATAACAATGCACTTATCATTTGTGTAACTAATACACACAAAAAATAGTGAAAAACTGCCAACCCAGTGATTATGGATTACTGAGATAGTAATATTTGGCAACTGCCCAGAAAAAATAGGATTAGTTGTTTGACACTTGGCTAAGTTGATAACTTTGCTTAGGGCTTTGCTAAATATCTTTTTTAAGAGAAAATTGTCCAGAAAAGTTAAGATGTAGTAAAATATGTTTCATGTATCACATCACTGCATATCCAAATGAACTTATTTTATGATTTCTTTGTAATAATATCTATTTAAGGCATTGATGGAGGAAAATATGATATTCATTTGTTTATTTTTTTGTGGTACTGGGGATTAAACCCAGGGGTATTCTACCTCCAGGGTACACCCAATTTTTTATTCTTTATTTTGAAACACAGTCTCACTAAGTTAGGGACTCCCTCACTAAGTTGCTGAGGCTGGCTGTGAACCCAGATCCTCCTGTCTCAGCTTCCCAAGTACTGGGATTACAAGTGTGTACCACCATGCCTGGTGAAAATATGATGTTTAAATAGAAAATAATGATAAATGTTAAATTCTGTTTAACCTCATAAGATGCATGTATGAAGAAGGAAAATCAAATAGCTACATATTTTAGGAATTTTGGTTATTAGTAAATTAAAGATGGACACTTCAAACTTAACATAATTTTATCTTTTACAGAAAAGAAAATGGCTAAATGGTCTGAATCTCATTTCTAAATTGATCAACAATTACATAATGTAGCAATACACTGCCACTCCATCATCACACCTAATTTGGAGGTATAATGTTGGCAATAAGGCAATGGGAATTATTATCTCAATCAAATGACTAGTCTTCCTTTATTTTTTCTCTTTGTGTGTCTTTCTTTCTCTTTCCTTCCTTCCTTCTTTGTGGTAATGGAGATTGAACCCAGGGCATTATACCTCTGAGCTACGTGCCCAGCCCTTTTCTGTTTGTAAACAGGGTTTTGCTTGGTTGTTGAGAATCTTGCTACATTGATGAGGCTGTCCTAAAACCTGCAACTGTCCTGTCTCAGCCTCCCAAGTGCTAGGATGACAGGTATGTGCCATTATGCTCAACTGTGAAGCTGTGACTAGTTTTTCTATAAACATATTCTTTAATGGGCGCCAAGAGAAAATATCTGGACTTGGTAATTTTAAACTTTAACTAGAGATTCTGAAAAGCTTACTCTGAACATATTTAAGGTACTAACATACTTATCCATCCATCCATTTTTCTAATCTGCTCATCTATTTAAATAATCACCCTTTGATCTCTGAACTAGTAGAGAACTTGGAACCAAGGGTGGAAAGTTGACAATGGGCTACAACCTAGGGGATTCCACTCATTTCGGGGACTCTGCAATATAAAAAAGTAATGTCTTTTGTTTTTAGAACAACATACCTTATGACAAAATAAAGAATACTCATTATGTTTAAATGAAAGAGCTGTATTTTAAAGAGATGTGCTGTAGACATAATTATGCACTGTTTTTAATAACTGTCATGACCACTGATTTATTAAATCTTGATCCAATTCTCATATTTTAAGCTAACATATTACTTTTAAGCTGTTTTTTAAAGTATTTCCTCCTGCAGATTTATGTTATTTTTATGAATTTTACCAATTATAACATTTTATGTGAATATTCTTGCCTTAAAGATTATAACTAGCTTTCAAACAGAATACTTTAATTTCCATATTCTACAGGATCAGCAGTAGTCCAGAACTTGATGTCTACATTCAAGCGCTTTCCCTGCCTCCGACTTTAAAGAAAAAATACCCTATATTTTCGCCGAGAGAAAAAGACTATAGTGACTGTGAAGAACATTAATATAATTATATGAGAACATTAATACATATAATTTAATTGTGTATATAAATGTATATATATATGCATACATATATATGTATATGTATATATTTTGTTGTTTTCTCCAAAGACAAGGGTTCACTCGAAAGCAGCTTTCCAGACTTTACCATGAAGTCAGTATACAAAACTTTGGAATTTTCACATATACAATGTGCACATATACATTAGCAGCCACCTGCCTACTTCAGGTCAGCCCACTTCAGAGTAGTGTCCTTTCAAAAGAACTCCATAACAATGCAAAGAAACTGCAATCCTCCTACATTGCTGGTGGGCATGTAACATGATACAGCCACTTTAATGTTCATAGAAAAATTATTTATAAAAGCACCAAAGCCAGGCGTGGTGGCGCACGCTTGTAATCCCTGCACTTGGGAGGCAGAGACAGGAGGATCGCGCAGGTTCAAAGCCAGCGCACTGGCTTAAGAGACCCTGTTTCCAAATAAAAAAAACATAAAATAGGTCTGGGAGTGTGGCCCGGAGGTAGAAGGGTTTCCAGGGAAAAAAAAAAAGAAGAAAAAAGAAAAGAAAAGAAAGAAAAAAAAGCACACCCAAAAGGAAAAGAACTGTTTCTTAACTAAAAAATGGATAAATAAACTGTGGTATAAATCCACAAAATAGAATAAATGAAAAACAAGCTAGGATGGAAGGAGAGAAGGTAGGTGGGCAGGTGGATTATACTGATGCTTCTAAGACATGGATGGGCCTAAAAAACATAACTCCAAGTGGAAGAAGCCAGTCATAACAGGCCACATACTTATGATTCCATTATGTGAAATCTCCACAATTGGCAAATACACAGAACAGAAAGTAGATGAATAGCTGTCTCAGGCTGCAGGGGGAGCTGGAATGGGGAGTGACCAGTAATGGGTATGTGGTTCCTTCTTAGGGTGTTAAAAATGATCTAAAATTAGATGATGGTGACATTCACACATAATTTAATTATATATATATGAATGTATATATATGCATATATATATGTATATAATTTTTTTTCTCATGTATTTCTGTAAATACATGAAAACCCATTCAATTGCACACTTTAAGTGAGCTGATTCTAGAGTGTGTGAAATAAACTTCAATAATGTAAAAATAAAAGAATTATATGCTTTCTTTAGGCATAAAGTCTGAAACCATAATTTGGGGAGTATATTTCTCATTTTGTAATGATGCTCATGAAGATGGTAAGGATGACAGTGATATATTGGTGGCTAGAGAGAAGCAGAATATTAGAGGGATCTATACTCATGGAAAGTGGTTGTATATGGTAAAGCGAAATTATAGGGTATGTTCTATATTATGTACTTCTACTGGTTTTGAATTTATATGTTGGACATGTGATTTCTATATCAGAAAAAAAGTTCACTGGGGAAGGGGATCAATAAGGGGTATAGGCTTTGCAGGGAAAGGTGGTTGGAGTCAGGGGAGATTTTGTAGGGAGTAGAATTGAACAGAGAAAGGCTAAGGGGTGAGAGAGACTTCTTAAATGGTACTTTGATTTCTAGTATCATTGTCTACTTTCTCTGGACTCTGAGGAAGAGATGCTCCTGCTTATTTATCACTGAGCCTCCAGGTTCTAGAATGATAGATGGGACAGTAGAGGTGCTCGATAAACACTAATTGAATATAAGAACAAACACTTGCTATCAGAATCCTCTTCCTAAAACAGGTAAAATGGCAACCACTAGCCAGACACACATACCTTCATGCAAATTAGATGGTGTCCCTCTCTCCTAAGGGCTCAGGTCAGGGCAGTCAATCACAAAATCACTCATGACCTGCCCCAACCCCACTGCCTGACCAGTCTCCCTTCAGGGAGTCCCACCACAACTCTACACAGGATAAAGTCCATGCTCTTGAGCCAGACAGTCAAAGCCTTTTGCAACCTGACCTTGACTTTCCTGCCCCACTATAATCATTAGTAATGACTGTTTTGTGCTTATGCTAGCTAGAGTAGTCTTATGTTTTGATATGCAATCTCCTGCTGCTGGGAAGCCAGCACATGGAAACTGACGGGCC
Source organism: Muscardinus avellanarius (assembly GCF_963383645.1). Classification (NCBI taxonomy): domain Eukaryota; kingdom Metazoa; phylum Chordata; class Mammalia; order Rodentia; family Gliridae; genus Muscardinus; species Muscardinus avellanarius. Next base: position 62,612,919 of record NC_137795.1, on the reverse strand, counting down.
ATACTCATCCTCAGTAAGGAGCCTCACTCTTGTTCTCACATGCTTCCATTTGGACTTTCTTCATTCCTGCCCTGTATTAGATAGATACACAGCCTTTAACACTCAACTTTCCCTCCCTTTGGTCTAACAATTGGCTCCCTTTGGACAGCCTCTATGGTCTCTGGATGAAACAATCAACCTACCTTCCTTAATCCTCCTCAGGTGGAATCAATAGCCATTTTCTTTTCTGAACTTAGTACATTATACCAACATTTAGAAAGCTTTGAACATGTCACATTATGATGTTTCCTTGTATATTTATACCTTAAGATGTCTGGAAACTGAATGTGGTGGTGCACATCTGTAATCCCAGTACTTGGGAGGCTAAAATAGGACTATCAGAGGTTTAACACCAGCCTCAGCAACTTAGTGAGACTTTCAGCAACCCAGCAAGACTCTGTTTCAAAACAAAAAAAATAAAAAAGGGAGGGGGGTGTAACTCAGAGGTAGAATGCCCCTAGGTTCAATTCCCAGTAACACACACACACACACACACACACCCCTAGAGTTTCTAGAAGAAGAAATAGTTTCTTATTCTTAGGCATGTAGCGCTGTGCCTGGAATATGGTAGGTGAACACTGAATTATATGGAGAAAATGAAATGAATAAATGAAATGTGGAGACAGAAGCTGGTCTGAGCAGAAGAAGCAAAATTTGGGGTATATTCTAGTGGGATGAATTCAGATTGTGAACAATGAGGCCAGGATTGAGGCGGAAAGGAATGAAGGGTCCCTTCAGGTCACTGAGAAGGGAATGGCATGATGCAAACAGCACTTTGAAAGACTCAAGTGTCGCCATTCAGGGTAGAGGAGAGCAAAAGATGGCTTACAGTCATAGCAAATACCCAGTAAGATATTTGCTGTTTGGTTGAGCCTAGAGAAAATCTTACAGAAATGCAGGTGTGAGACTAGAGAAAGAAGGGCAGGAATTCAAGAGACTATAGGAGAAAAGAGGGGCAGTTAGGTCCCAGAGGCCAATAAGAAATATGGATTAATGAGCACTAGGGCCACTGAGAGGATCTGGGATGAGGAGAGAAAAGTCAAGAGGAAGCCAACATGCAAGGGCAGGAGAGACCAGCTTCGAGGATACTGTGTCAAAGTGGCTGGCTGTGTGCTTATGTGACTGTGTAGTAAGGCGCATTCTGTGACACAAACACCGTTCTGTTTCAATCAGTCCTCCCTCTCACTGTGCACCACCCCATCCGGATTTAGTTTTCAGCCAGCAAAAACAAATTTACTCATAAAACTAATGGAAACAATCTGCTTTTTTCTTGCTGTAGAAAGGATATTTCTTAATTACTTTTTTTTTTTTAGCTTTGAATAGTATATCTTGTAACATAATTAACTCCCTTAGAAGTCAACTAAGCATTAGAAGTTTGCAGCATATAGCTCAGAGCCTGTGCTTGCTCCACTTGCATGTGAATGCATATGGGGGAGTGTCGCCTCCACCAGGGCCGGGAGCATGTGCTGTACTTCTTTTTTTGTTTGTTTGTTTTATTTAGATTTTTGCATGATGTGGGTTTTTTCATATTTTATTTTATTTATATGTGGAACATATTAAAAATGGTGTACATTTAGATTGTGCTTCGTGCCCTCTCCCTCCAATTCCTCTTCCCCCCTCCCAATACTGAGTGCCCAGGTTAACCATGCTATATTTATACTAGTACACATATTTGGATCTAGCTCCTCCATTGAACAACCTTAGCTTTCTTCCTCTCCTATCCTTCCATTCTAGCTTTGCTGAGATACAAATGGCCAATAGATACATGAAAAGATGTTCAACATCATTGGCCATCTGGGAGATGCAAATCAAAACCATGCTGAGATTCCATCTAACCCCAGAGTGGCAAGCATAAAGAAATCAAACAACAAATACTGGCGAGGATGTGGGGAAAGAGGAACTCTCTTACACTATTGGTGGAAATGCAAACCAGTTCAGCTGCTATGGAGATCAGTCTGGAGATTCCTTAGCAAACTGGGAATAGATCTACCATTTGATCCGGCTATACCACTCCTGGGTATCTTTTCACAGGGCTTGAAACCAGAGAACTACATTAACATATACATACCCACGTTCATAACAGCACAATTTATAATAGCCAAAATTTGGAACCATCCTAGGTCTCCATCAACAGATGAATGGATTGCAAAATTATGGGAAATAGACACAATGGAATGCTATTCAGCTATAAAGAATAATATAATAACATTTGCAAGAAGATGGAAGGAACTGGAGAACATTATGTTAAGTGAGATTAGTCAAGCACAGAAAGAGAAGGGACATATGTTTTTTCTAATAGGCCCAAGCTAGGGAGTAGTGGGAATACCAGAGGGCCTCCAGATGATGAATGGGAAATCTGTACTTCTATGCAAAATATAGTCCTCCAAGTTCCCAAGCAAATAGGACCTGGTTAAAATGTTAATAAAAATTGAGTGGGCAATCATTCAATATTAAGTTTTCTAATATGAATCTTATATTTGCCTATTTGTATAGGTCTTTCCTATTTTTTTCTTAATTGCTTTCCAAAGCCAGGCATGGTAGTGCATCCTTGTAAACCCAGTACTTGCGAGGCTGAGACAGGAGAATCACAGGTTCTAAGTCAACCTCAGAAAGGCCTTCCACAACTTAGTGAGACCCTGTTTCAAAATAAAGAATAAAAATGGGACTAGAGGTGTAGCTTGGAGGTAGAATATCCCTGGGTTTAATCCTCAGTACCCCAAAAAAGTGATTTCCACCCATATTTTTCATTTTGTTCTTTAACATTCTCATTAAAGGAGGCATGTAGGTCACACAGTGGCAAAAAGAAAAGCACATCACCATTGACCTAAGGAAGAGAGATGGTTATATATTCTCTGTTCTATAGTCTATAGAAGAACATAGATAAAGAATATAGATATCTACTTATTTATAGTATAGTATGTACTTTTCATACTATCCCTTCATTCTTACAAACGTGTGTGTGTGTGTGTGTGTGTGTGTGTGTGTGTGGTGCTGGAGACTGAACCAAGGGCTATTCTACCCCTGAGCCATACCCTAGCCCTATTTTATAACAAGGTCTCACTAAGTTGTGGAGGGCCTTGTTAAGTTGCTTAGGCTGACTACAAACCTGCAATCCTCTTCTCTCAGTCTCCGGAGTACTGGGTTTACAGGCATGTGCCACTATTATTGGTTTCTTATATACTTTTGAGAGAGAGAGAGAGAGAGAGAGAGAGAGAGAGAGAGAGAGGAGGAGAAGGAGAAGGAGGAGAAGGAGAAGAAGGAGAAGGAGAAGGAGAAGGAGAAGAGGAGGAGGAGGAGGAGGAGGAGGAGGAGGAGGAGGAGGAGGAGGAGGAGGAGGAGGGGAGGAGAGGGAACACATGGCCAGGCATGGTGGTGCATGCCTGTAAGTCCACTATTTGGTAGGCTTAGACAGGAGGATTGAAGGTTCAAGGGCAACCTCAGCAATTTAGTGAGACCCTGTTTCAAAAATGAAAACATTATAACAGGGCTGAGGATGTAGCGCAGAGTTAGAATGCCCCTGGTCTCAACCCCTTGAACCCCCCACCAATTATGGTTTAGGAAAACCATAAATTTATGGCTTAATGGAAGGCACAATATAAAATTAAACATTTTATATAAGAAGAAGAAGACACAGGTATAAAAAGCAGACTTCTTTGAATATACCTGGTTTTATAGATCTGATTTTCAAATGATAACTATATTTCACATCATAAGAGTCCTCTCTTTTCCAATGGGGACACTCTGCATGACCCACCTGAAGTGGAGAGCACCGAGCCCTATGTACACTGTGTTTTTTCCCTATATGCTCAACAGCCTTGCCACAAGGTAGCAGAGGACCGTCTTTCCGGGTCTTATGCTCTGGCGCCTACTCTGTATCACTACTCTTGAACTTTGTGGCCAATGGTAAGTAAAATAAGAGTTATCTGAACACAAGCCCTGAGATGTTGAACAGGTGATCTGATAACTGATGTGACACAATGGCAGGTTAACACGCCATACACAGTCTCGGGTGGGAAGGAGCAGGATGGGGTAAGGCATTATTAAACTACTCAGCAACATGCACAATTGAACACTTGTGAATTATTTCTAGAATTTTTCATTTAACACTGTGTTTTAGATCATATTTGACCCTGGGTAACTGAAGCCACAAAAATAAAATCCATGAAGAAGGGGGACTTTTGTATTATTAAATAAAAAATATTTAAAGGAAATTCTAAAAAAAAAAGAATAAGCTTGTTTATCAACTTGGTGGTATAAAAGGAGAATTATTGTGATTCTAAAACATTGGAATATATTATGCTTTAAAACAATCTGATAACAAAGTACATTTCTCATTGTGATACCTGGATAAAAATTTAAAAAAATACAAAATGAGAAAAAAGGAAGAAAAAACCTTGAGTCATTTTCATGACTCATTCTACCATTTGGAACTTGTGGATGTAAAATGTGGAATAAAGCAGATGAGCAATCCTTTGTCTATAATTTTCATCATGTAAGAAAGGAGATCCTCTGAAATCAGCAAGGCCAAGGAAGAACTGCATAATCTTAGCTTTAAATTTCAACCATCAACACAAACTTGCGATGTGTTCTATCTTTAAAAGACACACATCATAATCTGTCTGGGAAAAGGTCTGGGGACAATGCTGAGCCTAGAGGAAATGTGCACTTCTCACACTCTATAGAGTTCTCATTACAGGATAGGCTGATGCTGGGACTGGGGCAGGAAAAATGTTAGCTGAGTCTGGGACATCCTGTCATAGCAGAAAGAAAAAAAAACTACTAGAAATTATAAGCATTTTGTCAAAAGGAATCAGAAGGCAATTGGAGGAGTCTATCATTGGCCTAAAAACAAAATAAAAACCACTGGAATAAATCAAAACATATTGAAGACCTTTGGAGGATATTATGAAAACATTACTTTATAATAATTTTGAAAAGAGAAAGAACTCATCTTCTATCTTGCCTTTTCTATGAAAATAAATAAATGAATGTAATAAAATAATGAACAAAGGGAAGTTTCTCTTTATTTAGATATTCTAGCTAAAGACTAAAAAGAGATGATGGAATTAGAATATCACTATTTTGCAATTGCTAATGAATCATAGGATCTATGTGATGATTATCAATAGCTATAGAAGAATATATCACCATCATGAAGCATTTTGCTGCATAGAAATTGAACCTGAGTCTGGTCAAAGCCCCTGATCTAAGTACTATTTCATAGAAGATAAAAGAGGAATGAACGACTTAAAGGATACCATAGGGATTAAATCAGCAAAATTGTCTGTGGGGAACTCTAAAGGGCAAGTGACTTGGGCTCTTCAACAAAATGCCAAAGAGGGAGAAGAGAGAGGGGGAGCAAGAGAGGGAAAGGAGGAGAAAAAATTCTGACTTAAAGTAAAAAAAAAAAAAAGAGGTATATAGGACAGAGTGATATATGCAAATACTAATTGAATATTTATATTTAGTGATATTGAGGAAATGTTGAAATTTGAAGTGTATGTGATCATGGTGCTGTGATTAGGTTTAAAGAGGTCAGTATTTACAGAAGTACATACTGAAATATTTAAGGAGGAAACAATATTGTCTTTGTTATGAAATAATCCTGGGTAGTGGGGAGAGAACAGAGAAAAAATGACTGGCCAGGAATTTGTAATTGTGGAAGCTAGGTATGTTGGTGTTCAACTTTTCTACTTTTGCATATGCTTAAAAATACTGTACAGTAAAAAAAAAAAAACACAAACAACTTCTCTGCACTTGGCCTCCTTGAATACCCATCTATTCCTTTCTCTTTCTCCATATCCCAGGCAAGTTTCACTTCTTCCTTTAAGGTGTTTCCAACCAAAATATCTCTTCATGGGTTCTCCTCATAGATCTCTTAGAAAGACTCTCAACGATTCCATTATTTATGTAACACACATAGAATGCCTTATTTCTTTTCATTAGTGGCAACAATTGTTCTTTTCTTGCTACCAAAGGGAATCTGCTACAGAAATTACAAATGAGCAAAAACATAATTCTACTCACATATAATTTGACTTAAACAAAAGAGACTATTTTAACATGAACATTTTGCTTATATTTCTTAGCTTTATTTCCATTCAATATGCATGTGTATATATAGTTACATACATGTATAATGTATAAATAGTTACAGAAATGGGGCTGTATTATTTATAGCTGTTTTGCAACCTATTTCTTTTGTTTGAATGATAGGTATAGAATGTATTTCACTATGTCATCAATATTACTTAAATGGCTAGTAGTCACAGCATGAACAACATTATTATACATTTTTTTCTTCAAAACTAGGAAGTACACTCCTTGAAGTTAGGAGTGATGTGACTTTGTAATCCATTTTGCATCATAAGCATCTAACAAAGCATCTTTCCTGATAAATGTTAATGATCATGTAACTCAATGGGGAACCTCTAGTTTCATAGATCATGTGGTTATGTTTCTGTATCTTAGCTTACAATAGGAATTAGAAGTTTGTGGATCCTATTATACATTGAACCCAATGTCCACAAACTCCTGGTATTTAAGTGCACAAAAAATTCAAGAACAGAAATATGCCCATCCAATGGCAGTGCTGATTATCACTAATTTCCCAACTATGTAATTCTAGACCCCCCCAAAAAATGCCACCTCTTGACCCAGCTTCTATCATGCTAGATCATTAACAAAACCAGAAATCAACAAAGTTGGGAAGAGGAAGACATGTTTTCATAAGAAATCCAGTAAATTCACTACCACTAGAGATCAGGTAGCCTTTTGGCTGTGGCTCATAGAAACCTACAGAAGTCCTGTTTTCTAGTCTTCGTATATCTATTGTGTGGTTTTTGAGAGCGAAAAAAAGTGGCTTATTTATCCACCTGTAATACTAAAATAAAAATATAAAAGAAAGGAGATACTTAATATTGTGGCTTTAAGATTATTCTAAACCTTAAGGTTAGAAAGCATGCAACTTACAGTATGTGTATTATCTGCTGTCTATGACCCATACAGAGAGTCATTTATTTCTTATGGGTAGGTTCCAGAAAGCTCAGTGGACTCATTCTCGATAACTAAACAATAAAATACTTAAAAGCAAAACTTTTCTCTTGATATGAAATTAACATATAAATATGAATTTTAAAAACAGACTCAAACCCCTTGTCTTGGAGAGAGGAGATGGTAACACACACATTTTTCATTAGTGTAGGGCTATGATAAAGTTTGGACTGCAGTCCTTTCAGGAACTGAGCACACACAAGGAACAACTTATCATAGCATCACTCTTCGACCTCTAAGGAACAGCTCATGTCATCACGCAGCAAAAGTGCTGGCGAAACATTTATCTAGATGAAAGACTTCAAGCAGTTAACCTGCTCAGCAGAGGCAATGCAACCAGGCAACAGGATAATGACCTCTATCCAAATGTGGAAGGTACATCAATTTAATACCCTGACAGCTCCACAAAAGATGACGGCAGCTCAGCAGGAAAACATTAGCCATGATAACGCAGGGTACAGTGTGTGAAAGGAATGAATTATAAAGCACAATGCTATTTGGGCCGAGGAGGGATTTTTTTTTAACCAACTTTATATTTAGGACGGTAGTCATGCCTAAAGCCTCCTTCCATTTTTTCTACCTGAAGAATATCCTGATAAAAGTGAGAAGGCAGAGTGGATTAAATTGACAGCTTAAACACAAACTGAGTTTCCTGACTAACCTAGGAAAGGCTGCCCATCATTTCTGGCAGGCTCATTACTGTTTCAGAGTAGAAAACCCTGAGCACTGGTAAATTGGCTTAGTCTACTCAAAGAAGAGTGGCAACTCAAATAAGTGTGGACACAACCAGGCTTACTGGGAGTGTTATTCTGTTTTATTTTTAAAGGGAGAAGGTACTTGGCACGCTCTGGGGGTCCTTCAGATCTTTAGCTGTAAATTGTCCCTATTGTAAATTCAGTTTTACAAAAAGAAAAAAAAATTAATATTGGAAGTAGCCGCATGATCATGCTTGTATGTTTATCCAAGAGCCTTTGCTCTGTGACAGGGCTTCAGCCTGTGAGGTTTTCTCTACACATGGCAGGCAGCTGTCAGAACCAGTGTGCAGGGTGAAAGGGCAGCCCGGCTGCTCTGTTAAATCACGGGGTTCCATCAACATCTCAGAATTCCCGCCGAGTGGGAGCTGGGAGACCACAGATTAGAGTACACTGGAGTGTGTATATTAGGTCACTCAGTGTCTATCAAAGCAATCTCACGCCGGTGAGCTGTACAATAGATTTTACTGTGTTCTGTTCAAAGAAAATGTAAGGAAAGTGGACATGTGTGGAGCAGACCACGGCTGAACACCAAATTCTTCTAGTCTTTAAATGGGTGGATTTATTAACCACAAGATGGATGAAGAAGAGGAACATGATAAATAATAGCTAGGGAAAACACACAAGGCTGGTGGTTTTATTCAGTTCTTGGAAATGACTGGTCAGCAGATGGGTAATGAGGCAGAGAGACCCTGGGGCCAGTAGCGAAGGAAAAGGGCCTGATCAGGGCTGTCCTCCTGGACCAAGACCCAGTTTATAACCCTGGATGTCCTTCAGTTACACAGAACTTCAGGGTCCTCGTTCAAAAGTTGGAAATGATATCTGTCTTCTCTACCTTCCAAACTGAATAAATAATGAATTCTTAAAGAGAAGGGACTTTTAAAAGGTTAAAAGGAATGCAGCATGATGGTATAATGATTACAACATGTGATACTTAAGAATTATTATGAAATGAAATGTAACTTGTGTTAATAGATATTTGGTCTACATATAAAAATAGAGAACATCTGCTCCTTCAAGTCTTACAGCTTAATTGCTTTTCAGCAGAGTAAAAATCATGCTCCCCAATGCATAATATAATCCTTAACAAGGTAAAATACATAAAGTGCATCATGCCTGATGAGTAAAATTTTAAGAAGTTTAAATAAATAACTTGTTTTATGTTTTACTTTATTAATATGACTTCTGCAAGGGGAACCCCTTGACTCTGATAAATATATACCTGAATTTATATTAGTAACAATGGCAAACACTAACAATGATTACTATCAGCCAAGCACTGTTCTAACAACTTTGTAAAAGTTAGTTTAATTCATATAACCATATGAAAAGAAGCCACAGTTATTAGCTTTTAGGCTAGATTGCCACCTTACAAAAAATGATATGACTTTGCATTATAGTTTTGAGTTAAATACATTTTCTATTTTTGTAAAATGTGCATAAGCCAACTCCCTTCTACAAAATAATTTTGTTTTATATGCTGTGAAGTAGATAGTATTTTCTCCATTTTTAAAATTAATTTATTTTTTATTGGTGCATTGTATTCATACATCATAATGGGATTAAAAAAAAACTTTTGTAGACATACATGCACACATCGCCCAATTAGCCCCTACCTAATCCCCACCCCGTTCCCTCCCCATCCCACCTTCCCATGTTTGGCTTAGTGGTTGACATCTAGTATTATAGCAATTTATCCAAAATTAACACTGATAATCTCACAGAACAGTTTCATTTGTCTGATACTAAGTTTTTGATGACTTAAAGATAACATTTCAATATTTCTTTTTGCTTTCTTTCTTACCAGAGAATATTTTTTCTTTTCTTTTTTTTAGGTGAAAGTATCATACATTTATTTATTTTTCAGAAAAAAATCTATCCTGATGTGGAATATGGACTCTAGATACCCAAAATGATCTCAAAAAAGAACAAAGCTAGAAGATATATATTTTCTGATTTCAAACCATATAAAGCTACAATAATTGAAACAGTGTAGTACTGTTATAAAGACAGATATATAAACCATTGGAGTTATATACAAACCTAGAGATAAATTATTCCATATATTGTCAAGTTATTTTTGACAAGGTTTCCACGAACATTTGGTGGAGGAAATAATAATCTTATAACTAAATATTGTTGAAAAATAATAATTACACGAAAAAGAATAAAATTGGACCCTTACCTAACACCATATACAAATATTAACTCAAAATAGATAAAAGACCTAAATATAAATCTTAAGACTATAAACTTTTAGAAGAAAATCTGGGTCATTAAACTTCACAAATTGAAATTGGCAGTGATTTCTTGGATATGATTTCAATGGCACAGGCAACAGAAGGGTAAACAAACTCGCTAAAAATTAAAAAAAATATTGTATATCCAAAAACAATGTAAAAGAGTTAAAAGTTACTGATAGAATGGGATAAAATATTTCCAAATGCTATATCTGAAGGTATATTAATATTCCAACTAGAAATCCTAAATATTAGCAACAATAAAAGCAAACAATACAATTTAGAGATAGGTAAAAGACTAAAATAAATAAGGAATCTCCAAAGATAACCAATCTTAATTATCTGTTGGATGGAAAATCTTGTTTCTCTGGTTCTGGTGTGTGTTACCTATTTCTTCTTTGTAGTTAATCTCTTTGAGTATTTTCTCTAGCGCTGGTTTTGAAGACATAAATTCCTTCAGTTTCTGTTTGTCATGGAAGCTTCTTATTTTCCCATCTAATTTGATAGAAAGTTTTGCTGGGTAGGAAATTTTTGGCTGGAAGTTGTTTTCTTTCAGAGTTTGGAATATGTTACTCCAAGCCCTTCTGGCTCTCATGACTTGGTTTGGGAAGTCTGGAGTGATTCTAATTGGTTTGCCTCTGAATGTCTCTTGGCCCTTTGTTTTTGTTGCCTTTAAGATTCTTTGCTTGGCTTCCACAGTGGTCATTTTGACAATTATGTGGCGTGGGGATCCTCTTCTCTGATCCTGTCTAAAGGGGGTTCTATAAATTTTCTGGACCTGTGCATCAATCTCTTGCTCTATGTTTGGAAAATTTTCTGCTATTACTTCCTTGAAGAGATTGTTGATCCCTTTGTTTTCACCTTCCTTTCCCTCCTCTATTCCAATTATTCTTAGGTTAGGTCTCTTAAAATGGGCCCATATTTCTTCAATGTCAGATTCCTGCTGTCGGATTTTTTTTCTAATTTAGAAACTATGCGTTCATTTTTGGAGTTATCATCTTCTAAGAGTGAGATTCTATTCTCCATGTGGTCTAATCAGTTGTTTGTACTTTGAATTGAGGACTTTACTTCATTAATTGCATCCTTTATCTCTTTTTGGCTCTCTCTGAATTCTTTTTGAAACACCTCTATTATTTCTACAGTTATTTTCCTGATTTGATCTTCTATAAATCTCTGAATTTCTGTTTTATTGGGTTCTGATGGGCATTCATTGCTCCATTGTTAATCCTCTTTCCCATGATTTCGGAAGATTGTGCCTTCTCTGGGGTCTTCCCTTGGGTCACTAAGACTTCACTTAAGGCGCTCTGGATCTCGAGTGTGTGGTATCTCAGTCCCCACTACTCCTTTACTAGGTTGTATGGCAGAGTCTCAGACCCAGGGAGTCAATCGAGGCTGCTTTAGACCATGGGGGGTGCCAGGTTGGGCGTTCTCCTATGGTGTGATATCTCTGCTACCACCACTCCCCCACTGACTAGGTCAAGTCCCTGGGAGTGCTGTACTGGGATTTCTTCTCTAGGGGCCGCAATTTGACTCACCGTTGTTGAGTGTGCCGATGGAGCTGTAGTGGACTTGGTGAATTCACTGCTGCTGCTGCCGGTGGCAATATGGCGCTGCTGTTACGCCTTCGGCCGTGAGGCTGGCATATTTCTTCTCTGGTTTTGCACTCCACTCTGAGCCCCTGCAGGGTGTGCTGAGCCCAGCCACTGGGAGCTTTAGATGCTCCCTGCGCCGAAAAATCTGCCGAATCCCGCCCGGCTGTTCTGCAGCGGCTCACCTCAGCTCACTGTCCGCCACTCCTCTCTGGAGCCTGGTGGGCTGTTGAGTGTGTTGGTCTGGTGCCATCTGGTGAACTCACCGCTGCCACCGGCAGTAAGACACTGCTGCTGCATCCTCGGCCGTGAGGCCGGCGTATCTCCTCTGTGGCTCTGAGCTCCGTTCTGAGTCCCCCTCCTCTCTGGGGCCTGGTGCTGCAAGGAAAGATGGTGCCTGCTGCTCTGCGCCGTGGCTCCAGCCTCAGCACTGCGATCTGGTTTCTTTCTGGTGTCTCGTTTTTCCAGCCTTCTTTTTCTCTGTCCCTTGTAATTACATTTTGTTTCTCTGCTGATGCTGTTTTCTGACTATGAAAGGTGCTGATTCTGTAGTAATCGAGATTGGTTATTAGCGGGGCTCGTAAGCCCCACTTTTCTCAGTCGCCATCTTCCCGGAAGTCTCTCCATTTTTATTAGATGAGAAAATCATGCTTCTAGAGGTTAAGTGATTTGAGTAGCAACCAGTGGTAGGCCTAGGATTTTCTAGGATTAATCCCTGGAGGTCTGGCCACCACACCAGATGGCTTCTCCTTGCACCAGAGCATCTGAAGCCAGCCTATTTTTTCTGGGCAGTATCATGGTATCCCCTGGATAATTTGAAATCCCAAACTGAGATGTCAGGTTGAGACTAATAGGTAATTCAGAAAAGAGCTCAAACAAGCAACATGGTATTGAACTGAGCTTCAATGGAGCCACGGTCCTGCCCACAGTCTAGCCATCAGTGGCACAGTTATTTTAGTGTGAGTGCAGCAATGGCTGCCATGTCACAAATACACTTCTAAGGGAAAGGGGTCGACAATATATGTGATGACCTCATGTCTACATCCAGGTGAAATGCCACTTGAGATTTACTTCTAACAATTGCCACTGCGAGTGGAGAAAAGAGTGCATTTAATAAGGCAGATGTGGGGGCCCTTCTTTTTTAAAAAAATTAGAAATATTTTTTATCATTGTTTGGAAATAAGTCCTTGAAAATCTTTAAAGGAGAGTAAGGAAATTCTTAGACTGAATTCCATTTTGTCTATTTGTCACTGGGTGACAAAAGAGAGTATGAGACATAAACAGGCACAGATAGAGCTGCATATATCAGCTTTGTAGCTTTCCCTTCGATAAATTCAGAGATTGTTTTCATATCCAGTGACCTTTTAGGGGGATTTAAAATGAAAAATCAGAAGACAGAGTACAATTTGAATAGTCCAAAGACTCAATTATAATTCTCAGTCTCATGTTTCACAGTTACTTGAAATTCAGCTTAGGTGAGCAAGCACTGAAGAATATTCCTCCTTTGTGGACAACATTATCAAGTGAAGTGAGGCTTGGTGCTCCCTTCCAGCCCTTCTGGATGGCTGCGCCCACGATGACTGATTCCTTAACAAGCTTCTCCAGCAGGCCCAGGGGCAGAGATGGCCCGGCTCTCTAAATTTTAACAGTGATCAATTCAGACACAGATCAAGCTGTGTTGTTGGGACTGGTCAGAGGCCCACTGCATATATTCTATGAATAATAAAAACTGAAATTGAGATGCATTTACAAAAGCATTCACACATACTCAGAACTTATGAATAAAAAAAGCAAAGATGCCAAATTTCTTGGCTAGCCAGTAACCCGTCCCAACCCTCTGCCTGTGGGCTGGATCAGCATCATAAATATAAGGCTCTGTGTTGTGATCCGACTATAGGATTAAAAATTATTTTTATATGTTTTAATTGGAAAAATGCTAATTTTTGTATTTAAAATTTTTATTGATGCTCTTTTAAATGGCAAATCAAAATTAATATATATTCATGAGGTATACTATGATGCCTTGATAGATGACTACAATGCAACATAATGAAATGAAAATAATTTAAATAGCCATCACCTTAGCCGGGCATGGTGGTGCACATTTGTAATCCCTGCACTTGGGAGGTGGAGACAGGAGGATCGTGCAGGTTCGAAGCCAGAGATCCTGTTTCCAAATAAAAAGTGTAAAATAGGTCTGGGAGTGTAGCCCAGAGGTAGAAGGATTTCCAGGAACCCCAGTACCATCAAAAAAAGAAAAAATCCATCACCTTATTCGTGTATGTGTGTGTGTGTGTGTGGTACTAGGGATTGAACCTATGGGAATTCTACCACCAAGCTATACTCCCAGCCCTATTTTATTTTGAACACATTTTCACCAGCCTGAGGACCTTGCTAAGTTGCTGAGGCTGGCCTTGAACCTGAGATTTTCCTGTTTCAGCCTCCCAAATACTGGGATAACAGACATGTGCCAGCATCCCTGGTACTATCTATCAATTTTTATGGTAAGACATTAGAAATTTACTGTACTAGATATTATCAACTGCAGTCATCCTGCTATGCAACAGACCTCCAGACCTCTTCCTTCTGTCTAAAACTTTGTGCCTTTTGATCAATGACTTTGAATTCCTGCCCTTCCCATTCCCCACCCAGCCTCTGATAACTCACTGTTCTAACTCTCTATATCTATTTCACTAGATTCTACTGCAGAAGTGAGATAACTCAGTATTGTCTTTTTGTGCTTGGACTTATTTCAATTACTCTAATGTTCTGCAGATTCATCCATATTGTTGCCAATGATGGAATTTTTCCTTCCTAAAGTTGAACAGTATTACACTGTATAAATATACTGTATTTTCCTTATCTGTTCATTGGTTGAAGGACAATTTGGTTGATTCCATACCTTTGCTATTGTGAATAATGCTGGGCAGATCATGGGAAGCACACATCCCTTTGACATTGGTTCCTGTTTCTTGGGAACTGGGTCATATGGTAATTCTAGTTTAGCTTTTTGAGTTTGTTTCCGCCAATAGAGTAAAAGGGTTCCCTTTCCTCCAAATACTCTCCAAACTTATTATATTTCATCTTCTTGAAAAAAGTCATTCTAGAGCTAGGTGTGATGGCGCACGCTTGTAATCCCAGCATTTGGGAGGCTGAGAGCAGAGGATCGCGGTTTGTGGACAGCCCCAGCTACTTAGTGAGGCCCTCTGCAACTCAGTGAGACCCTGTTTCAAAATAAAGAATAAAAAATTGGGCAGGGGGTGTAGCTCAGAGGTTGAATGCCTCTGGGTTCCATCCCCAGACCTGCAAAAAAAAAAAAAAAGTCATTCTAACTGCTATGAGGTGATAGCTCACTGTGGTTTTAATGTGTATTTCCCTAATGATTAGTGATATGGAACATTTTTTCATGAACCTAATTGGCCACATGGATGTTTTCAGAAATGTCTGTTCTAGTCCACTTCTACATTGGGTTATTTGGTTTTTTTGTTATTGAACTGAGTTTCTATACTTGGAATACTTAACCATAATCAGATGTGTGGTTTAAAGTATTTTCTTCCATTCTGTGGGTTGTCTTTTCACTTTTTTAATTGTTTCCTTTCTTGTAAAGGGTCTTTTTAATTTAAGGCAATCCTATTTGTCTATTTTCTTCCTTTTATTGATTGTACTTTAAAGATCATATAAAAAATATCATTGCCTGGACCAATGTTGTGGAGTTTTCCCCCTTATGTTTTAAGTCCTACATTTAAAAATAAGTCTTTCATTCACTGAGTTGCTTTTGTATTAGATGAGCAATAAGAATCTAGTTTTGTTCTTTGCATGTGGATATCCAGTTTCCTAATGTCATTTATTGTAGAGAATGTTCTTTTTCCATTGTGTTCTTGTTACCTTTGTCAAAAATCAGTTAACAAAAAATGCATGCATTTATTTCTGGGTTTTTTATCCTGTTCTATCATATGCCAGTATCTCACTGTTTTGATTACTATCACTTTTGATATTCTTTTCTCAATAATATACCTTTGATCAATAGTATTTTGGCTATTTGGAGTCATCTGTGGCTCCAGATTAAGTTAAGGATTTTTCCATGTCTGTAAAAAAAGGATGACAGAATTCTGATAAGGATTGGATTAAATTTGTAGATAATTTTGGGTAGTTTGGACATTTTTACAATATTAATTCTCCCAATCTATAAAGACAGAATATCTTTGCATTTACTTGTGTTTTCTTTAATTTCTCTTATCAATGTTTTCTAGTTTTCAGTATAGTTTTACAAAACTCTTTGATTAAATGTATATTTATTAAGTAGTTAAATTTTTGTTGCTATCATATATTATACGGTTTTCTTAATTTCCTTTTCAGATTGTTTTAGTGTATAGAAATACTATTGATTTTATATATCTATCATTTTTGCATCCTTCAACTTTAATGAATTTGTTTATCAGTTCTAACAGTTGTTTGGTAGAGTCTTTAGGGTTTTCCATATACAAAATCATGTCCTCAGCAAATAGAGATAATATCACTTCTTTCTTTCCTATTAAGATGTTTTTATTTCTTTCCCTTGTCTAATTCCATTATGGGTTAAAAACACTTTCTAATATTGCAGAATGTGAATAATCCAACTGCCTTCTACAAAACAATTTCATTTCATGGATTTCTGCATCAGTAGTAGCTAAAGGCTGCTATACTGCTTTAAAAAATTAATTAAAAGGCTCTTCGAATTTATCCTCTTCACAAGGCCATCCAATTTATTTATAACTTTTATTAATTCTAAAGCCAGTTGCTCCTCAATGGTGTATTTATGTTCAACTAGGTCAGGTCCACTGGGACGATATTTAGTCTTCCACAGAAGACACACAGAGCCTGTAAGGACAGCAGTCTCAAGCTACCAAACACACTTCCTTTCCTAAGACTTGACTACATGAATTTATTAGACTTTTGTAAAAAAATGCATATATAGAAATCCAGATATCCATTTCATAAGTCTCTCTACATGAGACCTTCTACACATAAGGCTGTCAGTATTAAGGAAGCTGGCATCTGGCAAATAGGCCATTTGTGATAGTTGGCTTTCTGAAGCTTGGTGTAGGTAATAGTGAAGGGCACCCAAAAAAACAAGTAGAAGGAGACAGTGCAAATGCTATCTCATATTATGTGGGCTTGATCAAGAAGTATGTATTTGCTAAGCAATCCTATATATCACTGTTTTGTGAGTACACTCCAATCAAACAAAATGTAGCAAAGACATAGGTGAGATAAAAGACATTTATGTTTATATTTCTCAGTGAGGCTGTGAAAGAGACATGTTGATAGTGATAATGGTATAGAGACAATCTTATGAATAAAAACAACACAAAGATATTTGGCATTTAAGATCATTCGAATGCAAGGGAACAATCTAATTCCCTTTCAGAAAAATTATGCATGGCCTAGGTGTAGAAATAATCATTTCAGTCAGCTCCAGTTGATGGGTAAACATTAAAAGCATCTGAGATGTCTACTTTTTGATCTTTCCTAATTTTACTCTGTGGAATGTGATGATTGCTTTATGATTTTGAAACTATTATTACTCAGAACTTGCTGATGACCTAGCACAGAATATTGGAGTTAAAAAAAGGCCCTGGTGATCCAGCGCTTTGGCCTTATTTCCCAGCAAGGGAACCAAAGGTCTCGTAGAGATGAAGTGACATGTTCAAGGTCACAGCTACTTGGTGACAAGGTTAAATTTAGTTCAAAATTCATGTCTTGGGACTCCTAATAAGGTGCTTATTCATTCTATCATCCTAAATGTGATGAAAGATAGGTAACTGATACTAATTCCTTACAGTTTCCATGTCGGCACACGATTATTAGATGTATGCTACTGACTCTGTGAGTTGTCTGGGGTTGGAAGAAATGTGTAGCCATCTAAATGTCACAGGCCTGGAAGTAATCAAAAGGAAGCTGAATGTTAGTTACAACTGTGCATAATGCTTGTAACATATCTGTGGTTGGCTGCAATGTATTATTAGAGCCTGTTTTTGTGTTGTGACTGTATGAACCAAGCTGCACAGAGAACACTGAAGAGCGATCACAAAAATACCTTTCTTTCCCTACTGTCCCTCAAGCAGCAGGGATCAAATAACTGTTTCTCAGCTGTCTGTCTTTTAAACAAAAATATCTCCTTCACTCTACATGGATCTGTGGCAAGTTGGTGTCTGCTTCCTCTTCTCTGTTCTGTGCTGTTTTTCAGACCCCAACCTTGGATCACCAGGGGATACTGGGACTAGAAAGGGGCTGACATGATGTTTTACAAATTTATCTTGGATTCCTTCAGTACGTCACAGTTTGTGTTCAATAAAGCCAGGGAGTATAGAACAGGCAGGTGGAAATGGCCTGCAACGAGATATTAGGTTTGCAGAGTCATCTGCTGCCAATATTGGTATTTGAAAGCTTTTCTGCTCTGAGTATGACTGTTTCCATTTGCATTTTGGACCAGCTGCTATTATGCCAACAATATAATGATAGTGTGTTTTAATCATGGGCAACCTAAGCAAGTATTTTCTGATTTGGCTAGGAAATGATAGAGCATGTTGAGAGTTGGAGGAGCCATCTTTCATTCACCCAACTTCCCAACGGCACACAAAGCCCCCAGTTCCTTGACCCTGGCACGGTGCCTGGATAATTACTAGCTGGGCATTTTTCCTAAACTTAGTTTGCCCTCGTAGCCTCATATGTAAGATAGGGATAATAATAGTAGAATAATAAATAGTAGCTCTCTCTGAGGGTAACTGTGAGGATTTAATGAGCCTGGCATATAAGCATTATAAAAATATTAGCTGTTACAATGATTATTTCCATTCCACAAAGAGAAGACTTCCTCATAGCCTTGGATCTCAACCAACTGTAATCACTTTTATATAAGTGAAGGAATTTTTTGTTAAGCTAATGGATATGATATGGCTGTATCATAATTTAGTCAACCATTTTACTCTTACTAGAAACAACATGTTTCCTATATTCTGCTAGTTTAATGATGTTGCACACTACCACATTTTTATAGCAATATATTTTTATAGCTTTCTCATGAAGTGGATTATTTTAATTCAGCTTCTAATTTCTAATTGAGGGAAGTATGACTTAGATGATATAAATACAATATAATCACACAAGGATTAACTGCTTAAGTCAAGACTCGAGCTCATGCTTTTGGACCCCAAGCCTTATCCAAGAGCTGCAATAACAATTAGTCTGTGCCCCTAAAGTTGCAAACTCCATTTATATAAAGTTTTTTTTATCATGTGGATCACCTCATTCTGCAATAATTCCAAATATTACCATAAGGGGATGGAGAAGAAGGAAGGGGAGGTAGTTGATCAAAGGTACAAAGTTTCAATTAGACAAGAGGAATCAGTGCAGAGATCTACTGCACAGTAGGGTGGCTACAGTCAATAGTAATGTGCTCTATATTTCAAAATAACTGAGAAAATTCCGAATGTCTTGCCATAAGAATGACAGGTAAGGGAGGTGAATTAGCTTGACTTAATCTTCCTACGTGGTATAAACATTATCAAACCATCCTGTTATACCTCATCATGTCAATTAAAATAATTTTAATAAGAAACAATTCAGAAGAGATGCAGGGACATTTTCCCCTGAGACCTAAAGTCTTCAATTTGTAATCCCTGACCTATTGATTAGGAACGCTTTACATTCTACCGCCATTGGCAGCTTCCTCAGGCTGCACTGGCTTTTAAAGACCTGAGTATTTCCTTGCACAAATTCACTGCCAACTGGCTGGATCAACAAGATATTGAGTGGACAGGAAAAGCATGTCAAGGGCCCAAGGGGATAATATAATTAAATTCCAGCAAGAAGATCTTTTTCCCTGCTTTCTCCAACTACAGGCTTGTGTAACACATTTATTAAAATCTGACTAAACACCTTGTTAGTAGGGAAGAAATTCTTTTCAACACTTTTGGAGCAGTGTGAACCAGTCACATAGGTGCTAATTTTAGAGATATAGAGACAGATTTTTTTTAAAGATAGAGATAATAACTAAGGAACCACTATGTAAGTTATTGCCCTAAATGCACAATCAACACTATTATGCTCCTAGGGACCACAGCAGTTCTCAGAGAAAGGGGTCTGAGATGCCCTTGGCAGTGCTGCTCATGCCAGCTGAGGGGATCCTCTTGGACTTACACTGCTTCCCCCAAAGGACCTACAACTATAACAACAACAATGAAAACAATAATAATAACAATGGCAAAAGTTATCTGATCACTTACTATGTGCCCACAGCATTCTAAGTTCTTCCTATGTATTAATTTAACCCATTTAACTCAGTCCTCACAACAAGCCTATGGGGTAAATATAATTACTATTACTATTCTTGTTCTCTGTTTGATAAATGAGAAACCAAAGGTGAAGAGAGATAAGTCACTTGCCCAGGTTAGAGTCAGTCAGATGTAAAGCTGAGGTCTAGTCCTAGCAGTCAGCCCCTCAGGCCTGCATCCATCCTCAGGGCTCCAGGCTTGGAGGAGCCCCTGGTCACTGGCTTCTGTCCCCCAGGCCTAGTTCATAGCCACTCTCTTCCTCTCTTTCCTCCAACTTGCTCTTCAACTGGCACCATTGCAGACCCCTCTCCAAGCTTGCCCTTTGGGGTCAGTCTGTCTCCTACCTGACATCTCTCGCCCCTTCTTCCACTCCAAGGAAGGTCTTTCTACCCATGCCATGAAGCCTTCTGTGAAACTGAAAGGAACTTAAGCTAATCACCCAAGCAAAAAAAATCACTTCCTTTCAATATAAGGCTTAAGTGATTATTATAAATACCTGAAAAATATTTAATATAGGAGATGAAAAAGAGCCGGGCATGGTGGTATATGCCTGCAATCCCAGTTAGGAGGCTGAGACAGAAGGGTTAGGGTTTGAGGACAGCCTCAGCAATAAAAAATAAAAAGAGCTGGGGGTATACCTTGGAAGTAGAATGGCCCTGGACTCAACCCCAGTATAAAAGAGAATAAGAAGAAAAGAGAAAGAAAGACAAAGTAGCCATTAATAAAAAAAAATTACATACTTTTAGAGAAATTAGTGTTAAAAATTCCACTGCACCCTGGTGCCATGTGCAAAAGAGGCAATAAATAAAAATGCATTGAATGACTGCGGGAGCGAGGTCAACCTCGGACTGCAGAATGTGGACAGAGCTTTTGAGAACTTAAGACTGGATGTTTTGGGTTGCTTTTAGACGATGCTCCTCTGAAGGAGAACCAGCACTGTTGGAATCAATATCCACTAGTGCTCCCAGGGCATGAGGCCGTCCACTGAGGGTTCCCCCGCGAGCCTGCCCGTACTTACACCATCGGCCTTCCAAAGAAGGCAGAGACTGTGATCGTTTTTGTACTTCTCTTTCATGGATTTAAAAAATGACAAACATTTGAGCTACCAAGAGAAAAGTACATATAAGTACCAAGCTTAGAGAATGTACTTTCTCGATGGATGTGGAGATTTTATTATATTAGTATTATATTAAAAATGTATTTAAATTTCATGTTGACATGCCATTTTATGAACTGTTAATAGAAATTGACTCACAAATTGAGAGAGAAACTGAGACTAATATTTTATTCATTACTTTCTAGCCATGTACTGAATGCCAATAAGAATTTAGCAGTATTTATAGCTTTTTTTTTTTTTTTGGTGCTGAGGATTGAACCCAGGGGCATTCTACCTCTGAGCTATATCTACCGCCCTTTTTATTTTAAAACAAGGGCTCACTAAATTTCTAAGCACCTTGCTAAGTTGCTGAGGCTGGCCTCAAACCTGTGATTTTCCTGAATCAGCCTACCAAATATTGAGATTACACGTGTGTGCTACCACATCCGGCTTACAGCTTTTTTTTTGTTTCAACATTCAATAACATCTAATTTTGCAATCATATCTTAGATTTTTAAAGTCATTTTGTACTCATTGAGTTTTATTTATTATATAGTAGATGGATGCCTCAAATTGTTTTGGAACAGTGAAGGTAAGAATTTATTAACAAGGGAGTATAATTAAAATAATGCAGAGGTCGATGACTTAGCTGTCAAGGCATGATTTTGGTACCTTCACTTCTTAGCTCTCTTTAGAATCAGCCTATTGTGGAAGCAGCTTGTGCTGTTATCTAGAATCAAAACACCAGGTTATGTCTTATTTTGCCCTGGCCTTATAAAAATATTCACTGCTCTGAACAATACGCTTTGCATTTCAGGAACCTCAGGTCATATTTTTCTCAGGATATACTGCAAGTTATACAGAGAAGTCTTGATCTCTAAAAGAAAAAATTCAGTCTTTGGGCTTTTTCACGCTTTCTAAGAAACCTACTTTCTCAAAAGGGCTGCTCTCAAGTGACCGTGGCTGACCCCCACTGATTCTGTGCTGGGCAGCTCCTGCCCCGATCCTCTCTGTCCACCCTCAGGATCCATAATCCTACTGACGATTCAGACCCCGTCAAAGGCCACCTCCACCATGGGTCTTCCATACCAGAAGCAGTGTTCCTTGTTCAGAATTTTGACACTGTCTACATCTAATCTTGTTGTCCCTCTCATGACTTATCTTTCCATGTTATTTTTGTGGATTTCCTTGTCTCCCTTCCCAGCCAGACTGTGAGCTCTTGGAGATTAGTGACCTCGGAGACAGACAACTGTGGATTTTTTTTTTCATATTGTATACGAATTTGTGAGCTCCTTCAGCTGCATGACAAATGAACTGTGGTAGAAACACATAAAACTTCTGATGTGATTATAAAATAAGGAAGTGGGGATGTTTTCTGCATGGTCCATAAGAGCAGAGAGGTTTTTTTGTGTGACACCTGGGTTACTCTTGAAACCCACAGCATCCGTGCACATAGCAGAGTGGTTAAATATTTTACAATAAACTAAATTTTAAAAAAGGAAACAGCAAGTGTGGAACATAGTAAAGGAATTTAAAATAGATATAGAAATCTTGAAAAATATTATCTGGTATATAGCCAATATTCCCTGTAAACCCAAGGAAGTAAAATCAATAGCTAATTACAAACTAAATTTTGTCAAAAGTCTCAGCCATCATGGGTTGGACTTAATCATTCCAGGGCATTTATTTATTTATTTATTTATTTATTTATTTACTTACTTACTTACTTATTACTTGTACCAGGATTGAACCCCTTGGCATTTTACCTCTGACCTATATACTTAGCCCTTTTTTGGTGTTTGTTTATTTTTTTTTAAAAAAAGAGGATCTCACTAAGAATTTTGCTAAGTTGACAAGGTTGTTTTCAAACCTATTATCCTCCTGTCTCAGCCTCCCAACTACTGAGATTATATGCTTACATCATCACATCTGGCTCCAGCATATGTATTTATATTCTGAAAATTGCTTATTTTAAAAATTTATTTCCTTTCCTTTTCATAATACAACCTTTAGACATATATCACCTAGACAGTGGCTGGGGACTTTCATGCTTTTACACTCTGGGTAACACTGATAGGGACTCTGCCAGTTCCTCAGGCTCCTGCGTAGTCCCCAAGACTTCTGAAAAGACAGGGCAGAGGTGGTACTTGTGCTCACAGGGTCCTGGGCTTGGGTAATCTCTGCCCTGCTGGAAGGGGCCACACACACTGAGCTTCGTGGAAACTGCTGGAGATTTGAGGAAAGCAGTACCAAGAACGCATGGTCTTTTGCCACTCAGAGGGCTCCTTTCTTTCTGTCCTGTTTTTCCTTTTTTTTTTTTTTGTCTTTATTCTCCCTCCTGGACAAAGTAATTAATATTTTTGAGAGGAAATGTAATACCCTTCTAAATCTGATCCTGATGGTTAAACAGTGTAAAAATAAAAATGTCCTCCTACTACACTCATGAATTTAAAAAATGATGTTTATCTGGCCATGGTGGTGCACAACTGTATTCCCAGTATTTGGGAGACTGAGTCAGGAGGATTGCAAGTTTGAAAACAGTCTCAGCAATGTAACCAGACTTTCAGCAACCTAGGGAGATTCTGGTTCAAAACAAAAATTCTGGGGGAATAGCTTAGAGATAGAATGTCCGTGGGTTCAATCCCTGGTAACACACATACACCCCTACACACACACCTACACACACACACACCTACACACACACACACACACACACACACACACACACCCCTACACACACACACACCCCTACACACACACACACACACACACACACACACACACACACACACACGGTATATGGTCAAGAAGTTGGAGACCAGAAGGAAAGAGCTGCCCTGACTGAAGCTGTGGGTGTCCTATGAACAGTGCTTTGGGCACGCTGCGCTGCACACTCTGCCTTGGTGACACTGGTCACCTCAGGCTCCATCCTTCGTCCTGTCCTTTGCTTCTTTCCCTTTCCTTAAGACCTTTGTGCTCTTGAGCCCATGGGCCAGTTCTACTTTTCCTCTGCTCACTCCTGCCCAGACAGCAAAAGCCCAGGGCAGGGTTTTAGATAACAGGGACTTTGAATCATCAACTGTGGGTAGTTGATAATTAGATCCATTTTAGATTTCAGATACTTTTGCCAAATTTCTGAGTGTTCAGGACTCCCATGACATGCAATATTTCTCTGTTCAGATGGTCTCTTCCACCACTGAGGCAACAGTCAGAAAGGAGAGTTAAGTGTCATCTTAGAACACAGAAGACAGTAGCAAAACCACACTGAGTCCTGCAGTTACTAGGCCAACCTATGCCCATGATGCCGTTGAATGTGAGGAGTCAGCAGGACTCAGTTCTATGCCTTTTAATCACCTTCATTTTTCTTGTCAAAACTGTCTCCACAATTTGTTTTCAACTAGAAAACACAGTATTCCATAGTCATGATACCAAGCCAGCATTTTTCCTGTTTTCAGTTAAAGAAAATATAAAGAAGCCAGAAAGCATTTTCCCAAACAGTGCTGTTTTTCATTACAAGGGCACTTTTAGAGCCTAGTTACTGAACCATCAGCTCTGTATTGTTCTATTACCATGAAGCAAAAAATTGAAATAGGCTTTTTTCTCTATCAGCAGCATATCACATTTTTTCAGTATTAAATAAAGTGTCCACAGATATTAAAAGTGTTCTCCTCCCAGGAAAGGCACATCATTACAATACAACCTAATTTCCACTCTCTTTTGGAGCCCTGAAGTTTAAGAATCTAATTTTTCTGAGTTAGCTGGAAATAGCCAGGGCATTAAATACCCTGTATGGCCTGACTAGATCTAAGCTGGAGAAAGATGTCAACCCTTTGCCTATCAGTTCTTTACCTCTGTCAAAAGTAGGGGGAGAAAAGAGCATTCACATATACCTGCTCTGGAATGGCCTCTTGCAGTTTCCTTTCCTACAGAAATTTTCAATATAATGTGTAACTAGAAGTCCTTTTGGAAAGGACTCTTTGCTTGCAGGGAAAACTCAGACATTAGAAAATGTTTCTTGTTCCATCGATGTATAAATTACATTATATCTCCAATGTAATGGATCTAGAAGTGGAATAACTTGACTGAATGGCATTAAAAAAAGTCTGTGTTTGGCAAATGAACATGAGAAAGAAAAAGTTTCTTGGGAGCTCTGGACCTTATCGTGGCTTCAGAGGACTGCGGTAGCATCGCATCGCAGATGGATGTACCACACCGATGCTTCTGAGGCCGGGATGAGCCACAGGTATGGGGAACACTCATCAGGACGTGGGGCCCCATGCTGGGTGGCAGGGAAAGCAGCTGCTACTCACTGTCCAGGATGCGATGGACTCACAGACACTAACGCCACCTGCTCCACTGTCCCGTGAGGTTGGCAGATGAGAGTGTTGGGCATTTGCCACATGTCAGGCAGGCACTACACTAACTGTGCCACACATATCACCTCAGTCCCTGCTCATCACAAGCCTGTGGGAGACACATGGCCACTGTTGCTATTTCCATGAGGGGGACCACAGAGTTAATGACCTCAGAGCGGCATTCCATAGCTACTTGAAGTAAAAAGAGGTTGTATCTTCCACCGGTAACCAGAACTCCCACTGGCCAGGCTACAGCACATCGAGGCCCTTCATGTTCTTCCTCTCTCAGTAACTCACCAAGAGATCAGTGTTACCAAAAATACTTGGAAATAAAGACTATGAACCTTGGAGACAGACTTAGTCACTTGCCTTGTTCAATCACTCAATAAGAAATGATGTTGCTGGGATTTGGACCCAGATCTGTAAAAATGCAAAGTGTAACTAGAAGCCGTATGGGATCACTGAAGGACAAGCCCCAGTGAGCCTCTTACTCATCACGGAGAAAAGCTGACCCCAGCCAGACTTCAGGCACAACTCCCAACGTCTCAGGAGACGTGAGATAATGTCAGCCTTTCATATTCAAGCACACTCTTTCTTCATACACGGAATGCGCTGCTCAGCAACTTCTCTGATGAACCTTATGCTTTACCCTCATCGGGATCCAAATTCAAAACTCTCCTTCCACATATTTCTGTTAGAACTATTTCTGAGTAGCTAAGATACGCAAGTCACAAGGATTGAAATTAATCACTGGAGACAATGTAATGGGCAAAATATGGAACTCAAAGCTACTTAAAGTAAAATATAGGTTGTATCGTACAAATGAAGACTGATCCAAACACAGCATTTCAAACCAGCACAGTTTCCTTAGACGCTCGCTCTCTGTGCATTCTTGGGTTTTGTCTACGGCGCTTTCGTGGGTCTGCTTGTGCTCCATGGGTGGCCCCTGCCAAGAGGCGCAGCGTAAATGGTTTCAAATGCACAGACTGTGATGGGACTCTCATTCGAAACCATATGGCTTCCACAAATGCTCCAAATGGCCACTGCTCAAGGGTACAAGATTTAAAAAATAATCCTCCCGCCATTAGAAATATATAAATAAGCAAATGACGGCACTGACTTCCTCTTCCCCAGGGGATACAGGGAGGGGCTGGGGAGTAAGGATGGCTTCTGCTCTGTGGCTGATTTTCGGTTCAGATAACTCATCTTTATTCATTTCCTTTCAGTCATGAGGAGCCATATTGAGAGCAGCTGTAGGCAAGAGAGGAAAAAAGGATCGCCTCACTCCCTCCTTCAAATCGTTGTCAAACAGCCATTACAAAGAATCCATCTGGCTCAGTGCTGTGCTGGGCACCCAAGAAATAACAGAAAACAGGAAGACGAAACAGCTTCAGCAGAATCTGACAGCGAGATTTTTTAAATCACCCAACGACGTGTTTAGTGGAAAAGTCAAACTCAGAAGGATCAAATGCAAAGCCAGGTAGACCAGGCCTGTAGGAAAATTATGCTTCAAATAACATTCAAAAACAAGCAAGGCAAGCTGTGCTTTAGAGGTGATGGGGAGCAACACCATACAGCAACTAGCAAAGGAAGGCTGGTGGCCAAGTCCAGCGTGAGTTACACAGAAAGTCAGAAGGTGATTAGTGACAGTGAAGCGCTAAGCCTCATGATGTGAGCACCATGGAACGACCAGGGAAAAAAACACTCGCAAAAGTGGGAGTGAGAGGAGAAGCGATCCACATCAGCAATGGCGTTCTTATCTCTGAAAATATCCTCCCAGGCCTGGCCTACCCAGCAAACAAATCAGTGCCCAAATTCATTTTTCTTCTTTAAACTTTGCATGAATGATGAACATTTTTTTTTTTTTTTGATTGAGCTTGGCCTGAGCCCGGGAGTAAATGCTTTTAACACATTTTATTTTAAAAGATTTCATCTGTTTGAATACATAAACCCAGCAGAAATCTTGTTTATAGATCACCCTACTATACTTCAATGACAAAAAAAATGGCTTTGCTTTCGGCGGGGAGATCTGGCAAGTGATTTTTGAAATAAAATCTTGCAGTTGTGTTTACTTTATAGCATTTTTGTTCATGAGTTTCTAATGGTTACATGAACCAAATGCTTAGGCAACTATGCTGAAAATAGTAATGAATGAGGAACAAAGATGTGTTGCCGGGCAGGCTGGAGAATCAACTGCTTTGTGTATTTCTTAGAATGTAATTTACAAGCTGGATGTGGTGGCCTACACCTATAATCCTGGTACTTGGTAGTCTGAGACAAGAGGATTACAGGTTCAAGGTTAACCTCAGTAACTTAGAAAGACTCCCAGCAACCCTAGTGAATCCGTGTTTCAAAACAAAAAAATAAATAATAAAAAAGGACTAGGGTGTAGCTCAGAGACAGAGTGCCCCTGGGTTCAATCCCCAGAACATATAGACACAGAATAGCGTGCAGCGTAATCCTCCCCACACAGAGTAACTTACAGAGTAAAGATGGTTTCTAAGTTGAGTTTGAAAGTGACAAAAAACAAACAAAACAAACAAAAAACCATAGTGAGTAAAATTTACAATGTTTTAAGAAGCTAGAAGAAAAGTAAACAGAAGAGTCATCATAAAAAACACAAAGAAAATCTAAACTCTATTTTACTTTCAATTTATGAACTAGTGTCAGTGATGGTCTTTACTCTGCCTAATGGCAAAGCTGCAGCCCTCTCCTCTGTGACGGCTCCTCTCCTTTGGTTCCCACAACTTTGGTCCTGTAGTTCAGGGTCCTAAGCCCTGTAATTCCATTGTGTGTGTGTGTGGGGGGGGGACTGGGGATTGAATCCAAGGGCATTCTACCTCTGAGCTACACCCTCAGCCCTATATTATTTTTTTAATTTTGAAACAGGGTCTCACTAAGTTGTGGAGGACCTCATGAGGTTGCTGAGGCTGGCTGTGAACCAGCGGTCCTCCTGACTCAGCCTCCCACATGCTGGGATTACAGGTGAGCAGCACCACGCCCAGCTAAGCCCTGCTCTTTCAACCCTCACTCCTTCCAAGAGCCCATCCACTTTCACATGGATGAGTCACTTCTGACCCCCAATCAATATCCTTTCCTCAGTCTCTCACCTGCAACGTGCAGGCACCAGCCTGTGCCCCGCTCTCACAATGTCCACTTCAGAACGGTCAAGCTGGAGCTATCTCCACCGCGGAAAGACCCACTCCTCCAGGCATAAAATGGTTGGCTCATTTTTTTAAAAAAATCTCTCTCTCACTCTCTCCCTTGGTCATTATAGCCAATTATTTTCTGAGTCCTCTGTGTCATTAAAGATTTCTCTGCACTTTTCTCATTTTTGAGACAGAGTGCTACTATGTTGTCTCGAACTCCTGGGCTCCGCCATTTCTCTCCATGCTTTTACTAACTTATCCTAGGCGCTCTTTACTTCAAGCCTCGAAAGCAGCCTTATAATACTCACAGCGACTAGCTCAGTGATGTCGGCTGTGGTGTGCCAGGCATTGCTCTTGCTGCTTCTAATAAATTATCTTCTCATACAGGGAGAAATCAAAGCACAGAGATGAATTTGACTGAAGCCACACAGAAAGACAGTACAGGATTTGAAACCAAGCTATCTGACAAGCCAGCTGAAGTCTTTGGGACCAGACTGGAATCATTTCTTGCAGAATACCTCATCCAAGCCACATCATACACTATTTTGCTGTTTTAAAATAGTGATTTAAATGTGGCAATAAGTGTCTGCAACCTTAAAAATCTCTACCTGTTGGCTGAAAATGTGTTGAGTCAAATTTCCTAGGAACATATCTTTAGAAAATAATTAGCAATATATGGAAAGACTTACTTACAGAAACTTGCACTACGCTATGAATCCTAATGGTTCAAAATTAGAAATAACTTTAATGTACAAAGGCTGGTTAAAGACAACTGGGCACATCCACAAGAGAGAATAGACTATTAAGAATGAAAGTGCACAAGAGTATTTGATGCTAATAGAAAAGCCTTGTTTGAGGTTTACTAAGGGGGACAGCAGCTAAGGAAAGTTATGGGAAGTAAAAATTCAATTTTATGGAAAAAGAAAAGAAAGGGTAAACCAAAATCAAACCAAAGCACCACCTCAAGCTTGAAAAAGACATACACCAACATGTTAATCAAAAATCATTTCTGAGGTGCTGGGACTCAAAGGTATTTACTTTCATGCTTTTCCAACTTTGCAATGAACACACGATACACTTAAATAAGAAACTTCTTAACCAGGTGTGGGGGTGCAAGTCTGTAATCCCAGTACTTGGGAGGCTGAGACAGGAGGATGGTAGGTTCAAGACCAGCCTCAGCAACTTGGTGAGAACCTATCTGAAAATAAAAAGTAAAAAAGGCTGAGAATGTAACTCAGTGGCTCAGTGGTAAAGCACCTCCGGGTTCAACCCCCAGTATCAAAATAAAATAAAATAAAATAATAAAATAAATAAAAGCCGGGCGTGGTGATGCACGCTTGTAAACCCAGCATTCGAGAGACTGAGACTGGAGGATTGTGGCTCGAGGACAGCCTCAGGTACTTAGAGACCCTCCGCAACTTAGTGAGACCCTGTGTCAAATTAAAGAATAAAAACTAGGGCAGGGGGTATAGCTCAGAGGTTGAATGCCCCTGGAGTTCTATCCCCAGATGATAAAAAAACAGAAAAGAAAAAGAAAGTTCTTCTGTGATGTTATTTAAACCAGTCTTGAAATTGTGCTTCTTCTCTGGTGTCATTTCCCTGCTCAAGGACACACTTATACTTACTGTCTGTTGTATGACATTGTAAGTTTCTCTGCTTAGAATGTAAATCCTTTGTCCAGGGCTTCTTGTTGGCCCTTTAACCCCAAACTCTGCATCTTCCCAGGAGGATCTGTAGCTCTCACCAGCCCGGGCCCCTTGCCACGTTTAGCTTACCCAGGTTCCATCAGTCCTCCTTATACTTCACTTCTACAGAGGCCTCAGTCCTGCCTGGGATTCTCTGAACATTGTAACATAGCTTTATTTATAAACAGCTTGGTGCTTCTTTCTAATTCTGACGTGTGTGGGAAATGGCACTTCAGCCACGGGTTGCAAGGCCACTATCCCCACAGCCAGACCAGGGGTGTCAACAATGCTGCACACATGTGTGTCCTAGAGTGTTAATATTTACCTTCTGACCTTAGTCACTATTCTGTCTCCTACTTCCTGTTTCTTACACCTGGGCTACACACCTGGGCTTCCCCCCTATGCTAACTTGGTATAGGTACCTCTGTGTCCCTCTTGCTCAACTGTCCATTCCTTAAGCACTGGAATGACATCTAATTAAACACAATAGCCACAGAACATAGTAGTTACTCAAGAAATATTTGATGGGTTCATTGTAGATTATCAGGAATAGGTGAATCTGTACAATAGTGTTAGTTGTTTGAGGAGAATTCTGGAAGCAATTTCACATGGCTTATGAGTAGAATGAAATGGCAGAAGCAAAAAATGATGGAATGAATGAAATGAATTAAAGAAATGTTAAAGATAAAATATATTTCCTAGATGCCAAGTACCTAAGAGATGCATACAAGTAAACCTGAAAAGGTACTATAATGTAATTCTAACTCATCATATTAATTTCTTAGATTAAAAATTGTAGTTCAGTGATAAAATGGGTAGAGAAGACAAAAAAAAAAGTTTTAATTGATTGTGATTCCCAAATGGTAGTTCTAGTTGGTATTTGCCCCTGATATATTCCAAATTATTCTTAAGTTGCTATGTTATCCATGGAGACCAAAAGATCCTACCATGATTCACAAGACACCACAGTGTATGAAAAAGTGGTCTATATGAGGAGCTATAATTATTCTGTGGGTTTTGGGAGAAGCTGTAACCACATGAGGAGAACATGACTGGTTTGTATAGGCAACAAAGCCCACTGGTTGTGCTGAAGAGCATCATAATCCCAAACAAACAGGATGGTTTTATAGAATGCATGGGTCTAACTCCAGCTCAGTTGTCTCTTGTTGGCCCTAATTTTCATTTCTTTAGATGATTTCACTTCTCTCCTTTTAGCTTGTGGGCCATAGCATTACATCACAACTGGGCAAAATAGAGACTCCTCTCTATCCAAGCAACCACAGTATGTTATTTTGCTACCAGTAGAGTCTTCTATCTGCTGAGGCATGGACCTGGATGAGAGGGAGAACACACAGAAAAGGGAAGTGTTTTTCCTCTTCTGCATCTGTGGGATAATTAACCAAACCCTCTGCAGAACTCCAAGAGGGAAGTCATTACAGACTAGTTTTTATTTGGATTGTCATAAAAGCAAGGCAAACACTATCTAAATAATTGTTGTAAATAAATAAATCAGAAAAGCAAAATCAGGAAGGCAGGATTTTATTTATTTATTTATTTATTTATTTATTTATTTATTTATTGCAGAACTGGGGATTGAATCCAGGAGCATTCTGCCTCTGAGCTACATTCCCAGCCCTATTTTTTTAAGTCTTTATTTTGAAACAGGGTCTCACTAAGTTATGAAGGATCTCACTAAGTAGCTGAGCCTGGCTGTCAACCTGCAATCCTCCTGTCTCAGCCTCCCAAATACTGGGATTACAAGCATGTGCCGCCACACCCAGCTTGAAGAAAGGATTTAAAAAAGACATCATAACTCTAGAGTTAAGAGACTCAGAATCAGCCCCCGACTTGATAGGCCCATCACATTCCCTCAGGTCTTTAGTAGGCAGAACTATGTTTTACAATGATAGCATGGTTAGGTCAGTAGCTATCATTCATTCATTCATTCATTCATTCATTCATTCATCTGTAACAGGATCGAACACAGAGGCATTCTACCACCAAATAATACCTCCAGCCCCATTTTATTTTGAAACAAGATCTTACTAAGTTGACGAGACTGGCATCAAATCTGAAGTCCTCCTGTCTTAGTCTCTCAAGCAGTGGAATTACAGCTGTGTGCCATCATACCTGGCTTGCAGCCACTCTTAACAGGGCTGTCCATTTGGCATATAATTCTGTGAAGAGGATGCCCCCGCTGGATTCGTAACTGTTAGCAAATCAGACTCACTTTGGGCTTGGGACTTGAGTTCTCAGTCCCAAATTATAAGACAGCCTTACTGACTGGGTGTGGGCACGGGGCTGGGCAAAAAAGAGGCGGGACACTACAGCAGAAACACATGGAGTGTTCTCCACAAAGAAGCTCCAGTTTTAGGAGTCAATTATATCTGCTTTGTGGGATACAGAATCCTCAGGATACTGTGAGAATTAGTAGGAAATATCAATAACAACTTCTGTGTCCTTTAGCAGAGAGTTCTTCATATAACATGATAGAGATATTTTATGCATTGATAAATATGAATCTTGTGTGAATAATAGTAGAGTCTAATTAATTTGGATTAATGGCCTGAAAGTTATACCTTAATTAAAATCTAAATTATAATATTCTTTAAAAAGTACTATTGTAAACTGGGTATGGTGCACATGTCTGTAATCCCAATACTTTGCAGGCTGAGTCAGGAAAAGCGCAGGTTCTGGGCCAGCCTCAGAAACTTAGCAAGACTTTGTTTCAAAAGAAAACAAAATCAGAAAGAGAAGGGACATATGTTTTCTCTAATATGTTCTAGCTAGGGAGTATTAGGGATACCAGAGGGATTCCAGATAGTGGAGGGAAAACCCCAGCAAAATCAGGAAGGAAGGATAGGGGAGGAAGAAGTCTGAGGGTTATTAATGGAAAAGCTGCATGAAGCTCTGTGTATATGTGAATATAATATTGCTAACCTGGACTGTGAATATAACATTGCTAACCTGGACACTCAGTATTGGGAGGGAGGGAAAAGGGGAAGCGGGGTGGGGGGAGGGCACCAAGTACTGTGTGAATATATGCCATCGTCAACATGATCCATATTATAATGTAAGCCTATAGTGAACCAATACATTATTTTCATAAAAAATAAAAATAGGGCTTAGAGGTAGGAAAAAAAATCTCAAATGCACAGACAAACAAACCCCAACAAACCTACTACTGTGCTACTTTTAAGTATACACAAAAAACAGAGGAGGGCCACCTTCAGCTGGAGGAGGGCTGCCGCCAAGCAGAGGTCCTCCATGGGCTCACCTAGGCTTTGCGTATTAACAGCAATGCCAGCATGCTTGAAGACAGATTTTTAACAATGCAGTCCATTCTTGTGTTTTTTCTTTTCAGAACTTTTACTGATCTAGCAAAATGCTTTACTCCATAGATGGAGTAAAGGCTAAATTTACTAGGGTCACTTGACTCACCAACAATTATCATATATTCAAGTTTAAATGTGAAAAGTTGTATAAATTTAGTAGCGACCCCATAGAGGTGTGTGCGTGCATGGGTGCATACACAAGTGTACATTTGCACACACCATACATTCATATAAACAGCCAGTACACAAACTTTAAGTTTTCCTATTTCTTTTAGGACAATATGAAAAAAACCCAAACAACAAAAACCCTACTGTCTGAAAAATAATATAAATATATGAATGCAGCAGAAGTAAATAAATTGACTAGATTTCACTAAACACAAATTTAGTTGATCTAGTATATTTTAATTTAAAAGGATATCTGGAAAGGAAAGTTACACTCAAACATGCTTTAAACACAATATGTCCACTTGTAAAGAGCCAGCCATGGAGCACGGAGCATCACATGGTGGCGGTGGCGCTGGAAGGGTTACACACTTCACTAAGGCCCCAGCCACTTCCTCCCGACCAGATTTGCCGTAGCTTCTTGGGTTTATGAACTGGCCAGGCCGTTCAGCGTGGTGAACACGGCAGACTCTGTGCAGATCTATCCCTCACCTGCTGGGAAGAGACAATTCCCCTCACACTCAGAACCCCGGGGCCCTTTAAGCAGCTTGCTCTGTAACCAGGGCAGCTGGGCCCTGCCACCAGGCTTCACTAAATAAAAACTACAGTGCCTTGTTAGCCAACAACTGAGCATGAAATCACTACATTGCAGTCCCCCACTTTTTGAGTCAAGCTCCCCCTCCCCCTCCCATAATAGATCTGGATACACAGGATCGATACGTGGGAGGGATGGATGGGGAAGGAAGTGTGTCAGGGCAACATTCACATGGCAAATTTAATTTCATTTAGTGAAATTAGTCAGTTCATATGAAACAGTTGGGAGCTAGCTAATAAAACCAAGACGCCTGCTTTTAATATCTTCAGGCTTTGAACTTGCACAGGACATATAGTGGGGGGAACTGAAGAGACAGATATGTGGCCAAGAACAAGCTTTTGTCAGCCTGGAATTGCTAACAGATTAGTGTGCGTTTGACAGGGCATTGAGATAGTAACATGTGTTCTTTTTAAGGAGTATTAACATTTTATGCATTAGCTACATGCTAAAGGAGGGAGCCTGAGCTGCTGAAAGCTGTTAGACTGTCACTGGCAGTCCATCAGCAGCTCACGGATGCTGTACTTGAGGATTCTGAATTCAGAACAAGACAAATTACTCCATGACACGTGCTGAAGGGGGTGCTTTTTAATGTGGAGAAGCTTCCAATGAGGACAGGATGCTCTGAAAAGGATTTCAGAAGTGGGAAGGAATGTTTTGAAATCAAGCTCTTCCCACCTAAAGACATCTCGCGCCTATCACTATTTATTTTTCAAGGGCTGTTCACAAAATATTTTGAGATGTTCTGTTTATATATATTCTTGGATGATTCTGATTTCTGGGCAAATATCAGAGTGCTAGATAAATATTAATGTTAAATAGACTACGGATATTATTATTATTAAAGATAAGCTTTCCAAATTGAGCATGGTGGCACACACTTATAATCCCAGTACTTCGGAGGCTGAGACAAGAGGATCGCAGGTTCAGCACAAGCATTAGCTATTTAGTGAGGTCCTCCGCAGCTTAGTGAGACCCTGTTTCAAAATAAAGAATAAAGAATAGGGCTGGGGGTGTAGCTTAGAGGTAGAATGCCCCTGGGTTTAATCCGCAGTACTGTAAAATAAAATAAAATAAAGTAAAATAAAATAAAATAAAAATAAGCTTTCCATCCAAAGGGCTCTGAAAGCATTATGTCTCTGACATAGGGCACAGCTCATGGGCCGTGCTTCTCTGTGCAATCTCAATAGCTGTTGCTGCCCAGATGTAGGCCCCTCAGAGGAAGTAGCTGTGTCTTTCCTATACGATGCCGGGTAAATTTCAAGAAATGAACAAACGTTTGTTCGCTTGTATTATATGAAGGAAAGTTTTAAAAAGTAAAATAATGCTTCTAA
The DNA here is from genome assembly GCF_963383645.1 of Muscardinus avellanarius. Taxonomy (NCBI): domain Eukaryota; kingdom Metazoa; phylum Chordata; class Mammalia; order Rodentia; family Gliridae; genus Muscardinus; species Muscardinus avellanarius. The sequence goes on along the minus strand of NC_137795.1, from coordinate 62,577,223 downwards.
GGAAGGCATTCCAAAGAGCAGTTTTATTTATACTCCCTCTACAGTGCCCCCAGGTGACTCCTGGGCACTCCTGGCCCAGTCCTCCTGACTCGCCCAGACTCACTGAGGCCTTCTCCTCCCTAAGAATGCCAGGCACCAAAGGCCACTCAGCTTTGTCGCCTACACATCTAGGGCAGGGCTGTGTTTCTAGGGGCACTGCGCCTTCCACCTTGAGGCGTCAGTGCCATTACCTCACAAACTTCATATCCATCACAGAATGGCATCGTGTCTCATTAGAGGATCTAGAAATGGAAGATTCCTGTATGAGTGAAATGTGGCGATATCTACGCCATTATCTAATTTATGGATTGTCTCAAAATAAATTTATATTTCATATTGTACAGCTTCATTTTTAATATTCACTGTTATTCAGTATCCTGCGATAGCTATGGACTATATATGCCCATATGTGTATATATGGACAGAGAGATGGAGATAACAAACTTTTAACCCGGGTCTCTATTTATTTTTTGAATGATTTTAATTAAGCATGCTGGGTTTTTTTTGTTTGTTTCTTTGTTTTTTGTTTTCTGGTGGTACTGGGGTTCCTGGAAGCCCTTCTACCTCTGGACTACACTCCCAGACCTATTTTATACTTTTATTTGGAAACAGGGTCTCTTAAGCCAGTGCGGCTGGCTTTGAACCTGCGTGATCCTCCTGTCTCCGCCTCCCAAGCGCGGGGATTACAAGCGTGCGCCATCACACCAGGCAAGCATGCTGGTTTTTAAAGGTTAAATATAATTAAAGCATAGAAGAAAGAATAAAAAGAAAGAAAGAATAAAAGCAGTGAGGTATTATCATACCAAAAGAGGAATAATTTTAGAGTTTGTCGGTCTTCTGGATTTTTAATGCATGTACCATGATTTTTACATGGGGAAAGGGTTTGGTTAGATCCTGGGACTCAGACTCACTTCACATGGGGTGAGTGGTGGTATCTATAATAAGGCATAAAATAATGATCATGTAAGCAAACGTGATCTCAAAGGGAAAAGGCAATGTGGTTTATGGGGAAAGAGAGCATGCCTCACCAATCATTCTGAGTTGGGAGTGTAAATAAGTGGGGTACATAATTTATTTAAACTTTCAAAAAGCCTTTGACGAAGTTCTACATCAAAGATAGTTTATAAAAACAAAGAGCATGAATTGTGAATGGTATTCTGTTATGGAGAACAGCGAGAAATAATGAGCGCACCATGTTCAAAAACATCAAGTAGCTGATATTAGCTGGCTTTCCAGATTAATAGAAAGTATGTTGAAGAGAGAGAGGGAGGGAGGGAGGGGGAGAGGCAGAAAGAGAGAGAGAAAGAGAGAGGGAGGAAGGGAGGGAGGGAGGGAGAGAGAGAGGAAGGGAGGGAGAGAGAGCGCGCGCACATGCGCAAAAGCACAAGAGCACACCGAGGAAGAAGAAAAAAAAAAAACACAAATCTGCAATTTCTGGTAATAAGATACCTGAAACCAAGGGGAGATCAGTGTTTTGTCTGGGTGTCTGTGAGAGAGACAAAGAGAAAGAGGCTTAAGGGGTGGTAAGCAGATGCTTACCTTGTAAGCAGTTCTTACCCTTATAACACACTGGTTTCTCTGCCCACACTCAATTGTAGCAATCTGATTGCCTTGTCTTCCCCCATATATGATTGCAAAAGTCCAGTGGAATTTGGGAAAGAAAGAATTGTCAATATTATCTTTTAAAGTGGAGGGAAAAGAACTCCATTGATGTGTGTTTGTGTGTGTGTGTGTGTGTGTGTAATCAGAAAAAAAGAGGAGTCAGATGAACACACACACACACACACACACACACACACACAGTTTCTCAGCACTGAAAAACAGACATTGGGAGGAATGGCTGGAAAAGTTTGTAAAACCCCAAATCACACTTGCTCACTATCTGCAAAATAGAGCCAGGTAATCCCCATTGAAGTTTAAAAGGTTCTTCTAGACCCTTGGAAAGAAGGATTCAGATTTATACAACAGGACAGCATCTAGAAAATGTCCAAGAAACAACATCTAGAAGATAACAGAAACAAGTTGAAGGAGTTTGGGAAATTTGGGAAGGTCCAATCCTTAACAGGTTGAGAAAGGAAATCAGGGGTTTCTGTTTGCATCTCTACCTCTTGAGCCGGGCAAGACAGCCAGTGGCACACCCTCTCTGGACTGCCCTGGGGTGGGTGAGGGGTGGCTGGCTTGGGGAGCCACTTCTTCCCTTCCCCTCCACTCAAAGCATGATTAGGAATGTCACAGCAGCCAGCACAGTCGTAGAAACTGGGCCACTAATGACCCAATTTGAAGGAAGAGGCTAGAGGACAGAAGGGTCCAGTCATACAACAGCACTGTCTAAAGATATAAAAGATATTTTCTTGAGGTAATTAAAAAAATGGTTGGCAACTTTAAAGACTGGCTTTCTTATGTGTGGCACAGCATAGAACAGCTTGTAGACTGCAGATCAATACATTCCAGTTAACTTTCAAGTCATGTCGGCATGCTGCCCTGGCTGGTTTATTAATTTAAATTTCAGCTCTCTAAAAAGGTATGTCTAAAGAAGTACAGAACTACATGTATTGCGGTGAGGCTGCTCCATCCAAATAGGTGTTCTGGAACACATTGGTTATCAGCATCAATTAGGAAATCCGAAACACTGAAGAGAATAATAGATCACCCCTCCCTCTGTCTCATTCAGTTAGTGTATCTCAGGAACCCTGACTACTGACTACTGGTTCTTTTCTGTTTATTTATTTTGATACTGGGGATTAAACCCAGGGACATTCTACCTGAGCTACTCCCCCAACCCTATTTTACTTTTTATTTTGTAATAGGGTCTCACTAAGTTGCTGAGAGCCTCACTAAATTGCTGAGACTGGCCTGAAACCTAAACCTATGATCCTCCTGTCTGGGCCCCCCAAGTACCTCTGACCCTTTTCTGTTTTGAAAAGAAGTTGATATTTGGGCAGCAGACACAATAGCTTTCCTACACAAGCTTCAGCAATGAGATAAGTAAGAATGAAAGGTACAAAAGAAAGGAGAGGTAGGATTGTCTCCGCGCCCACATCTTTAGGAAGGTACGGGCTCCCTTCTTCCTCCTTGTTCCATGTCCCTACCACCTATCGCACTCTTAGGACAGAACCTGAAAGTCTGATGGTAGAAATGAAATGCTACAAAAACTTGTTTTCCTTTCACTCATTCTTCCCTTTACAAATAGCTTGTTTTCCTTTCACTCATTCTTCCCTTTCATGTTTTATTTTTGGTCCTTTACCTTGTTTGGTTTTAATAATTTTATTTAAAGCCATCTGTCAGTTGATCACCCCTTTTCTGCACTTGCTCAAAGATGTCAGGATGCTCTGGAAGTCCTGCTCCAAAATTGTCAGTATTTTATAATGCCGACACACTCTGCTGTTAGACTATTCAGCCAAAATTTACTATGACAGTACAGCTGGGGCTGAAACAATGGATCCTCAAGCCAGACGATTTCTGACATCCCTGTTGCTTCTTCTCTACACCAACATAAATGAGGAGAGGTACCTGGATTTTTAAAAACTGCTCAGAGACTAAGGCTGCAGGTGAATTCTACTGATCCTACTGTACTTACATCCTGAAATATTTATGAAATGCCCCAAACAACCAAATGTGGCCCATAGTGATTGAGTCTTAAGAATACATTAAAAAAAAAACAAATGCTTATGTAGAAATCTGAGATTATTTCAGGCCAATGTGCCTTCATAAAATTTATATAGATCATTATCATCTTATTAATAACTATGATATATATTTGAAGAACCCACTGAAACAATGACACTCGTACCACATTTTCATGTTGAGAATTTTAGATTAAAGGCAGATTTGCACTTTTTATTTCTGACTGCATTCAGTTTTAATCAAGGTTCCTGGGGCTTCTCACTAACGGTGAAATTGTATTTAAATAGGGCCTTCAGGGTGTTCAAGTTACAGATTAATTAACTCAATTTGGACAGGGTTTGGGGGGCACTGTAGTTCTTGAATCTCTAATTTCATCTCTAGAGGTAGCCAGAGTTCCTCTAGACATTAGCAACTAAATAATTGCATAGGCTTAGACTGATTATGATTGAAACATCTGAAATAAAGCGAGCTTGTCAGAAGTCAGAATAAAAAGGCCAGGGACACATGCAGCAAGATGACATATTACTAGTTTAGAAATGCATATCCACTTTTTAGTAGTACATGCTGGAGCTCTAGAGGAATAGCTCATGTCTCGGTCTCTTCCCCTGCAAAATGAGAATAAGAATAGGTCCTTGGAGGGTTGTCATGAGGGCTTCATGACATCATTCATGCAAAAGGCTCAACATAGCTGGGTATGGTGGCACACGCTTGCAATCTCAGTACTTTGGAGGCTGAGACAGGAGGATCGCAGGTTCAAAGCTAGCCTCAGCTATATAGTGAGGCCCTGTTTCAAAGTAAAGAATAAAAAGTAGGGCTAGCTAAGGGTATAGCTCAGAGGTAGAATGCCCCTGGTAACACACACACACACACACACACACACACACACCACAGAGGACTCACATGGCTTTTGGCACAGAGTAAGCCCTCATAAGAAAAATGATATTGCTATTATTAATATTCATTTTACTGTGCTTTATGGCATGGCAGAATTTTCCAGAAATAAAAAAGCAAAGAGGCAAAACTAAGCTTGTGCTTGTTCTGACACTATTAGTGGTCTCTGGTCACACCCTCTTTCCTGGGACCCATGCACCCCCTCGCATGTCCTCCTGCTGAAGCTATTACATTTCTTGTCTTTCCACTCTCTGGACTTTCTAGCCTTCCTGTGTCTTAGTGGCTTGCTCTTTCTTTCTTTCTTTCTTTCTTTCTTTCTTTCTTTCTTTCTCTCTCTCTCCCTCCCCCTCTTTCTTTCCTTCCTTCCTCCTTCCTTTCTTTCTTTCTTTCTTTCTTTCTTTCTTTCTTTCTTTGTTTGTTTGTTTGTTTTGTTGTACTGAGGATGTAACCCAGGGGCCTTTTACCTCCGGGCTACACTTCCAGACCTAATTTATATTTTGTTTGGAAACAGGGTCTCACTAAGTTGCTGAGAGCCTCACTAGTAGCTGAGGCTGGCTTCCAACCTGTGCGATCCTCCTGTCTCAGCCCAAGTGCTGAGATTACAAGTGTGCGCCACCACGCCTGGCTCCTTACTGGCCCTTTCTCAAACCTGGCTCTGACTACAAATATCCCACCTCGTCTTCACGCTCTAGCTCAGATGCTAACTTCTCCATAACCTCTGGCTCTGATGAATCTGTCCTCAAGATGTTTCCATTGCATTTTAGTTATGCTTGCCTGATAGTACTTTCCAGACTTTACCTGGAACAAATCAATCTTTACTTTATACCACTTTTTACAATGAAAGTGCTGGGCAAAAGGGACTGTGTCTTCTATATCTCTGTATCACTCACCAAATCTCTGTGATTTGTCAGCATTTAATAAATGTTTGCTGATTTACCTTCTGATTCTCTCTCATCTGGGCCATTTACTTTCATGATCATCTTGCTCCCTTTCCTTGGGAACTTGCTGTATCCTTTTCCCTTTTCTCCCATTTTTCCAGCAACTATATGCAAACACTTCACTTGTGCGCAACATGGTGCCATATGCTATGGAAAAGACCACTGTACCTCAAAGAAGCTTTATGAGACCCTTGGGAAAAGAAAGGTGAACATATATAATCATGAAGCTGATGAGCTGCCCCCAAATATGAAAGGATTCTAGGACAGAGGCTCAGTCGGGGTGAGAAGGCGACTGAAGTGAGCAATGAGGGCTGGATTATTTATATCAAGATCTATGTTCTTGTCAATTCTATCAACCGGAGGCTCCTTTGGTCTACTTTCATCTTTGAAATTTAGGGTAGAAGCAAGGTTACAGGAAAGATTTCACTTTTCTTCTGCCATAATATAAACAACACCAAAAAGATAAACGCAAATAGCAAGGTCTCCTCTGGCGAGGGGCAGGGAGACAAGAAGGAGTGGCAGAGTCTATGGCACATTAAGTTCACAGCCCTTTCGATGAGAAGGTGGCTGCTACTCGGCCCTCGCTGATCACTGCTCTGAAGGAGGGATCCAAAGGGCTTAATTAAAAATAAATTTTTTAAAGAGATACAGGAAAATTACATAGTTCAAACAGTTCACTATTATCATCAAAGTTTAAAATATTGTTTTAGGCAAATGCTAGGTATATGAATAGCATCTGTTAAAGGGTTCTGGGTTATAATCTCCAGAAGTACCCCCAAAACAAAAGCAAGATATGACAGCAGTTTGACTGCACTGGCTTGTCATCAGGGGAAAATGGAAGGTAGGATGGGCCTATAACTTCCTTTTGACTTTCTGTCTGGATTTCCTCTTTGTTGTCTATGCTGACCTCTATCCACGGCTCAGTAAACAGCGCCCTGGCTTTTCAATCTTTCCGTTTCTTCCACTGGAGCTCGATCATGCTGGAGGTAACCACGTCTTCAGTTCTGCTTTTAATTTAATTTTCTCTCTGTGTTAATATGCCGACCTAACTGCAGAACATGTCTATTTTGCATCCCCAGTGGCCACTGTCAACTTATCCTCACCTGCCGCTCCTAGTCCGCCACTTTGCTAGTCTCATCACGTGCAAGTAATTTTAATTCCTCTCTTTTCAACCACATGATTATGTCAAAGTGATGATCTCTTCTAGTGGCCCCTGCTGAGGGCAAGGCACCGGAATAAGCTTCCTCCAAGGTGACTGCCGGCTTCCTTTGCTGGGCTCAAGGACATTCTCTTGCTATTTCCTGTGCACAACACCATTAGTCCTATACTTGTGCTTCTGGCTGATTTAAAAATCTCTCTGTCTTTCCACAATTTTCGCCAATCCCTTTCCTGCAACCCCTTGAAAATCTCAGGCCAAATGGGGCTCTGATTTGCTCCTCTTGTCATCACTAAATACTGTTTGTATCTAGGAAAATGTTGCCTCATAAAGTTGTCTAGCCCTTCCTTCCTTCCTTCCTTCCTTCCTTCCTTCCTTCCTTCCTTCCTTCCTCTGTTTTAGGTAAAGAAAATAGAGAAAAGTACCAACAAAGGGCTATTGTAAAAGACCCCCAGTAAATCAGTCTTTTGTTTATTATAGACTACATGAAATTTGAAATCTGTAACAGTTACTGAACACCTGTTATGAATCGAACAAACACCGCGCTAAACACTTTGCATTTACTTTCCTGCTCTATCTTCACAAGTGGACAGAGGCACTGTTCCTAGTCCTGATTTATAGCTAGGAAAATTGAGGATTAGAAAAGTTCAGACTAAGCCCAGCTCACAGGGCTGGTCAGCAGCACAGCGAAGTCTCAAGGCCCATGTGCGGGCATAAGCAGGCTGTTACTCCCTACTCCACACTGTACCCTCAGAGAAGCCCCTGGAAACAGGGCTGACATTGACGTCACGTATGACTAACAAACATCAGGTAAAAACAGAGGACACCCATAACGGCTTCTCTTTTTTTGGTTTTTTTTTCCACAGAGTCACCACAGAACTCATAATTAAATAAAAGAGCACAACATAAGGCTCTGGGCTTCAGGACAGTCTGTCACGTAGATCCCCTCATACAAAGTCAAGGGCAGGAAAAGCAATTGCTGAGTCTATTTCAACTTTCCAAAGAAAGTCATATAAAATCCACTTTGAGGAAAGTTGGCCTGTTTTCTTAGTCTTTGTTCTCTTACTATTTATTTCTATTAAGGAGATTGCCTCTTCCCATGAGCCTCAGTTCTCTGAGGACCTTATTAGAGGATGTGAAGGCGATACCCAAGTCCTTTCCCATCATGCCACCAGGGCTTGCTTCTGCTGGAGGAACTGGAGAAAATGCTGGGAGGAGGATTCTTTTTCTTTCTTTCTTTCTTTCTTTCTTTCTTTCTTTCTTTCTTTCTTTCTTTCTTTTCTCTTTTTTTCATTTGTAAGGCTGTTCAAAGTCCATTCTGATTTAGTGTTGTCCTGGTTTTATGTAAGTCTCTGAATGTTTAATGGAGAAAAACTGCATTTCAATTTAAGATAAAAAGCGAGAGAGAGAGAGAGAGAGAGAGAGAGAGAGAGAGAGAGAGAGAGAGAGAAAGGTGGGGGGGGGAGAGTCACACAGAGACAGAATAAGAAAAGGGGGACAGAAACAGACAGACAGACACAGACAGAATTTAAAAAGCCAAAACACTGAGACTAGATGTTTTCCCAAACTCTCTAGTATGTAAAATCAAATTAATGACTGCTCTGGTCCTAGTGGCTACTCTACTTAGCTCTAAAAATCCCCGAGAAGGAGCCTGGGAATTCAGTCATTCAAACTTTTGGCCACTGCATCCTTTGTTTAAAGAAACCTTAGGTGGAAACATAAAGTGTAAAGCAGATTAAAGTGGAGCTGCTTTGATGGGAGAGTGATGGGGTTGGAGCCCTGCCCAGGGTTCCCCCCTCCTGCTGCCTCCCAGGAGAAACCTTGAAGGGGATCTGAGGAGCAGTCACTGCTTTGAAACTTGTTTTGGCCACAACTCACTATAAAAAGAAAAAAAAATCACATTTTATTAAGTGACTCAGTATAGCTCACACACACATGTGTATACACACACACACACACATGCACACACAAGACTGAAACAAAAATTTTCATAACAGTACTTATTCTTACATGTGGCTACCTCAGACATTTTTCTTTCCTGCTTATTCTCTATTTTGCTCAAGAAATGCAATGTCCAGTCTACTAGATTGATATCACTATTCATTAGAAACCACTGCATCTGATTATCTAATCCTCACAATAACTTTCTAGATGAAGAAAACACTTGCTCAGGTCTGCAGTTCCTCTCTCCCAGAGGAACTGAAGAAGCAAGACTCAGTAAGAGGTGCTGAGGTCAGGCGTTGGAGTTCATTTGGCTGTGTGGCTGATTCGCTTGGTCTAGGATGGGCAGATTCCCTTTGCAGGGGGCCAGAATGCTAACCCAGAGCAATGTCTGGTTTCTTCTTATGAAAAACCATATAACAACTCAACCTGATTTCCATCACATGTACCAGAGAAGCAGAAAATGCAACCAGAGGCCCAAGGTGGCAAAACAGTGGAGGACAGACAGCTCAGCTGTGCTCGGGTCCTGCTTCCAGTTAGGCCCAAGGCCCCATCTTATTATTGTTGTATAAATATCTATATCCTTGAAATCTCCCATTTTATTAAAAAAAGAAGGAAGAAGAAAGGAAAATAAATCATGGAGCAGTCATGACAATAAATTTATTATTAATAAACATAAAATTGATTCATGTTACAAAATTATCTTCAACCTAAGAAAACCCCCTACTCCCTTTAAAGGAACAATCTAGAAAATATTTCTGGTGGATTTAAAGAAAGTTGGAGAATGCAAATGCATATTTGTAGAAAGAATTTCCATCTACTGCTTTCTACCCTTAAGACTGTCAATCACTATGTTAACTCAATGGCAGCCACAGGATTTAGAGGTTTTACTGAACTTTACTAGTGTAAAAAACAAATCCATCTCAAATGCCATCCATTTAAATGTATGACCCTCTCACCCTTCATGTCAGCAAGAAGTTTTAAGAAATGTACCTTTAAAAAAATCAAGCCACAGTAAACAAGGCTTCAAACAAATGTGCTTCCATACCATATCACAAAATGGGCTTTTATAAGTTTCTCTCTACAAAAATAAATAAGGGAAAGTCATAAAAAAAAGATAAAGCCTTCATACAGAATTGCAGCAATTATATCCCCACAGCTATACTATAACCCAAAACTTTGCAAAGGCTTTGATTATTGAACCATGGCTGAAGTGAATAATTTGCTTTTCACTAAGAAAACAAGCACATTCATTCTCACCACAATGGAGAGAGGCAGTTTTAATTAAAGCTTATCAAAAGATGAATAAAGAATAAACTCAATACCCATTCCACAGAACTCTATTTTCATCTGTTTAGTTTAAGCTCGCCATGTTCATGCAATAATTATCCACTGTCTAAGGAATGCCAGAGTTGTGTTAATGTTGGTAAAGATTTAATTAGCTCAATTATCTGGAGGGTATTGAAGTGAGGTTCTGCACAGTACAAATTTCTTCAGGCTTTATACATACCTCTGATCAAAATACATGAAACTGAATTCTAAGTGAACAAAAGACTCTTACTTCTATAAGTCTACTATTGAAACAGTTCCATACTTCATAATTTTATTACTCCAATTAAAACACACACACATACACACACACACACACACACACACACACACACACACACACACACACACACAGTCTTTAGAAGTAGAATTCAAAAGTAAGGCTTATCTTGGTGGTATCTGTATATGTATCTGTGTGCATGCTAAGAATACAGTGACCTTCCTATATCTATAAATATGTTCTTAGAAGGTTAATTAAATTTGCTTTTAGATAAATAAAATATTAATATCTGAAGTCCCAGTGCTTCTAAAAATCTCGATTTTTTCACTGTAGCCTACATATATCACCTTTTTCCTGGAAAGGGAGCCATTTAAACAACATTGAAAGCCCGCTAACACGGACAACTGTTTCAATCTGTCAGATACCAGGGACAGATAGTAGGGTTCATTTCAGAAAACAGATTGGCCCCCAGCGGCCTGACCTTCTTGGTGGGAAAGAGAACATAGCGCTGGGTCTGACAAGCTCCGCAACAAAGAGGTATATTCAAGTCCCCCCAATCAGACACGCTTCTCACAGGGGAAAATGCAAAGCAGGAGAAAGAAATGCGCCACATCCAGCAAAGCAGAGTTTACTTAGATCAGAGACAAGCTTCGCAACCATAACAAAAAATAACAAATTTAGGAGAGGAGCAAGCACTCCTGGGCTCACTCACTCATAACTTCAGAGAACTCTTCTCCCACCAATACTACTCTCTTAGCTTCCAAATGCACCTCTGATCCCTAGCCACTAACACTTCGGCAGCAGAGGGAGTCTCCGAACATAATTCTGATAAAGTTCTAATTAGCCTACCGATAAAGAGGGCATTGCTTACCTCCTAGAAGAAGCTGGCCCACGAGAATTTCTAAGTAAGCTTGCTCTTTCTTTTTACAAGTTACCAGTTTTGGTCTTAACTTTGCAACTCAGATATTTCCTTGTCTGTTAGACCGTTAGGCAACTATTTTCCTTACTTATTTTATATTTGTATGGGGTCTTCTATGGAAGTTTTGGAGTGAGTAAAGAAAATCTAGAAAAAAGGATCAAAAACCATAAAGCAAAACAAAACAAACAAAAAAACCTGATAAAATGATATCCTTTAAAAAAAACCTCAAGCCAAATTTGTTGCTATATATAAGTATGCACATAGTTTCCCAACCTCCAATGTCAAGTTTTATTGTATAGCCTTTTTGATCAGTTATAAGGAATGTTTAGTTTGTATGTTTTGAAATATATGTGTACTAAATAGAAGCATGCGTGTGCGCACACACACATGAGAACACACACACACACATATATGTGTTAAGATACTACATTTTTGAAGCCTTAAGCTCTCTATTGAAAATCACACATTTAAAAGGTACTCACAACTGACTTCCCATCTTACCCTTATAGGCAAATATATTGCTTAAAAAAACTCAGTCTGTGTTTTAGTGCATATTTTCCTAAACTATAAGGATTATGAATACTTAGGCTTAAATCAAATAGTGAGACTAATACAAATCCTGATTTCTAGCCTATAAATTTCAGGATGGCTTGTATAAAGCAAAATTAGCAGATACTCCCTCCTCAGTATGTATGTATGTATGTATGTATGTATGTATGTATATATATGCATACATATATATGCATACATATATATGCATATATATATATGCAGATGATTAGAAAAATAAACTGTGAAGGGCAGACTCTCACACATCCTATTTTAGAAAAGAAGGCATACATTTTGAATTCTAGATTCAAAGCCAAATCAGAAGCCTATTTTGTCAGAAAAAAAGATATGGCTGGTTGAGGTGTGAGAAAACTTTCACTGCTTAGTTGTCCAGAACAATTTGCCTTGACTTTAAACATATGCACTACAAACTGAAAAATTTCCATGAGGAAGAGAGTAAAAATGAGCCACGCCAAGCAAAAGAATTGTTTCTGATTCCCTACACTTTTGCTCTCGAGCCCTCTTGTGTGGGAAGGAAGAGCATTGATGGGAGGCCCTCTTTTTGAAATGGTAAAGATAGACTCAAGTGTAGGTTGGCTCTGCCTTCTTTCCTAGCCTGCAAAGACTTGTCCTGTATGACTCCCTCAGGCCTTCAGAGCATTCTGTGCAAGAACAAAGGGTGCTTGGGCTCAGTCTGCAACACGAGTCACTTTTGCCACACAAATTTCCTTCTTTTGTGCTGGCAAAGGGGGATACTTTGTGCCCTCTGGGTTTAGAAGATCTTCAGATGGGCACTAATGTGCAAACAGCCCTGGAGAACACAAATGTACGGGGACAATCTCAAGGCTGAGTCCAAGGCTTTGAGAAAGACCCTTCAGCTGATTTCCCTCTGCTCTTAACCCCCCAACAAAGCCCAACTGACAATACCAAAATCTCCTTCTTTCTTTGGAGTAAACCCCCTTTTTCAGGAATACTATGCAAACGCTGTTCAGGCTCTCCTGTCTGAGGCTGCTCTTGTTCCTGGCTACTTTCTCTGTCTGGCTCTATGGACAGCCATCCACTGCCTGACACAGACACCAGCCTTCCAATTTAGCATCTTTCACAGATGTGACAGTCAGATCCCTGGCCTGCCACTGCCTCTAAAAGGGGCTCATTTAGTCGTAATTAACTATTCTCTGCATATTTCTTAAGGTATGGAAATCGTGCTAAAAGCCAACAAGTGAAACATTCTTTCTAATTCCCATTTAAATCTTTTTCCCCTCTCAGCAGTCTTCCTTCCTCTGCCTTCTTTTCATCCCCCCCCTTCCATTTTTTCTTTTTGCTCCTCCCTGGTAACCTTTCAAGTAAATAGACGGAATGAAGTTGGAAACTGGAAACTACTGGAAAACGGTTCACAAAGCAGAGTGTGCTGAAGGACAAGGCACTTTGTGGAAGAGTCACACAAAGCGGAAGAGAACTGAAGTAAAACAAACTGTTTTTGTTGGCAGAAACACACGTGTATATAAATATAAACCTAGATGTACTGGAATATTAGTTACGTAAAATGGCCACATAATAAGCCAGTGCTGGCCCCCAGATACGTTTGTGTATATACACACACACAATGTAAACATTCTTTAAATTCATTTCCTTAATTCTTCTCATAATTGCTTTTCACCCTGCCCTACAAATAAAAGAGTACAAACAAGAGATACTTTGTCACACTAGCCCCTCTTCTTTATCCTGAAGCTTCAGACAAGACAGAAATAAAGCCAAGAATCTTAATTTCTGTTAGCAAATAGTTTCAAGTCCACAGTCTCAGGTCCAGTGGGCAGTGGACCAGGGAGACTATTATCATCCTGCAGGTGATCCAACACTACCATTTTAGAAGATGTGTAGGGGCCAGGAATGGTGGTACATACATGCCTGTAATCCCTGTCCTTGGAAGGCTGAGGATCACAGGCTGGAGGACAGCCTCAACAATGTCCTGAGAATCTCAGCTACCGAGGGAGACCCCATTTCAAAAGACAAAAACAATAAAGGAATGGGGGTGTGGCTTAGAGGTAGAATCACAAAAGAAAAAAATGATATTTGGAGGGTGAGGTGAAGTAATAAATCATGTTCCTGGAAGTCTTTCCATAGCTATGAGCTAGCTGTTACTGCAGTCAGGTGGATCAATGGAAAAATAGCCATGGCTTTGTTGCAACACTGTCATCTACTCAACCCACAAAGCATGGCTGGGATTTGTCATGGGGTAGGAACATACACACCATCTTATTAAAGACTTGGAAAAACAGCCTTGGAAAAACCTGCTGAGATAAGTAGCAGGTAAAGAACATGAAGTCCCATATTCTTATGCCGACATGATTACTCGGGCTCTTCTCTTTGCTTTTGGCGAAGTTAGGATCCCATGCTGTCTCATAATCATCAGGATACCACTATTTCTAGTGTTAATTTAGCAGCATTTCTTAGGGGTAACAGAAAGTAGTTTAAATGTTAACTCACAGAAGGCCCTGTGGCTATACAATGAGTTAGCTTAGCTGGCTCAGTACCTGACTCTTAATCTACAGAGGGGACTTGGGATCAGACAGCATCTGAGAAGTTGTGCCCATTCAAGAGGACCTTGAGGATGGAATGACAGCGACAGCCTATTATGGCTATAAAATGATAAAACAGTATGTTCACTGTCTTTCCTAATTATACAATAAAATTTGTAAAATTATTCTTTTCCTGCTAAACCAAGGGCTACATACAAATTTTACACAGAGGAGGAAAATACTCTCTTTTCCAAATTATCACATCTATTTCTCTACTACATGCCTTAACAATTATAATTTTCAAGGCTGCATCATATTAATCTAGTTTAGTATACTTTACTTTTTTCAAAAATATCTGTGGTCTTTTCTATTCTTAGTAATTTATGTATAATCTATCTCATGCTAATTGTTTTCTTTTTTTGTGTGGTACTGGGGATGGAACCCAGGGGAATTTTGCCTCTGGGCTACGCCCCTCGCCAAGCCCTACTTTTTATTCTTTATTTTGAAACAGAGTCACACTGAGTTGTAAAGGGCCTCACTAAGTAGTAGCTGAGGCTGTCAGCGAACCACGATTCTCCTGTCTCAGCCTCCCAAATGCTGGGGATTACAAGTATGCACCACCACGCCCGGCTGCTAATTGTTTTCTTATCTCAAAATGTTTTCTTTCTCACGGTGATCATCACCACCACAACAGTTATTGAGTTACTAAACATGAAGGGGTTTTAATTTTTTTTTTGATTAGACATGCTTTAAGATTGTCAGATACTTTAGTATATTTGGATTTCAGCAAAACAGGCATGAAACTAGTTAATACTTAGAAGTATTTAAAGCTCACAGGCATCAGTATGAATTTATTCATGAAAACACTGTTGAGGACCAATTGAATGTGTTTAGCATACTATAAAAACCCCATGAAGATACGAATTCTTAAACATTTCTTTCAATCTTGAAAATAATCTTAAATTCTTATCCCTGGAAAGTAGTTACCTTACATTTTAGTGGGGTGTTTTTTTTTTGGGGGGGGAGTACTGGGGATAGAATCCAAGGGTATCCTAACTCTGAGTTGTACTCTTCAGTCCTCTTTTATTTTTATTTTATTTTGAAACAGGGTCTTGAGCCGGGCGTGGTGGCACACGCTCGTAATCCCAGCATTCGGGAGGCTGAGACAGGAGGATCACGGTTCGTGAACAGCCTCAGCTACTTAGTGAGGTCCTCTGCAAATTAGTGAGACCCTGTTTCAAAATAAAGAATGAAACAGGGTCTTGCTAAGTTTCTGAGGCTGGCCTTGAACCTATAATCCTCCTGTCTCAGTCTCCAAAGCACTGGAATTACAGGTGTGTGCCACCATGCCCAGTTGAATGTATCTTAATACATAAAATTTTGTAAATTTGCAAAGGTTAAATTAAGAAAGTTATTGTTCATCTTATAAAAAGGGGTGTAATCGTTCTCTTTTTTAAAAAAGAAAAAATTTATGCATAAATAACTTTTCAAAAAGCATATTGTGTACATGTTAACAGAGGCATAATATACCATACCCATCATAGAGCTACAAAATTTCAGGGCTGGAGGATGAGTGAGTTTCCTGCCAAAGCTAAGAGTATGTACTGGCAGGATTTCTGACACTATGTTAGATAGAAATGGAAAGGGAATTTTGTGTGTTTTCTTTATTTATTTTCAAGATATGATCTATGATGATAAGTTCAAAGAAAAGGGAAAAATACCTTACATCTTCTTTCAGGGTTGTTAAATGGTTCCTAAAGGATCGTCCAGCTTAAAGATGTTTTCATTCTTCTGAGTCTGACCAGAAAGTCATACATATTTTCCCATGGGCAATCACATTAAAATCTAAGCTGTTTAGTTTGTCATTCAGGACCCTTCACAATTTGACTTCAAATTTCTTTTTCAGTCCCACCTCTGATCACTCCCGTTTCCCTGCTGTCCTCCAGACTATTCTAAAAGAATGCTCTACTTTGAGACAGGGCTTTCCCCTTGGTGTTTATTTCCTTTGTTAAAAAACAGCCTTCTCTTCTTTCATGATCATGCACAATCTAATTTCTTCTTTTGCTTAGAATCTCCTCCTTTGGCAAAACTTCTGCAAATCCCTCTGGCAAAATTATTTTCCCTCCTATTTGTCCTCCTATGTAGCTTTAGGCTAACTTCTACATAGCCTTTGTCATTTTAAAGTTTCAATGATTGCATTTGTGTCCCTAAATTATGGGTGTCTGGAAGCTAGAAATTATCTCCTTCACTACTGCCTAGTACAGCACCAATGCACTAGCTGCTCAAAAAATAATGGCTGAAAGGCTGAAGATCATAGTATCCAGGGGCAGTTGGCTATTCACTAATTATGTGCCATCTAAGAGATGAAGAAATAGTGAAATGAGGGTAAAAGAATAAGCAAATTCCTGTATTCTAAGACTTATATTCCAGTAGAGAAGACAGACAAATGAACAGATGCCTTCAATACAAATGGACAGTTTCTTTGCTTTCAACATCTGAAGAACAGTCACACATTAATTCATGCTCATAAAATATATTTCACATTGTCTCAGACACTGCCAAATTCCATTACTGAAGTCAAAGGCTGCATTATCTCAAGGTTCTTAACTTAGACTCTTCTCTTTTTCTGCCCATATTCAATTAAAAAGCCAGAGCCTTGAGAGCAAATTTTCTCTCTCTTCTGAAGCTGACACTGGGCAGCTGTGTCTTGAGTTCAGTAACCATCTTGAGGTCCTTTTCTCTGACCAAGAACCTGTCACAGACCTTCTGACTTTACTTGCTGGACATCTCATGTTGGCTGTCTTGGCCTGGTGATCAAGTTAACATTATGAGTGTAAGTCATGTGGCTTTCACAGACTTCCTGACATGATGTTATGACAAAGGCTCTTCATCTTACTGATAGTCTTTCCCCCAAATCCATAACCCCATAAACATCATAAGGAAATTCTACAAAATGCTTGAGCAGTTGTCTGCAAAATCATCAAGGTTGTGAAAAACAAGGAAAGACTGAAAAAACTATCCCAGACCAGAGGAGACCATGGAGACATGGAGACCAAATGGAATGCAGTATCTTGGATGAGGTTGTGGAGCAGAAGGACATAATTGTGAGAAAATAGGTAAAAACCAAATAAAGTTGTACAACAATAATAGCATGGAAGCTAGGCTAATTTATTAGTTTGAAAAATGTATTATGGTTATAAAGGATGTTAATATTAGAAGAATTACTATACTGGCTTTACAACTCTTCTGTAAAACTGAAAGTATTTCACAATGAAAATTTAAACATACAACTGACTGATACTCATGTGGAGTAGTTATTTTGGACAGAAAACTCCCAAATGTCCCCATATTTCCATGAGCATAGCAGCTCGGCAGGGAAAGACCCAAAACCCTTCTCCTGATAAGAAGCCATATTTATTCCGTGTCTCAATGAAATTCTTCCTGAATCCTAAAAACAAGCTATAGAAAATGACCCAGTGATTTAGCATCATGTAGCCAGTGATTCTCCCTGCCAGGATAAACTTAATGAATACAAAAAAGGAAAAGTTGCAACCCTCCAAATTAATGTACAGCAAAAGTCTTTTAAGAATTATTGTACCAAACATCAAGGAGAATAGTAAACGACACTCCACTGTGATTTCAGATGATACCTAGGTAAACACAAACTTATGTGTTGTATCCCAGAAAAACTGTGATACTAAATTAAATTGGTAGAATTAGAGTAATTTTATACAGCATTTTTTTTTTTTTTTTTTTTGCGGTACTGAGGATGGAACCCAGAGGCATTCTACCTCTGAGCCACACTCTCAGCCCTATTTTTTTAATTGTTTATTTTTTTGACACAGGGTCTCACTGAGTTGCAAAGGGCCACTAAGTAGCAGAGGCGGTCCATGAACCGCGATCCTCCTGTCTCAGTCTACCGAATGCTGGGATTACAAGCATGCATCACCATGCCTGCCTTATACAGCATTTTTTTTTTTTTTTTGCAGTGGATAGGAATTTCATCAAGGGGGATTTACTAACATAATTAGTATATTAGAGTAAACAATATAGGACAGATATAGAGAAATGGTTCTCATTTTCTATACTTAGAATTCCTTTATACTCTTTAAAAATTATAAAGTACTCAAAGAAGCTTTGGTTACATAGTTATAGGTGCTTATATTTATCATATTCAGAAGTCAAGTTCAGTGAGTTAAACAGATTTTTTGAATTTTGACACATTTCACTATTTTTTTTTCCTGTGCGTCTAGAGATGGAACCCAGGGGCACTTGACCTCCGAGCTATGCCCCCTGCCCTATTTTTTGTTCTTTAATTTGAAACAGGGTCTAAGTTGCAGAGGGCCTCACTAAGTAGCTGAGGCTGTCCGCAACCCACGATCCTCTAGTCTCAGCCTCCCAAATGCTAGGATTACAAGCATGCGCTACCACACCAGGCTCACATTTCACTCTTTAGTGTAAAAAAAAAATCCTATTTGCTTATCTCACCAAAGATCTCATTAGAAAAGTCTTTGAAAAACTGGCCAGTTCAGAGTTGAAAATAAGAGTGTTCCGTGTTTTTCTTAAATTCTAATTTTTTAATTGAAAGTTCTAATTTTATCATTGGCAGTAAATTTGTTGGTTGTTTCCCAAGAATGGCAGACACCTCACTTTTTTTCGTTCTGAGAAGGTATCTGTCAAACACATGCCCAAGTTTGAAAAGCTATAGTTTGTCAGTCATTCTGTCAAATAAAAACTAAGTTCTGCGGAAGAAGCAAACTAGTTTAGCTTGCAACTCAAACAAGGAGCTTTTGTGAGACAAGAGTGGCATTAGGGCACACAGTGGAAATGGTTTATGCACACATTCCATCTGGTCACACATGAATATGAAAAAGGACCTTCTTTCAAAAATAGAGACTTAATAAAAATGGTCATTTTTACTTCTTGCTCAAGAATAGTATTGTGTAAAACTGGCTTAAAAAAATTACACTTGTGTGTTGGTGGAAAATCTGGTGCCCAGAAGTATGGTTTGGTGACACTGCCTTTGTACCACTAGTGTAAGTGCTGACATAGTTAAAAAAAATTAGTATTCCTTTTTTTAATGATAATACTGGGGGATGAACCCAAGAATGTTCTACCTATGAGCTACACCTCCAGCTCTTTTTAGTTTGTTATTATTTTGGCGGGGGTACTGGAGATGGAACCCAGGGATATTCTACCTCAAAGTTATATCCCCAGCCCTATTTTTTTAATTCTTTATTGTGAAACAGGCTTTCACTAAGTTTCAGAGAGCCTTACTAAGTAGCTGAGGCTGGACATGAACCTTCAATCCTGTCTCAGCCTCCCAATGTAATTACCCAAATAATCCCAGCTTGTCTGTTGTTATTTTGAAACAGAGTCTTGTTAAGTTTTCACACTTGCCTTGAACCTGTAATCCTCTTGTCTCAGCCTCCCAAGTCCAGGGATTACCAGCATATACCATGGTACAAGCTCTTATTATTCTTTTTTTTTAAAATATGCTTTCATTGCTTTATTATAACTATACATCCTAGTGAGATCCAAAGTGATACAAACACATATACACATACACTTGATGTATCTCCCTCAGCCTCTCACTCTGCTACCCATGCCTCCCTTCCCCTAAAGCAAAGAAGTGGGTACAAAATAAAAAATCAATAGCTTTTTCTATATACTAGTCATGACCCACTAAAACCAGAAGATAATTCTATTCACAATAGCCTCAAACCAACAATAAATAAATGAACACAAAACAATTTTCCCACATAAAAACAGAAGACTCAGAAATAAATTTAACCAAGAAGGTAAAAATCCTCTACAGTGAAAATTATAGAACATTAAGGAAAGAAACTGAAGAAGAACTTGGAAGATGGAAGGACCTCTCATGTTCTTGGATAGGAAGAATAAGTATTGTAAAAATGACCATAATACCAAAGTGACATAGAGATTCAATGCAATCCTTGTCAAAACACCAATGTCATTTTTCACAGAACTAGCAAAACTGGCCCTAAAATTCATGTAGAAGAATAACAGACAGAATCGGCAAAGCAATTCTGAGCAATAAAGCTATGCTGGAGGCATCACAATACCTGATTTTTTAGGTTTTTTTCTTTTCTTTTCTTTTCTTTTCTCTTTTTTTTTTTTTTTTTTTTTGTGTGTGTGTGTGTGTGTGTGGTACTGAGGATGGAACCCAGGGCTTTCTACCTCCAGGCTACACTCTCAGACCTATTTTATATTTTATTTGGAAACGGGGTCTCACTAAGTAGCTGAGAGCCTCCTAAGTAGCTGAGGCTGGCTTTGAACCTGCGTGATCCTCCTGTCTCAACCTCCCAAGTACTGGTATTATAAAAAGAGTTTTGAGCCTAGGTTGCCTCTGGGTATCCAGGTGTATGGGCCACACTTTGCTATCTACTGCTACAGAGGGCAAGCATAAGGATCCCATTTATTTTCCTTGGAATCTAGAGACTTCATCTCAGGAGACTCCACAAAGCAACAGGTAAGACTTTCAGCATATGGGCCCTTAATGCAGAGTTGTGGAAAGGTTTAAAAAGGTGAATGACAGCCGGGTGTGATAGCACACGCTTGTAATCCCCGCACTTGAGAGGCAGAGACAGGAGGATCACGCTGGTTTGAAGCCAGCCTTGCTAGCTTAAGAGACCCTGTTTCCAAATAAAAAAATACTAAAAAAATAGGGCTGGGAGTGTAGTCCGGACGTAGAAGGGCTTCCAGGAACCCCAGTATCACCACCAAAAAAAAGTGAATGATAAATACAAGAACGTCCATATGTGCCAGATATTATTTCAGTGAAAGGAAAGGATACGGATTAAGAAGAATGCAAAATAGTGGAAGGTCTATGCAGCTGGTGAGCACAGATCTGACTTAGAATGGTTGAGTTAAGGCTAGGGATGGAGATAAGGGTAGGTGAGGAGGAGATCAGGAGCAAACGGCCCACCTCCCACTCCACGCATCCTGGCTGGTCTGGAGAGGAAAGGGTTCTTGATTGGAGGTGGTGGGCTAAAGCCTGGGAACTATTTTCAGACAACCATACCCAATTCTTTTTTTTTTTTTTTTTTTTTTTTTGGTGTGTGTGTGTGTGTGTGTGTGTGTGTGTGTGTTGTTGGGATCACACTTGGCCTGTGTATTCCAGGCCAACTGCTCTTCAGCTGAACTACACCCCCAGCACTCATAGTGCTGTGCGCATATAGATCACTATCATTATGAGTGACATTGTGATGTGTGACTATCATGTACCAATAACAGCTTAAAAATATTTATCACGTTTGCTGTCATAGAAATAGCTGGTTTTTCTTAAAATGTCTTAATTATTCACAAATTGAGTTACTGTGAGTGAATGAAAAATGCTGACTTCAGGTGAAACCACTTCAAGTAATATTTTACAAAAAATACTTTTTTCAAGGTCAGCTTTTGGACCACACAACAAAATTCCCAAGTGAAGGTTTGAATAGACTCACACTGATGTTTAAATTTTTAGATTTGACAGGACTAATGCAGTATATCTTGACAGCTATATACAGTAGCTTAATGCTAAGCTTTTTATGCTGAATACAGAATAGAGTGAATTTTGCACCAGTGTTTTGACTGGGAGGTTTTAAGATTCTTATTCACATTAGACAGCAGTCTGAGGCTGCTTGATAAAACAAGCCTTGGCTACTTAATAATTGCCTCATAAAATGTCTCGATATTTAAGAAGAAAGAGAAACCCAAGCCAAAGACATTTTACAAATATACGGTTTAGCCAGAATCTGGACACTAAGTAAACATCTTTTAGTGTTCAGCTAGGAAGACTTGCAGCCGTGGTGTCTGTGACTTAAAAATAACAAGATGAAGATCTCCCGGCAAAAGATAAATGATATAGCAAAAGTTTCCTATCAGGAGTAAATACATTTTCTCTGGGAATTTATGCAAGAAAAAGATTTACACTAAGGCTCATTTAATAGACTTTGACAAAATTGGAAGCTTTAAGTGCAGAGCTTGGTGTGAGTACATGTTAGAGAATAGTATTTTGTCACTCTGTTTTCTTTTTACAAGTTAAAAATTAATTTTCTTTATAAATGAACCTTTATGCTTGAGTTTTTTGGTAAATAAGTCTAATGTCAACTGTTGATTTTATGGCAGAATACCAAATTCTAGATGAACTGATATTTAGGCAGCAATGAAATTGGAGAGCTTCCCCTTTAAAAAAAAAAAAGCAGAGACTAAATTTTTAACCTTGTACCAAATATGATACAGTCGTATTCTAAAATATACAGATATATTTTAACGTGGATTAGCTCTACATCTCCCAGAAGGAATACGGTCTCCCCTATCAGTGTGACTGCATGTGAATCAGGAACCCTGGTTTGATGTGTGCAGCCAAGCTAACCACTGAATATAAACACGGGGCCCTGTTATTCAGTATGCAACTGAGCTTGTCTTCCACACCAGCAGAGGGGAAAAAAAAAAAAACATTCCTCTTATTTTCTAAAGTTGCCCATCTCTATCCGTTTCTGTCCGATTGCCACAATTGCCCAGATAAAACATTTGAGAGTATGTCAGCTTTAATTAATGTAACATGACCTGATCATTTCCACAGTTGAGAATAAAGAAGTTTGCATTCTTTAAATCCAAAGCCCAACCTGGAGATTATGCTAAGTTGCTTCATTCATAGTCCACACTCCTCCGCTCATGTCAGAAGGACAGCATTTGTCCCCTCTAGTGATAAACAAATTATACATGAAATCAATTCCACTTCACAATCATTTTCCCCATTGGGTATTATCTTCCCTTCCCTGCTCCCTCCAGTTAAGCCCGCATCCTGTAACTTGCTAATGAGCTGAGGGCTTTCTGTTCCAGGTGGCACCCCCTGCCTCGAAGTCATGACATTTCCCATTTTGAATGCTGCTGGCATTTTTCGACAGCTCCTGCTAACTAGCCTTTTTGACCCGCACTAAGAGGAACTCATCTGATCGAATCCTCTAACCTGCCAATCATTCCAGCAAATGATCTTCACAGTCACTCCCAAGGCAGGAATGGAAGGGGAAAAAAAAGGACAAGCTGGTGAGAGAAGGAGAGAGTCAGGGAAGCGCTGCCTCTGCAGCTACCTAATGAGAATACTTTAAGTCTCTGAGGCAGCTGAAACACTGAAAAACTGGTGGGAAAATTAGGACACAACCGAATGCCTGGCTCTGTAATTACTGATTTCTTTCCATCCTGAGATCATTTCGAGAGCAACACCTCTGAGATGTGCCAGTTTCTAAAGAACACAACCCCCTCCCACCTTACTCAGGGAAAATAGATTTATTTCTCCTGCCACTATCAATATGCAATTCTCATAATCCCACTCTGTCAAACAGTATCCTTTGCAGAATTAATTATGTGCTATAAGCTCGTTAAGTGTGCATTTGTAAACCAGGGATGATTATAATGTTTGTCACCATGAAGAAAAGCCCTCTTTTTTCTCAGATATATTTTGAATGTTACCACTGGTTAGGGGTGTTGACTTTTACACATTCACATAAAAGCAACTAGGTACAGTGGAGGTTAGTGTTGGGTTCAGGGAGGATTAAATTCTTGACATTAACAGAATAGGATAATCTGGGAATTCCTAATGAATGGAGGTAAAATAATATTTTCCTCTTTCAGATATGTCCTGCCTATGCAGATTTAGTTTATTTAATTACATTTAAACTTGGTGGGTCCCCAGATCACAGAATTACCTAATTATGTTAGGAAAAAAGGTCTGGTAGGTAGTTAATTTGGCAATGGATCCACAACTCTAGGTATCTTAATATGGAGTAGATTTGTTGACCAAGGGATGATACAACATAATTATGCATTATCATTACACCATTGTATGTCATAATGTAAAATAAATACTATACATGATTTAATTGCACATGATAATCACATATCTTTCACCATTTATAATAATTAGGCCAATAGCCCCACTTACAGTAATTATTATATGTAATTGAGGGCCTTTTACTAATTGCATTGAAAATGATAATCCAGAGCAATTAAAAAATCCAAGCATTTTAATACATAAAAGTATTAAAAGACTGATGATGACTTATAGGGAAAAACTGATCCAAGTATGGAAGTTTACGGTACAATATTTGATTCCACGTTGAACATGCATGGTGATATTCAATATAAGATACATTTTCATCAGTTTCTCCAACTTTTGTATTGTTTTTGTCCTTGATCTTGTATATTATTTCCTTACGTAGAAAAGTAATCCTTTGACTAATCTATGGTATTAAAAACTTTGCACTGTAAAAATTACTCTTTTTGACTGTGTAGCAGTGTGTGTGTGTGTGTGTGTGTGTGTGTGTGTGTGTGTGTGTAGGTTGACAGGAGCAGCTACCCCATATTCCTAAAGACTGAGTAAATTATTCATTGGCACAACCAATCTGATGTCCTTAAAAGCTTTCTTCATAGGAGCATCTCAGAGTATTGCAAAAACTGTTAATCATACTTGTAATAATTTAACTAAAATGTTTAATTTTGCTTATTGAAATACATTCTGGTTATAGCATTACATCTGCTATCTGTCAAGACTTTAATTTGTCTGAAGACCTAAAACCCTGCCTTTTGTCCCTGGGGCCCCAGATGTCTAGCCTTTCTTGATCCCACTCCCCATTTGCACCCAGACAAAGCTCCATGTGAAGAATATCTCAGGAGGAGTGATGAGCATCCGTGGGACAATGGGAAGAGTTCTGAGCTTCTTTTTGCCTTCCCTTCTCCACATTGTCATTTAGATATTGTCCTCTGTGCATTCAAATGTCATCCCAGACCATCAGCCCACTTCAACTCAAACAGGCTCCTTTTATGCTCAGACACTTCTTAGAGTACCAGCAGACCACAAAGACTGTCTACTGGGACTCAGCTGCTACCCTGGTATTAATAATACAATACAGTGCACTTAGGGCATAGACGATTCCCTCTGTATCCCAAACTCATAAGAATCAACATTAAATGAAAAGGAGAAATAGAGCATCTGAGTTGACTCTACCTATGTGCAATAGGTGAGTGCAAACTTTGAATAGTTTGGCCGAGCACTGTAATGGAAATCTTGGTTACCAGCCATATCGCATCCTGTGCCCACTATCTATAAGAAATCTTTATCATATTATGCTGTTGGCCAGATAGTCCCTAAGAAATTAACTTGGGTTTTAAGAAACCAGAAGATACATGCTCCAGTGCTATTTTTCCCTGCCCCCCCCCATTGATAGTGCATCTAATCTGTAAATGCTGAATCGCAAAGTACTGTTTTTGAGGATCTTGGAGCTGATGAACCAATTTATGAAGCATCAAACCACTTTCTTCTCTTTTAAACTTTTTTTTTAAACCCTAAATTATTAATTTAAAATTTTTCACTCTGAATTTCTTTTTTTAACAAAAACCACAATGAAATATCTAAAGCACCATGTGAATAACCCATATGGTTTAGCAAAATTGCGTGTGTGTGTGTGTGTGTGTGTGTGTGTGTGTGTGTGGTGTGTGCACAAATTTTTGTGACAGAGGTGGAGAAAAAGGAGAAAAGGGCCATGGTAAAATATGCATATCTTGGGAAAGTGAGTGAGTGCCATCGGGAATGTTTTGTACTATTCTTGCAACTTTCCTGTAGATCTGAGATTATGTCAACATAAAAAATTTTGAGTACTTTATAAATGCACTCTTGATGAAGCATGATATCACCTTATTTCCATTCTTCTTTGTGACAGTCCTGGTACATCTACAGGTAGGTTAGATGGTCAAATCCTGAGAGTGCTTTGCTGAGCCACTCAGCTCCAGGATTCCCAGTTATACTGCAGAGGTGCAGCTCAGAGGTGAGCCAAGGAAAGGGAAAGGTTCAGGGGCAGAGATGGAGAACCAGGACAGAAGAGACAAACTTCTGCACCCTACTGTTTTACATTGGAATTTAAAGGGAATAGAGTAGACTCCCCAGGATAGAGGGGAAGCTAAGGTGAAGGGAGGAAGGCATGGGTGGGAAACTAAACAATATTATGGCCTCTTTTCAAACCAGTGTTTGCAATATGCATCATGCATTTGTGGTTTAAAGCAGTATCAATTTCTCAATTGAGATGTGTTTTATTTTGAATCTTCAGTAATGTGGGGGTAATGACATTAACCAGGGATCTTTTCAGATAAATCCTATAAGTAACAGTAGGGTTTGTTTCCCTCTCTGCCTTTTATTTCCACAACTGTTATCAAATACATGAGGCCATAGAGATAACAAAACTGTGGTTGATAGAGAAAAATTTGTAGGACTATGCAAAAAACAACAGCTCTTGCAGGAAAAACAAATACAGAAATCATCTTGCAACTGAAAGAAATCTCAGTTTAACTGTTGAATTTTGTATATGTTGATAAATTCTAATGGACATTATCTTCTTTTGGATTTGTCATTGAGAGAATGCAACATGACTTAAACCTTAGCCAACAGCCAAAAACATCACACAGTGAAGATCTGAAATATCACACAGCAAAGATGTTGTCACCTATTAAACCTGGGGTTTCCCTCTGTACTTGGCTGATTTTTGCCTCACAGTACACAAGCCAGGTAAGGTGCCTTTCAGCAGTCTAGAGAGCAGTCGCTCTCTAGAAGCTTCTGGGATGGGCTTGCCCAGAGCCTCTTCTGAGGGGTCCTTAAGAACAGGCTGGCCACCTCATTGACGGCTCAGTGGACTGGGTCAGGGCTCAGGGCCTGACCTAGAGGCAGCCTATCATTGGCAAAAGCTCCCATGGGGGTGACTGGCACACGGCCTCACTCTCTGCTTCATGATGATAGCCACCCCAGTTGGGTCCACCCGCTCAGGAGGCTGAATTTGAAGAAGAAAGAGCTTGGTGGCAAACTGCCCCAGAAGCTGAGGGACAAAGAAATAACAATAAACAGTTTCCACAAATAAGCAGAAGCCACAAAGTGAAGGGCAGATGAAAACAACATGAGTTATGTGAAAACTGGACAAGTGAACTGCCATTATGCCATGGCTGGGCAGAGAGGAACAGGGTCCCAGAGTTGAGAGGGCAGACAAACACAGCCACTGCAGGCTTCCAACAGACACCCCAGCTTCATGAAGCTCTCCTGTGTTATCACCTGTGTTGCCTGGACTGCCGACCGGTCTTCCTCCCACAGACACTACTGTTAGCTGAGAAATCCTGGCCCATCACCTTCTCCTGATGGATCCTGAGGCCAGCTCTCCTGGCCTCTCCTGGCCCCACAGCACTGGCCTCGTGTTGCCAGAGCTCTCTCTATGTTGTCCGCAGTCATTGGTCTCTAACCCCTCTCACTTTGGCACTTGCCTCCTTTCTCACTTGAATGATTCTCCTCACACACAACTCAGTTCCCCTTAAGTGATGATAATCTAGAACTGAAAGGCAGTTTACCTAGCGGATTCCTTTTACTTTTCCTGATTTCTTTTTTAAAAGATGGGTGGGAGAAATTCTCCCCATCAGCACTATCCAGCAGAAGATCTCGTGGTGATGCTGGAAATACTTGACACCTGTACTCTAATAGAGTAGCTGCTATTAACATGTATCTGAGGGCACTTGAAATGTGGTACTGCTACGGAGGAAAATAAATTTTAAGTTAATGTAATTAAAGTTTAAATAGGCACACATTGCTAGTGGTTACCATGTTGGACAGCGCAACAGTATTCATTCCTTAAGAAAAGGAAAGGGAGGAAGGAATAAGGGAGGGAAGGAGAGAGTATGGAAATAGGAAAGGAAGGCGTAAAGAGGAAAGAAAGTAACAGAATTACTTCATGTAATGGAACATTGATTATTTTTCTAATTTGTTATTATCCTGTTGTGACTCAAATAAGTTGATTATTTTATTTCATAAATATGAAATTTCTTCATATCTACTAAAGATTTCATTATCTAAGGTCCAAAAGCTTCCTGCATCAATATCCCCTGGAGTTCTTTAAAAATGCAAGTTCATAGGTCCCAGAAACTGGATTTGAGTAACTTCGCAAGGTCTGGTGCCCCAGAGTGTGAGAGCCCTGTTCTCTTGTATGTTCAGAGGGTGCTGCACTGGGCTCTGTCTGGAATCTTGTTTTCTAAAAAAAAGTCTCTACCTTATTTAATTAAAATTTCTTAGCATTCGGGAGGCTGAGAAAGGAGGATCACGGTTTGCAGACAGCCTCAGTTACGTAGTGAGGTCCTTTGCAATACAGTGAGACCCTGTTTCAAAGTAAAGAATAAAAAATAGGGCTGAGGGTGTCACCCTAGGTTCTATCCCCAGTACCACAAAAATAAATAAATAAATAAATAAGCATTCTTGAACAATTAATGCATTCTAATCACATTACTTGACGGACTACTTTTTTAAAAGTATTGCCTAATGACGAATCAAACAGAGAGTCTAACCATCTTTCCACTGTCACACAATTCTTAAGTAATGTGGGTTGGCAAAGATAGCATGCTAAAAGGTAAGGAGAAGGTGCCCTCCCCGATGTATGCATGCAACTAAATTCTTGCACTTGAACCAAACAAGTTATTTCCTGCACTGTACAAATATTTGTTAAGTTACTATGAACATAATGGTGCCTGAAGAGCAAATCACTCATTGAAAAGATATATTCCATAATGATAGTATACTATTTTAGGAAAATTATAAAACAGATGTCTAAAAGAGTAGCGACCATTCTTACCCTTTGTATTCAGTAAAAAAGAAGACAGTGACCATGAACTTCCTCTGTCTATCTAGAAAGACTGAAAAATTAAGTTCAATATAGGGGTTTGTTTGGTATTACCCTATGCAAATATCAGTGATAGTAATGGATAGGTATTCAATATGGCTTTAGGTCTCTTCCTTGGTAAACATTTCTACACACATTTAAGGCTTTATTAGAATTTAGAAGGGCCTATTCTCCAGTGGTGATTAAATGAGTGGGAACAAGCCATGGGCTCTTTAGTTCACTAATATCATTGAAGATAAAAGAATGTAGGAAACACTATTTTGACCAACGGCGGCATCCATCCCATTTTTAACTTAGATGCTTGTGGTTTTCTTTTTATTTAATTTTGTTAAAAGCCTGTAAAGCCAAAATTGCTTTATGCTGCAAATAAAAATGCATCTCATTAGCTTTTCCACTAAGGCCAATTTATGCAAATCCAGCATTATTAACTAAATAATTGAGGTGACCTCAGTACGCAAGGAAAGAAAGAATGTGGCATTGAGGTATGGGAGAAAATTTAAAACTTGAAATATTCCTGTCTCCACAACCCCCCATTATTTCAAGGACAGAGTGATACAATGCTCTTGCCACGTTACCCCTGCTACTCTTCACAGACAGGTGGTTACAATGCTCATCTGCATCCACCTTCATTGAGCCCCCAGACCCTTCCTCCTCCTTCTTCTTCTCAATCACTGGGTTTTACAAAGAGCTGGGACATTCAAGAAAAATTTAGATGCCACAGTCTGCTTTAGGCAGTTAGCGAATAAAACAACAATAAGAAAATCGAAGTCCAGGGAACTGCTATATTTTTTTCTCTAAGGATATGCTATTTGGGTGGATTCTCTTTTTTTTCTCTATAATGTCTATAATTTGATATCCAACTATTGGTCAAAAGGAGGCCATTCCATATGATGTATGAGGCCAATAAGTAGGCTGCAGTATTTGATCTCTCATGGTCCCATTTGATTAAAACTTAAAGGCCCACAAAGATGAGAAATTAAAATCATTCTCTTCTCTGCTGTCTGACACAGAAATGTTAGAATCCACTTTTCCTACAGCTTTTCTGTGAGGAGAAAAATTGATATACTTCCTTCACATATTGTTAAATCAAGCTGGGGTATTTGGATTTGGAA
Organism: Muscardinus avellanarius; assembly: GCF_963383645.1. NCBI lineage: Eukaryota > Metazoa > Chordata > Mammalia > Rodentia > Gliridae > Muscardinus > Muscardinus avellanarius. The sequence goes on along the minus strand of NC_137795.1, from coordinate 62,547,287 downwards.
AGACGATAATATTAAAGCTTTAAAAGTCGACATGAGATAGACAAAACTCAGGGGGAAAATACTTGGTATAAAATAATTCTAGAGAAAAGCTTCCACTGTGCAGATATAACCTTAGATCTAGTTTTAAAAGCACACTGCCAAGAAAAATACACTTTTGTAAAGGCTTTAAAATACCTGTGACTGTGGTTCTGAGCATATTTTAAAAATCTCTTTTCAAAAAATTAGCAAGTTTTGAGACTCTCTGGGCAATGCTCTGTCCAGTCAGCTCAATTTGATTCTACAAGAATGAGCTGCCCTGAAACACATCCCAGCAGCTTTGACTAGCTAGGCTCAGGTCAGGAGCTCTTAAAAGAGCCAAAAAAAAGTGGGGGGCTCTCGGCCTCTCACTGAAATTCACACTTCCCTGTGCCTGTGTGTGTAGGAAGCAGTAGAACAAATAAATTCCACTTTTACTTTTGTTCTACTGAATTGACTAAGGAATGTATAAAGCCAAATGCCCACATTATGATATGGCAGGTTAAATATTTTTTAAAAGCATATGCCAAGCCAGGTGTGGCGGCGCACACTTGTAATCCCAGTACTTGGGCAGGGCTGAGAAAGGAGGATCACAGGTTCATGGCCAGCCTCAGCTACTTAGTGAGGCCCCACTGCAACTTAGTGAAACTCTGTTTCAAAATAAAAAATAAAAAATAGGGGTGGGGGTGTAGCTTGGAGGTAGAATGGCTGTGTGTTCAATCCATGGTATCATCATCATCATCATCATCATCATCATAATAATAATAATAATAATAATAGCATATGCCAAACTGGGAATGGTGGCACACACCTGTAATCTCTATACTTGGTATACTGAGACAGGAGGATTGCAGGTTTGAGGGTGGCCTCAGCAACCTAGTGAGAGGGAACCTGTTTCAAAACAAAAAATAAAAATATAAAAGGGCTAGAGGTGTAGCTCCCTGGATTCAATCCCCAGTAACACACACACACATACACACACACACACACACACACACACACACACACACACCAGATGCCATGACTCACATAAATCAAAATCATTTCTAGAACCAGGAGAAAACTGGTCAAAACCTCTGCCCCACTCTTTGGTCAATTAATATTCAAAATAGGAGCACAGATGAGTAACATTCAGATTCAAGGTCATTTTTTATTTAACTAGGAGAAATAACCTGAAGAAGGAAGGAGCTGACTCTTAACCTACGGTGTGGCAAGATTAATAGTAACATTTTTCTGACTGGCATTTACATATCTTATCTTATCTGGGGATCATTTTTTTCTCCAAATCAAATGCCCCTGATAGGCAAAAAATCAGCCCCCCATGGTTAGGGTACATAAAGTTACATTTTGAAATAGTTTAAGATACTGGACAATCACCCACAAACTTTTAATTTGTCACCCACAGTTTAATTTGCTGTTTTTGCAACACTGTCAATTTAGCCTCTGAACATATTTCAAACTAGAACGGGCAGGAAGAGCACCCTTGGCAGGAAGAGCACCCTCTGCGGTACTGCGAACACCTTCAGCTCACTTTAGCAATGACTGACCGTGCACAGGAGCAAGGGACGAGCATGCATTTCTCTATATGAACCAGTAGGAAGAGCCTTCTGCACAAAAGCAAGTTCCTTCTCTATTTGCTTCAGAGTATTATGTTATATTGAAGGAAAAAATATAGACATGGAATTAAAAGACAACAACAGACACTTCCATCTGGCAATCAAGAAAGAACAGCCTTTTCAGAAGCTGTTATCTCATGCTGTCGCCATGTGGCACATGTGATGATTGGGATAGGGTGACATGTCTAGACTTCACCACCTTATCTGCAAAATAGTAGAGGTTGGAGAAGAGGAGAGGTCGAAAAATAAAAGAGTGAAAAGGAGAAGCTTCATCATGATAAGGTCTGTGTCAGGGGCCAGACAGGAATCAGAAACAGGTGAACAGGCCCAGAAGCAGTGGAGCTAAGCAGGGGGCCCATGTCCTCTCCAAAGAATGAGCATGATTCAGTGACACACCAAAACTTCTGGTAGGAACCAAGTGCCATATTGCCAGAGTTGCTCATTATTTCAAGGAAAGCCCAAAACCCACGTAGACTTTATGTTGTTGTTGTTGTTGTTGTTGTTGTTTGGTAAGATACTCCAAATTCAAAATGAGAGCAATTAATAAAACAAAAAATTGGTCTGTAGTTTAGATATGGCCCAAGTAAAACATTTTATAACCTCAACGAAGACTATATGAGCAGTTAGATTATGTGCTTATGACTCAAACTGTGTATGACTACAAAACTAAAGCACAAGATAAAATATAATATTAGTTAGAATCTAGTAGGTGTCTAACCAGATGAGCCATGCCTGTAATCCCAGCACTTTAGAGGCTGAGATAGGTTTACAGGTTCAAAGCCAGCCTCAGAAATTTAGCAAGATGCTGTTTCAAAATCAAGATAAAGAGGGCTGAGGTATAGCTTGAAGGTGGAATGCACCGGGGTTCAATCCCCAGTACCAAAACAAAAACCAACCAACCAACAAAAACAAACCCCAAAACCAATAAACAAAAATGCTTGAAAATATGGAAATGACTGACTATATGGCACAAATAGTAGAACGTTTGATAAATATCATAGTAAACCCAAGGGACTCAGAAGATAGTTTCAGGGAAAAATAAGTTTGGAACATCTCATTTAAAAACACCTATTCAATGTCTATTATGAATGACTTTCCAAATAAAGTAGGTCACCTTACCTGTGCTCTCGAGAGTGCTGTGCTCGTCAGTGCTTGCTGTTTGATAGACTTTTGCCATAACTATTGTTTTTCCCAAAGGCCCGCATGCTCTCTCCAGTTTCTGGTTGCAATCTCACATTTGAGACGGTAAAAATAGAAGACACTGAGGGCAGAATGAAAAGTTTTCATTTATATATTTATATATGTGTTTATAATCTTTGCTATATAAAGAAGTAGAGATTGCGATGGAATGCTGGATATCCAGCACACTGAATATCGCGGGGTGTGCTGATTTTTGCAATGTCCAGTGGTCATGGCCAAACACACATTCATACATACATGAAGAGGGTCTGCTTTTCCCTCAGGACACAGCTCACATGATCTCTCACATTTCCCTGATCTAAAACAATCCATTTAGATTTGGAAACACATATTTTCCCCTTTCTTTGTGCCACTTTCTTATACATTGACAGGAGAAGTGGTACAGTAAGTCCCACATTGTTTAGGAGTTTCAGAATCTTGCAGCAAGCAAACCAGAATGAAAGAAAATCCTTGTTCATTAGATTCTGGCTGGAGGACACAGACAGGAACTAACCAAGCAAATAACATATAATATACATTATGTACATTCACAAACATATCAAAGTAAATCACTAAGCCAAACATGAGAAGGAGGGAAGGGGGAGAAAAATGGGGTAGGAATTGGGAAGGGCTAAATGAGTGATGTGTGATTATATGCCTCTACCAACTTGTAATCCATTAAGATGTATGACTACAATGCACCCAAAATTTTTTAAAATAAAATAAAATAAGATATATGTTATGAAGGGAGAAAAAGCAGAGAAGAGAAAGAAATGGGCAGTTCTGGAGTAGAAGGAGGTCCATGAAGATTTTCCTGATAAGCAACATCTGAGCAGGGACCCAAGGCCCACCTATATCTAGAGCGAGATCAGGTATAAAATACCATAAGAAGAGGCAAGATGAGATGCTGGCAAACCAGTTAGGAGGCTACTGTGAAAGGACAGGCCGAGAAGATGGTTTGTGACTTGGGGCAGGGTGAAGCAGGGCAGTGAGGATGGGTGTAATCCTGGATATATTCCGCAGGTGGCGCCAACATGGTGTGTGGAAGAACTAGATATGAAATGTGACAAAAAGGGTCACTTCCATCAGCTAGACCGTAGAAGGAGCAAATGCAGGGGATGAGAACTAGAGTTCAGTCTGGGGAGCACTAAGTTTGAGATGCCCATGAGATGCCCAAATGGGATGCTGAGTGATCATCTGGATATGTTAGTTTGAAGTCAGGAGAGAAAAGGCTGGAGATAGAACTTTGGAAGCTGTCAGTATCGAAAGGCGATGTGTAAATCTTGAGACTAGACTAGGGAGTGCAGGCAGATAGAAAGATCTGAAGATTATGCCTCAGGATACTCCAACAGCAAGAGGTCTGGGAGAGTAGAAATCAGTGGAGGAGTCTGAAAAAGAGAGTTCATGGAGGCCAAAGGAAATCACGAGAGAATCCTGCTCTTAGTAAGAGAAAGTGGTGGCCAGTTGAGCTAAATTCCATTGATGATCATGATGAAGGATGAGGAAAGATCAGAAAAAAGATAGAGACTGTGAAAACAGTTCAGGAATTATGGGCACAAAAGCCTGGCAAGAAAAGACTCAAAACAAAACAGAAATCTAAAAATTGGAGGCAGCAAGTATATTTAATTGGTTAAGCTTATTTTATTTTAAAAAGATGACATGAAGCTACGCAATGACATCATGTTTTTTAATAGGATAAAACATAGGACTGTGTAGGAAAATGTACAGCCATTGGATCTGGAAAGTCCTCTTTGACCACTGTGTCCTTTTTTAAATGAAACCAGAAGCCCAGAGGATCTAAGGCATTGTCCAGAGCTGTCCCACTAGGACCAGTGGAGGTGAGGCTGGCAGCCAGGCAGTCTGATTCCCAGCTCAGTGCTCTTCACACTGTGCCAATTTGTTGGCCTTCTTTCACTGGGTTTGGGTTTTGCAAATTAGCAGATGAATGTAATAAAATCAAGGACTCTGAGCTATGAAGTGTATTTTGTTCATTTACTTTGACACGGGTAGTTCAGCCTCAATTATTTATGTAAGTTGATAGTATACACAGGAGAATGCCCTGTGGTGTATTTGGGAAAAGTAATGAATTTTTTCTAAATCAGCCCTCCATTTACTTCCTTGCAATTAAATCATCCTGAAGAAGTGGGGCAAGACTGTTGGGGTTTTAGGACAGAGGGAGAAAAGGACAGGGTGCCACCAGAATTAGCCAGCTTTAGCTGCTAGGTCCCTAGGTAACTGCATCATAATTCTTGCTTGATGCATTTATAATTCCTGCTTTGGTGACACACTCATACATGACTTCTAAAGTTGGGTATTATGCAACTGTAATGAATGCTTACAGTTTAATGTGCTGTAGCATCCATTTAGAATATAGGTCGGATTTTCTCATACCAAAAGCAGAACTCAGTCATTCTGAACACAGTTTCCAGGTCTACACTTGCCCACTCCAGTTCCTCAATTTGGCCCATCCAGATATCAGTGGTGTATAGCTGCTCCCTAGTGACCACTTCCCTATGGAACAGCTGGAGGCAGCCTGCCTGCCTGGCCCCACTGACTCTCACACCCTCCATGAGCATCTGTGCAGTGACCATCCTCAGTCTCAGTGTGACCTGGGAAACTCTTGCCTGCTTTAAGCTCTCCATTTAAAACTTCTCAAGGGAAATCTGTTTGGATGAAGACCTGAACGACATAAAGGTGTTGGCCAAGGGTTCCTCTCTCTTTGAGATCCTTGGTGTGTGTGTGTGTGTGTGTGTGTGTGTGTGTGTGTGTGTGTGTGTGTCCCCAGGCATGCTGTGTATCTATAAGTACTAAAACTCTTAAGCTTTCATCCTGTGGTTGTGTCATTGAAGCGACGCTGGTGGGTTACCCATGGATACTCTTCTGAGTGGGCCTCTGGTGGCTGCTGGGGACAGTAGCTACTAGCTAAATTGATGGGAATACTTGAAGAATTGCATTCAAATCAGTAATCTAATTGGGTTTTAAGGAATGATAAAATGTGAACGGTATTACAATGGTATGTTCTCTTCCAAAGCATGTAAGAGTCCAATAGAAGCCTACCACCTCATTTTTACACCAGTCCATGGGACAGCTCCAGCACCCTGTGTGACTCTGAGTTCACTAACACTGATGTTCTCCTCACAGGGTCTGATAGACCAGAGCACACTAAGAAGGCTGGAGCCCACTATTCACTTATTTCTGTTTCTAGTCTTTTCCTTTAAACTAGGTTTTACTTCCAGTCTGCATATGTTTCCTTTCTTAGCATTCTTTTAAAAGCACGGTGATTCATCTGAGGAAAGGAGTGTGCTGTGGATTGAGCTGCACCCTCCATTCATATGTTGATGCCCTAACCACAGTGTGTTATGGTTTGGAGATGGGGGCCTTTGGAAAGTGGTTAATTTGATGAGGTCAAGAGGATGGGGCTTTTATGATGAAACTAGGAGCTTTAAAAGAAGAGGAAGAGAGAAATGCTCTCTACCCTGTGAGGACACAGCAAGGAGGTCCTCTGCCAGCCAGGAGAGCTCTCACTAGGAATCTATCTGTACCACCTTTATCTTGGACTGCCTGTTTTCTAGAACCGTGGGTAATAAATGTCTCTTGTTGAAGACACTCACTCTATGGTATTTTGTCACAGCAGTCTGAGCAGATGAAGACAGTGAGGATCCTAAAATTGGGAAGTCTGAACCATGACTTGGATGCAAAGACAATCCATTCATTGGTTCTACAATACTTCTCAGGTGGACCTCCTTCCAATTTCCTTGAAAGTGAATCCTTCCAGAGATATGTGCCACTGCATGGCCAAATTTTATAAGATGCTACACTAACCTAACCTTTAATTTTAAGAACTTTAAGAATTTCTAAATGTAGTCTGCAGAATACTGACTCAAACATTAGTTACCAAAACCAGTCATTTCACTTAAAGGAATAATTCCCAAAGTCTCCAAAGTTGGGGAATTCTTTGTTTTGTAAACATGTTTACAAGTACAGCCACGTTGTTCTAAATGGAAATGACTGTAGTGTTTAATACTGGGATTGTCCTTTCTTGAGACTGGATTTATGCTTCATAATGATTATCTTCTAGACACAGAAATAGCATTTCTGTAACTCAAAATTGTTACCGGAGGCATTTAGTAGAATCTTGCCTTAAAAATATAATGATTTTTCATCTTTATTCTCCCCCCTTCAAAAGGTTTCACTGCTCCTGATGTTTAACGTTATGCAAAGACGTGTTTCTGCCAATGAATATCGCCTTATGGTTATGCTTCTGCAAATAGCCTGCTGTGAGCTGATAAAGGGATTAATGCAGCCAAAATTCTTAATCTGTGAAATTACAAATTAAATTCTCATATTAAAAATACCACCCTGAGGTATTTTTTGTGGTTTTAATTCCCCTCTGGTGTTCTGCATACATTGTGCTTGTTAATGATGGGGACGAGGCTGTCTCCGTTGGCAGTCTGCTGCCTAGTGATAATGTGTAGGCATTTACCCACACTGATAGAAACTGGATTTAACCACTGGCTGATAAACTAAGTGGCAAGTGGGTAATAAGTCCGTATTAACAGAAAAGTACTACTACAGAATTCGGAATTCATAGACCCTCAAAATCCAGGCTTAAACTCAATCATCAAGTCAGATGGGATTGAGATGTCACCAAGAAGGAGGGATATCAGGTTACAGAAAAGGGGGAAACAAACCATGTGTTAAAGCATGATGGGCCATAAATGAATTAGACTATCTGCATCATTTTTTTTCGGTATAGGAATATGTGTCACCAGTCCATTATTTTTTCCACAGGGATTCTATCTTTAATGTTTTTTTTTTTAAATTGAGGATCATTGTTATAATGGTCAGTGGAAAAACCTTTAGAGAGGAAAGTAGGGCAAGATACAGAGTAAATATGGACAGGGGCTATGTGAAATGTTAGTGAGTACTGCTATACTTAGGAGAGCAGTGGGTTAATACAGCTATTATTTTAGGGTAAAAAAAATAGTTGGAAATAAGTGTGGGATATCACAAAGATCAGGGTGGGTTTACTTAGGCGGAGTTACTTGGAATTTATTTTTAAAACAGTGTTATTGTTGCTAAGAAGAATCTAATACTGCAATGAAGGAACAAGTCTCAAATCCCAGAGACAAGCCAGGCATGATGGTGTACGCTTGTAATCTCAGTACTTGGGAAGCTGAGACAGGAGAGGTGTGGGTTTACAGCCAGCCTCAGCAACTTGGTGAGACTCTGTTTCAAAATAAAAAATAAAATGGGGCTGGGGGTATAGCTCAGAGGTAGAATGCCCCTGGATTTAATCCCTAGCACAATAAAATAAAATCCAAGAGACAATTAAATAACTGTCTCGACTATAAAGGTTATATACACAGAAGTAATAAACATTAAAATTACATGAATAAATATGAACATATGTAGAATGTTATTTATTCTTAAGGCAATCGGGAGAGTAAGAGAAGAAATATCTCGAATGGGTATTCAGAAAGGGTGCATCATCACCAAAAAAAAATGTGTCTCTGCAATTGTGTTTTGCAAAATTTCACAAGAATTCCGTTTCACACTTGGGAAGAAAGCTGAGATCCTCCCAGCCATAAATCCTTACCCAAATATTTTAAATGTAATTGAAAAAGCCTGTGTAAATATGAACACTTTTGTAAAAACAAAACAAAAACCCACCCAGGAATGTGTTTTGTTTTAAAGGATCCAGAGAAAAGCTGTCTGTTCAAATACCAAAGGCATGTGTAGTTAAAATGAATTACATGTCTGCAGCTTTTACATGTCAATTCAGTGCTTTAGCCAATTGCCAACTCTGTTTCTCAGCTCACTGCATTACAGCCCTTTTTAAGGTTATTGTTACAACAGAGATGGTCTGTGAGAGTTAAGCAGAAATGAATCATTTTTCCTCTGTGTACTGCAGCCAGTGAAAATAGTACTGTATGCATAAAGCACTAAATATGTAAATCATATTTTCCTTTTCCTTTATGACTGCTCAGATCATTTTTTGGACACACACATAATCAAATACAAAGATGCGCAGCTGCACACTGCAGAGGAGAGATAGCAAAAAGAAAGGAATCCATTTTCTTCCTGTGTCTGGTAAGCTAGCAATTGAATGGCAGGATTCCACTAAATATATACACACATGACCCCCCCTCCTTCAGGCTCTGGTGCACGAGGGCATGCTTGCTCACTCTCTCTCCGCGCGCGTGCACACACACACATAATCTTATGTTTGTGCACACAAACACAAGTGAGTCTCTGTACATGCATGTTACGTATATACGGTAAACGCCCTGGTGGGATATTGATGGGATACTGCAGGTATGTCATACGTACTATCGGTCAGCTCCCATAGCCGTGGGGGCAGGTCGCTAAAATACTCGTGGCTCAAGGCAGCCTGTGCTGAGAGTCTGTTCTTTGGGGAACACTGTAGGAGCTTGGAGGCCAGATCCTCTGCGTGATTCACATAGCTGAGCCTATGAACACAAGCCAAAGAGAGAGAGAGAGAGAGAGATCAGACCAAAGAAGAAAATTCACTAAATAACACATAAGGCTCCTATAATTTTTTTGTCCTTCCATTTATTTCTGGCCAGGAAAAAAGCTCAATTACCTGCTGAAAATAAGCAAGCAGAATTCACATTAGTTCTTAGAGCATCTGTTACTCCAAACAGATTTTTATCTAGATATCTTAATACATTGATTTAAAATATTTTTAATGTTAGCAGAGGATTGATCTTTTGAGAATAGTTAAAACAAAATCGAGAGGTAGAAAATTTCAGAAGACAATTTATCAAATAGTTCCTAGCATTTTTTTTCATAGCCTCTATATACTGCACACATATCTGGATACATTTATGGAAAAATAATGCTGAATAACAGAGAATTAAAATAGAACTGCTATTAAATTCTCTAGTTACTAAAAGTACTTTTACTCTAAGAATTTATATTTTCTTGCATTGAATGTAAAATTATTGAAATAAGTGCCTTGCCAAATACTAACCATCATGATACAGGTTAAGTGAGAGGATATACTGAAATGATATGGGGCTGAATCAATTCAAGATGACCTTTAAAACAACAGTAGATAGAAAATATGTGTCGTAAGATTATCAGGGGAGGAAAAAAGGGCAGAAATAAAGCCTTTCATGTGGTATAAGCTTTCATACCAGTGACAGCAATACTCGGCCCAAGCCCAGCCTTGCTTTTCATGGAATCACTATTTCTCTTCCAATCATACAAGGTGATTGTTCCCATTTACTAGGGATGGGAGGCAAGCAGGAGCCAGAGGTGGCAGTGTATCATTCAATTAGCAATTCAAGTTCTCCAAAGGCAAAGGCAGGGATCCCCGAATTTCGGCAACATGGTGTACCCGTGCAGTGGTTCTCAGAGGCAGCCAGTGGGGCGAGGGGGCGTAGCTTCTGGAAGTGGGTGTCTTTAAAAGAAAAGCCTTGAACCTACTAAAGACACGATCAGTCAAAAACCTCTTTCCTCAATGACCAGTTCTTCTGAAACAGCTCTTTTTTGTTGATTTAAAATAGTTAATGGTGGGGGTCAGGAATGAGGAAGAAGGAAGATAATGAATTTAGGTTGAAAAAAGTAGAAAAGCAAACAAAAACATTACTCCAGAGATCTGGTCTAGGAAACCTTCTCTTTCTTGCCGGGTGTGGTGGTGAGGTGTGGTGGTGCAGTCTTGTTATCCCAGCGTTTGGGAGGCGGAGACAGGAGGATCACAGGTTCAAAGTCAGCTGCGCTGGCTTAAGAAACCCTGTTTCCAAAAAAGATATAAAATAGGTCTGGGAGTGTAGCCCGGAGGGAGAAGGGCTTCCAGGAACCCCAGTACCACAAAAAAAAAAAAAAAGAAAGAAAGAAGAAAGAAAGAAAAGAAAGAAGGAAGGCAGGCAGGCAGGCAGGCAAGCAAGCAAGCAACCTTCTCTCTTATGCTTGCTATGTGAAGGCTCACAAGGTTCACTGTTCTCCTTCTGTAGTGGCTGTTTGTGTTGCTTGTTTTGCAAATTGATGAGGGTTTGGTTTTAAACATGTCTGACTAGCAAAGAGAAATGTTCTCTCTGCAAAAAGAGCTATTCTCTAAACTCTTCAGTGTCTCCCTCCTCCCAAGAGGCCCCAGTATATTTAAATATTTCTTCTTCCCAAGATTTTCTCAAAATTATAAAGTTTTCACTAATATTTAAAAAATAAATGCAAAGTTTGAGATAGATGCACTTCCTGGTAAGAACTGCACTTATATTGAATAGTTTGCGTATGATAAATGGTACATTCATATCAATTTTCTATAGCTTGATAAAAAAGAAAAACAATGCCAGATCGGGGCTAGTGCCGAGTTTTGGACTTGAAACATTTTTTTAAATAATTCAAATAAATATTGGCCAATAAATGTATGAAAAGATGTCCAATATCATTAGCAATCAGAGAGGTGCAAATTAAAACTACCCTGAGATTTCATCTAACTCCAATTACAATGGCAATCATTCAAAACACAAACAACAAATGCTGGCGAGGATGTGAAGAAGTGGGAACCCTAAAACATTGTTGATGAGATTGCAAATTAGTGCAACTACTTTGGAAAACAGTATGGAGGATCCTCAGAAGAATGGGAATTAACTTACCATATGATCCGGCAATATCACTTCCTGTTATCTACCCAAAAGAAAGGAAACCAAACTACCAAACTAATGCATGCGTATATATGCTCATAGCTGCACAATTCAGCATTGCCAAACTATGGAAACAGTCAAGATGTCCATCAACAGATGAACAGATTGCAAATCTATGGGATATGTACACCATGGAATTTTACTCAGCCATAAAGAAAAACACAATTACATCATTTACAGGGAAATGCATGGAACTGGAGAACATTATACTAAGTGAGGTTAGTCAGTTACAAAAAGTAAGAAATCAGATGCGCTGCCTAATATATGGAAGCTAGGGATAAAAAGGGTCATAGAAGGAACTCTAGAAGAATAAGAAACTATAGATGAGCAGATAAGGCACCTTAACTGAGGGAGATGGGAAGGGGAAAGAGTAAAATTCCATAATATACACGATGTACAGCAAACATATCAAAGTCAAGTAGGACCCCAAACATGAGAAGGAGGGAAGCGGGGGAATGGGGAAGGAACTGGGGAAGGACTAAATGAGTGATGTGTGCATGTATGCCTCTACCATTTTTGCCCCATTAAGATGTATTACTACAATGCAGTAATAAAAAATTTAACAATGCAGGAAGAATGAAACAAGAAGAAAAGAATATTGTTAAGCACCCAAACTGTACAATTTTATATTACACATACAAGATGAGAAAGGTAATTAAAATACCTGTAAAAATTTTTAACCACTAAATTCATACTTGAAGTATGGCTGGCTTCACTGCTTTGAAGAATGAGAAGTATTTATAGGTATATCTGTGTTTTTGCAATTGATTGTTGATTACATTTAACTATAATGTATATATCTAGATATAAAGAATTCACCAATGCAAGACAGCTTTATTCCTCCTATGCCAAATGGCTAAAGTTTAATAATGTCAGTGAAATATTCAAATTTGATTTGTGATATTCAGCTCATATATAAATATTTAAATTACATGAAATTTTAGAATTTTTTTCTTCCAATTCTCCACATGGTGTGTGTGTGTGTGTGTGTGTGTGTGTGTGTGTGTGTGTGTGTGTTACCAGGGACAGAAACCAGGGGTATTCTACCTCTGAGCTATACCCCCAGCCTATTTTTTATCCTTTATTTTGAAACAAGGTCTCACTAAGTTGCAAAGGGCTTCACTAAGTAGTTGAGGCTAGCCAAGAACCTGCAATCCTCCTTTCTCAGCCTCTCAAGAACTGGGAATAGAAGTGTATGCTACCATGCCCAGCTTCCACATGCTCTACTTCTTTTTTATTTTTTTAAATGCCCACATTTTATGTGCATTTTTAATGTCAGAGTCTTTGTCTAAAGTTTTGTGAGATATGAGCCTTGCAGGAATACATGTATGAAATGATATCCTATTTAGAAGTTTTATTTGATTATCATAAGTTATTCGATTCTTAGAATGATTGTTGTTTTTATCACAATCTCTTTTAGGATGGTATACTTCTTCAATCTTTTCATGTTAGGACATCATTTTTTAAACATTTTGTCACATTTATTTTTTATTATAAAGACTTTTTCCCTGAGCTATTTGTGAATAGTTATTCTTATTGTGACCCCTTACCCAGTAATCCTTCAGTGTGTATTTTCTACAAAGATATTTCTTATAATGACACAGTAATAAAACTCAGGAAATTCAATATTGATATAATACTATTATTTAATTTGCAAATATTCATTATTTGTAGTCCAATTCCATCAGTTTTTCCCCAAATGTCTTTTGCCCTGCATTTAATGTAGTTATATGGATAGCAGTCTGGTACTATTATACCCTTTTGGTAAACTAAGTCTTTGTCCTTACATTGTAATATTTTTTTAATTAATTTTTTTGGTGGTACTGAGGTTTCTGGAAACCCTTCTACCTCCAGGCTACACTCCCAGACCTATTTTTTTTACATTTTTATTTGGAAACAGGGTCTCCTAAGCCAGCGAGCCTGGCTACGAACCTGCGTGATCCTCCTGTCTCTGCCTCCCAAGCGCGGGGACTACAAGCGTGCGCCACACACCCGGCTAAAAATTAATTTACTTTTATTGGCTCACTGTGATTATACATCACAGTGAGGTTCAGTGATAAATACATACATGCACACAGCATTCATTGTGTGTTTCCCTTTAGTTCCCATCTTGTCCCTCCATAGATAGTCTTTTCACTGATATAATTTCATGTATGAGCAGAGGATTAAGTAGTTTCTATCTTCAATAAAACTTTCTAAGCTAAGTGGCTTGTTTTACATTAACTTAATGACCTTAGTTTTTTTATTTATTATTTGCCTGGTATAATTTTGGTATAATAATTATTTGCCTGGTATAAATTTTGGTATAATTTTGGTATAATAATAATATTTTGGTCATCTACCAACTTTTCAATGCTTCATATACTTAATTTTAAGATATCTCTTTCATAAATAGTTTATAGCCAGTCTTAATTTTTATCCAATGAACCAATCCCTGTCTTCTAAGGAGAAAATTTAGACAATTTATAATTTGTGAATATTGATAGATTTGGAATTACTACCATCATCTTAATTTTGTATTTTGTTTTATCCTTCTTTGCCTTTTCCCTTTTCTGACCTTCATTCAAATTGAAGTTTTTAAAATTCAACAACTTCCATCTTCTTTTGGGGACAGGCACTAGGAAATGAACTCAGGGGCATTCAACCTTTCAGCAACACCCCCAGCCTTTTATGTTTGTGTTTAGAAACATGGTCTGGCTATTTGCTGAGGCTGTCTGCAAACCTGTGGATCCTCTTGTCTCAGCCTCCCACATCCTGTGTTTTACAGGCATGTGCCACCATGCCCAGCTTCTATCTTTTATATTGTTGTTGTGGTGGTACTGGGGGTGGAACCCAGGGGCTTTTCTACACCTGAGCTATAATCTCAGACCTATTTTACATTTTATTTCAAAACAGGGTCTCATTAAGTGGCTGAGAGCTCACTATGTAGCTGAGGCTGGCTTTATGTCTTGTCTCAGCCTCCCAAGTACTGGGATTACAAGCCTGTGCCACCACGCCTGGCTTCCAGCTTCTATCTTTTATTTTAGAAGTTATACACTATATTTTCTTACACTCATTGGTTACCCTTAACTCTTCCTTTTCCCTTTTTTGCATTCCATTATTTTCTTAGATGTTTAAACTCATAAGTTTCTTTTAAAAGCTAGTAGACACCTAAAATTATTTCTTCCATAGAACTATGATCAAATCACATATAAAAACATTCTGGTATATGTACATAGTTGAAATGACACCAATATACATCACATTTGATTGATTAGACAAAAAGGTTAATTACTAAATATGCAAATATTAAGTTATATAGCTCAAAAAAGCATATGAAATATTAGTGTTTGCTGGATGCATTGCAGACATTTTTGCAAGAGAGGTTGGCAAAAAAATTTACACATTTAGCAAGAACAGTTGGTAAACAATTTCCAATAAATATGAAAAAATTACAAATATTTTAAATATTACATGATTAAGAATTGTTTTAGCTATAAACACACAGCATGTCTACTTTAAAAAATATTTACAAAAAAATCAAAGAAAATATGTTCTGTAGAAGGCAACAAATTTTACTAAAAATATTTAATGGTTCATTCCAAGTCTTCCTTCAAGCTCTCTCTTTCAAGTTGTGCCCTAAAGTGAAAACATTAAATTAAACTTTAAGACATTTTTTGGTCTGGAGACATTAATAATATGTGCTCTGCTGTATAATGTGGACTTTACATGAACTTTTAAACTACAGGTTTGTGATTATCAAAATGGAAGTTTTCATAACAGCACAAAACAAAATTTATAAAAATACATTAACAAAACATATTTGGACAAAAGCCAACAAAATCAATGGTACACAAACCTGATGTGTACTGTGTTAAATGAGGGAGGTACAAACATTAAGTAGCAGTCAAATAGCCCTGTAGGCCACACTAGAAATGTTTCACATGACCAAAGAACTACACAGAAGGCCTAGACTGTTATTCATAATTCATTAGATTTTAATTCTGTATAACAATGCAAACATACAAATACTGTGCTCAGTATTTTGTCACCAATTTTTCTACACTTTTTATGTATCAATAAGATTTTGGTGTAGGAACACATTTGAAGAAGACCTTTAAAAATGTCACTTGATAGAAACAGCACATTTTAAATGCTGGACAGTAAGCATGATCCTAATTTGAACACAGTGGTTATCATTCTGCCATGCTTATCATTGATTCATTAAGCCTAGATTTGACTAACATGTGTAATAAAGTTGATCCTGTCTTACGTGACATTTCTAAGGCAACAGCATCAGATACTCCAATTTACCGACTGAGAGCTGCTTCGTCTGGGAAGCTACATTTTATTTTTATTTTTAATTAATTAGTTAATTTATACTTTTATTTATATGATTGTGATAATATATCAATAATAATGTTTATTATTGATATTTTATTGATATATTATTGTCTTATGGTCTCACATCATAATGTAGCATATAGTGGTAATGACATACATGCACACAACAGTTGGTGAGTTTGCCCCGACTCCCTCTCCACTCCTCCCCGTTCCTCATACGTGATATTGAGAGTGGCACTGGAATTCTCATGTATGTACCTAATGTCCATGGCAGTGTTTCCTTGGTTAATTCTCCCTCTCCTCCATCCTCCCCTAGATCACCTCCTTCTCTCCACCTGGCTTTTTATTCCATTATCTAAAGTCTCTCTCATATCCCAATTATTCCCTAGCTTCTGCATATGAGAGAAAACAGATGACCCTTCAGTTTCTGTGACTGGGTAATTTTACTTAACATAATATTCTCCAGGTCCATCCATTTTCCTGCAAATGACATAACTTTGCTCTTCTTTATTGTTGAGTAGATTTTCATTGTGTGTATATATCCCATAATTTTGTAATCCATTCATCTGTTGATGGATAAATAGGTTGGTTCCAAAATTGGGCAACTGTGAATTGTGCTCATATAACATGGTTATGCACATATTACTATAATATTCCAACTCCAGTACCTTTGGAAAGATACCCAGGAGTGGCACAGCTGGATCATATGGTGGGTCCATTTCCAGTTTTCTGAAGAATCTCCACACTGATTGATCTCTATGTAGCTACACTAGTTTGCTATTCTACCAACAGTCTAGAAGAGTTCCTATTCCCCCACATCTTCATCAACATTCCCTGTCGCTTGACTTTTTGATGACTGCCATTCTAATGGGGGTTGGAATCTCAGTGTACTTTTGATTGGTTAGCTTCATTTTAGAGCAAAATTCTTCAAAGACAAACGTTAGCATCCTCTCCGCTTTTGTCTTTGCACTTTGCTTCATATTCACCTTCCATTAATGCCAAAGCTACAAGCGCTGGCATTCTCTAATGACTGCAAACCCAATAGCCACAGGTACAACAAAAGCAGGTTTTCAAGAACATTCATTTTTGTAAGATATAACCAGCCACCAAGAGTCTGGCTAAATGGTAGGGTACCATGTCAGATGACCAATCCAGAAACCTGGATGCTTCTTTCTCAGAAGCACAGGGCTGAAAATCGGTGCACATAATCTCACCACTGTGGTATCACTATATTTTAAATTTCTATAAATTCATCTAAGGTCACACTGGATAGATTAGCTTGTCATGTACAAAATTTCCTAAGAGGTGACTGGTTCATTCCAGTCATATTAATTGAAAAACACATGACAAGATTATTTAAGAATGGAAAAAAATTGAGAACAGAACACAGAAATGGTGTAAAGAAACTGAAGTTCAGTGCACTACACTTCAATTTCTCAGTGCTTCAAGTGTGAAGCTGGGGTCTCCTCATGAACAGTAGCAATTCTTTAATCCAGTAATAAGGTGACAGACAGAATGTCCCTCCAGGTTTATCCATCTAGGTCAGAGAGCTTGTAAAATGCTTTCCTGATTTTAATTCATTCCTCTGGTCTACTACTTAACCCCTTGTGGAGCTTTGGTGGAACTATAACGGATGTCTGTAGCTCACCTGTCTATATACAAGTGACGCTATGTGCCTGGCAATAATCCTTTCAGATACTTTACAAATGTGTGATCAAGAATACCACAAAATTGCCTGACTTCATGTTTTTTACTTCCAGGGATATCAGAAGAAACTTTGACATTTTATACCTTTACTCTCAATTTTCCAAGTAGATGACAACTTTTTTTTGGTGGTACTGGGGGTTACTGGAAACCCTTCTACCTCTGGGCTACACTCCCAGACCTATTTTTTATATTTTTATTTGGAAACAGGGTCTCTTAAGCCAGCACAGCTGGCTTCGAACCTGCATGATCCTCCTGTCTCAGCTTCCCAAGTGCAGGGATTACAAGCATGCACCACCACGCCCGGCGACAACTTAACTTTTTAATATTTAACTTTGCTAACTTAAAATTTAGAGTTAAAATTTATCTTCATCTACCTGCCAAAATAATGAAAGAACATTAGAATATTTTAATTTCAATGAGACTTGTAATATCTAATGATATTATTGTCTAATTGTTTATTTTTTCTGTTTTTAAAGACACACATTATACACTATTACTGTTATTATTATTTTTATTTACTTGTCAAGTCACCTTCCTTCTCATGTTTCAGACAATCTTTCCTAGATTTTTGTTTGTATTCGAAATATGAACCACAGAAGTTCTTTTTACTAAGATCATTTGGTAGCAAATTATCTCAGTTTTGTTTTCATCTAGGATAATAGTTTGGCAGGGAATATCATTCCATAACTAGACTTAATGCAATTTTCCTTTCACCCTTAAAAATATTATTCCACAGCCTTTCTTCTGTTGTTTCTGCCTTTTAGTTCTCTGCCTCTTTTAAATTCTGCAATTGCATGTAAGGTATTTCTTTTTAACCTGCTTAGGCCTCTTGCATTTCCTGAATTTGAGATTTAATCAACCCCCCCCAAAAAAAAATCCTAGCCATTACCTCTTTCCACAATTCTCTTCTTTCTCTCATTTTGTAACTGCAATGCAATGCCATCTCATTGAATTTTCTGTTTTTGCTTACTCTTTAATATATTCTGTCTTTAGTCCCTGTGTTCAACCATTCTGATTACTTGAGAACCATCATCCATTTCAACTAACCCTGCAATCATCTGCATTGACAGTGATGTTTCCCCTGTCCCATTCTGATGATCCTTTGTTCAAGTTTTTAACTTGGTCTTTTATTTCCTGAAACATTTTAAACATATGTCTTATAATTCCCAATATCTGCAATTCTAGGTTAAAGAAGAGTTGAATTCTATTGCTTTTGCTACTGACCTTCATTCCCAATGTCTTCTTCTAACCCATATTATTCTGGATTGTGAGCTTACGCTCAGCTAATGTTGATCTGTGGGAATCTTGAGGAGCTTGTATTGAGAATATGTTTCTCCAAAGGGATTTTCTTTTGTTTCTGCTAAGAGTCTTAAGACCTAAGCACCCCAACTTCTCACTCTTGGTTTCAGAGACCTTGCAAGTTGTGTAAACTTCAGACAAACCTGTAGGGCAATCTTTTTATTGCTATCTACAACAAAGGCTGGAACAAATAATTGTTTTGTAGTCCCAACGCTAGCTATGTGAAGTTGATTTCCACTACAGTTCCTTCACCACACAACCATTAGGTGAATTTCAAATACATTATCCTAAGTGAAGAAGCTTAAAGACACACATCTGTGTGTATATTCATGATTCCATTTATACAACATCATTCAGGAAAAGCCAAAATTACAGCATCAGAAAATTGATTAGTAGTTGCCAGAGGCTAGAGAGAGTGTCAGAGGAGTTCCCAAAGGGGAGCTGGAAAATCTTTTTGGATGACTTTATGTCTTGATCTAGAAAGATGGACATTGGGCCATATGAGAGGGTGAGGTTATGACTCAAGGAAACTCAAACAAGAAAGTGGTTTAGAGAAATGGAATGCTATAGACTTCTTACAAGAAACATTCAAGCATTAAGGGCAGAGAGTTGTCCTCTAAGTGGTAGGAATGTGGACTTTCCAAGTCTTAGTGGGGAAGCCCAGTGATGCCTCAAGGGGTGTTCTGGCAGATGGGAGACAATGCTGCTCTTGGTGAGGCTCTCCTGTGATTTAGTGCTCCATCCATGGCCATAGACTGGGAATCTTCTCCAGGTTGATGAACTGTGTCCATCAGGTCTGTGAGGGCATACTCTGAACTTGTATGTTCACAAAGGGTCACAGAAACCTGGCAGGTATGTAACTAAAGACTGTTGCGTTCATTTTTCAATCTGTTTTTTAAAAAAGTTTGTTTACAGAAACTTTTTGGGAAAACCCTAAGAAATTTAAAAATTATAATATATATGATAAGAGATAAACAATCTTTACTGAATGTTGTGTGTGTGTGTGTGTGTGTGTGTAGAGAGAATCTCATATGGACAGTAATTTTCAAATATGCTTTTAAGACAGTTGAAAAATAATAGAATATATTTAAATCATGATGAATTTTATGCATTTCTCTAGTCCTTATAAATGTAACACACACACACACACACACACACACACACACACACACACACACTTTACCTGCATTTTAAAAATGGCATGAAAAAAGATAAGTAGAGAAAAAATAGCCTTGGACTAGGAATACTGAACAGGATATTCTCTGCACAGGACAGAATTTTGTACTTCAGAAATGAGGAAGATGGAATGAATGGTCTTTTAGCATTGTTCTAGCTTTAACATTAGATTTCCTCGAAGCTAGGAAGAACTCGATTGTGACCTAGAGGCAGGGAGGGTTAGCACAGCTGCCCTGGCCTGCCAGGACTGACCTACGGAATTTTCCCTCTGCCACCAATGAAAAGATCAAATGGTGTTTTTCATTTCTCTCCACTCAACCTTGCAACTAACTCTTCTTCAAAAGCTCATCTAACTTTCTCAGCTTTCCGGAAAACAGACAAAGAGCAAATCCAGAGTCCTTTGTCAGACTAAAGAAGACTACCAAAGCTGAGAAGAGAATGGAAAGAGGAGGGCGTGATGATGCAGAAAGAAGAGGAGAGGGCTACTGGAGGCAGCAAGGAAAGAACGCTACCTTCTGCAAGGCCTAGCTCCTGGTACAGTGTGGGACGCAGTGTTTGCTGAATGACCAAAAGTTTGCTTCTGAACTGAACGTATCAATGTAGATTATATTTAAAGAGGCATTTCTATACTTGAGGCACCAAAACAATCATTTTTGAGTGATGACATCTTAGGTCCAAGTCCTAGTCATTAAAAATTTTCTTCTTCAAAATATCTATAACCGGAAGGATGCTATTTATTTAAATGTTGTTTGTTTGAAACGGGAATAAAATTGGTTCTTGCCTTTTAAAAATTACCATAGAAAATAGAAATGCATGTTTTTGCATTACACTAAGATTCAAAAAGAATCTCCTCTAAAACAGAAGACAGATCTACTTGTACCACAACTAAGTCAAGTTACATTCTGCTCCTAAGGGTTGACTTCTATATATTTCCATAAAATTCTTCACTGGAATTTATTAATGCGTTAGCTCATGAAAGCTGAACTTTAAGAGCAGACATGCAATAGGTTTACTTTATCCGTACATTCAGCAAAGACACTTTTTTCCATATAAAAGCTTAAGAGGAAATATTCCTCACTTGCATTCTATGCACCATAGGCCTATGTCTGAAGCACAATTCTGTGCCTTGTCTCATGGAAGTTGGAAGCAGAGCAAACTGGAGTGATGTGGAGGGTCTCTATGCTCACCAGCTGCTTGTTGAACACTCTTTACAGAGCAAAGCCAGAGGGTCTGAATCCTTTCACTTGACGGTGTGCATGTTGACTCTGGCAAGGGTGCCAACGTGGGCACTGGCCACTGAATTCAACACCCAATCTCTAGGAAATGATTTGGATGGCTGGTGATGCAGTCCATGCACCAATACAGACCAGTCTGTGTTTTCCTTGATAATACAGAACAGTGCTGTTAGCTGCAGCACTCTTACTCGTTCACACATCAAAAGCAAAACGCTCATTTAATTACCTTCTTATCAGAGCTCTTGTCTTAGGGGGAGTATTGTGATCATAAAACTCCTTTGACTTTTTAGAATAGGACTTGTTTTTAGAAAATACATCTAAATTTATTTATTTTTCAAAGAGGGGTCAGTAATTGGTCAAGCAGAACACGATGAAATCCCCGACACTGGAATAAACTCTTAAGGAAACTCAATTCACATATGAAGAAAGATTTAGGCTTGTCCATGAACTTCTCAACCCCAGGTGCTGGGCTGTGCAGTGGAATGGGGGCAGACCTCTTAGCTTCATTGATAATGAAGACATGGTGTTATTTATCACTGTGATGCCATTTGTCATTACACTGCTTGTAAAAAAATAACAAGAACAATAAAAATTAATGATGTTCCTTGCTCTACGTAAACAGGTAAGATTTTTTATATTAGTTTCTATAAATAGGTTGTGCTTTTAGTGTATAGAAAATTCTCAATTCTCATTCATTTACTCTAACAGACTTGCTTAATTCCATAGCCTTCCCAGCAGAGATTCATCCCCATGATGGTCAGCTCACTTGGCAGCCAGGGCTAGAGAATGATGATATTTGTAGGCAGCACCACAGTTTAGCAAGTGTTTTCACATGTATTATTTTATTTGATCCAGATGATCAAAGGATCATACTTGCAAAATAGAGAGTATACAGTCTTCTGACTCTAAAGTATCCACTACATGCAATGCTTAAAGGTTTACTGCTAAAGTGTGTACACAGAAAGCTACACGCTACTCAGTTGGTAAAGGGGTGACTGGGTTATTTTTAAAGTTTCCCTTAAGGACAGCTTACATTTTTCTGCATTTTTATCTCTTCCTTTAATTCTGAACTCTATTTCTGTAGAGACTGTTCTTTCTATATTCTTGTTAACTCCTCTACTGTCCTACATTAAATAAATACAACAGGGAGAGTCTAGTCTTTACATGGACAAGATGAATAATCCCCAAAGCCAGTGACACGAATCCACGCTGCTAGGCCTCTCCTTCAGATCTAACCCTCGCTCAGCTGCCCTTACAGTCAACTCTACCTGGTGGAAAAGTACAGAAAGTGCTGAAGAGCCCTCAGCAGGATCTGCATGAATCAAGGTTTTGAAAACGCCCGCACTGATATCCTTAATGCTGTTCCAAACTGCCAAAAAGTGGGCCAGAAAAAGGAAAATATCCAATTCTTGCTTTGGATCTCAAGAGATTAGCTTGATAATATTTACCCCCAATTTCCCAAATTGATTTGATTTATGGCTATGTTCTCTAGAAAAAGAGATGCCTTCACATGTTTAAATTCATCCTAAAATCAAATAAAACATGAACTGGCCTTAAAATTTGGTTAACTTATGATACAATAATATTTGTCTTTCCCATATACTACTATGGGGCTATTTCCACATTCACAGTTTTAGAAATCTATAAATTTAGGTACCGAAATAAAATATTCATAAAGAAATACTAATTATAAGTGAATTTTTAATAGTCTTTTTCAACACCAACATTTGTGTATTTAAAGCTATTTTCATTCAACTACCACAAAAGTAGATGATTTTCCATTCTACCTGCTTGTAGGAAAGAATCAGTCATTTTATTTTATTATTTTTGCAGAGATTCCAAGATCCTTGCCTTTCAAATTCTCTAGTGTCTAGTGGCAGTGACTTTGAGTTTTGAAGTTTTATTTTCTAAGTTTATATACAACACTATAACCCATATGCACATAATATATACTTTTATCTGCCTAAGTAGTATAGAATTTTTTTTTAAATGTACTACTTGTCAGAGCTTACCAAGTGTTATGGTTTAGAAAGACAATTTCCCCTGAAAGGGCATACGTATTGATATATTGATATTCAGAGTTGATATAATTAATAATCTCATTGGAGATAACTCCATTGTAATGGATTTATTGGATGGCAACCTAAGCAGGTGGGATATGGCTGGAGGAGGTAGGTAGGTAACTGGAGGTGTGGCATTAGGAACTATGTTTGTGTCCTTGAATCCCTTTGCTTGCTTTCCTCGCTCCTGGCCTCAATGATGTGAGGGCAGAGCCCTTGCTCACTCTCTGCTTCCTACTGCCATGCTCTGAGTTCTGCCAGTGTAACCCAGCTGAACCCATGAAATCTCTAGACCTGTGAATATATAATTATTCCTTATTTAAATTGTGTGGTCTGTTGTTTTGGATCATTGTAGTGAGAATGTTTACAGAAAACCCAAGCATCAATTCTTTTAATATAGGACAAATACAAACCTGTCAGACATTATTCTTGTATCTCAGTTGTGTTTTGGAAAAGATTCTTAGATTAGACTAGTGATTGTGATTCTATAATTCACTGTTAAGTTTTTTTTTTTACTTTAATGGTGTAGTTAATAGTAAAAGAGGCACAAGTAGTTACTTTTTAATCTGACAGAAGGATATGATAAAAAAGATAAATTTTATCTAGGTCAAAGAAAATAATAATATACTTAGGATAATAATTAACACTGCCATCAAGGATAAGGCTTGCAGAATATTTAAAAGAAAATTCTAGCTGGGCATGGTGGCCCATGCTTGTAATCCCTGCGCTTGGGAGGCAGAGACAGGAGGATCACATTGGTTCAGAGCCAGCCTCGCTGGCTTAAGAGACCCTGTTTCCAAATTAAAAAAAAAAAAAAAAAAATATATATATATATATATATATATATATATATATATATAGAGAGAGAGAGAGAGAGAGAGAGAGAGAGAGAAGGTCTAGGAGTGTAGTAGTGTAGTCAGAAGGGCTTCCAGGAACCCCAGTACCACCAATAAATAAATAAATGAATAAATAAATATTCTAAACTTAGAAGTCTATGCAGAGTATCTTCAAAACCCAAAGATGTGCATTTAGCATAACTGATCTCCAGTTTCCCAGTTATTTTAGTTATATCCACACATAAGCACTAGATCTTCATAACTGCATGACCTTGCTCTGTGTGGAATTCCATGGTTACCTGAAGGACATCAGGTGATGTCTGGATACAGATCTGGATGGAATTAATAGCCCTCTTCTACTTCATAGAACTTCTGTGATGACTGACCTTTTCTTACCATAACTTGCTTAAATCTATTATATTTCACCTATATTGCCAGTTTTTAAGACATTTTAAGAAAATTGAGAGCAAAGCAAATTGTCAGTGAATGTTAGATCCCTGTGATGTTCTTGATATTTATATTTAGAGAATAAAGATTATCCAATTTTCCTGAGTTCAAAGTGGTTGATTAAAGCACTGTTTCATCTGGAACAGATAATTCTCATTTTTGATGATGAAAGATTAAATCAGGAGTTCAAATCTAAATCTTTATGAAGAAAAATCAATTTATATTAAACTTTAGAAAGAGCTCCTGTTTCAGATAGATCAGTTATAAATATTTAGTTCAAATTACATGGACAGTGTGAAAATGTAAAATCCTTGAGAGAAACAGTTTAATTTATCGGTGCATGTGTATTATGGTAAACAGAACTAATAGAAATGGTGGCTTCATAGCATTCATTTGTCTGAAACCCTATAGAAGTTATAAATTCATCCTGAGAGGAGAGTTTTGGAAGCTGATACTTGCATCAGTGCACAGGAACAGTGCATATTTCCACTGTAAACAGCGCTAAAAATAGCTCTTGAAAGCCGTCATTTTGTGTGGTATTATTTCACCAAAAGAGAAGGAAAAATATTTTTAATCCTGAACAAAACCTCTTCAAAGTTTATGTTCTCAATAAACCTTTCACTGAGAACTGAAAATATAACTCAGTAATGCAGTAAATGCCCTAACAAATATATCAGATTTTTCACTTAATGCTTTTTATAGGCTTAAACCAAATGGAGTAAAAGGAAATCACCTTTTACAGTCTGACTCCTACAGGAAGAATGCCTTGCTGTTCCGCTTTTTAAAGACAGCATGGTGAATTTATATCAACTTTGGTGAATCTTGGGGCACGATAAAAGGAAGAAAATATCTGCACAATTGACATTCCACAGGGCTCTTTCTTCACATGTTGATTTCCTTACAGACCGGATGTGATCCAAGATAATAACAAAGATATAAGAAGAAAATTTTTAATTTTTAAGACAAAAGATACACATTGACATAAAAGAGATAATTTTTTCCTCTGCCCTTTAAAAAACTACCATCCTGTCAATTAAAGATATAAAATGGTCAGAACTGGAGAAAAATACCAAAAATATTACTCTCATTTAAATAAAAAAAAATTTGAAAGAAAATTCAGTTAGGTCAGAGTTCATGAATTATTGGACCTTATCTCAAACAAATGAACTTACTTGCTGGGGATTCTAATTTTGGCATTTTATCTTAATAGACTGCATCTAGAGTTTGAAAATACATGATTTAATATTTTTCTATGGTACTAGGGACTGAACCCAGGGGCATTCTCCTTCTGAGCTACCCCCTGCCTCGGTCCTATTTTAGTTTTTATTTCAAAACAGGGTCTCACTTAAGTTGCTGAGGTTGACCTTAAACCTACTATCATCCGCTCTCAGACTCCTAAGTACTAGGATTATAGGCATGCATCGCCATGCTGGCTTGATTTCATTTTTTAAATGCTTTAATTGGTGAATGGTAATCATACATCACAGTGAGATTCAAAGTGATACACACATACACACACACAGCACTTGGTGCATTTCCCTCTATATTCCACCCTATGCCTCCCTTCTTAGACATGTCAATGAGACTGCTAATGATACCTTCTTATATGGGCATAACATTATTTGAACTACTTCTTCTTTCCCCAATGCTCCCTTTCTCTCTTCCCATCTTCCTCCCCTAATGCCTCCATTATTCTACTGGTCTCTTTCCTCATTTATCCAAAGCAACTTTTGTTTTCTATTTCTCTCTACCTTCCACATATGAAAGAAAAGAGAAAGATAGAATTTATGGGTTATTTGGGCGCAATGTAATTATATATCATCAGGAGATTCAAGGTGTGCATGCATGTTTCTACCACTCTGCTTTTATTTTGATGTAAAGAGAGGCAGTGAGCTGGGTGTGGTGGCGCACTCTTGTAGTCCCAGTACTCAGGAAGCTGAGTACTCAGGAGAATTGTGGTTTGAGGCCAGCTACTTAGTGAGGCCCTTCGGAACTTAGTGAGACTCTGTTTCAAAATAAAGAATAAAAAATAGGGTTGAGGGTGTAGCTCAGAGGTAGGATGCCCCTGGGTTCAATCCCTACTACCACACACACAAAAAGAACGATGCTTATCTCTAAAGAATTAAAGTTGTTGAGTATCCTTTATAAAGGCCCAATGCTCCAAGAAAGAAGAATAAAACACTTCCTTTAATGCTTATTGATCTCATACAAAGTACCCTAGCAGTCTTCACTTAGTATCTCCCAGACTGTACACTGACCAGCTACCTGTTGAACTATGTGATCTGCCCATTATTACAGAAGATGTGACCAGCCAGGAAATAGAACCCTTGTTCTCTTCTGTGGGGAGGCATACAAAGGGGAAGACAACATTCACTGAGCATTTAATATATTTCTGTGTTGTGCATTCCTAGGCCAGGAGGTTATCATCACACTCTACCCTGCAGATGAGGGAGCTGAGGCTCAGAGAGGAGGAGCGACACAGGCCACGCCACCCACAATGGGCCAGAGGCAGAGCTCACCCCTGTCACGAATATGGGTTCTTGCTTCTCTGCACCATTCCATCTGGAGGCTCAGTTTATATTTTACTTTATTCTCATTGTAAGCATAAGGTATGATTACTCTATAACATGTAAAAAAAAATCCTGAAATTTATAAAAGCAAATAAAAGCATCTCAGAAGTCTGTAATTCAGAGATATTAGCTTTTTGTTTTATCAATTAGATATATTTACTTCTGTGTGTAATACAGGTCAGAACAAATATAGAGTTTCACTTCTGTCTTTTTAAATAAGTGACTATATGTTTCCTTTAATACAATTCCTTTTCACAATCTGAATTTTAAAACCTTTTAAACTTCTGAAAATTAGATTCTAGTCCATATTGAGGCTATTTTAGTTTTTCATTTTCTCTTTAGTGAAGAAAAAATCATAATTAACAGCACATTTAGACATCCCCAAATGTTGTATCCTGTTGAGGGCATATATGTTTTCCTTTCACTTGGGCTGTTGACTTTGATTTTTACTTTGGCAGTCAATATTCTCTTAATACTGTAGCCAGTTTTATCAAATCTCCTCCGTATGCAAAATATAATTAGAGGCATTTTCTATTAGGCCAAGGCCCAGGAAGCTTTGTGACAGCCATATCACAGGGTTCCATGATAAAAAAAAAATTACTAGTTTTCTTTCTAATGTATTTGTATTCAAAAAGTTTGCTATACCATTAAATTTCATTACTAGGGGAGAAAGTAAGACTTGAAGGTTAGAAGAAAAACAATTTGTATTTATTGCATAACCATGAGGATAGCTATAGTAGAAAGAGATGGAAATGTATATATACATATACATAAATACATACATATATATATATCCAGAAATACCAGATCTGTGTATGCATATATATGTATTTATTAATATCCCTTAATGCTTATTGATCCCACAAGGAGTCTCCTAGCAGTCTTCACTATTATATAGTGTCTCCCAGACTGCACACTGACCCAAAGTGTGTGTCTCACACACACACACAGATCCTAAAATTTGCCATTTTGACTTTTTTTTTTTTTTTTTTTTTTTTTGGTGGTACTGGGGGTGGAACCCAGGGACTTCCACCTCTGGGCTATACTCTCAGACCTATTTTATATATTTTTTTGAAACAGGGTCTCACTAAGTTGCTGAGAGCCTCACTAAGTAGCTGAGGCTGGCTTAGAACTTGTGCGATTCTCCTGTCTCAGGCTCACAAGTGCGGGGATTACAAGCATGAGCCACCACGCCCGTCTATTTTGAACATTTTTAAGCATCCAATTCAGTAGGATTAATAACATTCACAATATCATACAAACGTTATCACTATTTCCAACTCTGCCATCCTTCTAAACAGCAACTCTACTCCAAGTAAGCAATACATTTTTTGTTATTAAAGAAATGACATCAAAGAACATTTTTGAAAAATAGAAATATAGTCACTCAAAATTCTACTACCCTAATACAACTATTTTCATCTTGTATGTTACAATTCAGTTAAAGCTCACAGAAATTTATATAGTTTTATGTTAGTATGTATCTGATTTCTTATTCTGCTTATTTAAAAAACATATGAATCATTTCTTGTTCTTAGAGCCTTCATTCATACTAGCCTAACATTTTAATGTAATATTCTACTGCATTCATGAGTCATGATTTACTCAACCTATCCTATCCCCTTAATGTTGGTGCCAAGTCTTAAAAATTTTTAATCTCCAACACAGTAATGAGAATCTTGAGGCAACTAGGATTTGACTTGGTTGATTTATTTCCTTGGGGCAAACACTAAAGAATGAATTTACTAGGTCAAAAACACAATTCCTTAGGCTTCCTGATGAAAGTAAAATAAAATCCTGAACCATAGCTTATGGGGCCATTCCCTACCTGGTCTCCATCTCCAATCTCCCACCCCCTTTCACCCCACATTCTCTATACGCTCACCATTACACACTTTCATTCATCAACTAATATTTATTGAGTGCCTCTGATGTCATAGGCATTCCTGTAGGCACTAAAGATACAGAACTGAATAAAACAGCAAGATCCCAGCCTTCACATGGCTCACAATCTGCCAATTCTCTTCCTTTGATGACATTATCCTGTTTGCTTATCTCCATGTACTTACCATTCTATGAAATCATCTTGCTTATTTTATTATTGACTGTCTTCACTGCTCTAGAAGGTAAGACCTATGACAGCAGCAACCTTGTCTGTTCACCCCCAAGCAACCAGAGCACTTAAGTCATGCCGAATCCAATTTCTAGAAAGTGCCACAATACTGTGATGGCTTCTAACATCGTTTCTCCTTATCATCTCCAGGGCCATCAGCAGTGGTTAAATGGCCCCAGTTCTATACAACCTCACCGGTACTGGCTGTTTTGAGAGGCTATGGATCTGGCGAAGGGGTGCAAACAAAGTGTAGCTTGATGAGCATTTAAAATGCTGATGCTATGTTCTGATTATTAAAAAAAAATACTGCATTAAAATGGTAAGTATCTTGATAGCTGATTTTTTTTTTCAGTACTGAGGATAGAACCCAGGGGCATTCTACCTCTGAGTTATACCCCTAGCCCTATTTTTTATTCTTTATTCTGAAACAGGGTCTCACTGAGTTGCAAAGGGCCTCACTAATTAGGTAGCTGAAGCTGTCCTCCTGTCTCAGCCTCCCAAATGCTGGGATTTCAAGCTTATGCCACCACGCCCAGTGAAAACTTTTTTTTTTTTTTTAAGGGTTTGGGGATGGAACCCAGGGGCATTTGACCTCTGAGCTACACCCCCTGCCCTATTTTTTATTCTTTTATTTTTTGAAACAGGGTCTCACTAAGTTGTGGAGAGCCTCACTAAGTAGCTGAGGCTATCCGCGAACTGTGATCCTCTGGTCTCAGCCTCCTGAATGCTGGGATTACAAGTGTGCACCACCATGCCCGGCTTGAAAACATTTTTTTTTTTTTTGATACTCCTTAAGTTTTGAACCAAGGCTTTATATGCCTTGCCTTACTTTAGTCTTGAGCCTGCTATGCAAAACTGGCAAATTACCCATCTGCTCTTGAGGCTGCAAAATAATTGAAGACAAGAAAACAGAATTTCTAAAATGACCATGAATGTTTCCGTGAGGAATTTATTTGAGAATTGTTTTCAGGATTAAATGAGATAGTGCAGACAAAGCACTTGGCAGGCTGTGAGGTGCAGCCATGTGTGCCTGAGCACATGCAGCTGTTGGTATTTAATACTGCGTTCCTGACACTCCTCCACTATATTTACACATGTAAAGAATATAACTGACGCTACTAAATGCAGTCAGAAGAGTCTTTTAGGATTGCAATATTTTTTCTCAAGTTAGAGTACACCTTTGAAGATCTATCAGTAGTAGACGCCTCCTTGGAAGATTTATAATTAATGGGAAAATTAGGAAGATTGAGGTCAAGGGTGAACTTATACTTAAAAGAATTAATACAAAATACTCACTACAGTAAAGTAATGATAGAGTACTCAAAGGAAAAATGTTTTTAATATAATTTCAGGTATCTCAAGGTATAGACACCTTTTGATAAATAGAATGTTTAGGATATTCCTTCAGATGTTAAGATTTTGTAAGTGAATGTTTTGTCATGTTATGTACAAAAGCATACTCCCCTCTCTGCCAACCTCTCCTTCCCTCTATGCCTGTCTTCTTCCTAAATACCCAATGTCTAGCTCATTTTATAATTTGCCTAGATTGTGTCCTATGTCCCTGGCCCATCTCGGTCTTATCTGACTAGATTTTCTCCTGGCCTAGTATGCACCAGTGTGCCAAGCTAAAATCACATGGATCAAGACAGCAGTGCAAAAGCAAATCTACTTTGGCCATCTTCATTCCTCTTCTCTCTTTCCAACCCTTTGGTTCAGATGCCCCCCCCCCTCCTAAAGACAATTATAGACATTTGAAGCAGAATTCTCAAGAGTTACAGAGAATCAAACTGACATCTTGATCAAACTGTATACTAACTTGGTTGTGTATTTTGGTTGAGATTACCATAATTTCTTACATGTCCAATGCTAAAGTTAGTATGAAGAAAAGTGTATGTTCATGCACACGCATGTGTGTACATGTATACGTGTGTGTGTGTGTGTGTGTGTGTGTGTGTGTGTGTTTTGCATTTCAAAACCTGGGCAAAAAATATTTTTTTACTTTGTGACATATGCTACTATTGGAGGAGAGATTTTTAAATATTTAGAGAAAATGTTTTATATATTTCCTTCAAAAGCATTATTTCCTCCTACATTAGAATGTGAATGCATAATTTAAGGAGTGGTTTTTTAAGCAACAAATCTGCAGGGTGTCTTTGAATGCTTTGCTTTGAGGAGTTAAAAAATTGTACCTTGTACGCTCCTTTCCAGTTCTAAGCTTGCTGTGTTCAGTTTCCTCCCTTCACTTATATGAACCTACATATGACTACATCACTATTACCAAATAGCTTAAAGTGCTTCTGGAGTTTCCCAATGGCCTTTCCCAACACAATAATAGTTGCTACACTATAGAGACTTAAATCAAATGGTTTCTTTGCAGATAACTCACATGACCATTAATAGAAAGCCTACTCATCTTAAAATGGCAGGGAACTGTCTTCACGCATTGGAGCCTGGTCCTAACGGCATTACAAAACAAAAAAAAAAACTGTAAAAAACTTCAGGCTCTCTCTCTTTATGGTATTCTGGCATGCCTTGTGCTGAGGGGATGCCTTGGCTGTTTCAAGAGATTGGTCTCCTAAAGGATAATTGGACTCCCAACCAGGCTTGCATTCCTTTCCCATGTGAAGCAGGCTATGAATCTGGGGACAGGATGGTTCAATGGTGAGCACAGTATAGGCCGAGGCTCTCTTTGAAACTGAGCACAACTTTTGGGTTGTACATTCCTTGGTTTCTGGCTTTAATTCCACATCTGGCTCTTTCTAAAAAACAACATATTATAGAATGGTGCCATTCTATAACACTGGATTAAAGAAACTCAAAAATAGCATGGTTGCCAGAATTCTTTATCCTTTGTTGTAAAGACTGAGAAAATTCTATCTTTACAACTGAAATAAGGGCAATACAAATAAAATTAAAAAGCTGAACATTTTTTATCAGTTGGAGTCCAATTAATTATAATTACTAGGTATATGTTGGTACGAGCATTTTGAGTTGTGTCTTTAACATGATTCAGAGCTGGTGGGATGATATACATAATTTGCATCTTAAAGCCAACAGCATAATGTAGAAAACTGAAGACATGTATTTACAGAACATGTGGAAAGATATGAAAGTATTTAAAAATGAAAAAGAAAATCTCATTTGATTACTTAGAAACTTATAAAAAAATTTCAAGAGGATATTGAGATCACTTCAAATACAGTAAAAACAGAGGTTTAATTTGTGGTCGAAGGACTTTGGTGTTTCACACACATGCATACATGCATGCACACACACAACCAATTTAGGAAATGTGCTAAAATTTGTCAAGCTTGTTTGCGGCTTGACATTTTAGCACATTTCCTAAGTTTTGTTTCTATATTTAGGAAAACCAGAAAATGAATTGGTGACGAAACAGACTGTGAAAGGACCAGTACCCACAGAATCAGTGTTGCTGGAAGCCACACTTTGAAACTCTACTGTGAATACTCAAGAGAAATATATTCAATATTCAACAAAATTGAAGAATTTGAAAATTGAAAATCTCTCAGATGTTCTGAGAGAAAGTAAATCCTGGGGCAGAGACAGAGGATTTTGATTTAAGCCTATAGCTATATGAGAAAGTAATAAGTGGGAAAAGAAAAGCTGGGGCTGTAGTTTCTTAGCTGAAAACCCTAATCTACCTCATGGTGGGATATGGTAAAACATTTGCTTTAAACTAATCAGAAATTCTGTTGTACTCTGCACTATGCAATTTGGTAGCCACTAGCTGCATGTGACTGTTTAAATAAATAAAAATAAAATGAAATAAAAATGCACTTCCTTAATTATACTAACCATACTTTAAATTACTCAGGAGCCAGTAGCAGTTCCAATATGGCTTCTCGCTACCATCTCAGAAAATGAAGTCACAGAACATCTTCCTCAGTGCGTAAAGATCGGTTGGACACTGCTGCTCTCTATCCTTTAAAGATTTAATGCAACTTCTAGAAATTTCTAAATATTCTTAAAGGAATTTTGTAGTTCTCACACTGGGAGGATTTGGTATTTTAGATGAAGCACAGAGATTGAATTAAGAAGATCAATTGAATGTGGCAGCAGAGAAGAGGTCTGAGTCGGGGACTCACATTACAGATGTACTGGCCAGCAAGGGAAGAAACCCAACTTTGAGGCTAAAGTCCACAATGGATAAAGGATGTCCCTATACAG
The DNA here is from genome assembly GCF_963383645.1 of Muscardinus avellanarius. Classification (NCBI taxonomy): domain Eukaryota; kingdom Metazoa; phylum Chordata; class Mammalia; order Rodentia; family Gliridae; genus Muscardinus; species Muscardinus avellanarius. Next base: position 62,513,854 of record NC_137795.1, on the reverse strand, counting down.
CTGGTTTTTTAAATTTAATTTCTTTGAGGAAAATAGATACTAGAAGTCTTTTGGTGGTCATGATCTAAAAGTAAGGGATGGCCGGGCGTGATGGCATATGCTTGTAATCCCAGCATTTGGGAGGTTGATACTGGAGGATTGTGGTTTGCGGACAGCCTCAGCTACTTAGCGAGGCCCTTCACAACTCAATGAGACCTGTTTCAAAAAATAAAAATACTAAAAAATAGGGCTGGGGGTGTAGCTCGGAGGTACAATGCTCCTGGGTTCCATCCCCAGTACCACAAAAATAAAAAATAAAAAAGTAAAGGATGTGGGATAGCATAATTTTAAGAAAAGTAAAGCCTCATGTGATGATAAAATAAAATTAGAACTATAGGTGCAATTAGTTCAAAATCTAAATTTAAGTCAGGGTAACAAAAAGTGAGGAGCAAATAGACAATCACATCTGTATTTATCTTTTTTATGTAAAACTATGTGCTTAGTCCCACTTAAGGAATGAAGGCAAATACCTAGGACCTGGCATAGTTCTTAGTGAAGTTGCCTCCAAGCTGGCTGAGCGAATTCGTAAAAACAGCCATCACCCCAACAGCTGATACCAACAGTAGCAGATAGGAGCAGACAATCAAAGCAGGGGACAGCTCTGGCCCCCACACCTGAAATATTTTATCTGTTTTGCTAAAGGACACACACACACACACACACACACACACACACAGAGAGAGAGAGAGAGAGAGAGAGAGAGAGAGAGAGAGAGAGAGAGATTATAGATTATAGAGATGTATATCTATATGTTAGATATCTATCTAGATAGGTTTATATTTAGGTATATAGGTAGATATACCTAGATATCGATCTATCTAGATATAGATAGGTATATGTTATATACCTATATATGTTATAGATATATGTTATATATATATCTATCTACTTATCTTACATATTTTATAGAGATAAGCAGCTGTCCTATGATCTTCATTTTTCTCAGAATATGCTGCCCTCTACAGGCCACAGGGATACATAGGCATGTAAAGACATGCTTAAAGGGTTCAGTTATATACAAATGAAATCATTAGTAAAGGTAATATGAAAGAGAGGTGGAGGCTGAGTATACCTCTGTGTCTGAAAGGCTCTCGCTAAAGATGAGAAACAACGTCTATAAACCTCCACTAGGCGCCTTACCTCTTTAGCTGACCTATCTTTGAGAAATCATAAACAGTTTATAGTCCTATCGTGACATTTTCCTTGAGAAACTTAAAAGTATGTCGACAGTCATTTTTCCTTTGTTTAACTAGGATGGACAGGGTGTGGAAGAGAGAGGAGGAAGAACACTTGGTGAGGTTTGACAGCGTTTATGAACATCTCCGAGGTATCAGGATCAGATTTGCTCTAAAATTCAATCGATATTTTAAGAATCAGCTCTGAATTAGGAAATAAAAGCCAATGAATTTTTTTTTAATGTACATGGTTTTATCCATGAGAATTGAATGTTTCAAACCCCAGTGGTGACGAAGTGGTCAAAATCTGGCCTGAGAAGCGCGAATCACCCTTCATCTTTACTTCAAATCGATTCTTCTGCAACTGCCACGCCATAAACACCCCCACTCACACACACAGCTGGTATGTTTATTGGTTTAGTCACTAAAGGCTTTAGCTGGACAAACATCACAAAGACGATGGCTGATTTAATTGAATTTATGATCAAATGTTTTCCATTGCAGGAAGAGTGGGAAAGTCACTTATGGGGAGATCTGAATAATTTAAGGGACTTTCTCTATTTGGCATCATGTTTGTATATCAAGTCTTGAGGGATTAAATACAGCTGAGGACTGGCAGAGATTTCACATACAGATACACAAAGCTATGCCGTGCACAATGCCACGGGGGAGGGCCAGCATCAGCCCTGTTGCGTGGCATTTTCCTTCACTTATATTTCATTTTTGGACTGAGCAATGCCATCCACACGCACGCACACGCACAAAAATGTATACACTATGAGACTTCAATTGTAAACCATCACTAAATTTTCTGGCATCCCCAAATGTTGAAATTATATATAAATGCTCTTTCAGGCTAGGCAAAGAAGAAAAGAAAAAGATAGATTTGGGAGCTGTGCATGTGTATGTTTCAGGCATTTTTATATATTTGTGTTGTTGGCAGTGGCATAAAATCCACAGATGGATATAAGAACATAACATGGGGTTTGTGCCCTAGAGTAAGGACTCAGTGTCTGAAAGGAAAAGTCCAGTTGCCTCTGGAATCCCTGTTTTCCTCGCCAGTGATGACAGACGCGACAAGGCTGTTCTCCCAGCCTTATTCACTGTGCTTTAAGAGATAAGTCATTACTCACTTAAATGCTTCAAACAGCAAGAATAATTACTTTTAGTCTCACCACCGAAACACTGGGTCAAGTGGTCACCCAGACCCCATACACCAGGCTTAAACTTAGACATCATCGAGAAAAAGGTTTAGCAAATATTTGAACTTGGTAACAGTGATGTCTCTACAATTTCTTTAACCTAATTAGGGAAACTGTCTAGTAGGTGTGTTTCAGATTTAGGGTAAAACACCGTTTTACATTAATTACGTACAAGGCTATTTGTTAACACATCACCCTTAGGAAGGAGCTGTTGGGGGAGGTCGAATCTTGCTTCTATGCAAGTATTTACAAAACAAAATACAAAAACTGGGTGACTTGGCAGCTCAGCATGTGCTCTGAGAAAGGTAGAGAGATGTGCAGGTGTCTGGAGACCCCGTATGGAAGTGGCATTCACGTTCAAGGACAATGCTTATTTGGAACTGAATGAAACTCTGACTGGCTGGGGGAGGCAGGGAGTGCTGAGACACTGAAGGGAAGTAAACTAATATTTGCTAAAGGTCTGTGGTTAGCCAGGTGCTCAGTCATGCACACGCCTACCTTATTGAGGAATTATACAATAAAGCCAGGTGCGGGACACACCTGGAGTCCCAGCAGTACTTGGGAGGCTGTGACAGGAGGGCTACAGGTTGGTGAGGCCCTCAGCAACTGCGTGAGACCCTGTTTTAAAATAAAAAAAATAAAAAGGGCTGGGGTGTAACTTGGAGGTACAATGTTCCTGGGGGGTTCAAATTCCCAGTACCAAGTACCACCTACCCACATAACATACACTAGCAAAAGATTAAACAACAGTCCTGCCAAAGAGTCTTGGAAATTGAAAAACCCAGGCACAAAGCAATTACTGAACTTCCTGCATCTGTATATTGGTTCAGGAGTGGCCCTTATGATACAAATTACCCTGGCTTCAGGCATTTCCTTGTCATTTTGCCAAAAATCTGCTTGTGCAGTATTCCTTCATTTTTTTGTGTGTCTTCTTGGTTCACATTAATAATATTTGCTGATTATGCAGACTCTTTATTTCATGACGACCATCCAAGATAAAGAGTTGCATGGTTACCGGTGGTCACAAAGGATGGGTGGCATTGTTACTAAATCGTCTCTTTTCTCATTGACTTTTTAGGCTCATTGTTTGAGTCTGAAAAATTCACTAAATTCATAAATATTTTCTTAATCAAAGGAAGATGGTATAGAGCTGGGCGTGGTGGCGCACGCTTGTAATCCCAGTACTTGGGAGGCGGAGACAGGAGGATCGCAGGTTTTCGGTCAGCCTCAGCTACTTAGTAAAGGCCCTCTGTGACTTAGTGAGACCCAGTTTCAAAATAAAGAATAAAAAATAGGGGATATAGCTAGGGATATAGCTCTGAGGCAGAATGCCCTTGGGTTCCATATCTGGTACCACACCAAAAAAAAGAAGATGATACAAATAAATGTTGAGGAAAAGAATCACATGTGTCTCCTCCTCCTCCTCCTCCTCCTCCTCCTCCTCCTCCTCCTCCTCCTTCTCATCCCTCCTCCTCCTCTCCTCCTCTTCTTTCTTCTTCTTTTCTTCTTCTTCTTACTGAGGGGTGGAACCCAAAGGCTTTTCTACCTCCGGGCTATTCTCCCAGACCTATTTTATACTTTATTTGGAAACAGTGTCTCACTAAGTTGCTGAGAGCCTCACTAAGTAGCTGAGGCTGGCTTTGAACCCGTGCAATTCTCCTGTCTCAGCCTCCCAAACTGGGATTACAAATTTGCGCCACCACGCTCGGCTCACATGTGTCTCTTCTAAAAACAGAGTTTATTTTTAAGCTTCACTTTCTAAAATGTGGTAACCTTCAGTGTTCTGAGGCTTAAGCATTAACATATGTATCCTCAGGCACCGGGGTAAGGATACCTGGGCCCTGATTTGGGAGGCTTATTTGGAAAATGGAACCCCTTTCAATAGCATTCCCTACGCAGTGAGCAGGGAGCCTGGGCCTTTGTGAGGGGAGATCAAGGAGAACGGGAACAACAGCAGAGAGGTGAATTCTTTGGGGAGTTAAAAAAGGGTAGAGAGCTGCGTGTGTAACCCCTAACAGTTCCCAACAGAAAGGAGAGAGAGAACACAAGAAGGAGAAAGGAAGAGAGACATTTGCAACAGGCAGCACCCCTCAGGAGGGAACAGCATGACTCCTGCAGGGGAGGAGAGGGGCGGCAACATCTGCCTGATGTTCTTTGATACTTCTTCCATCCCCCTGCAGATTTATTACGCTTATTAGGTACTCCAGTGCTATTATCTTCTCAGAGTGTTTACAAACAAAAGATAGGGATGAGAAACACAAATATAAAGCAAGCTCTCTGAACACTTGAGTGCAAAATGCCAAGTCCCTTTAGCATAGTTTCCAAAGCCTGGGACACCCAGGCTTGTGCAACATGGGCATGCACGCACACAACTATGTCACGTGTAGATTTTACAACTCTGCTGTTGGAGAGACGGCAGCTGCTAAGTACATGTGGCTCTTTACAATTAGATTAAGTTTAAGTAAAATGATGAACTCACTTCCTGAGGCCCAGTTGTCACATTTCAAGCACACAAGGGCTGTGGCGGTCTGAGGGTCACAACCTGGGGCAGTACAGACACAGAGGTGTCGGGTCAAACTCTCAGTTACCGCCAGCCTTCCTGAGCACAATCTCATTTTTTCTCAGTGCTACAGATAGGAAATGACTCTTTCCTTGGGCAGCACTCTGAGGGTACCTATTGAGAACCAGGAAATAGGGACTTATCAGTGTCAGAGGCATCCTATGTCTGTTACCTGATGGGCCAGACAGGCAAAGTGGACTGTGTCTGACCTGCTTAGGGCTAGATTTGCTACCCCTGCTGTTTCACCCCATGACTCGTGATTGCATAGGAAACCCTAGTGCTTCCTTGTTTGCAGAAGGTCCCCCAAAGATGTCCACTTGCTAAGCCCCGGAGCCCGTGAATATGCTGCTTTCAGACAAAACATGAACCCTGCAGTTCTTATTAAGCCTCTGCACCTTATAATAGGGAATTTAACCTGGATTAACCAGGTGAGCCCAAATCTAACTACATGAACCTCTGGAGGAAGAGAACTCTCCCACTGGAGAAATGGGGCCATGCAGGAAGTCGGTGAGCTCTGAAGCTGGGTTTGAAGGAGGCACAAGAGAAGCCCTTTGAGTTGCTGGTGGAGGCTTCTGGTTGAAGCCAGGCAGGAATCTGGGACCTCAGCTCTACCCTCACGGGGAATTAAATTCTGAATTTAAGCTGAATGAGCTGGAAGCGAATTCTCCACCAAAACCTCCAGATAAGAGCCCCGGGGCTGACATGCTGACTTTGACCTTCTGAGACCCAGGACAAACAAATTAGCCCAGCTCCACAGGCTTCTACCCACTACAGGCATGAGAACATGTGTGGTCATGTGTAGCAGCCACAGAGCAGAAAAACCCCACTTGGTACTTCAGTACACTCTGCTAGGTTCTGCCTTGGCGAACAGTTCAAGTGAGCCCAGTTCTGTCCTCCTGTGGGAAATGTGCAGCCCCCGCCCCGGGAAGCTCTGTGCCGAGCTGAGTTTTATTCCTTAATGAGCTGGATGACACGACGGAGGTATTAGCTGCACCACAAGGGTGTGCTTTTGGATGAGGAGTCCAACACATAATCTGAAAGGATGAAAAACAATGGCTACTGCCAAGTCCTGGGCCTGGCACGTACTGCCAATTAGCAAGAGAGAACATGGGTATTCTCTGTCCATCAGAGTGGAATGAAAAAACTCGTGCCCAACAGATAACAAACAGCACGGGGCCCACAATGGGTACCTCCAGGGGTTGTTAATGGCAGTGGATTATTTGCTGAGATAAAGACACACACACACACACACACACACACACACACACACACACGCAAACGGACAAGAAATCTAGCAACAAAATAAATGATAGGAGCTAAGTGCGTGGATGGTGAGAGCTGTGTGGGACAGGGGGCAAGTATCTACCAGGGCATGGGAGGGTGGCTGGCAGGCCTGTCAGCTTTACAGCTTGTCACATCCGGCTCTTGTCCTGTGGCTGGCAGGATGGTGGCACAGGAGAAGCCTGGGTGGGTAGAGTGGACATTCAGCCTGCTACAAACACTGTTCTCCCTGGGAGCGAAGGAGCCAGGTACCCACTTCACCCTTGTTCTTCTGCTGCATAAAACCTAAACTAAGGCTGACATCAGTTCCCAGAAGGGAACTCCCTGCCCAAAGTTGTAGTGAGAACAAAACACAACTAGATATGTATAATCCCATATGAATATCAGGATTTTACAACTGCTAATACTGGGTCCCTTTCAGGGACTTCACAGTGGGGCCTACCTTCCAACCTGTAATTAGCAAACGCGTGGAGCTTTTGTCCTCACCAAGCATATATATATATTTTTTTAATTTTAAGCTACAAAAGGGAGCCCTCTGCCCAGACTACCTCAAAAGCCTGCTGTAAGAACATGGAGGATGTGACCACACACATGAAAGCAAATTCTGTATCACAAAAATCTTTCCAAATGTCAGTTACTACCAGTACCTCCACCATGACGGTGAGCATGGAGCAGCGGGCGTATGAGGCCTTTTGACTAGGTGCGTGCCATACATTTTCACATTCATGCTATGGCTGCCTCTAGGAGTCAGGCTCTGGCCTTCAGCAAATTTACCAACTACTTCTCAGGTAGCTTCCATTTTGTCCTCCCGGAGCCTGCTCCCAACCTGTGTTTTTGGACAGATCTTAATTCTGTCTTGAAGTTTTCCAGACCACTTACTACGGCCTGAAAGCATTGTGTGTGTGTGTGTGTGTGTGTGTGTGTGTGTGTGTATGTGTATGGTACTGGGGTTCCTGGAAACCCTTCTACCTCCGGCTACACTGCCAGACCTATTACTTTTTTACTTTTTTATTTGGAAACAGGGTCTCTTAAGCCAACGTGGCTAGCTTCGAACCTGCGCGATCCTCCTGTCTCTGCCTCCTAAGCGTGGGGATTACAAGCGTGCGCCACCACACCCAGCTGAAAGCATCTTTTATTTTAGGTCCTCCTACTCTTCATAAAGGGGCAAGAGGTTTAGTGGGTCTGAATAACACCACACCCATATGATGCTTTCAGTAATTGAACCAATGATTATCCTTATGAAAACAAATGCCCCCAGAAATTGCTCTGAATTACAACTTTTAAGCAGGAAGATGGAGCCTTTGGGGTCTTCAGAGAATATCATGCCTGAGTGCTCAAGGTCAGGGAAAGACACTTGCTGGAATAATGATTGTTGATGTGCGGAAAACTGCATTTTCAAGGGGACAGAATGTGGTGTGGACCTATGTACCATATAGCCTTCTGTTGTTGAATTTGAATCTACAGAGCTGACGGGTTGACAGTAGGAGCTCATTCTTTTAGTTTAAAGGCTGGGATCCCAACATGTTTGCTTTTGAGTCTGCTGCAGAGTTCATTGCCCCCGGTAACCCCCCTCCAAATAAACAGATGATGTATAGAATAACTCCTTTGAAAATATTATGCAAAGTCTCCAGGCACTAAGTAAATTAAAACTGCTACTTTGAAGTAAATAAAATTATAAGAAAAATAATCAACTGGGGAAAAAATATGACAATGGAGAAAAATGATTCCAAGATCTGACTTGACTCAATTGCTCCTCCTAGTGCACGAAAAGCGCCCTCACCTTCCTCTGGCTTCTAAGCTGGCAAAGAAATAGGAAGCTCTAACCTGCTCTGCAGTGTATTATTCTGGAAGGTAATCTTAGATTAATGTAGAACGACAGGGCTGAGTGGAAAACAGGGTCTCTTCCAGTGTCTTGAGAAGGTGCTGACTTAAATCTTAACGGAGCACATCAGTTATGATGACAAGAAAAACACAGCAGAGTTCCTCTAGCAGAAACAAAGTGAAAGTTTGGTTATTCCCCTAAATATTTGTTTAAATGCATTATGTTTTATGCATTGTGAAGCAGCTACCTAGCAAGTTGTCTTAAAAATATGCTTTGTAGACTAAACATAGTCAGATAAAATATTCAGGGACAGTTCAAGAACACAATGTTAGGAAAAAATGTCTAAACCTTCCAAATTTGGGCTCATGACCCTGCTGCTACATTGAAACGTTTTATTTTCTATTTTTGCTTTTCCAGAAAGGTGGCTTCATTATAGTGTTTATGTATTTACTACACACTTAAAAATATCAACCCATGTAAGATCTTAGGAGAAATACAGATTCACTTAACTAACACAAGGATCATAAGCAGAACGAGGACACGCGGGGGAAGAGACTCGCGCCCGTTTGAAGCCTGGAGATGAATTTCACTGCACCGGCTCCGATCTGTGTTTTCCTGATCTGTCCTCAGTGACTTAGTGGTTTATCCTTAGTTCTCATTTTGATGCTTTCAAACCTCCCAAATTGTTCAGCTGTTAAAAAGTTCCAAAACAAGCAAATGTGTTCCTGGAATCTTACCCTTAGCTTTGCTGGAGAGTATATACTAAAGCTTCTTCTCCAGCCAAAATAATAAAAGATCTTTTAAGTGGCTGGAATTCTTGGTTGATTGCACATACATGCCAATGTCAGACAACTATAAATAGAGAGATTTGGAAGAGAAATAGGGAGAGTCTTTATAACCCCAGTGAAATAACATGGAATGTTTTGAAGGCAGTCAGAAAACAGGACATATTTTTATAAAGTTAAGATTTGTCTCTTTTAGCCCCAAATTCCCTTTATGCAAGAGGAGCCCAGGGATCATGCATTTCCAGTATAAGGGAATAAAGGGCTTTTTTCTTTATTGATGTAACCTTATTATTCTCAACCCTATAATTAAGATTTCTTCTTTTTATTATGCCTTTCAGTTTGGATACCTTCTGATATTATTTTCTCATCACTGCTTTGCTTTTCCAGAATACTAAAAAAAAAAACTTTCAAAGGATAAAATTATGCCCATTGTTACTGATTTATGCAAAGTGAGCAAGAACTGCCTGGATGTTACTGAGGACAGATGAGGCCCCCCAAGTGAGCTGGATCATTTGTGACAGGTATTCAGAGACTGGGGATTTATTTCTCAAGAAGTTCCTATGTTTTAGGTGGATATCATCTCCACTGGCCTTCAAAGCTGGGTTAATGCATCTCTTTAAAGACACGGTTACTAAATTTTGAACAGCATCTTACTTTTTAAAATTAGCCTACCCATCCTGTACTAACTCATCTAAGTTGAAGTCAAATTAGTTTTTAAAAATTAGCCCACTTGCCAGGCATGGTGGCGCACGCTTGTAATCCCAGCGCTTGGGAGGCTGAGACGGGAATATCGCACAGGTTTGAAGCCAGCTTCAGCTACTTAGTGAGGCTTTCAGCAACTTAGTGAGACCCTGTTTCCAAATAAAGTATAAAATAGGTCTGGAAGTATAGCCCGGAGGTAGAAAAGCCCCTGGGTTCCACCCTTAGTACCAAAAAAAAAAAAAAAAAAAAATTAGTCCACTTTATTTTGAACCTATTACCACTGCATAAGAGAATTTACCAGCTGTTTCAGGTTAGAAATCGTGCTATAAGACAAAAAAATAGTGAGCAGCAATGGAGAAAACTAGCACTGCTTAATAGTATTTTAATGTAGTTCTTTTGAATCTAGACCATACTTTTTGTTATGGTTTGGATATTGAATGTCCCTCCCAAATTTCATGTATTGAAAGCATGGTCCTCACAGCAAAAAGTTTTAAGAAATGACTGAATCATGAGGCTCTGTCCTCACCCATGGGTTAATCCATTGATTGCTAAGTGGAGCACTGGGGGTGGAGGGCTGGGACCTGGTTGGAAGAAGTAGGTCAAGGGTCAGTAGGGGTATATTCTGGAAGGGTTATTTTCTCCCAGCCCTGGGCAGCCTTCCTCTGCTATACTTTGCCACCATGATGTTCCTGCCTTGGAGCTAGCTGACCATGGACCAAACCTCTGAAACTATGAGCCAAAACAAACCTTTTCTCCTCTAAGTTGTTCTTGTTAGGTATTTAAGTCATAGCGATGCAAAGCTGACTAACACTCCTTCAGGGAGAGATGTTGGAATGTCAGTGATGGTTCCAAGATTCATTTGGAGGAAGAATCAATAATATAATTAATGTCTAAATTCCTGGTTCTCTCTAAATTTCATTGAGTTTGAATTGGCTAAATACTATATAGCTTAGCTCTAAAGACTCAGCACTTAACACTAACATAATAGAAAGTAATAAGACAATGATATTTTTAGTGATGGTCTTAATACTTAGTGTTTCTGAAATGAACCCTTAAGGCAACCAAAAAATGACAAATATGGGGACTTGAAAACAGCATGATGCTAAGCAAGCCCTGTTCATAATTTAAAAATCTTATCGCAAGTCAAGTCTTTAATAGTTTCCTGAAACTACTTAAAAAGCAATCTAAGGGTAGGACTCAGTTTATTAAATGAATCTAATTAATTCTAACCCTATATTCTCTAATTCTAGTGATGTATTATCCACAATTATACACAGCTGCTAAGCTATGAATGATTTATCAGATTTCCCTGTTAGTTCAAATAAAGGGTTAGAAATTCAACTGCTTTATCAAGAATTATTCCATTAAGTATTTACCTGGTTGGACAGAACTGAACAAAGGGAAAGTTATGAGGGATGAATGTGTTTGGTTATTTAATTAGAGTAGGATATGTACTCTCTATATTACCTACTGTGTGAAAGTACATGAGGCCAGTGATCAGAAAAGGAGCAGCAGACAAAGGTGAGGAGCAGGTACTCAATGTTCCCTGCAGGGGGTGTGGCTCCCAGAGGAGAATCCAGAGCCAGAGAACTGACACCAACTGGCAGAAGCAAAGCCCTGGGACAGGCTCACATGACTATTCCAGGGTTTTCTTTCAAGTGCAAACTCAATTTAAAAAATAGTTATTCTTCAAATAAAATATTGTAGAATTAGATGCATTTTTCCAAAAGCTCTTCACAATCTGTTGTCCACTGTCTCTACTGACGGCATGGATTAAAAGTATTTTTTAAGTGGGTGTGGTGGTGCACACTTGTAATCCCAGTACTTGGCAGACTGAGACAGGAGGATCTCAGGTTTGTGGCCAACCTTAGCAACTTAGTAAGGCCCTCTGCAACTAATTAGTGAGACCTTGTTTCAAAATAAAAATAAAATAGGGCTGCAGGTATAGCTCTGAGGTAGAATGCCAGTAACACGCGCGCACACACACACACACACACACACACACACACACACACAGCATTTTTTTTTTTTTTTTTTTTTGGTGGCACTGGCACTGGGGTTCCTGGAAACTCTTCTACTTCTGGGCTATACTCCCAGACCTATTTTATATATTTTTTTTTAAATTTGGAAACAGGGTCTCTTAAGCCAGAGCAGCTGGCTTCGAACCTGCACAATCCTCCTGTCTCCACCTCCCAAGCACAGGGATTACAAACATGAGCCACCACGCCCGGCGTCCAGCATTTTTAATACAGAATTTTTTCCTATTTTTTATTTTCATAACTGGCAGTGTCCAACGTGAAATATATGATAACATACAAAGTGAGATTATAACACAAAGTTCGCCATAAACAAAAAGTTGTTATGACAAATGATAGTTTATTTAAGAAGTTCCAGTTATCTCTTCTCCAGCATAAAGCTTGAAGTCTGATGCCTGGACAAGAAAAGAGCAACTCAGTAACTCTGCTTTCCAGCTTCCAGGGATCTGCTGACAGGTTGGCTTGTAGTAAGTGATTCTTCAATAACTTAACCAAACCTTGTTCTTTATATTTTGTGACATTTTGGAACCAATAAATAAAACTATTTCAACAAGTTCAGATGAGAGGACAGAAACAATAAAGTGGAGTTTATGTGTCCTTCAAATGACACCCCCTAATATGATGTGGGGGAAAATAGGTACACTGAAAAAACTTGAAACATCAGTTTTATTTAACTCAAAAGTTGTCACCAACACCATTTAGATTAGAATGCCAGTCACTATATGGTATTTTATCAGTGTTGTCCTGCTGATACTAAAATATTTTCTGTAATTCTGTTACAAGAAGACGGGCCATGATAAATTTTAGTATTTATAATCCTGAAGCAATGTCACATTGCTCTAGGAAACCAAATCCATCCTGACTGTTGGCTAGCACACAGTATGGGTTTAATAACAGTTTAATGGCTAAATTAATCAATTAATAGATAGCAGCATAAATGAATGAAAAAGTACCACGGCAATCTTATCAAGTGAATTGTAAATATTAAATGACAGAAAAAGAATGAACAAAATTTGCATAAAGACTTACTTATTCCATGCTTGTCTAAGGTTTTTAGAGCTGTACAGGGTAAAGCGTTCTGAAATAGAAAAGAAAACTGATAAATAATCTTTGTATGCAATGTGTACGTTACACACATGTCGAAGAAAACACAGCTTTTAAAACACAGTGTTTGACTTAGCCAGAGTTTGGCTAGCAATTATAAGGTCTTTACTATAAGACGAGGCAGGCAGTTTACAAAGTAAAACAGGATGAGTACAACATTTTAAATGAGGAAGCCTGGCTTTCTTTTGTCTAATATGGCTTACTTCATAATGTAGTTTCTCTAGTAATTTTTTGAATAATTAAATTTTAATTGAATTGAAACTAGAAATGCAAAGCCCAAATCTCCAAACTCCAAGTAGATTTATATAAGAACAGTGACCATTGAGCCAGTGAGAGTTGCTGGTTTTTTTCTATGAAGATTTCTCTGACCAAATACAGTAATGTTGAGCCTCCTTTCTTAAGGTACATGGTATTCACATACGCTCAAAGCCAATCTACTTAGGTTGCATAGTGTGTATTTATATTCATACAGTTTTATTATATATTAAATTTTAAAATATTTTAACAAATTAATCAAGTGATTAAAAGATATTAATAATCTCAACTACTATGTTCACTCCTAGTGATATAACAGTTGTTAATGGCTTGATATCTTCCCTTCCCAGATATTTGTTTACAAATATACATATACAAAATCCATAAATATAAACATATATATTATTTTATTTATTTATTTTTGGTGGTACTGGGAATGGAACCCTTCTACCTCTGGGCTACACTCCCAGACCTATTTTATATTTTATTTGGAAATAGGGTCTCTTAAACCAGAACCTGCACGATCCTCCTGTCTCTGCCTCCCAAGTGTGGGGATTACAAACATGCGCCACCACTCCTAGCTATTATTTTAATTTTTAAAAATGGATTACAATTACCTGGGCCTTGTGACACATCTTGTAATCTCAGCATTTGGGAGGCTGAGACATGAGGATTACAGCTCGCGGACAGCCTCAGCTACTTAGTGAGGCCCTCTGCAACTCAGTGAGACGCTCTTTCAAAATAAAGAATAAAATAGAGGAACGGGGGTGTAGCTCAGAGGTAGAATGCCCCTGGGTTCCACCCCCAGTACCACAATGCAGAATTTCATATACAACTCAAATCATAGTCTGCAAATACATGACTCTTTCTGAAATAACCCAAAAGGTATTTCAAGTGGAGATTGGAGTTATTACTTAAGCAGGGATAATTAATAAAATACTTAGTAGCCTTAAGGCATAGGTATTGACCTATCAAGAAGAGAAACTAAACATTATACCATAATAGAGTATACTAACTAAAGATAAGCCCCGTTACATATATTCATTGTAGAAGAAATGGGCCAAATTGCTCATCAATCATAATGCTTCTACTTGTTTCAAAATAATATATAATTTCTGAATTTATCTAGTAGGCAGTATTATAAGATGCAACATAATTCAGCTAGTTTAGAACAGAAAATGAAAGGCATATTTTGGGTCTGAGGATGAAATGATAAAGAAAAGAAAAAATAGGAAAATAGTTTTTGTATAAAGATTTTTAGTTATTATCGAAGGCTTTGTATTAAAGGCAAGAGATTTTTAAAAATTTATTACATCAAATGCCCTTGTTTAAAAAATTGATTCTCTAAGTGACTTTGTACTTCCCACAAAGCAATTTTAATAATTTGCTGTGATTTCAGGATGAACAAGAATTCCATTACAGATAAAATTAGTACAATTTTGCATTTACAAGTAAATTATTATTCTTAGCAATTAATGACTGCACATAAATATTAGTTCTAAGAATTGCCTCTGTTTAGAGCTTGATAGGATATGCTAATAGAATTTTTTCTAGAGATACAATATGTCATTTTTAGAGTGCATAAAGAAACCAGAATTTATAGTGAAATATGCCATATGACAGCAAAAATAAAAGATGGAAGGCTTATTCTTAGGTTTATATTCCATCACTATTCACAGGATTCTAATTCTTTTAGCAAATACTGCCGAGGTCCTTGCCTATGTGCCAGGCGATGCACTGGGTAATGGGTACTCAAAAAGAAATGGGTCCTGGCCGGGCGTGGTGGCGCACACTTGTAATCCCCGTGCTTGGGAGGCAGAGACAGGAGGATCGCGCAGGTTCGAAGCCAGCCGCGCGCGCTGGCTTAGGAGACCCTGTTTCCAAATAAAAATGTAAAAATAGGTCTGGGAGTGTAGCCCGGAGGTAGAAGGGCTTCCAGGAACCCCAGTACCACCAAAAAAAAAAAAAAAAAGAAATGAGTCCTGGTTATAGCTCAGTACACAGAAATACAAATATAGAAGTATAGATGTGAGGTGAAAAATGCAATGTGGATAGGGATACAGACCCTGGAGAGACCAGGGCCAGAGCTGCTAAGCACGTCTGTTTCTTTTCCAAATGAAGACATGATAAACTCAGCATCGGTGTGTTTTCCTGGAATATTTGTACACAATGTCTTTCAGATCTTTAACTGAGGAAGTACACAATTTCATATGAAGCCATTTCTAACATTTTCTGCAGTGAGCATTACAGTTATAATTAGACTAAAAGATTCTATTTTACAAATGATTTTCATCAGGAATAAAAGCAATGTTCCATTAGAATATAATTAGCTAGGTAAGGTTTGGAAACAAAAAGATTTTTAAATTAGAGTCCCAAATCCATTAGAGGTATAGTTCATAAAATAGACAGTCAACTGTCTATGAATAACTTCATCAGATTATTCAAGTATTTGCATATGAATGTTTTACGCTGTTCACCTTCAGTTAAGTTTACTCTCCCTACTTTAATGTCAACTTTCTATTTCCAATTATGTTTAAACTGGAAGTTTAGAGTGTCACTATTTAAAGCATTGGCTAACTCATAGCATAACTGAGGAGTGCAATTAATTTAAACCTGCAGGCTGATTTTCACCTTCTCTTCTTATTGAGGGACATTGCAGAGGATGATCTCAACGCAGCGGGAGACCAGGGAGAAGAGCCTGCAGAGAAGAACTCACTTGCTAAGCCTCGTGAGTGAGGTGGGGGATGGAGACTGGAAAGGCTTTCCCTCAAACTGAGTGTCTACGCCTTCAATTCCTTGACATTCCAAGGGAAAGCAACTGGAGAACAATGCTATATATTAAAGTCTTCCAGCTTAAAAGAGCTAGACTTGACATAGCTTGGGGCACTGAAAATGCAAACTGTAACCCTCATGAAGATAAAACCTTACTTGGGTTTTATTCATGTGCTTGTAGGTATGCAGTGTATGCCCCAGGAGGTTAATTTTAAATTTATTCTCTTCATTTCCCCCCACCAATGTTTTTGTATCTTAGAAGATACTGTTGTGTTAACTTCAATAACAGAAGGACAGATGAGTAAAAAGTTCAACCAACCAACCAACCAACCAACCAAACAACCAATAAAAAACCTCTAGTACTTGCAAAGGACTTGAAAGGCTAACCAGGATTCATAGCTAGTACTTTCTTTTGAGTGGAGGGCAGACAAGGAGGGGTAGCAACAGACAGGAGAGAATGAAAAGCCTCAAATTTTGGTATATCTTCTACAAACACACTTGATATCATAAAATATAACAATACCATAGAATTGGCATCAGTTTATAAATCAGTATAAGTCGGTCCAAAATAACATTTGCGATGATCGATGATTTTTGTTAATTCCTCTAAATCAAGTTCTCAACCATTTACAATTCAAATTTAGGACTATTTGCATTTGAATAATTTATTTTTGCTGAACTGGTAAGAAAGTATATGGATTGAAGCAAAGGACGGTGGCCATTCTACAGGGCAGAGGTATGAGCCCGATGCCATTCTTGGTATTGCTCTAGTGGTAGGAAAGGTGCTAGTCCTTATAAAGGTGAACAATTAACAGTCATGAGTCATTCTGGGTACATGTCGAACAGTCACTCTATTTTTTTATGTAACAGACACCATCCTCAAATCCTTTTGGGTAGAAGCATAAGTATTCATTCATTCTTTCATTCATTTTACAAATATGTTTGCTGTTGGCCAGGCGCTGTGGATTCAATAGTGTAGAAAACATACAGGTGCATAAAGTAGACTACACTAAATCATGAAGACCAATATTATAAAGGTCCTCAAACCTATACTCATAAATATTCATAAGAATTTTTATGCATATTTTACTTTCCTACTTTTATTAGGAAAACCAAGTCAGCAGCAGACATCTAATATTCTGATTAAGATATTTTAAATAGCTGGATCTATAGTTCATGGAGCAGAAGTAAAGCAGATTCCATGTACAGCAAAAGACACAATTTTCTTTGCATAGAGGACAGGCTTCTGAGTATGTTAGATAGCTAAACTCCAAAAGAGCACAGTGATTCCTACAGGCATTTTGGAAATAGAATTTGCTTTGCATAATGGCAATTCACAGCTTCAAAACACTGGATACTCAATAATAAATAATGACTGAGCCTAGACTGCACCCCAGCATTATCAGTAAAGAGCTTTGGTGTGATATATCCATGCTGAATACAACTGCACAGACCAGTCGCTGTAACCCAGAAGACGTACCTTAAAATGTCAAGCAGCCATATTCAGTCCTCTCAATGGGAGACACAGCCTCCTCACCTGCCTTAGCTGCAGCAAACCATCCCTCAATCCCCAATGGCAACTTCTAGGAACAAATGCTCTACTGCATTCCTTAAACACTTTTACGTGTGACAGCATACATACAAATGTGCTCTCAGAAGAGGTTTTCACACCATCCATGCCTTCCTGAAGCTGGCAGTCTAAGGATGCCTCTCTTTCCATGAGACCCTTTTCTCTAGAGAAGTAAAGGGCAACCACTTAGGAACTTACTAAAGTCTAAACTATGTCTTCCACAAAGAAGAATCTTCAGCTCTCAGAAAAGAAGACAGAATTGAGAAGGTAGAAAGATAAAATCTCCAAAGTGGGAAAGGAGAGCAAGAGGAAGAGAGAGGATCTGCCCTTCCAGGGGAGCTCCAACCACTTCATTTTACAAACAAGTGAACAGAGGCTCAGGAGGCTGAGGAGCCTGAGACCACAATGCAGGTTAGTGGCAGCAGACAAGTCAGGACTCTCGGTCCAGGCCACTATTACCAGAGAGCTGAGGTGCCGCGCCTCCTATTTCACAGTTAAGGAACAATTCCTGTGTCCTAGGGGGTTTGCCAATATGAAATCACTTAAATACTCATAACAATGCCACAGGGGAGGGGGGGAGTAATTGTTTCTATTTTGTACATGAAGAAACGGAGACACAGAGACATTGGGCAACTTTTCCATATAGCACAGCTCGTAAGTGGCAGAGCTGGGATCTGAACCTAGACTGTCTGGATTTAGAGTCTATGCTCTCAGTAGCCATGCCATGACACCTTTCTGTATCTCAGATAAGGACTTATCCTGAAATGCACAAAGCCAGCAACAGGACAACATATCAAATCTCCTTCAGCAGCAATAAAGACACGTGCACACAAACAACTCTCTCAACACTCCCCGCTCCTGGCTCCCTCTCCAGCTGCAGCCAGAGTGCCTGACCCTTTCATGTCTACAGGAACAAATCTGTCTTATGTTCATATGAGAAGCTAGACATGTGTTTTCCATGTTCTAGTGACTTTGAAACATATTATTTAAATTTATGGTGCCTCGGTTTCCCTAGATCATGGGTCAGGATGAAAACAGTTCCCACCCCATAAAATTACTGTGAATGTGTAAGAAAATGTGTCTTAAGAGCTGATAATAAGCCAGGCATGGTGGCACACGCTTGTAATCCCAGCATTCGGGAGGCAGGGACAGAGGGATTGTGCTTTGCGGTCAGCCTCAGCCTCAGCTATTTAATGAGATCCTTTGCAACTCAGTGAGACGATGCGTAAAAAAAAAAAAAAAAAAAAAAAAAAACAGAATAAAAAATAGGGCTGGTGGTGTAGCTTGGAGATAGAATGCCCCTGGGCTCCATCCCAGGACTGAAAAGAAAAAGAACTGATAATAAATGTTCAGTACCTGCTGGCCATTAATACTATCACTGCAATCATTATAAATAACAATGTGCTTGAAAAACTCATCAGCTTCAACAGTTTTATATAAATATATTATAAATATTATATATTACACACACACACACACACACACTCCTACCCCCCATGCCTGGGAGACATATGGTATATAGAAAGCAGCATTACTCCAGAAAGGTAAATGTTTATTCTGAATAATTCCTTTTGAAGTAATAGTTAAATGCATGAAAACCACAAACATGTCTATGCTGTGACTCCTGGTGACAATTCTGGGATGGTAATGCACTAGTGGAGAGTGAGGGTTGGCATTCTAAGAGAGTAGCAGTTATTCTTTTTCACGGCAGAGATTATTAACTGAATATACCAAGCTGGCTCTAGAAGCACAAGCTCCTGCATACATACACATATATGTCCTTTCTTGATAATATTCGTTGCAAACATTACTATTGTTAGTCACACAGGTGCTTTCTGGACAGGTACAGATGAAGGAAATTTCATCATTTCTTACAACTACACGGATCATTAGTAGCCAGTTTATTGGTCTGACCTGAATATTTGGGAAATAAAATATTACTTGTTTCTTTAATAATGGAAACCTAGTTTTTTTCATCTGTATATTAGCATAACAATTATTAGTCCATAGTCATGTATTTGCCTTGAAGGAGCACTATGATATTGGTCTAATGGGTTTTTTCCACATAGCAGAAAATGATTTTGATTCACTTCTTTTAGCCAGGAGTAGCTGATAAGTCTAGAAGTCAGAAGACCTACTGGGAGAGATGGAATTAATTATTCAGCAAATAATCCCTGACTCCTTCTTCCCACCTTCATGATTAGGGCACACATCTGCACCCACTGACGGTTTGTGTGAACAGCAGGGTGTTAGAGCCTTGAAATGCACCTGTCGGGTTGGCTCCACTGTTTGCTCCTGCCTTTCTCCATCAGCACTCTTCCAAAGCAGCTACTCCAATGAGGATAAGAGTTGCCTGAAGCACACGTGAACTTAACCAGCTGCAGCCTGGAGCCAAGAACTGCAAGTCCCAAGAGAGATCAGCTGAAACTGCTCACCACACAGTCATGAGCAACTACAGGACTTACTGGTGTACGGCACTGCCTTTGGGTGGTTTGTTTTGAGCACTACGGTGGCAGAGCTGACTGCTACTTCCAGGTTCTGGTCCCGAGCCACTAGGTGCCACCTGCCCTGTCAGAGGACCTTGAAGAAAACATCTGGTAAACAATAAGATGTGTATAACATACACCAGCATCATCAAGCAATGAGTACTTAAAATGTGGCCTTTATTCTATGGTTCTAAGAATTTCCCTTTTCTTTTTGTGGCACTGAGAAAGGCTCCAAGAGGCATTCTAACACCAAGCTATACCCTCCAGCCCTTTTTCTATTATTTGTTTTGAAATAGGGTCTCACTGTGTTGCTGATCCTTTCCCTAAATTGCAAACTGGCCTTGAACCTGTGATCCTCCTGTCTTGGCCTCCCTAGTACCAGAATTACAGGAATGCACTACCATGCCCAACTTGGTTCTAAGATTTTTCAAGTTCTGAAATGATGTCTTCTTAGATGACTGAACACCATGCTGTGCTCTGTGCTTTCAATGTCTCCAGAGACAGAGAGAGAAGATCAATCTTCCTACCCTTTGTTCACCACTCAGTCACGAAACTCACGCTGTGGTACAAACTCAGTGTGCAGGCGAACAATGAGTGAATACACTTAGGAAGTCCCACTGCTTTCCTGGAGATACAGTTTTCTGGAGGTACTGTGGTCAAGAACAAACTTGAAAACAAGAAACATGTTTTCTTGTTTTAGGTCTAAACTTCTACTCTCTCTTAGATCTTGATTCAAAAAAAGATATTTTTGGAAAAGAAGCTAAAAGTTCAGAGTAAGGAATTAGGAGGAGGTTTTACAGTGCATAAATGTCTAGTTCTGTACTTGTTGGCATTTGTGAGCAGGGTGAACATAAAACATCAGGGTACAAATTACGGGCAGTAATAAGAAGTGTCTGGCTAGTTTATGGTAATGCCACTGGCATATAATAACAAGAATTTTCTATTTTAAAGGAGATAATTCTTTCAGAACTATGATTATTATCCATATTTTTACTTAGTTCTGATCTCAACTTTTAAGATGTTAGTTCATTTATATTTAAATATAAACATGGTGACAGTCATATTTTATAAATTTTATTTTATACATGACTGCCACCATGTTCCACAAATTGGACAGTAGATAGGGATTTTAGTATACCTGAGATGGGATTGGGAATCACCAAAGAGAATGAGAAGTACCTATTTGTTGATTGACATTCTATGTCAACTTTGGTGGGGTATAGTGTAAATGACTACCCTGAAAACTACCAAGTCCTCAAGAATAGGAATAGTAAAACAAGTTTACTTAGGGTTAAAAAAATAGTAACTTTATGATCAGAAAAATTCCTTTAACCTTGACAGTTCAGTCTTATTACATTTTTCTTTCTGGCATTTTCTAGTCTCCATCACTGCTGATACCCTCTAGTGAAAATAAATGGAAATTCTTCAGGCAGATACAGGCAAAACAGGTACAGGTAAGTCTTAGCTTTGCATTGAACAGATTATTCCATAATTTAAACACAAATCTGCCTATTGCAGAGGAACTTTCACATTTCTAAATGATTCACAAGATTTCCAACTGTATTTTAGTTATTTTTGTTTTAGATCATTAACCATACACATGACACTTCATGTGAGATCCTTGGTCAGCTACAGCTATATAGGAAAAAATATCCCAATGCCTATAGCATCAGTGCCCACTAGTATGGCAGTAATTTCCCTCTGAGCCAGGATTACCTTTACAGGAGCTCTAGAGCTGATAGTGTAGCAGAAATGAAGAGACAGGAGGAGTTCCCACTTGAGATAAAACCTCTCTCCAGCTCTGAAATAGGTCTGTAACTTCTTATAGACAGTAAGGTCCTTTTGAAAACATTAAACCATCCACCCCCTCCCCTGCTCAAAACCCTCCAGTGATCCTTCTCACACTTCAAATAAAATTCCCATGTCTCTGCTTGGCATTCTGGGCACCTGGTTCTCTAAACTGTCTATTGCGGCTCTCCCCACAGTCATGCATCTCCAGTCATGGAACTTGCTATTACCTGCTCTGCTCTGGCGTGCACACTCCAGAGGGCAGTGGTTTGTTGGCCTTGTTCACAGCCAGGTCTCCAGCACCTGAGAAGCCTCCCCAGGACCCACCGAGCAGTTACTGCAGTTATTGCTGCTGGAACCGACACACAGCCCTAACCTGAGCTTGTAGCCCCCCGCCACCTCCCAAGATGACTGTCACCATCAGTAAGTAAAGGCAGCCTGTCCTTCTCATCATGATTACAGACTATACTTCCCTGCTCTGTGAAATTCACATCACTGAGAGTTTGCCATGTGACTGGAGTGGGATTATTTATTGGAGAAAGAATAGTAAGTTGACTCAGGGGGTGGATGGATGGACAGGTGGAGAGACCGCAATGTCCTAGGCCTGTGTCCAGCAGACCCATGGGGCTTTTAGCAGTAAAATATGAGCTAAGAATGAGATATCTGCAAGTCCACTCTATACCCATCACATAGTTACTGCCTTATATATGTAGATCTAGTGCATAATTATTACAATTGCTGTTAATAAAAAGACAAAAATTTCCTGTGGTGAAACATAAAAAACTAGCGGAAAAGAAAACACCAGGCAGTGGACTACTTTTTAATTTTATTTAATTAATTAGTTAATTATGTGTTTGCAGTGCCTGGTATTAAACCCAGGGGTGCTCCATCACTCAGCTTCATCTCCAGTCCTCTTTATTTTTTATTTTGAGACAGGGTCTCTCTAAGTTGCCCAGGCTGGCCTTGAACTTGTGATCCTCCTATCTTAGGCTTCCAAGTAGCTGGGTTACAGGCATGCCCACAGCTCTTGGAAGGATACATATTTGTTTTTTTTTTTTGGGGGGGGTGATTACCAGGGATTGAACCTAGGAGTATTATACTTCTGAGCTACACTCCAGCCCTCTTTTAAATTTTTATTTTGAAAAAGGGTCTAGCTAAGTTGCTATGGCTGGCCTTGAACCGACAATCCTCCTGAGACAGCCTCCCTAGTGAAATTACAGGAGTGCACCACCACGACTGGCTCAGGATACATATTTTTAATGATAAAAATATTACTTTGTGGCTATTTGCCCTTAACATTTGTTGGGAGCCATTAAGGCCTTCCCATAGATTGGTGTCTCTGACTCAGCTGACTGTCCTTCGCCCAGAGTCAACAAGGTTTGGGGTTATGGAAAGTTCAAAGAGGTTTGAGAGAGGATCAGGTGGTGATGACACGAGGGTACTGATAGGCCTATCTGTAATATGTGTTTTGTATTGGTCTTTATTGTATTCTGGTGGCGGTAGCAGGAGAATGTTGATTGACCTGTAGCTGTGTATAAATACCTGTGGAAAAACAAGTCGGCATCGGCACAATAAAGATGAGATTGATCCAGAAGTTGCGTTGGCCAGGAGCGTCCGCGCAATTAAGAATATTGACCCAGGCATAGTCATCGACCCGTAGGAAATATTGGCCCATAAACAGGGGTCGACCAGTAGAGATAGTAGGCTGGCGGCTCCCCACGTTAGGGTTAAAAACTCTTCATCCTAACGCCTCACTTCAGAACCCATACTCTTGCTGGCTGGCTCCGGCAGGTGGTGGCCCGTATGGGGAACAATTCTGAAACTGAGGATCCCGTGAAGGACACTGCTGAATAAAAAAGGAGTACACTCGAAAGATTTTTGGTAGTGGTGAAACACTACCAACGATTTTGGTAGTGGGAATTTTGTAATATATAATCGGTCACTAAAGCTTTGCGCAAAAGAAACTAAGCCGGCAAATGAAGAAAGAATCTAAGATAGAAAATGAAGGCGCCTAACGTGTAAATAGTAATATACAATAGGTCAGAAGATTAGTTCCTAATGTAAGAGTTGTAAAAATCCAATGGGTCAAAAAATATAATATACAATGGGTCAGAAGATTAGCTTTTTGTTTTTGTTACATAGGCTAGAGAAACGAGGAGGGAACATGCGGGCATTTTGCCTTCGCTTCCTGAAGAAGATACTTGAGATACTGAAAGAGAGGAGCATCTTGAGGAAACTGCTGATCAGCACCATAGGAATGAGTTGGGGCTTATCCAGACATTCCAAAAACAGTCACCAGAGCCCGATTTTTGTATAAAGCAATTACAAGTAGCCGTAGAGACTTTAATTAAACGAGTAGATCAGATAGCTCCTTCAAACAGTGAAAAGGGAGGATCTCAACAATATTCTATTATCAGCAATGCAAGCCTTCAAAATTCTCCCACTGTAGCATTTGCTAAACAAAACAGTGAAAAACACAGATCTTTATCTTTACTATCACCACTTCAAGCAGCTATAAATCGCGCTGCAGAAAACGGAGAAGAAACTAAAGGATTCAGAGTTTTTCCGGTTACTGAAGACCCTGATGGTCAGGGAGGTGTTATTAGGGTACACAGGCCTTTTCCTTTCAAACAATTAAAAGAATTAAAAATGGCTTGCACTCAATATGGACCAAAAGCACATTACTCAAGTCATGTTAGAATCTCTCTCCATGGAGGCTTTGTGTCCTTCTGATTGGAAACAGCCCGAGCCTGTTTATCAGGGGGTGCTTTTTTATTGTGGAAGTCTGAATTTGCAGAACAATGCCAATCCACAGCAGATTTAAACATAGGTCAGAGAATACCCATAAACTTTGATATGTTAGCAGGAGAAGGACAATTTAGGGAGACTGCTCAGCAATTAAAATTTAGTCTAGCTTCTTATGCTCAGACCAATGCTGCTGCGCGTTGAGCATGGAACAAGTTGCCCTCTTCAGGAAAACAAACAGAAGATCTTTCAAAAATAAGACAAGGACCAGATGAGCCACATCAGGAGTTTGTAGCCAGGTTATTACAAACTGCTAGTCAATTGATAGGCGACAGCAAAGCAGGGCTGTTGCCCGTAAAGCAATAAGCCTTTGAGAATGCTAATGCTGTTAAGCTGCCTTACGCCCTTTTAGAAAGAAAGGAGACCTATCTGATTATATTCGGCTATGTTCCGATATAGAACCTGCATATACACAGGGACTAGCTATGGCTGCGGCATTACAAGGGAAAACTGTACAAGAAATCCTTTTCCAACAACATAAAAAATCGGGGACCTAAAAATAATATGGTTAAAAGCTATGGGTGTAGACAAAATGGTCATTTAGTTAACTGTCCACAGAGGCAAAGTGCTAGTAATAAACGAGAGCCAGGCTTATGCCCTCGATGTAGAAGAGGGAAGCATTGGGCTAAGGAATGTAAATCAAGGACTGATGAGCAAGGGAAACAGTTCCTGTCGGGAAACGAAAGGAGGGGCCCGCCTCAGGCCCCACAGCAACAATGTTATGGGGCACTCCAGACGGCTTTACCACAGCAGGACAACTCTCCTCAAAACAATCCATTCAGGACTTATTCAGAGCAATCCCAGGCAGCTCAGGATTGGACCTCTGTGCCTCTATATAGACAGTATTAACTCCCGAAATGGGAATGCAAGCCCTTCCTACTGGTGTTTATGGTCCGTTACCTAAAGGGACAGTAGGATTGTTATTAGGACAAAGTGGTGTCACCATGAAGGGAGCAAGAATAGAAGACTCTGATTAATGCTGATGACTGAAACATGGGCTTACGTTCCAGATTATCCCATACTTCATCCAGCTATTTAGGAGCAGCGGGAGATCGCTGTCTTCAGTAACAACTCGCGATTGCTGGGACTTCTTGCTTTGAATTTTGCACCCATTGCAGAAAGTTTTGGTTATGCTGAACAAAGAACTGTTAAAAATGTTGGGAATTTTACATCCATTGTGGAAACTTTTGGTTATGCTGGACAAAGAACTGGTAAAAACATCAGGAAGATGGGATGTCTACAGTTGACACCTGTGATATTGCAGACAAGTACAGAGACTGATATTTTGGACAGAGAATTGATAGTACAAAGACTGATAGAACAAGTTCAGAGACTGATATTTTGGACAGAGAATTAATAGTACGAACACTAATAGTATTATTTTAGAGTTGGTACTTTTGATTATTTGGACAAAGACTGATAAGTAATTGTGCTATTGAAGGTTTGGTTTTGTGGGGCCCTGGTTACCCAGGGAGAAAAGATAAAAATGTTAGCCCACTAACAACTTGTTTACTCTGTAAAACTGATTCAATATGTAAAAAGCATTGTGTTAATTGGAGAAAATGTCCTGCTGAAATACCTATGTTACATGATACTCCGAATACCTTGTTTATTAGAGACTCGGGACAAAATGTGGTCTCAGGACAAAGTGAGAACATTTTTTCAGCAGAAGTGCACAATTTACCTTTGAAGGGTACCCCCATTTAAGAGGCTGGTAGTCAATGACAGGTAAGATTTCCTTGGGACAAGGAAACCTAAGACAGGATATACAGCTTAGCTCTGTACTATCCAAACATGGGTAATCCTTGATACAAAAAGGAAACAACCTAAGACAGGCACAGTCTTCTTTAAATATGATAAAAAAGGGGGAATTGTTGGGAGCCATTAAGGCTTTTCCCTAGATTGGTGTCTCTGACTCAGCTGACTGTCCTTCGCCCAGAGTCAACAAGGTTTGGGGTTATGGAAAGTTCAAAGAGGTCTGAGAGAGGATCAGATGGTGATGACACGAGGGTACTGATAGGGCTATCTGTAATGATATGTTTTGTATTGGTCTTTATTGTATTCTGGTGGTGGTAGTACGAGAATGTTGATTGACCTGTAGCTGTGTATAAATACCTCTGGAAAAACAAGTTGGCATTGGCACAATAAAGATGAGATTGACCCAGAAGTTGCGTTGGCCAGGAGCGTCCGCGCAATGGAGAATACTGACCCAGGCATAGTCATCGACCCGGAGGAAATATTGGCCCACGAACAGGGGTCAACCAGTAGAGATAGTAGGCTGGCGGCTCCCTCACATTAGGGTTAAAAACTCTTCATCCTCACGCCTCACTTCAGAACCCGTACTCTTGCTGGCTGGCTCCGGCAAACATTAAAATCACTTTTATATCAATTATGTCAGGTAGCTCGAACTGTCTTAAAATAGGTTGTGTATAAAAAGCAAATTTTGAAAATATACAAATAAATGATCTGGTTTACTTTCCATAGCAGTCTGTGGGCTGGATGGCCCAGCTATGATCCTTCTAGAAGGGTAAAGAAGGTGTCTCTGCACACCACAGGCCGCCCCTCACTGCAGGTGTGGCTCTTCAGCAGTCCCGGAACGAGGAGCCTGCCCTCCCTCATCCTGCATGGAGTACCCCACCCCAGCAACAACTTCTGCCACTTCCACAGCGTTTCCATCACCGTCTTAAAGACCCAGGATAAGCCAAGAGTAAATGCCAGCGGGTCCAACTTCCTTGGGGTAGAAAGGATGAGGGTGGCATTTCCTCCCACACATACCAAGAACTGCACGAGACTAAACATCCGCAGTAGGCACTTTGGAATTGACGATTTATTGGAAGCAAAGGTTTGAAGGGCTTAACGGCATTCTAAGCCCAAACCATAACAGTATTCTGTTTCTGAAATAATTTGTATCTCCCCACTGGAATTAAAAGCCTGGATCTATTTGGTTTGGATGCACTTGTCTGTGAACAGTCGGGACTTGAACAGTCTTTCACTTCTTTACAAAGCCATAGTACAGCCAAGTCCGTATATAAAGATTATCTTCAAGGTTAGTGTGTCTGGAGGATTAGTTGGGGAACAAGATGTGCAAAATACCACCGCTCCTCACTGCTTCAGGGGTAAATTCTTTTTTATTTTATTTCATTCATTTTAAGACCTTCCGTCTTCTTCAGTTTTCTCAATCAAACAGCTTCTTGCACTGAATAAATAATGTTCCCCTATAAATAATATAACCACTTTGGAAACGCACTGTTCCCTTGCTTGATTTAGGAAAACAGAATTTTTTTATTCTGAATTCTGTCACCTTTAATTGCTTCTGGTTTGCCAGTGTTTTTCTTTTCCTCCCCAAATCTTACAGTGTCGTCCTTTTTTAACTCCTGAAATAATAACTTGTCATTAAATAGCAGCTCAATGCTCCTTTTGTTGGAAGAATTCAAGATGACTGAGAATATCACACATGGAACCTACGTGTTATTTTTGTATGAAACCATTCTATGGAAGGTGTTTTTAAAACATTCTATGTAAGATGTTTTTAAGGCTTTGTGTATAAATTTCATCAAATAGATCAGATCCTTTCTACTTTTCTGATTATTTATTTATTTATTTATTGGAACTGGGATTGAACTAGGGACATTCTACCTTGGATCTACGCCCCCAACTCTTATTTATTATTTATTTATTTATTTATTTATTTATTTATTTATTTATTTATTTATTTGCAGTACTGGGGATGGAACCCAGGGGCATTCTACCTCCAAGCTACACCCCCTAGCCACAGCCCTATTTTTTATTCTTTATTTTGAAACAGAGTCTCACCGATTGCAAAAGCCCTCGAACTACAATCCTCCTGTCTCAGCCTCCCAAATGCCCTAGCCCTTTAATTTTTAAATTTGAAATAGAGTCTCACTCGTTTGCTCAGAGTCTCATTATGCTGTTGAGGCTGTCGTCAAACCTAAGATCCTCCTGTCTCAGCCTCTCTAGTACTGAGATTACAAGCATGCACTACCATGTCTAGCTTTTTTCTGAGTTTTTAAAAATTGAAATTGAAAAACATTATGCTTAGTGAGATTAGCCAGCAATAGACAGTCAAAGTCCATGTTTTTTTCTCATGTGTAGGAGCTGGAGAAAAATAGGATAAAAATGACTTCTGATAAAAGAAGACAAAGACCAATAGAGTAGAAGGGGATGAGGGGCAGGAGGAGGGGAAGGGGGAAAATGAAAGACTGAGGAAGAGAACAGATAAATAGTTATATTCATAAATGAAAGTATTCCCACCAATCTCACTGACATGTATGGGAGGGAGGAGGCAGGGAGCGGGGCGGGATTCAGAGGAAAACCTGCCAAAGGCTGTAAACATGTATGAATGAATCACTGCATACTGCCTGTGACTCCATCATCAACTGTTTTCTCCTTCCCACTTTGAGGTATCTGTACTTGTTATTCTCTCTTTTTTTTTTTTCTTCTTTTTCTTTTCTTGCAGTATTGGGGAATTCTACCTGTGAGCTGCACCTTCAGCTCTATTACTTATTCTTTATTTTGAAACAGGATCTCACTGAGTTGCAAAGGGCCTCACTAAGTAGCCAAGGCTGTCCACAAACCGCGATCTTCCTGTCTTAGCCTCCCAAATGCTGGGATTAGTGTGCCACCACACCTGGCTTATTCTCTCTTAAAGAGTTCTTCCCCTGAATAATTTCACAGCTCTTTCCTGCGTGTCCTTCAGTCAAATGTCACCTTTGCAGAAAGGCCTTCCATGATCACCCCATTTAAAACTGCCAATCAGCCCCTTCTAGGACACTTCCTGCACATCCTCCTTGCTCTATGACTCCACTATGACTCCTCCATACAGCACTCCACTTACTGTGTCTGTTCTGATAGGGATCTTTTGGGTTTTGTTCAATACAACATTCCCAGTCCCTAAACATACAAGTGGTAGTCAATAAGTATTGTTGAATCAATAAACAGATTTAACTTATTACATGGACATTAATTATAAAAATAATCTACCTAGGAATAAGTAGCAGGTGATTAGATTGGACTATTAAACCCAAAAGATTCTGCTGTAGAGATGTATACCTGACCTAAAAACATAACCATAGAATTAACCACCTGAAAATCCAAAATGGCCTCTCCTACCTTGATGTATAGATATGCATTTGTATGTATATTTAGAGCACAGATTGGTCTTTTAAAAACTCATACCTGTACAATTCTAAAGACATCATGATCTTTTTTTGTTGAGGCTAAATTTATTCCGTTAGACAAGTCAATAAAGACATGAGAGTGAAGGTTTTGGTTAAAAATTAGAAAAGATCATTATTTTGAAATCTCAGAAGAATAAGATCATGTCAGAGGTAAAGGGAAATTTTTCTCTAAAATATAAGGGACACCTAGCCATTGATAAGAGAATGATACACAATTTCAATTCTAAATTGGGCAAAAGATAGAAAAAGTTGTCAATTCCATAACTTAGTGAGACCCAGTTTCAAAATAAAGAATAAAAAACAGGGCAGGGGGTGTAGCTTGGAGGTTGAATGCCCCTGGGTTCCATCCCCAGACCCGCAAAAAAAAAAAAAAAAAAAAAAAAAGAGATGCAAATGATTCTGAGACACGTGAAAGATGTGCAACATCATTAAAAAAGCATGCGAGCTAAATTTAAATTGAGATTCCCTTGGTCACTCCTTTAACTGGCTGAGTTTGGCCACAGACCAAAGAGAGTAGAGAAACAGCATCCTCACATACTGCTGGTAGCAGAGGCATGGGCCACCACCCCCCGGGGACCAGTTTGAGAGAAGTGTTAAAGCTTATCATTGTTTATGCTTGTTGACTCTTTAACTCAATTCCTCCTCGGGAATCCTTCATATATACCTGTATACATGCAAAGTGCATGTATGTGTATATGTACACGGTGATTAACTGCATTAATATTATTAATAGCAAAATACCAGAAATAACCCCGATGTCCACATTTAGACAGCAGGCTAAATTGGTACGCCAGAAAGCAAAACAGCTTTAAGAGACAGGAGAGAAGGCCGCACCGTGCAACGACAGACCTATAAGATGCACTAATGGAAAAAACAAGAAATAGAGTTGTGTGTAATATGGGAAAAATGCAAACATATTCATATCTTATTTTGTTTACATACAGTAAAGAAACATAAAGAACGCCTGCACCCGGCCGTGGTGGGGGCGCTGGTTCTGGGGCCTGAGCTGGTGCGGAGAAGGCGCTGCCTGTGCTCCCTCTTCATGTCGCTCAACTTCTCAAACTGCTTATCTAGTAAAAATTAAAATATTTACTCGTGGCTCAAATAGTTTCCTCTCGTGCTTTTGGGTGCTCTTTGGGGTAGAATAAGGAAGTGGGGCTGGGCGGGGGAGAACAGGGAGGCCGAGCACTGATACCTCTCTGCCTTGGGAAGGTGTATTTTCCTCCCGTGGAGACTGTGAGGTGAACACTACCGCTGTCCTGGTGACCTGGCAAAGTGCTTTGCAGCGTCCTCACAGACCTGCCGCCTGTCTCCACCTGTCTACAGCCCGTCTCCGCTTGACTCAAGACAGCTCAAGAAGCGGCGACCGCGTCCACTCTGACCCTGAGCCCCAAGCTGTGCTTGGAGTATCCTGCATGATCAGCACCCGCGCCTCACACCACTGAATGTGTTTCTCTTCTGGCCCCCAAACCCCTATGCCTTGTATCTGGTGCAGCGCTTGCACATAATATTAAACATGTATATTCTAAGTTATACATGTCCACCAGAAGAGTCACACAAATGATGTCTGTTTCAAATATTCAGTATAATTCAGGCCAACAATTATTTTCTGAATGCCAAATATGTACTATGCACAGTCCCTGGTCTCGTGAAATTCACAGTCTGTTACCTTAATTCTTACGATATCATGGTACTTTTCAAAACATATTTAATAAATGCTTGTGTGTGTTGTTGATGACAATAAGTCCTATTATACCAAAATCCTATTATAACAGGAACTTCATGTTTTCCAGTCTGGATACTTGGCAGCCCTAATGACCTTCTTAATTGTATTTCTGCATATAACTTTATTCACTTAAAAATCTTTTCAAAAAAATTTTTTTCACTAGTGATGGGGATTAAACCCAGGGGCAAGTCCTGTATCACTGAGTTATTCCCCAACCGTTGATGCTCTTCTATTTTATTTACCTAAGACTTAAAATTTTATATCCTAACATGGGAAGCTAACTTTCTTTAGAAGCCCACAACGGAAACATTTATAAAAGCTGTATTCTTCTCTTGGAGTCCACTGGGAACCAGTATATCTGTTAAACACAGGATACTTCTTACTTGGTTAAAAAAAAAAAAAGAAAGAAAAGAAAATCTATCTTAAATTGCAAAGTTTCTAGAGTCTTTTGGAACATAGAAGTCATTTAGAATTTTCAATGTAAGTACAAAGAGTCTTTGGGGCTGCTTAAAAAGATAAAAGAATTCTCAGCACAGTGTACACTTTCAGAAGAAAAATATTAAGAATAAAAATAGTTTCCCAGCTCAGTGTTCTATTGGAATTGATAATTTATTCCTAATAGTTCCCAAAAGAGAAGAAGAGTAAAAAGGAATATACTTGGCTCCCCTAACAGAAATTATTCATAGCTCTTTTTTCTCTCATTGGATAATGGACTATTAGATTTTCCATGAAATCCCTTTCAGTAATTTTATGGTGGGTCTGCATTTCATGAAACATGTTTTGTAACTGAGAAAAGAAAAAAGCAAGAGAATAATTTTGTAATAGTTTATTCTACTGATTTTGCTAAATTTCCAATTCTAAACTTTCATCCTTCCTATAAAAATTAGGCAGACCATGTTTGCTATTTTATTAGACCTGAAAGCTGCATGACTGCCACCTACTGGTGAGGAAAAAAGTGACAACATTTTTAAAGTGCATTTTCTCTCAGATTTCCAAGATAGGGCTTAGAGATTTTGCATTAAAACATACTGAATACTGCACAGTAAGACACGTAAACATTTTACATGTTTAAACCCAATTTAATTGACCATATATTACTAGCTTTGTAAAAAAAATCAAAATGCGATGCTTCCTTTTTATAATTTAATACTTTTCCTAGTATTATTTAAAGAAGTGACACAGATGAGTTGTAGAACCCTAATTCAAACTCTGTCATTGCAGACAGGGATGCTTGTCTAACTGATCAGGAAATTAAGGGTTACTGAAAGACTCTTCAGTCAAATCAAATGAAGTTTACATGGTGAAAATCTCTGGCGATGGATGTCTACACAGAAATCAGAATGACTACTCTATCAATATGTAAAATGCCCAGAGGCGAGAGTAACCAGGATTTTTCATGGCAGTATAAACCTTTGCATACAGGAAGCACTTAGGACTTGCAATCAATGAAACATACCTGGCTTAAAATGCGGTAAGGAATGAACTCCAGGCCATGTGTCCTCATTTGGCGTTCCAAGAACCTAGTGGAAAGCAGGAAATTGTGGAAACAGGCTTATTATTTCCAAAGCACTCAAAATTCTCAAGTGTAGAAAACAGTACACTGTATATTGCAAAACTCTGAATTTCTTTTCCAGCACCATGTGCCAGAGATTGTATTTCAGTAAAAACAAACCTGGCTAAAGAGCCACCCAAGATGAACCTCTGTATTCTGACCAATGCAGCTGAATGTGACAAGTTAAATCTGTTAGATTTTATCAAGCCCAAACTGAGTAAGCTGGCTAAGGAATCAAGCATTAAGACATCGTCCTCACCTGAATAAGTGTATCTTCCCTCATGATTCTTTAATGAGCTTTCGTCTTTCACTCCGGTATCACAAGTCTTATCCATTATCAGTCTCAGAATGCTGTCATTTCTTCCCCACATTCTGTCTGAGCATGATAATACTTCGATGATGTAAGTGTAACAGCTTAGAACGCTCACATTTTCTCACTTACAGTTAAAAAACTTAAATTATTATAGTTTCCTCTTGCCGAGATGTTCTTCCTACACTTTCTTCTTTTTCTAGTCCTACTTTCACCTTTTCCCCCATCTCCATTTCTATCACTACAAAGTTTGATCTGGTCAAAGGAATTCGAGGGTGACTCTAATTCCCACAGTATGGGGCACACTCCTTCTGAAACTTCAGTGCCACAATCTACTTTTCCATGTTCGATGATCCCAGTAAATCACTGGATGAAAAAGAGGAGTTTAAGGGTTAAGAGCCCAGATCCTGAAGACAGACTTCTTGGGTTCAAACCCTTGCTTCCCTGCTTTCTAGTATAAAAGAACCTCACTGAGTCTCAGTTTTCTCATTTGTAAATTGGGAATGATGACAGCACCTGCCTCATCTGGGTGGAGAACACCACCTGTCATGTAGGAAGCACGGGGTGAGTACCAGGTAGTATTCAAGGCACCTGTAGACACCAGGTCAGGCCAGGGAGGCAGCTGCCCTGTGGGAGATTGCAGACCACCCACTTTTCCCACCAGTGTGCCCTATTCAAGAGGACACAGTCCTTCAAACACAGTAGTCCAGCATATCAGAAAGGGCAAGAGTCAAAACTGAAGAATGGCAAAAAAGGAAGAGGAAGGGCAATATTATGGGATGAGAAGAGGTGTTTTCACTTGACCTCTCAGGATTAGGAGTCATTACTGTACAACAAGCCAACAGAGAGCTCTATTGGTGTACAGATTTACTGGGGAAAGGGGCAGGCTGTGAGGTCAAAGGGCGGTCCATAGGAGGTGGGCATTTCACCCACCCACAGCTTCGTCCTCCCATGAGTCAGGGTCAAATACATGTGCTTATGTTCCTTACTAAAACACTGAATCAGCACATGAGATAATACAATTCTTTGACATCATAATTATTTATGATGAATTTTGCAAGTAGTAATGCGTAACAACATAAATAGGATATACAAACAAGGTCACACAATTGATGGGCTGGGTGGGGCAGGGAAAGGAGAAAGGCAAGAGGACAGGGAGAGTTTTTAAGACACAGTGAGAGACAAAGTCACTGTCTACAACATAAACAATGTGATAGCGAAGGCGTTTCCCCCTTTTCTTTTCAAAAATTCCAACCATCCATCCTGGAGAAGGAGATAATCCAGTTTGCAGGCGCAGACACAGTTGACCTGGGGTTGATCCTCTTTGTTCTCACACCAAATTTTGCATGAAGGACAGAGGGGTTCAAGAGCTTAACAAGTAAAGGGTGGAAATTTCCAACTACAAGTGTGACTTCACAGCCATCGTCGTGAAGCTTTATAAACAACGGAAAGCCATGGAGAACTTGAATCCCATCCACGCACTCCTAAGGACTGCTTCCCCCTGTCCCATTTCTACAGTGATTGTGTCAGGAATGCTTTTTCCTAGGTATTATCCTTATCCATATCCAGTGTGCTGTTTCAAAGTGATTGTCGAACATTATGGCTGTCGCATAAAAATTGCCAG
Source organism: Muscardinus avellanarius (assembly GCF_963383645.1). NCBI lineage: Eukaryota > Metazoa > Chordata > Mammalia > Rodentia > Gliridae > Muscardinus > Muscardinus avellanarius. Next base: position 62,479,062 of record NC_137795.1, on the reverse strand, counting down.
GAAAGAGAAAATACATAAGACTTTTTTTTCCCCCAACAATAGACTTGACTATTAAGATTCTGGAATGGATTTCTTCTTCTGACATTCCTGGAGCATTTGCACAGAAATGCAAAGTGAGTAGAAAGTTGGCAAAATAAAAGAAGAATTAAATATTAATTTTGCTTCCTGTAACTTCCTTTTTTACAAAGGGCAGTTTGGGTTAGATGAATGAGTACTAAAGATAAGTTACTGGGGCACTGGGGAAAGTAGGCACTGCTGTCTCTGGTGCCAGATTTTCATCAGTTGACTAATAAATTTGACTACTAGGATATTTTCAAGTTACAAAGAAAATGAGTATTTGTAAGAGTCAAGAATCATCTTTTGCAAATAAACAGTGAGGAAAAAATCACACCTGTGCTAGCAACACTTAGAATGTGGTCCCCACATCTGTAAATAAGTGGGCTTAGGAGGCCACATGTGAGGCCCTGAGTCTTATAAGTACATGCTATGATCTACTGAGAAGCCTTATACATATTCATCTCAGCAGCTTCGCCTTACACCTCCCTGTTCCTCCCAGAAGGTGCGCGGGTGGACTTGGGCCTCCCTTTGAGATGCTCCTGCTCTAGGCAGGAGATGAACAGGGGCAAGGAGGAGCTGCCTCCAACAAGACAAGTGGTCTCTTGGAGAGGTGCGACAGTGATCTGAAAACAAACCAGGCTGTGCTCAAGTCTCTCTGGGGCAGGGAGAAGGGCTACTTGATGGAGGACAGTGAAGAGGAGGCACTGATTGTTCGTAAGAAGGGGTGGGGGTGGCAGCAGATTGTTCCAGTTGTAAATTAAATACTTTCTTTATCAGACTGACTAGGCCCTTATGCCTACTCCCCGGGATTTCCCCTTTCGGAATGCCTGGCTTCTGATCTGGCCAGCTGAAGTCTCATCTCTATTTCTGGCTTCAGCTCAGGGGCCACCATTTCCCAAGAGCTTTTCTGGACTCTCTGGTCCAAGTGACAAGTTGCTTCTTTGTGATACTTGAGTACTTGTTGCAGAGTTCTATTTATAGGACTAATCACTGTCTGGCAACTGTTAAATAACTCCTCTGTCTCTATTCTGAACTGCAGACTTCAGAGTAGAGACCATGACGCTCATCTTTGGATCCCCAGTACCCGCCATGTGCCCAGCACCAGAGACACACTCAGTACATGTCAAGCCAGTGACTGAATGGATGGATGGATGGTCTCTGGGTTAGAGCATGAATGGATGGATTGCAGGCTGGGTCACAGACTATGAGGCCAGATACTGAACCCCAGGAGACTGTGTTTTTTCTATTTCAGGTTTTCTCAGAGAACAGGTCACAGAACCCACTGGGGGAACAGTAAAATTCATCTAGATAGTCAACAGGAGCATGCCAGGGTAGAGCCCAAGTTCCATCCTTCCACCTTCTGAGAGCAACACAACACCTGTTAGCCAAACAGAAGTGAACCAATAAAGGAACAGGGGATACACACACCATTACATAAAAAATGAGACAGAGAAGATGTCAGAGGGTGGTCAACAGCGATGGTAAAGAGACATACTGTATTACAAAACTTTTGTTCAAATTACAACTGTGTGCACGCATGCGCAGAGTGAGTCACGATGTAAAGATGCCTATCTAGCTATTCAAAAGCCAATTCAATTCTAAGGCGGGCATGGTGATGCACACTCGTAATCCCAGCATTTGGGAGGTGGAGACCTGAGGATTGCAGTTTGGGGACAGCGTCAGCTACTTAGTGAGCCCCTTTGCAACTCAGTGGGACCATTTCAAAAATACAAAAGACTAAAAAAAAAAAAAAAAAAAAAAAAACCACAAAAACAAACAAAAAACAAAAAAACAAAAAAACATAGGGCTGGAGTTATAGCTTGGTATAATACCCCTGAGTTCCATCCCCAGTACTGCAAAAAAAAAAAAAAAAAAAAAAAATCCAATTTTAATTCCAACAAGAAGTTACTAGCTGAACCCAAGAGTACAGGAGATAAAGCAAATTCAGAGGTGGAGGGCAGTGAGGTTAGCCCTGGGCCTATTCAATGTTACAAACACCTGCAGGTCAAGATAAGAGATGCATAAAGGCACTGGAAATACTGATATGGATCTAAGGAAGAAAGTTCAGGCAGAAATGCTCAGAACTCTTCAGCATATATATGGTAATAGAAAGCAAATGTCAACCTACAAAACTGTCTCATTTACTTACAGTAATGCATACATAGCTGCCAGAGAATGTCTCTGTGATTTACTGCAGTCTTTAGCATCTGTTAAGAAAAACAGAGGACAGAAATACCCTCTCAGCAGGGGTCTCCTCTGAGAACCTGTGACTTAAGGGCTCAAGGCTCTGTCCTGACAGGCACAGTGAAACCCTTCCCTTCACCTCAGTGTCTACCTTGAGCAGAGGACAATGCTGAGAGAAAGAAGGTCTCTCTGTGGAAATGTCCGCCTTACAAATAAGGCTGAGAAGTACTCGATTTTATTTTTAATATTTTCTTCCTTAAGCCACAATTTAAGCAACCAAAACAAATATTTCAACTAACACTGAAACTCTTGAGAGAGAGAGAGGAAAGAAACTTCTGGAACTCAGAGTTTGAAAACTCATGTCTGCCTCAAATATTTATTTGCCCTTCCAAACTATTAACAGTTCCACCAATCCTTAGACCTTTTTGTTCCTTGACGTGGTGTTACCACCACAAGCCCATGGGCTCAAGGACACCTGTGGCTCAGGTGGGACAAGGACGGCCAGCAGTTTTTCCTGGCTCAAGGGGGCTGAGAAGTCTCCCACAGAGACTCCAGCTCAGGGGAACTCTGGACTATGGGATTCAAATGAAACTGGCTCCTTTGAGTGTGTACCAATGAAGTCAGGCAGAAAGCGCTGGGTTCTTACCCTGGGGTGGGTTTATGAGCATGACTAGGTAGCGTTGGCGATTCTAAATTGGCTTAGCCATGAATGCTAAGAAACGGAGAACAACTGAAGAACTGATCATTTTTTAAACTAAAAACGTGAAAGCTCACACATAGAACACCTCTAAAATAATGACTGCTTCTCAGCTGTGCTACTTTAGGTCCTAGAAGATTATTTCTGGTTCCTTGGTGAGAAGTCCTAAAGACACCTGTGAAGTGGCTCCACAGAACACGCCGGGAGATCACACGCCCCACTCTGGAGGAGATGCGGGAAAGCGGCCTCCTTAACTCTTATCCTGACTGCACCTGCCACATAACACAACGATCAAGAGGTGTGCAAAAGCCACGTGGACCCCGTGCCAGCCCAGAACAATGCAAGCAGTGTGCTGGGTGGAAGAAGGTGGGGTGCAGAGGTTTGGGGGTCCAGTGGCCTTGTGGGGGGTGGTGAGGACACATTAAGAGGACGACACATGGTTAAAAAGGGAAGAAGATGAGAGGAAGAAAAGCACACAAGCGCCCAGTCAAGGTAGCCAGGAATTAAAAAGACACATCCGCAGACAGCAACTTTCCCCATGGAAATTCTTGGAAATATCATGGCACGCTTGAATCTCATATTCATTTTACATCCCTTCGTCCACTTCTTGGGCAGACACAAGATAGCTCTAAAAGAACAGGCAGTAGCAGTGGCACCTGGAGGCACCTGGGTGATGGATCAGACACAGAAGGGCACTCACTTTTCATGGGATATCACGGTGAACCTTGGTAACCTGCTACCATACTCACGCTGCCTCTTGACACATTAATCATGTTTCCCCATCCATGTAACAAACAGAAACATTCCCAGTGCTGGCGAGGTGGCCAGCTCTTTCCTAGGTGCACAAGGTAAGAGGCTTGAGGACCAGGGGCAGGGGCACTGCACTGCTGGAATAAGGGGTGTGAAAAGTACAGCCCAGTCCACAGAGAAGGTAGCACCCACACTGAGCCTGCAGAGATGCCTGGCAGCTCGTCCAGCAGATGAGTGGGACCAAGTGGATATTCAAGGCAGGAGAGAGTGTGCACAGAGGGACAGAGGTGTGTGGGGATCCACACCAGGGGACCTGGTTTTCCAATCTAGCATCCCCTTCTGAGAATCCATGGTGTCTCATACTGGCAGCTCATGTTTTAGCATTTGCTTTTCACTACAACAGATGTGCTTCAGGGATCTAAATTTTCTTTTCTGTCTGGGGTTTCTCTTCATAATCCAGACCTGTCTCTCCAGCTGCCTAGAGGTCAGAGAAAGCAGCAGCCTTGTCCACAAGACCTATATAATAAGCAAAGGGCTTTCAATTTGTTCCACAGGTGAAGGGCAGGAGAGATGAGACCAGATTTTTGCCTTATAGAACTCCTGACGGAGAACTGAGAGACAGTGAAGAGGCCACAGGGGGGCAGAGGCAGGCTCTCTCCTGGGCATACAAGGTACAGAGGCACCGCTGAGCAGAGGCTAAGATAGCCATGTTTACGCCTTAGGCACCAGGTGCATCCTATTTACAAGACATTGTATACAAAGTGTTTTACTCTCTAGAAATGGAACTCACAGAGAGTAAAAGGTACCTACACATAACTAAAAAAATATAATATAACCATTTCATTAAAGAGGTCATAAAATAACTTGACAAAACGTGCATCGCGACAGGTAAAAGCTCAAACAGGACAGTGCCACAGGGCAGAGTAAAACACCTGTATGCTGCACCTGTGTGGTATAGCGATGGCCTTATTGAAGGCCACAACGTCAAAGGTTGACATGGTTGCACTGGAGACTCAAATTTCATAAGTAGCATTGCTGTTAGTGCCAAGATTTTCTAGAGATATTGATTAGTTGACATCTATAGTATTCAGTATATATAAACAATTAGTGTATGTTAAAACTGAGCAAACATGGATTTTTTGCTTCTAAGTAAAAGTGTATTCCTATATATTGTGTTTATTTTGTCACTTATATGCTAATGTATTTACATGTAAAAACAAGGAATTAGATTATCCTAGGCCTGAGTAGTTGCAACAAGGTGGTCCACTCATAGGAGTGTCCCAGCTCTCCACTAGGCAGGACACATCCACATGGTACCACAAGACTAGCATCATGGCTCCAGTCCACTAAAAGTCATTGGCGTCCTTATTTAGTATAAGAGTAACCTCAATTCCCAAAATGCACCAATATTCTGTCTCCACTGAAAATTACTGTTTTAGAAATAGCTCTGGTTAGGTTCCAGACAAAAACCATTAAATCTGATTATTGTAAAAGCACCACAACTGATTCTAACTAGCTGGGAGAATGACTGGCCCCAAACATGTGTGAATCATTGGTCCTATGCTGAAAATTACTTCAGGATAAGAATAGGGCATTAAGTGATATTTATTCTCATAATGAGATAGTAGTTCCATTTCTTATTCTCTTTTTTCTTTTGAGAGTATCAAGAAGAAAAATACTTGCTTGGTGCTCATTTTTACAACCTCCTAAACACTTTCTCACATCTCTCCAAAGGGAAAGAAGGCCTCAGGTTTAGAATTCTGGGCAAGTGAGAAGATCAAATTTAATAATAATGTTTACTGACTTTCATTGATTTTAATTTTACTTTCTATTTATGGCAATCCATGAAGGTTACTTGTTTTCTGTAGGTGATATGAACAAATAAATAAAACTACTTGAAATGAGTTGATTGAAAAAAAAAAAGTTAAGTCATGAAAAGGATGCCCTGATTCTGTAGCAAAACTCTCAGATGAAGAAAGCCACTTCAGGAATCCACAGTCCTAGGATAAAAGAGAAGGGGCTGGGCTATGGAGGACCACCAAGTAGACACCTGGAAGGGCGCCCAGGGGCTTCTACTCTTCTGGCCTGGTTTGCTTTCTGGTCAAAATGCCACGAAGGAACAGGATCTGTCGGATCCACCCTCAGGATTAATGGTGAGGAACAGGTGGCTGGGGACTTCTCCTGGCCACCTCAGAACCAGTCAGGAAGACAGATCAACACGGAGGACTGTGCTGGTAGTATGAGAATCCCTACTTCTTTGGGTTTGATGTTTTTATATATGTCTCCACCGTCCAATCACATTATGTTATTTCCATTGCCAATATCTGATTTTAACCTCCTTTTATGATCTGGAGTCCATCCAATTTCCCCACCTCTTCTACCAAGTCCAGTGCTGCCATCGCCTCCCAACCAGTCTACTTGTCTCCATTCTCATCCTCTTCCAAGTGATACATTCATATTCCTGAGTGGACTTTCCAAAATCAAACCTGATCAAGTACCACTATGTTAATAAAATCCTTCAACAACTCACTGGATTTTCTCTCCTTTTAGATAAACCTCCTCTCCTACATAGGACCCTCCAATTGCTGCCTGACTTGGGCCTGCCTACCTCTCTTCCCTTTTTTATTTTTTGGTGGTACTGGGGTTTCTGGAAACCCTTCTCCAGGCTACACTCCCAGACCTATTTTATATTTTTATTTGGAAACAGGGTCTCTTACACCAGCGAGGCTGGCTTCGAACCCTGCGTGATCCTCCTGTCTCTACCTCCCAAGCGCGGGGATTACAAGCCTGCGCCACCATGCCCAGCTCTTCTCTTTTTTTTAGAATGACTACCTCTTCCTTTCTTTCTTCCTATGTTCTGCTCACCCTGATCTTTCAGAGCCTTGAGTTGGCCATGCTCTCTCTCCTCCTCTCCCCACCCAGCGCCTCTACAATCAGAAGCCTGAGCATCTGTGCTGTCACCACCTAATTAGCTGCTAATTAACATTTCAGCTCTGAGCTGAAATATCATTTTCTCAGGTCAAGACCCCGTGAACCTGCGCACTAGGATAGAATCCACATAATGCATGGTTCCAACACTTGGACTTCTTTGACACCAACTGTCACAGTTGAAGCTTTATTATCTGTGAATAATTGATAAACGTTCATTTTTTTCCATTGGATTCGATGGTGTTTTGTTTTTGGTTGCTTTCTTTATATTTCCTTTGCTTATCAAAGTATGTGGCATAAAGCAGGCACTTAATAATTGTTGAATGGATCTGAAGGACCCTCATGAATAACAAACAAGTAACTGCAGGGTCAATCACATCATCAGATAAAAATTATGTTAAAGTAACCTTTTTTTAAAAAAAGGGGGATTATGTATCTTTAATTGAAAGTTCTGTGCTTTCTTTCTCACTCCACTCTACTTTCCCAGTAAAGAACAGGGTTGCAAATTCAAGTATTTTTAGAAGCCAGGCAGGTGACCAAGAGAAAGGGCTGCATCTAGAGCCAGAGGCATGTAGATTGGGTGGCCATGGTGCATTCTCTGCCTACAGGAAGCAGCCAGTGGCTAAAACCAGTGAAGGGCTTCTACCCAAGTGAATGCATCATAGGCGACAAGACAGCCAGGCATGATGACACACACTTGCAATTCCAGTACTTGGGAGGCTGAGACAGGAGGATCGTGGGTTCTTGTACAGCCTCAACTGCTTAGTGTTGCCCTCTGCAACTTAGTGAGACCCTCCCTGTTTCAAAATAGAGAATATAAATAGGGCTGGAAGGCAGGCATGGTGGGGTACGCTTGTAATTCAAGCATTTAAGAGGCTGAGACAGGATGTTAGCATATAGCCTCAGCTACTTAGTGAGGCACTCTACAACTTAGAGAGACCCTGTTTCAAAATAAAGAATAAAAAAAGGGCTGGGGTATAGCTCAGAGGTAGAATGCCTCTGGGTTTTGAAAGAAAGAAAGAAAGAAAGAAAGAAAGAAAGAAAGAAAGAAAGGAAGGAAGGAAGAGAAAGAAAGAAGGGAAGGGAGTGTAGCTTGGAGGTAGAATGACCCTGGGTTCCATTTCCAGTACCACACACACGTACACACACACACACAGTGACATATTGTGTGTGTGTGTGTGTGTGTGTGTGTGTGTGTGTGTGTTTTACTGGGGATTCGACCTAGGGACATTCTATCTCTGAGCTAAGCCCCTAGCCCTTTTAAATTTTTTGTATTGTTTTGAAAAAGGGTCTTGCTAGGTTGCTAAGATTCTCGCTAAGCTGCTGAGGCTGGTCTCAAACTGGTGATCCTTCCAGCTCAGCCTCCCAAATATTGGGATTGCATGTGTACCACCACAACTGGCTAGGAGATGTCACTTTTATGATTAATTGTGTAGAATGTTAACTCTCACTGTGCCAGATTTACCCTCTTACTGACTTTGTGCAAGCAAGTTGTCATGTTTTGAAAACCTCAAGGCAAGGAGCTGACCTTAGCTGACAGACAGCAAGAACTCGGATTCCCAGAGTCCAACATCCTGTAAGACCCTGGTGCTTCCAGCTCCCACGTGGGCTTAGCAGTGGCTCCTTCTCCAATTAATCTCACATAAGATTGCAGCAGGGTGAGACCATGATGCAGAGGAACCAGCCAGGTCAGGCCTGGAGATTCCCAACCCACAGACATTGTAGACGACAAGCGTGAATTAACTAGATATGGTTTGGGTAGTGTTGTTACACAGCAATAAACAATAAATACAGATTTAATCACTAAGTTATACCATGGACCCGTCAGGGCACACCTGGAGTGCTATGCTGTAACAGGTGCTGCAAGTAAAGAGAAACAAGAATAAATAAGGTAGTGTTCTATGAAGGTGCCCAGAAAGGACAGGGGGTGGCAAGCCTGTGTCCCATGAGGCTGACTGGAAATCTTTATACTTGTTGAGAAATAGTTTAGGAAACGACTTCAAATAGATGAAGCACTGCACTGTCAACTGGAGACTGACTCAGCACGGTGCCGAGTCAGGTGACAACAAGGACCAACAGGGTAAGATATTGTGCACAACAAAAATGGCACAGAATGGCAGAACTGTATAAAATGCAATAAGAACATTTATGAAGTTTAAGCAAAGTTGAGGCGTGTGCTGCACCACAGTTTGCATTCCAACAGCGTAAGGATCAAATTCTGAGCAGAGTTCCAGAAACATGGTGGTCACATGCACTACTATAATTCTGGTATAATACTACAACACATAGTTTGGGTTGACAGGATGAGGTTGTGCACATATGTCTACTTTTGTTTCTATTTAACTTTAATTACAATTTGTTATAGTTAGATACAGAATGGCCCCTTGGAGAGCTCACAGATTAGCGTTTAGAGTTGATGTAACTGCATCATTAGGATTGTAATTCCAATCCCATAAAAATGCACTGTAATGGATTTATTGTACCTGGTGTTGGCCCAGGCTGGTAGGGTATGACTATACAAGGTGGGTCCCTGGGGGTGCGGCATTAGGGATTATATATGATTCTTCCTCCCCCGATCTATCTTGTTTCCGGCCTCCATGATGTGAGGTGCACAGCCCATGTGCTCACTCGCTCTCCTCCTCCCATGGCCATGCCCTGAGATCTGTGGTTCCCAGCCTCACATGGACTGAACCCCAAACCAAAGAAAATAAATCTTTCCTCAAAGTTACATATTCAAGTCTTTAGATTATAGCTGTAAGAATGCTCACCAGAACACAACTCAAGATATAGACAGGGAGAATTGAGTTGATAAGAAAAGATAAAGATTAGATAAAGGAAGTACAGAGGATATACACAACAGCCATCCTTCCCAGCTTCCTATCCAGACTAATAGTAACGTTAATTACTTCAAAGGGAACCAGCATAACCATATAGCTAATATTAGAATATTTTCTAGGAGCCAGGTGTGTTGGCACTCACCTGTAATCACAGTACTTGGGAAGCTGAGATTAGGAGGACTTCAGGTTGGAGACCAGCCTCAGCAACTTAGCAAGGCCCTCAATAACTTAGCCAGATGCGGATTCAAAATAAAAAATAGCCGGGCGTGGTGGCGCACGCTTGTAATCCCCACTCAGGGAGGTGGAGACAGAAGGATCACGCAGGTTCAAAGCCAGCCTCTCTGGCTTAAGAGACCCTGTTTCCAAATAAAATACAAAAAATAGGTGTGGTTGTGTAGCCCGGAGGTAGAAGGGTTTCCAGGAACCCCAGTACCACCAAAAAACAAACAAAATAAAAAATAAAATCAGACTGGGTTGTAGCTCAGGGGTAGACTGCTTTTAGACTTAAAATCCCAGTACCACAAAATATCATAGTTTTTTAGGAGAAAGATAAGCAAGATATGTGTGTATATACATACATGTATACATAGGGTATGTGTCTATTACCTAAATATAGTTTTCTTCCATCATTCCTAGATATATCCTAAAACTAGAGTAGATAAGGGTTTGTGACTATTAATCTCTGGAAAACGCATGCAGGTTGGATGGGGGATTAGCTTGTAAACTGCTTTTAAATGCTATGATTCTGGGTTGTGTTTTGCGGAGGTTCTGTACATCAGTTAACGCTACCTGGAAAAGGCCAGCAGGGGGCGCTCCTGGACTGAGAAACTGAAAGATGTCAGCTCTTCAGGAACCAGCTGGAAAATTTAATTGGCTGCTCAGTGGAAGGTGCTGGATTTAAGGAGATGGTGTTTCCAAAATATTATGCAGTGTTTTCAACATGGCCAAGGTTAAGATAAGAAAGGACCCAAATAAACAAAGGATGCCTTTATAATTGTGGTGAATATAAGTGTAATTCATCTGCTAGATGGTAAAAAATCTGGCTTAGTGGTGCTATTTGCACAAGGGAAATCTAGGGAACATTCAAAATCACTTATTAAAAAAAAATCATAACCTAATGACTGGGAACCACCCCAGAGATTCTGCTTTAACTTTCCTGAAGATCCGCTGGGATGTGGGATTTTCTAAATCTCTCCAGAGATGCTCATGTCAACCAAGGTTGGGACCACTGACCGGCCCAGTATAATTGGGCAGTCTCTCAAAGGTTGCTTTGTTTATCTGTTTAGGTGGCTTATAGATTTTTTTTAAGTTTTTCTTTTCTTTTTTCTTTTTTTTTTTTTTTTTTTGGCCTGGATCCAGAGAGCCACAAAAGATCAAAATATCTTTTATTTATACTAAGGATTGAACCCAAGGGTATTCTACATCCAAACTGACCCCAGCCCTATTTTGTTATAAAATAGGATCTTGCTAAGTTGCCCAGGATCTTGCTAAATTGCTGAGGCTGGCCTTGAACCTGAGATCCAAGTACTGGGATCACAGGGGTGCACCACCATGCCCAGCCACAAAAGATGTTTAGTAGAGAGATAAACAAAACAAGCAGTTGGCTATTAGAGAAAATGAAGAGGAACCAAAAAATAACTTTAAAATTACTACAACTACATGTCAACAGATGGATAATGAAAATGTGGTATATGCCACAATGGAAGTCTCCTCAATTATAAAAAACAAAATTATAACATTTGCAGAAAAATGGATAGAACTAGAGAATACTATGTATTCTAAGTGAAACCAGCCAGACTCAGAGAGTCAAGAGTTGTATGCTTTCTCTCACATGTGGATGCTAGAGAGAAAGCAGAAAACACAAGGGACTTTGGATAAATGTTGAAAGAGACCAGTAGAATAGTGGGAGGAGATTGGAGGAAGGGAGGCGGGAGGGGGAAAAGGATGAATGAGGAAGGACATAGTTCAAATGATGCTTTGACAATGTCTAAAGGTATCGCTACAGCTCTACACGGGGAGGGGGGAGGGGGGTTGGAATGCTGAGGGAAATACGCCAAGAGCTTTGTGTGTGTGTTTCTATCACACTGAATTTCACTATGATGTTTATACTTGCAATGCACTAGTAAAAGTGTAAAATTACTACAAAAAAGGCTCTTAGCTTCTGTTAACTGGAAAATTCTACAGTAAAAGCAGTTCATTTAAAAATTTCCCCAACTAAATTCCCCCCTTCTATTGTTTCTGTTCCCTGTGTCCCTAAAGCCGGCTTCCCTCATGGATTTCACTCTCACCTCAGTGACTTTTCAGCCTGAGTGAAGTTATTGTGACAGAATCTCATCCCGTCAGCCTCCAACTGTGCGCTGTGGGAGCTGAGGAATGAAATGTGCCCTGTGTGCTCAGCAGCCTGAGGGCGGAGGCTGGAGGGGCCATGGTGCCAAGCAGGCCCAGCTGAACCAGCCTGACTGCAGGAGCAGAGCCTCCAAACCTGGAAAAAGGCTGGGGATGGACCTGGAGGCAGAAGCACTTGATGCTGGAGCCCTGCTACCAAGAACGTGCTCCTTCTACCAGCAGCAGGAGCAGCAGCGCTCCTGAGGCACAAGGAGGTTGCTCCTTGATTGCCCCTGAGCAGCCCAGTCAAAAGTGTGGCAAGGAGATTGAGGGTGCTCTGAAGTTTGAGAGGCATGGCTTCACAGGCCTTGCTCTAACTGCACTTTTCAGCCTGAAAAGCACAGTGGAGTGGAAGTTGTGGCCTCAGGGCTGTCTTCCTCTGGAGGAGCTGGGCAGGATGGTGTGTTAACAGCATCTGGAAGGAGGGGTGGGGGCAAGCTCAAGTTCAGCAGCTGCCAAGGATGGTGACTGCGGGGAGGATGGGCTCAGTGCTCTTACAACTGTGTGACACCAGGCCCAGCTCTCTCTCCATACTTGAAGGTCTGTGGCTCACATATTTCCTATGGCAAGGGGTTCAAATCATTTCTGAAAACTGGCAGGACACAAATAATAATAAAAATGACAATAATAATAATAATAGTGCCTGGTTCATCTTCTAATGTCATCACTTAGAAGAATCATTTAGGCCGGGCGTGGTGGCGCACACTTATAATCCCCGTGCTTGGGAGGCGGAGACAGGAGGATGGCGCTGGTTCGAAGCCAGCCTTGCTGGCTTAAGAGACCCTGTTTCCAAATTAAAAAATATATAAAATAGGTCTGGGAGTGTAGACCGGAGGTAGAAGGGTTTCCAGGAACCCCAGTACCACCAAAAATAAAAAAATAAATAAATAAATAAATAAATAAAAAGAAGAATCACTTAGGCTGCAAAGTTGAGGTAAATTAAAATGTGGGCACACATATCATCTATGGCAGGCATATAAACATGCCCAGATTGGTTACCATCTTGTTTTTTTCAATAAAAGTCATTTTTTAATTGATCTTAATGTGCTAATTACCAGGAGATGCAAAAAAAAAAGTGTAACTATAATGTTTGCCCTCAAGTGTTTTGTGGGTGGGGGCAGTGGGTGGTATTGGGGAAATCTAGGAGCATTTTACCTCCAAGTTACACCCCTAACCGTATTTTTTGTTTTGATCAGGGTCTCACTAAGTTTCAGAAGGCCTCATTAAGTAGCTGAGGCTGACCACAAACCTATGATCCTCTGGTCTCAGCCTCCCAAGGTACTGGGATTACAAATATGTGCCACCACACCTGACAAAAGTGTAGTATTTTAAATATTAAATTTAGGGCCCGGCGTGGTAGCATACCCTTGTAATCCCAGCATTTGGGAGGCGGAGACTGGAGGATCACAGTTCGTGGACAGTCTCAGCTACTTAGCAAGGCCCCTTGCAACTCAGTGAGACCCTGTTTCAAAAAATATAAAGACAAAAAAATTGGACCAGGGGTGTAGCTCAGAGGTAGTATTCCCCGGGTTTCATCCCCAGTACCGCAATATATATAAAATTTAAGTATTCATTGTAATTACATTGAAATTAAGTATGACTAAATTATAGAAATATTTAATTACTCTGTGAAAATGACATCTGCAAGTCAGTTTTTAAAGAGTACGTTAAATATGTTGATGTGAATGTATTAGTTTCCATTGATTGCTATAACAATACATACTTGTTGGCTTGAAACAAGAGAAATTAATTCTCCCATAGTTCTGGCACCCACTTAAACATTGGTTTAAGTGGGTGGAAACCAAGAAGAGTTAGTGGGGCCTCGCTCGCCCTGGAGGCTGGAGAGGGAAGAAGTCACTTCTTGTCTCTTTGGCTTCTGCTGGTTCCTGGCATTCCTGGGTGTGCAGCCACATCACTGCAATTTCTGTCTCCATTTTCACACTGGCCCCTCTTCTGTGTCAGCTCACCAGACACCTGTCTTATAGAGCCACTGATGACTTAATTTATGACCTTCCTAGACATTCAACGACAATCTCTCCATCTCAAGATTCTTAATTTCCCTTGCAAAGTCCCATTTTCCAAAGAGGCTAAAATCAAGATTCTCTGGGGCATCTATTATTTAACCAATAGAGTAAAATAATCATTTAGAAGGTTTATAAATAACACTCAAAACAGGTAATCCATACATCTAAGACATATGAAGTAAAGAGAAAAAGCCCTGGACACCTGTCTACTTGTAGTAGTATCTTCACATGGGCAATCCTACTTCACTGTTTGCAATCCTGCACCTGTTATTTCATGAGCTGCACATCACCCCAATGAAATGGGATAATAATGGTGGGTGCCAAAGGGGTGTCTGCTTACGTTCCTAGAAAAGAGGAGCAAAAGTAGGACATACGTGGATTTATAATCCTTCATCTGGTACCTTTCCCATCTCAGCACACAGACATATCCAGTGAGACATTACTAATAGGATTTTAATTCATCTCAGTCTTTGGAAAGCAGCTTCCCTATGTAAGACCAGCTGAGACGTGGGGACTGAGGCTGAGCGGCCAGGCGAGAGACTTTACTGGTAAGTGACTCCTTTCCTCCAGGTGCCACTGTGCTTCCGTTGACCTCTGTATATACTTCGTTTGGTTTCATGGTTAAGGAGTGACATTTCCATGTGGCTATTTCCTATGAAAACCAAGTTTGTGATCAGTCTTCTTTGACCCTGGCAAATGTTTATCTTTAAACTGAAGAGAAAAAAAAATGCACTTCTTTATTTCCCTCCTTTGGGCCTGGCACACAGAATTCTGTTTTAATGAACTTAATCTTATGAGCTCATCATTCCAGCCAAAGGCTCAGACATTTGACAGCTCACATCAAATCAAATCCCTCCCCACCTGAAGTAAGATTCACTCTGAATCACCTTCATTATTCTCTGCCTCTCCTTTTTATGCAACTTTATGGTCCTTATAAAGATTATTTAATATTTTATATTAGCTATAATATAAAATATAAAAGTTATTTTAAAATTTATTTTATTATCTGTGTGTGTTGGGGGGGAGATTGGGGGTTGAAGCTAGTTATATTCTACCTTGTAACTATACCCCCAGCACTGTTTTTTTACTTTGAAAAAGGGTCTCACTAAGTTGTTGAGGCTGGCCACGAACCTGTGATCCTCCTGTCTCAGCCTCCCAAGTACTGAGAGTGGTACAGGCATGTACCACTGTGCCTGGCTTAAATTTTATATGTGGAATATGGTGCTTTCGCTTACCATTTGGGATTTTTTTCACTTAGCATTATGTTGCTAAGATTCATCCAAATTCCTGTGCAATATCCCATGAGTGGAATGCTGCCCACCCACTGTCCTGCTGCTGGACATGTATATTTACAGGTTTCTGCTCATGCTGCAGGAAGGATAAGCGCATCACGTTGGGAGCTCAGCAGCGAGCCATCCAGCCCTTTACATTTCACAACTCCATAAAGCAAATACAAAGCACTGGTCCCTATAATGGAATTGTATTTCAATAGTTTGGGAACTGTGTGAGACTCACAATATATTTCCCCAAAGAAACAATTATCTACATAGTGGTTAGTCCCCTGGCCAATGCACAAAAGGGTTTAATTCATAGTAAACTAAAAAGAACAACAGAGACACACCATTATGGTACAAAAGCACTTCCAACAACAATGCATCCCCCATGGCAGTCACAGCACCCCGCCAATGGAGGCGGGACAGGGCTCCTGGGCAGCAACTGACCAAGGGGAGAAACACCAGGCTGGCCTGCGGCTTCCAAGCTGAGAGCCTGAGAGCAGTGCTGGGATGGAGACAGACCAAGAACAAAAGGCCGCTGTGACTACCAAAGGACAAGAAGTACAGCGGAAGGGGTGAGGGGTGATGGGAAGGGATTTCTTTTCTCTGCATTTTTAGCAGCAAGTCGGTGAGGAGCAGGACGGGATCAGAAGGCTGCTGCCGGGTGACAAGCTTGGATTTTCTCTTTTTGTTCATCATTTTTTACTTTCTCTTTCTCTCTCTCTCTCTCTCTCTCTCTCTCTCTCTCTTTCTCTCTCTCTTTCTCTTACAAAGGCATCAACTTGCACATAGTTTGGGGCATTTAAGGGGACTCTTGGAGGAGGTACAGAACAGGGCAAGGAGGTGTCCCCTCCAGGGGCCATCCTGTCTGCAGCTGACAGCAGAAGGGCCCTGGATGGGGCGCTCTGCCAAGAGGAAAGTATTGGTCTGTGATAGGCTCTTCCTACCCTGGAAGTATGTAGGTCAAGGCCTGCCTTTGGAAGGAAAATCCATACAGTTACCTGTTCTAAAAAAAGATGCTGGTATTTTTAGGGCCTTGAATGGGGTATGTGTGAATGTGTGAGTTACACCCAAACCTCTGGTAAGTACACTGGCGGAAAAGTCTGTTAAGAAATTTAGGTCAAAATAGTTTTATAATCCTGAGCTGCATTTTCAATATTTTATTGTAGCTTTTGCAACTGTATATATGCCATTTAGGTATATATAGTTACAATTTTAACTTATGTACATATTAATATTATTAGTTATCCAGAGCTCATTTTTGCCAAGAACTGTTCTAAAAGCTAGGGCACAACTATGAAAAATGATAGTGCGTGATAAGGGGTGATGCCCATCATAAGCAGCAGGCCCCACCAACTCTCTCTCTAAAGCAGTACTCCAGTCTTGGTGGTGGACTTGTTCAACTACAGACTTTTCTTTCCTTGCAAATGGGTTAATTGTTCCTAACAGTCTTGGTAGGAACTGGTATTTAGAATTCCAACCTACAATTTAGAGCTTTCAAAATGAAGCATTCTCTGAAGAAACATGGCTGTGTTCATGACAGCTTTGAAACATTCCATGCAATCACTGGCACATCTGAAGAGCTGAATATCTGCTGAAGATTTCTTATGCTGTACGTAGGTCTGGACAACACTGAGGTGTGTGAGGGTTCACTGTGAATGTTATAATGAGCGGGTTGTAACTTTAAGCTGTTGTTATTTTTGGTTTTAAATTTTAAATTATTTTGAGTCTTTAGCACTCACCTAGATTATTGTGAACTATCAGGTTAATTTTGAATTACATTTTTTATCAACAACATACTTGACCATTCACTGCCTAATGATGAGAAATTATGAAAGTTACACACTGTTATTATTAATAATGCAATAATATAACATAATACTATTTAGCATATAATATAGTAATCATCATTGTAGATAAGCCAGGAGACTAACATTAAAGTAGATACACACCTAATACTCCCTTGCTTTTTCTCAAGGTTTTTAAACACTGATACCCTAAGCTATACCACTGAATAGAGAAGAGTTGGAGGTAGGGAGGTCAAGAGATCTTTTGCTTGCCAGAGTGTCAAAGAAACTAAAATAGGACTCTGTCCTACAGTGGCTCTAGTTGAGAAATACACAGTTTTACTTTATCCTGCACCATCATAATAGTTTGGACAGAGGGTTTATAAGAGTCAGAGGGGCTGAAGGAGGGGGAGCTGAATAATCATATATGACTATTAAATGAGATACAATGAACAATAAATCCTAAATGATTTATGATGATTATGCAGAGACATACAAATGGTGTCTGAAACAGGTTAAGTGACCAGCCAAGGGTCACATAACTAGTGGTGACTGACAGTGAGGGGGAGAGGAAAGGACATGATGTCTGAATGGCAGATATTCCCATTAGTTTAGACCATAAAAATAATTCAAAACATGTGTTGACCTTTGATAGAGAATTTTACCCTCATATGAAGGAAGAAATGAGTGGGGATCGAGGCTGAGCATCCTGTCTTGTTATTTCTTCAGAAGCTTGTTTTCACTCTGAATTATCAATGCTTCACAAAACAGTGGCATGATGGCTTAATATTTCCAGGAAAGGAGAACGTTTCCCAAAGGTGGGATCTGGACAGCTGATAGGCGTGGCTCTGCACACAGCTGAGCTGCGGGCAGCTGCCCTTCTTTCACCTCCTCTCTGAGTGAGGCAGCATCTCCTCGCTCCTTCTGCTGCGCCGGCCTCCTGCGGAAGGTCCAGGAGAGAGGACAGCCAGCCCTCCCAGACCTTGTCAACAAACAGGAGCGCAAGGCCGGGTCAACCAAAGCGCAGCCCCCAGATGCTCAGTCCTCTAAAAGAGCTCACCCAGACTTCTAATTTTCAACCACTTTAGTCTTGCTGTTTCTTATGATTAATATAGGTTTAAAGTGCCCAAGCTGAGAAACAGTGACCAGTAGTGGGAAGGGACCTTTCAAAGACTAAAAGCAACAACAACAACCGGGATTGCTGACAATCATCTTGTTGCCTGAGGATCCTGGAGATTCGTTTTTGTTCTTGCAGCACACACAACATGAGTTCAAGAAAGAAGAAATCCTTTCCCACTGCTCCTGTTTCCCTCCATGTTCCAGAGACAGCGCACGGGCAGTTGCTTCAGTTCTCGCTGTCAGACTGTCCTTGGTAGATGCATTTTCAGTTCACGCTGAAATTCATAGCGACTTTCTTTCTCCTACTAGCTTTGTCACGAGGAGGTAGCAATCATATGATCAAGGTCCTCGGCAGTGCTTTAAAGCGCCTGAGTCCAGGAGCGGTCACCATCATGCCGTGCACCACCCTCCTGTGCGAGCCACTTCATGAGACTTAAGTCATGGGCTGGGTAGGCCTCTTTCCACCTCCACCTCATCTCCACTGAGGTTTCCCCAAGATGCCTTTTAAAATTTATATTTCTATCTTTGGACAGTTACCTTGGTAGAAACCTCTCTCTACCTTATCAGGCTATCTGCAGCTGACTTCAGAATTAAGAGATCTGAACAAAGCGGCAGGTGTGGTTGTGGCACAGTGCGTGGCCACGCAGGCTCACCGGGGTTGCTCATAATATAAAACACCAGCATGTGCTTAGAAGCATGTGTTATGGAAGAACGCTCTGTTACGAGGTTAGAAGCAAACACTCTCTCCTGCCTCAGGCCAACAAGGATCCACATATTTTAGGTGATTTCAGTGGTTCAAAGCAAATAAAATACCTATAGACATATCCACAACTCCTTAAACTACTTTAAAACTCGTCAAACTTATTCACATTTGAGGCCAGGCTGGATTGAGTGTGAAGTGAGGGGAGAGAAGAAAACTTAGTTTGGTACAAGGAATGTTCAGGGTTGTAGGCTTCAGGGAGGGGCTGGGGCACAAGGCAGGTGCGTCAGGTTTCCCTGGGTTGCTACTGACCCAGAAAGAGGGGCTCAGGGATGAGGGGAAGGAGGGCTCTGCCGCACCCCCAGGTGTACCTCACTTAATGCTCACAATAGTGCTCCACGGGTGCATCAAATTCTTCCCCATCACAGAAGAGAAGATTGGGATAGAAAGATGCTAAAACTTGCTGGGGCCAGTGGCACACACCTGTAATCCCAGTACTTTGGAGGCTGAGGCAGGAGGCTCACAGGTTCAAGACCAGATGCAGCAACTTAGCAAGACCCTCTTTCAAAATTTAAAAATGAAGGGAGAGGGTATGGGATGTGGCTTGGAGGTAGAATGCTGTGGATTCAATCCCCAATACCAAAGAAAATAAAAATAAAATAAAAATAAAGAGGTTAAGGCTTGACTAAGGCAAACAAGCAAAAATGGCAGGACTTAAAAGAAGTGTCTGCTAGGGGTAGGAATGTAGATTCCTATAAAACAGTATAGACATTCCTGAAGAAACTAAAAATAGAGTTGCCATATGATACAGCAATCCCATAAATCAATATGTAGAAGAGACATATTCACTCTCATGTTTACTGCAGTGCCGTGTACAATAGCCGAGAGATAGAAACCATCTCAGTGTCCTTCAACAGAACACTGGGCAGAGCAAAGCAAATGTGGTAGGGAATTTGCTTAGCATGTGTGAGGTCCAGGGTTCAATCCCTAGCCACCAAAAGAGAAGAGAGAAAGGGGGACACACACACACACACACACACACACACACACACACACACACACACTGCAACACTGGAATATTATTCAGCTTAAAAAATCGGCTGTCATTGTCAACAGGATTTACATTATGATGTGAGACTATAATGCACCAATAAAAGCACACAAATAAAGAATATTGGTAATGTGTGACAGCATGGATTGACTTGGAAGCCATTATGCTAAGTGAAATAAGCCATGCACAGAAAACCAAAACCACACTTTTTTTTTTTTTTTTTTTTTTTTTTTTTTGTGGTGCTGGGGATGGAACCCAGAGGCTTTCTACCTTTGGGCTACACTCCCAGACCTATTTTGAAATTTATTTGGAAACAGGGTCTCACTAAGTTCCTGAGAGCCTCACTAAGTAACTTCGAACCTGTGCGATCCTCCTGTCTCAGCCTCCCAGTACTGGGATTACAAGCGTGCGCCACCACACGACAAAACCACATTTCTCACTAAAACAAATGAACTCATAGAAGCAGAGAAAGGTGATCTTTGGAGGATGCTAGTTGGAGAAATGAGGAGATGTTGGTCAGAGGGTACAAAGCTGCAATTAAGAGAGGAGGAATAAATAATGAGTATTTAAGATGGTGAATATTAGTTTGATTCAATCATACCATATTCTATACATACACCATATCATCACTGTGAACCTCATAATTATGCACAATTAGAATTTGCCAAAAATAAAATAAAAAATAAAAAGGAATCTCTGGCTCCAAAGGCTACACAAATTAATGACACTGTTCCTACGTTCTAAGTTTAGTCTGCTACCTCCTTTGTGAAAACATCTACCCCAACATAGGCACTGTTTTGGTTGAGAAGCCACCAACTCATCCCAGGGATGCCCGAGGTTAAGAATAACTCCAACACCATGAGTGAACCTCCTGCATTTCTTCTTTGATAACCCCTGTTATATAGTCATTCCACATAGCTGAAGAGGGCAAATACTCAAATCCCACACTATACAGCAATCCATCAAATGGAAGCGGCTGAACTAATTAATTATATGGCTCAGTGGTAATAAGAAGGACTATCAAGCTGGGCGTGGTGGCGCATGCTTGTAATCCCTGTGCTTGGGAGGCTGAGACAGGAGGATCGCACAGGTTCGAAGCCAGCCTCAGCTACTTAGGCTCTCAGCAACTTAGTGAGACCCTGTTTCCAAATAAAATATAAAATAGATCTGGGAGTATAGCTAGGAGGTAGAAAGCCCCTGGATTCCACCCCCAGTACCACAAAAACAAACAAACAAAAAAAAATTGAATGACTATCAAACCCAGGTTTAGGCCTAGGTCTGGTACTTCTGACCATATGATCATGGGAACAGACTCTGTAATAAGGGTATGGCTGCCCATATTAACTTATATGTATTCAAATCCCAACTTCAATTTTTGAACCCTGTAATTTAAAGCCATTTATTTTAGTTACCTTCCCCAAGCCTTAGTTTCCTATTTGGTAAGAAGAGGATAACAAAGAATAGATACCTGAGTTCTTGGTAAGAAGATAAACAAGGTGACACATGTAAAGTACTAAGAATATTGAGGGACACATGCGGCCCTCATTAAGTGTCATGTGCCACCATCGCCTGGGATGGGCTGCTTAGTTTCTTTAAGGCCCACACCTTCCTCTTACGGAATATATGACAACAATGATGGCTATTTCACAGCAATGTGAGAGTTAACAAGATCATGCATAAAAGTGATTAGCACTGTACTCTGTTAACTAATGGGAATAGTGGGAGTAGTAACAAAAATAATTTGTATATTCCAATAGATGGACTTTTCTATTCAGAAATCTTTATGATCATTTAGTAATTGTGAGAAGTCTAATTTCTGAATCAAATGGATGAATATTTAACTGTTCTTTCTAAAGTATTCCATAGCATCATTTCCTCGATTTATAATCCCATCAGGAGTACTGAAGTACTTATTTCATTTTGCCAAGAATAGAAATTATCATTTTGAAAGATCTTCCCTAAGTGCCTATATATCTTGTCAAAGTCATGGAAGTCAACTTTATGAGAACATCACCACCCTCATCACCAAAAAAACCTAAACTTTATTTTTATGGTACTATAATATAGAGAATAGATTTATGGAGGAGCAGAAACAGCAATGCATTTATTATGAAAAACAATAAATCATGCATTCTGATAAATGAACATGCCTTGATTTGAACATCATATTCCATTGTGTAATATGGTGATGCTATAATGTGAAAAATGTGCCATCATGAGGGACATTGTGTGCTTGATAGCACAAGGAAATAAAAAAAAGTTCACACACTCCCCCCCTAAAAAGACCCAGCTATTAAGACTTTTGAAGGATTGTTTCATTACTCAAAAAAGTACACTTTAAGAGCCAGTGGTGCCTCAACAAATTCTTTCTTAGAGCCATACAGTATCAGCCTTAAAAGAGATCATGGGAAGCGGTTTCAGAGGCTGAGGGAAAGCGGCAAGGGGATGAAGCTGCTCTCCACACAGGAAATAATTTTCCCTGGGATACACATGTTAATCCAGAAAGAGCTGATGAGCCTTTCCAAAAACATAATAAAAATAAACTAAAGCAGATCCCTTCTGGCCATTTTCTCTTTATTTTGAACACAAAAAAGTCACTACTACAAACATAAATGTGTATCTTTGTGGAGTATAATCAGTGCATACCCATATCTGCATCTTCACAAATTTTGCTGTAATCTCTAGACCACTCTTATAACCTAAATAATGGTATTGACTTTGGCTCTGGAGGGGGAGCTCACTGCTGGGGCATGGGGCTCAGAGCTATCATTTCACTATTTACCCTTTTGTACTGTCTGAATTTATTAAAATTCAGACATGTTTTATTTTAAAAATTCATGGAAATAAGTGAATAGATGCATCAAATACACTGGGGAAATTGGGCAATAGCTGTAGACATTTTGGGGTATCACAACTTAGCCTTCTGAGAGGGAGCGCTCCTAGCAGTTAGTGAATAGAGACCAGGGCTCTGTTAAACATCCTACAATGCACAGGATAACCCATAAAACGAAGACTGAGCTGGCTCAAAAGGCTAAGTACAGCAAAAAAAGGGAAAAAAAGGCTAAAGTGCTGCTGTTCAGAAACTTTCTCTAAATGGTGATCTTTAGAGACAATATTAGCGCACAAAGTGTGAATTATACAACTACAGAAGCCACCTCTTGATGTCTCACTACTCCAGATAGCGTGTATCATACAGAGCCTGGGAATACAGTGATCCTACAGTCTGCATCCCACAAGCAGCCTCCTCCCTGGTTCAGGAGGAACAGCTTTCCTGAATGGCTCTCAGCAGTAACAGCAAGACCAAGATCTGCACCCATCCTGCAGCCTCAAGCCATCCTGGAAGATGACCATCCAGCTTTCTTCATGGGCCTGTGGTTAGAAAAGAACCCTTTGGAGCTGTACTACCCATTTTTTCTCTTTTAAAGTGTTTGGTTAAAGCTCTTCGTATTTTCCTGTCTCCTGTAAATCTGTAATCCCACACTGTAAACCTGGCACCACGGAATGGCCTATTTAAGACACAATTCTCAGTTAATTTAGGACAGAATAGGGTGATGAAAGAAGATAGTTTCTTACAAAGTGGTATTTGCTTACAGGGCTTCAGGCCTGACGAGACACCCCATAAACTTCAAGTCAGAGATTACTTATGGAGGGCCTGCTGATGGCAACCTAGAAGAGGAATGGATCTTGCTTCCTCGAAACATCCAGACTGGTTAGGCTAATTCCTGCATGGCATGCGTGTTCTCTCTCTCTCCATCAGTGCATTTCCTACATTTGTTCATTTTTTAATTATAGTGTGCAGTACCCAAACCAGAATGTTGGAGGAGGAAGAGCTCTTTAAAGTTGTCTAACAATGTCCTCATATATTATACATAATAAAAACAAGTAATTCATCAGTATTTCTGTTACCAGGAATAATTTTAATTTTTCATTTTCTTTTTGTGGTACTGGGGATGGAACCCAGGGGCATTCTACCACTAAATGACACCCCCAGCCCTATTTTTTTATTCTTTATTTTAAAAGAGGGTCTCACTGAGTTGGAAAGGGCCTCACTAAGTAGCTGAGGCTGTCCGCAAACCGCGATCCTCCTGTCTCAGCCTCCCAAATGCTGGGATGACAAGCGTGTGCCACCGTACCCGGCTTGGTAGATATTATAATCAGCTCTATTTTACTAAGGAGAAAATGAATACACAGCACAGAGGTGTTAAGAACCTTGTTGTGGCCAACAGAATTCTAAGAGGATGATCAAATTAGTCATGCCTTTATAAAGACCCATTCCACTGAATACAGGCAGAAAGTGTGACTTATTTCTGGTTTGCAGTGTGTGGCAATGGGGAGGGGGTTATGTTGTATACGGCTCTCTTGTAGCAGACTTAGTAGACTGGAGAGAGAGTGTGTGTGCTGCTGGCCTTGAAGAAGGGGTGAGTCATGTTGTGAAGAGAGCCTGGCACAGAACTCCAGGGCGAGGGATACAGGGGCTGGTAGGAGCTGAGAGCAGCCTCTGCTGCCAGTCAGCAAGATACTGAAAACTCAATACTTCAGCTACTGATGAATTCTACCAACACCACATGAGATTGGAGGAGGATTCCAAGCTACAGAAAGAAATGCAGCCCAGCCAACACCGAGCCTGCAGCCTGATGAGACCTCGTCACAAGACCAGTCAAGCTGTGTCTGGGCATCTTACCACAGAGACTGACATGATAAATGCATGTGGCTTTATGTTATTCTGTTTGTGGCAATCTGTCACACAGTCATAGGAAAACAAGATATAGCCAAGGTCACAAAGCAACTAAAAGGAAGAGCAAAGATTCAAACCTCCACTACCCATTCCCTCAACCATAAGCACCAAAATGTTCACAATCTCTGGGGCAGGGAGAGGTAAATTATTTTGATTATCCTATTTAATTTTTCTTCCTTGCACTTTTCACCCTATAGCATATTTCACACTCATGCATACAGTATGCATGCACATATGAGTTATTGTCTCTCGCCTTGATTAGAATATAAGACCCACGTGAGCAAAGATTTCTGACTATTCTGTTCACTGTGGTGTTCATTCACCTCATGGTCAGTAATGCCTGGCGTTGAGTAGGCAGTTAAAAAAAAATCTATGTTGAATGTGTGAATGAACGCAATGACTGAGGGACTGGGGCTTGGGGACTGCTCAAGATTCCTCAACAATCGACAGTAAAGTCAGATGTGGTCAGTTGTCCTTTTGGTCTAATTCTTTAGCCCTCCTATAACTGCACCCTCCGTCATTTGACTTCATGGCTCCTTCATGGAGGTTTGACTGGGTTGGCCAACGGGATGAGGCTGAAAATGAAAGGAGCAGTCACAAGTCCGTGACTCAGGAGGCAGGGCATGTTCCCATTCCCCTGCGTGTCCTTGTTGTCCCTGGAGAAGGGCAGGCCCTGATTAGCCTGCTGGTGCAAGGGACATGAAAATGATGCCGAGCAAACCTGGACTCAGCCTAGATGACGAGCTTATCCTGGATCAGTCGACCTCAGCACCTGAGCTCATGGTAACTGCTTTGAGCCACTGAGTTCCGAGCTGGTTCAATACAGAATTGTCATGGGCGAGAAAGAGTTTTTTGGGCTTCTAGTCCACCAGAGGCCTTACTAACCTGATATTTCATAGCACTAGCACACTCGGGTAGAAAACCCCTCAACAGTCAAGGCAAGTATAGCTAATGCCTTGAGAGTTCCTTGGTGCTGGGCGTGGTGGCGCACGCTTGTAATCCCAGCATTCGGGAGGCTGAGACCTGGAGGATCGCGGTTCGCGGACAGTCTCAGCTATTTAGTGAGGCCCTCTGCAACTCAGTGAGACCTGGTTTTAAAATAAAGAATAAAAAAAGGGCAGGGGGGATGTAGCTTGGAGGTGGAATGCCCCTGGGTTCCATCCCCAGACCCGCAAAAAAAAAAAAAAAGAGTTCCTTGGTTGCCTAGAGGACATTTTGTAACTAGTAGGTTAAGAGCAGGTGTTAGGATAGAAAATACCAAAGATCACACTTCTGATAAAATAACAAAAGCAATGCATAAATATCACTTCTGAAATTAAGGCATTACAAAAAATATATATTAGACAGGATTAAAGGGAGAATGGAAGTGCAAATTGGAGCCAGGAGTTCAATAGCCTAGAAAACCCAAGCCAATGTAGAGCTGACAATAGCTAATCTTCTACTTTCAAAATCTGGAAGGACTGAAAAGGTCTTGAATTTTTGTAGCCCGGAGTCTCTGCCTATCCCTTAAAATAATGTGTTATAACAGTGTGTCCATAATTCAGCCAGAATTGAAAATAGATCAAAGCCAGATCTATTTGGTATAATTTTCCCCAAGTGAAGATCCAGTAGGAGTAATAAAGCTTAATGTTGCGGACACGAAGGAAGAACACGAGCAGTCCCATGGCGGTTAGTGGAGGGCACGCGGTCCGCTCGGGAGGCAGGCCAGCCCCGGGGCTGACGCAAGTGGAAGGCAGCATAGCACAGGGCCGGCTGCATCTCTGCCAACGAAAACAGTAACATTATTTTCACTTAACGAGGCTTTCCATAGGCCAGTCTCTCTCTGCTAAAATATGTCTGTATATTTTATCTTTGAATATCACAATGACCCCTCTAAGTTACTTGCTTGCTATTGTTGAAATGTTTGCATTCTCCATTTTCCCTGCCCGCTGTTTAATTTCATATGTTGAACCGTAATCCACTGAGAGAGGAAGGGCTTTGGAAGATGACTAAGTTGTGAAGGTGGCGCCCTCAGGAATGGGATCAGCTCCTTGCTGCGATCTAAAGAAACCAGTTTTCTCCTTCACTATGTAAGAACTGCCTGTGAGGGAGAGGGCCCTCATCAGACACCAAGTGGGCTTTCTAGCTTCCAGAACTGTGAGCGACAGATTTCTGTTGTTCATAAGCTACTCAGTTTATGAACTTTTGTTACACAGTGATCCTAACAGACCAAGATAGTACTCTTATAATCATGACAGAGAGAAGGTTCAGAAAGTGAAGTCTGCTATATGTGAACAGATAGCTTATCAGCTGAGGAGTGGGAGACAGAATAGAGGGTTCTGATCCCAGGGTCTTGACTGTTTCCATAAGATTATACTGCTCCTCAGGTATCAGAACAAGGATGGCTTCTTTCCCCTTCTGTTTCTTCTTCTTCTTTCCTTTGTACTAAAGATTTCAAATTAGCTAGTCTGCACATATTCACCAATAATGTCATGAATTGTATAATAAATTCACTCAGAAATACCATGGTCCCCATGTCTCCTTTACAACACATGTCCATTTATTTGTCTACTATTTTCCAGCCCAATCTCTGGCTGATACAAAGCCAATCTAATTTGTTTTCATCCAACCTGTATAATTGGATGAGGCTGGTTAGCAGCACCCTCTCTTAGCTATGGAAATATTCTGGAAGGCTGGTGTGCTCAGGTACCCTGGTGGCCCTGTAATTCAAAATGCTCTGTTATCTCTGTGCACAGAGTCACCTACTCACAAAACCACAGCAATAATGGAATGTGCTGGTGTGGCCTTTCCTCCCAGAGCTCTGTGAAGGCTGAGCCCCAAGAGAGGCTCTTACACTCTTTCAGCATAAACCACTGTCCATTTGCCCTGCTTATGTCAAGTTCAAACACCTATCCAGGCATCTGAGCTAATTAAGAGCACTGCACAGACCCAAGGAGCACTACGCGACCCAAAGCCCAGCACTCTGGGAGCATTACCAAGTACCCAGCCTACTGCTGAGCCAAATGTTTACAGGAAAGCTGGGCAGGAATTATGTCTTAAAAGGGCTCTCCTCTCTAAAAGCTTTTAACTTACAACCTAAAAATTAGAAAAATATCACAAACCAATAACAAAATTATAATTAACAGTATATAAATACTGAGAGAAAGGTAACTGTGTTAGCACAGGCCCAGTACTGAGTGCTCTAGGACACCGTCAGCTGGAAGTCCTCCCTGTCCTCCCGGCCACCACACCATGGCCATCTGCTCAGCCACTCTCTCTTCCTTACACCCAAGGCACTCAGACCTAGTTGGCACTTAGCCTGCCTTTCCTTCTTTCTTTCTTTCTTTCTTTCTTTCTTTCTTTCTTTCTTTCTTTCTTTCTTTCTTTCTTTCTTCATATCTTGAAGATCTTTCCATATTGGAGAAAACTATAGAAAATAAAGTCTTAGGTCAGTTCCTTTTAAAAAGAGGAATATATCTCACTAAGAAGTATTAACTTCAGAGAAAGCAGACCCATGTCCTTAAACCTTTTTTGCTCATTACAAATGGATTCCAACAGAGAAGTGAAGAAAGAGAACATGGCTGGGGACTGAGGACTAGTCAAACAAAGCGCTTCCTCCTGGATGTGAGGGTTTTGTTTCTTTACTTTCTTTCCCTCTTTTTCTGAATAGGAGGAGCAGGTGCATTGAAGTCCCGAGGCATTCCTGGAGGTGCCTTCCAGGCCACCCTCTGTGCAACCACGGTGCTGCTGGATGTGAAATCACCTTCGGCAGGGCTTTGTTTAGATTTGTTTGAAAGTTTGACATGGGGGGAAATCACTCATACCTCCCCATCCCTCCAACAGAATCTGATTTCTAAAACCATAAAACTTGCTACAGACGATGAATATAAAAGGCACCAAGCATACATAGCGGCAGTGCGTGCTGGATGGCCACAGCAAGGCTCAAGATGAATGATGTGTTATTCCAGTTTCCGGAGCACCCTGCAGTTCCGCTTCTGACCTGGATGGCAAATCTCTCAGAAGCACTCACCGAACACCTGATGTGATTGGGGTGTGGGTAGGGCTGGCTGGAGAGGAGCTGGAAAATGCACAAACCACTCTCAACAGAGGCTCACAGCCTAGGTGGGGCCCTCAGGCAGACATTGAACAATTAAAAATGTCATCCACAAGCAGCACCAATTAGCGAATGTGAGTATCTATAAACTGGGGAGAACACAAAACTCAGTGCACGAGGCCTGAAGGAATTCCAGAAATCATGACAAACTGAGAGGCAAGTCTAAAAGGTGATTGACTGAAACATGCTAGAATATTGGGGGTGTTTTTTTTTTTTTTCTCTCCAGCAGAAGAAGCACACTGGGTTTGTTCTCAGATATCCTAAAATCAATATTCACGGGGGAAGAATCTCTAGCCTGCGGGCATTGTTCTTTCTCTGAGGGGCAGCTCTCTATAGCTCCGCAGAGCATCCTCAGTGCGACAGCAACAGGGTCCTATTTATTGAACAGTGGGTAGTATGGGCATCCTCATTTCAGGTCAATATCTGGAAATGTTCTGCGTGGAAATGTTGAGAGCCTATTCCTCGTTACTTTAAATGGAAAATATTTCAATATGCCACATCAATTTTTCAAAATGTATTTAAAACAGAGTACCCTGTTAATGTGTAAGTCACCGGCTGTCACTTTAAGATAACTTCCTGAAAATCAAACATGTTTTGTGGAATGTCCATCTACTTTAAAAAAAAAAAAGAGTATAGAAGCACAGAACTAGGTATTTTATTTGCTATTTTTTGTGATGCTAGGAATTGAACCCAGGGGCATTCAATGGCTGAGCTACGCCCCCACTCCTACTTCATTTTTAGTAGAGGGGCTGATCAGACTAGATCAAGAGGAACAATGGGTGAACGAGGTTGCGGGTGGTAAGAAGGGAGGAAGCTCTGGGGTATGAAAAGCCAAGTCATGTTCACCAGTGGGTGGGGGAAGTGTTTACTGGGAAGATGACTGGTGCAGATGGCAAACAGGATAACCGTAACCTGTGCGGTTTGAACTGCTCACAATAAAGAGCAATTAGCAAAGGCTGAGCGTGCTGAGGCTGCAGATTCACAGGAGAAAGAGTGAAAACAGGGAGTGCCGTAAAAAGGGGTTATGGGCAAGAAAAGAAAATAATTAAACATGAGTTTGGTTAGTCAGGGGGCTGATCAGACTAGATCAGGAGGAACAATGGGCGGGTTGATCATGGTAAGAAGAGACGAAGCCCTCTGGCCTTCACCTAAAGCAGAAAGAAGAAAAGCACAGCTCATCACACAGAATATTCTCTGGTAGATAAAGGTAGCACCCTGGCAGAAAATATACTAAGTATACTCATAAGAAAAACAAGTGACTGCGGGAAGATGTTTTAAAACTTAACTCTAAGGAATATGGGGTTTCATATAAATAAGCAACTAGTCAGAGCCTTTGAGAACTGAAAGGGCTATCACAGGTGCCCACTCAACTCTGCATCCTTACCAATGGTTGGTTCATGCCGCTGGGCAAGTGGCTCGGGCCCTGGGACCTGAGGCTCTCCACACACCCAGGCTCTTCATGTATTCTGGAGCGTACACCATAGCAGAATTTAGTATTTATGCCTCAAATCAAATAGGCCCCTTTTAGGAGCAGTACAGAAACTAAACTTTATTGTCAGCCAACCTAGTTTAACGATAATCTCCGGTAAGGTTGTCTAAAATATCAGCTCGTTTATTACTCACAAATCCCTCTGCTTGGTTAATACTAATAATGCTACCATAACATCATATTTAGCCTGATGACAATATTGGTGGTCTAATAAAGATGAAGGAGGAAATTCATCATCACTGTATCAAGGTAGAATCAATAATGTTTACTAAAGATTTTGGAAATTAATGTTGGTCAGATCATCATTCTAAACATAACCTTATGTTTTGACCCCAAGAAAAAGAGATTCACAAAGAAATCTCTATTTGTTCTGGATTTCTTTGTGTTTCACTTTTTTCCATGTCTATAATAAAGCGTCGAATTGCAAAAGAGAAAGTCCCTGAAATACAAACTAATTTAGGAACGCAAGGGGAGACAAATGGTGGGCAGCCTAATGTAAGCATAAAGGGAATTGGTTTTGCAGTTAAATTCTGTTCTCTTATTCCACTACCTCCAACTTCTCTTTACTAGGAAGAGAAGTATTTAAGCTATGTTTCTAGCCCAGCATCATAGCACACACTTGCAATCCCAGTACTTGGGAGGTTGAGACAGGAAGATAGCAGGTTCACAGCTAGCCTCAGCAACTTAATAAGACCCTGTTTGAAAATAAAAAAAAAAAATGAAATAGGGGTGGGGTGTAGCTCAGACATCAAATGCCCCTAGGTTCAATTCCTAGTATCACAAAAATAAAAATAAATAAAATAAAAAATGAATAAAAGTAAAAGCTTTATTTCTTTTGATTTTTGACCTCAAAAATCAGCACTGGGTTATAATAACCTGAAGGTGA
Organism: Muscardinus avellanarius; assembly: GCF_963383645.1. Taxonomy (NCBI): domain Eukaryota; kingdom Metazoa; phylum Chordata; class Mammalia; order Rodentia; family Gliridae; genus Muscardinus; species Muscardinus avellanarius. The sequence goes on along the minus strand of NC_137795.1, from coordinate 62,448,066 downwards.
AGTGTGAGGATGGATACCACTTAGTGTGATGCCTTAAAAGGTTCTAATATCTGGGCAACTAACAAGAAAGTCATTGGCTTACCTTCCAGAAAAGTATCTGTGAGATACACTTGCCATGCTGCAACTATAATAAAATCAGGTCACCAACATTCCAGCTCATTTTATTTCCATTTTGAACAGTTATTTTGCTCATCACACAGACCCAGACAGGGTTGGAAACACTCTCCAGCATTTTCTACTATGCAAAGCTAATAAACCTCTTTAGATTGACTCTTAATTACATGTTACTTCAAATAATCCTGTCATATAAGGTTTGTGATTATAAGAGTCTCCCAACTCAGAGTCAACTTCTCTTACCTCAAGGTAAAAGAAGGAGAAGCAGCAGGAGAAAAGCCCACAAGGATACTGACACTGTGCAGTCTACAGAAAGAGCCGTCCTTAATCACACTGGGAAAAAGCCAGGAGGGAAACCCAGGTTTTCAACCCGACTGCGAAATTATTTTCAATGCCAAAGTGACATTTTAAAAGGGGAGAAGACTCCCTGCAGAATATCCTTGTAGTTCTTCCTTCGGCAGTTTCTAGACTTTCTTTAAATCTTGACACAATTTCTGGGCTTATAAAAATTTGAGAGTTGTGGGTAATAGAGCAAAATGCAAAAAAAGAGGTTCTAATAATTGAGAGAAGTGGACATAAACAAAGAAAAACTCACTGCCAGAAAGCAGAAGCCAAGTCTGAAAGATGGTGAAAATAGGTTGATTCAACACCAGCATCTGTCCCCCAGAGAAGGACAGATCAGAATCCTGCCCCTCTCCCCCACCAAGACCTCTCTGAGGGGCACAATGGACAGGGATTTTGAAAGAAAAAAGGAAGGAAACAAAAGAGAAGGAAGGAAAGAAGGGTGAAAAGAAGGAAAGAAGAAAGTAAATCAGAATGTTTTGTTTATGATGTAAATATGAACCTCTGGTTTGGGAACTTTTGGGGTTGTGATGAGTTCTGTCTCTCCTGCTGGCTTTGACTAATCAGGGCAGGTAATAAGTTTTATACCCAGGTTATTTCTATTATTCAGCAATAATAAAAGAAGGTAAGATTCGACTGATCTGGTGTCCTGAGTGACTGGCCAGGCCATGATGCAATTCCAAGGACGCTTGCTCAGTGCTGCTCTCTCGTCTGATATTGCCTACCTCCTAATGTCACATCCTCAAGAAACAGAAAGTCAGGCTACTATGGTGACGATGCACAGCCACGCTCACACAGCCCAGTTCACGGTTGTCAGACTATGAAACTAATCCAAATGCCCATCAAAAGATGAATGGATAAAGACATCGTGGGATATACATGCATTGAAATTTTACTCAGCCATTAAGAAGAACAAAATTATATCATTGACAGGAAAACGAATGGGACTAGAGAACAACATGCCAACTGGAGCAAGTCAAGGTCAAATGTTTTCTCTCTGCTAGAGAAAAAAAAAAAAAAAACAGGAAATCAAGGGTTTTAGATAAATAGGGAAAGAGCCCGGTAGAAGAGTGGATGGAGAATGGGGAGTGAGATGGAGAGGGGAAAAAGGAAGCTTGATGAAGGAAACAGCTGGAATACTGCTATGTCTGTCTATGAAGGTATCATGACTAATCCCGTGAACGTGTACAGGGTGAGTGAGGTGGGATCTTGAGACTCACAAGTGCTGTGTGCATGTGTGTTTGTATCACACTGAACCTCATTATGATGTATAATTACAATGTACCAATTAGAGCATATCAATAAAAATTGACAAAATTACAAGTTTTTGTTCACTTTAACACCATCTATTCATATGGGGTTCTATATAAGACACTTTTTGTATTCTCTCCTTGTGGAGTATTTATTGTATACTTTACTGCCTGAAAAATGCAAGGGGCATAAAGAAAAGTTACAACTTCTGCTTCCAGTCAGAATCAGTAACAGATACTGTAGCTATTCCCCTGCCTGGAGCCAGTAAAACACCAGAGAAATATGAGACAGAATGGCTCTTGAAAAAAAAAAATTTTTTTTTTTTTTTGTGGCACTGGGGATTGAAACCTGAGCAATCTACCTCCAAGCCACACCCCAACCCTATTTTATTGTTATTTTGAAACAGGGTCTCACTAGGTTGATGAGTATCTCACTACTTGCTGAAGCTGTCCTCAAACCTGCGATGTTCCTGTCTCAGTCTCCCAAGTACAGGGATTACAAGTGTGTACCAATATGCCCAGATGGAGCGAGAATTTAAATGCCAGGTAATGAAGGACAATGATTTCTGAAATACAGGAAACAAATCAAGGTGAGATTTATGATTGTTTCAATTTATTGCTCAAAGAAAATTTCCAGGAGAAAACCAAAGACAGTCTGATAACTTCCTGGATACATAGCTAGGGGTCTGAAAAGCCGAGGCAGCTAATATATGTAGAAAAGACAATTGAAGAAGAGAAATTTGTGCCAACAGAAAACCTTAAAATCCATGAAAGGTTCATGATGACTTAGTTTAAGTATTGTCAAGACATAAAGCAGGGGAAATTGTCCAATGGGAGGAAAAGAATGACCCACAAATTTAGAGGAAATAGTGTCCGGAGCTTTCACAGGGATGGGGATAATGTCTATTTCCAATGACCACAGTAGGAAACCTCATAATTTACTGGACATTGTTCACAACATTGAGAATGATTTTCCTTTGGCAGTAAAGAAAATTTCACTGTAGGATAAAGGAAGCTTTCATCCTACCTATCAAAACTTAAAAACAAGATCAAAACCAGTAATTTACACATGCCACATGAAGATTATTTGGGGGAATATAAAGTACACAGAATATGGCAAGAAATAATTCACAAAATTATATAAAAATAGCCATACAAAGAAAAAAAGAAAATCTAACCTATAATGAGAATATCAATCAACTGAATCCATCAAACTGATTAAGAAATGATAAAAATGACAGAATTGTTAGAAAGGAAATTATTATACAGGCATTCTATATACTTAAAAAGCCAGAGGAAAGGCTATACAGGTTAAGAAGAGGTGTTGAGAGGTTAAAAATTAAACAAAAGACTCAAAACAAACTTCTAGAAATAAAACCTATAATACATGAGAAATAATACTGAGAATAACTTCAAATTAGATATTGAAGAAAAATTAGTAAATTTGAAGACTCAGAAAGAGAAACACTCCAACTGAAACAAGAAGACAAAAAAAAAAGGATAAAAGAAAAGGGTATATATGTGTGATAGAGACAAAGATTCAGTGATTTATGTGACAATCAGTGAATCAAGTGGTCGTAAACAAATAGTTGAGGTCAATAAAGGAGAAAAGCAACAATAAGAGGTAGAAGGAAAAAAATTAGGTGTCAATGGCCTGAAATTCTCAAATTCGATGAAAATTATAAAGTGATGCCCAAGAAGTTTTAGAAACTGCAAACACAAAATCATGGTAAGTTGCAAACCAAGCACATTAAAATGAAGTTCTTTAAAACCAATTATGAAAACAGTACTTTAAAAGCAGCCGGAGAGCTGGGTATGGTGGTAAAAGCCTGTAATCCCAGGCTGTAATTCCTCTGCTTTATGTCTTGACAATATTTGGGAGGCTGAGACAGGACGATGACAGGTTCAAGGACAGCCTCAAGCAAGTAGTGAGACTCTCATCAATCTAGCAAGACACTATTTCAAAATAAAAATAAGAATCTGTGCTGGCGTGTAACTCAGAAATAGAAGGCCCCTGGGTTTAGTCTCTGGTATCAACAACAATAAAAAAGCAGGCAGAGAAAAAAGACACAGTACATACAGAGGAACACATATAAGAATAAGCACAAATTTTGCTTTTGTCCAAGATGATGCAAGATTCTATGATTATTTGAGTAGAAGGGGAAAAAATTGACAAACTCCAATATCCATTCTTTATATTTTAAAATAAAACCCTCAGAAAATTAGGAAAAGGAGCTGGGTGTAGTGGTGCAAGCTTGTAATCCCAGCATTTAAGAGGCTGAGACAGGAGGATCGCAGTTCGCAGACACTCTCAGCTACTTAGTGAGGCCCTTTGCACCTCAGTGAGACCCTGTTTCAAAATAAAGACTAAAAAATAGGGCTGGGGGTGGAGCTCAGAGGTAGAATGCCCCTGGGTTTTATCTCCAGTAATGCAAAAGGAAGGAAGGAAGGAAGGAAGGAAGGAAGGAAGGAAGGAAGGAAGGAAGGAAGGAAGTTCTTCAACCCTGTTCTTATAAACATTATCACAGGTATAATCTAAAACACTTGATGTTTTGGGGTTCAGTCCATGTGAGGCTGGGGACCATGAATTTCAGGACATGATAGTGGGAAGGGGAGAAAGGGAGACCTTAACGCTTTGCCATCATATCACAGAGGCAAGAAGAAACACAAAGGAGAGGAGGAACCACACATAATCTCCAAGGCGGCAGCCCCAGGGACCCGAGGTCAAATGTTCTTCTCCTAAAATCAAAAACAAGGCAAGAATGTCAGCTTGACCCACTGCTATTCAATATTATACTGGAGGTTCCAGCCAGTGCAATAAGGCAAGACAAAGAAATATAGATACTAAATGTTTAAAAGGAAGAAGAAAAGCTATCACTGTGCACAGAAGACACAACCATTTACATAGAATAATCTATAGAATCTACAAAAAAAAGCTACTAGAGTAATTTTAGCAAGGTTGCAGAAGAATATATGAATATATTAAAATCAACTTATTTTCATATACTAGAAATAACCAATTAAGTGTTTAAATAAAAAGAACCATTTACAATAGAATAAAATATCAAATAGGTCTAAATCTATCAAGAGGTACAAGACCTATACACTGAAAACCATGAGACATTAATACAAGAAATTAAAGAAGACCTAAATAAATGGAGAGATAAATTGTATTCATGGTTTGGAAGACCCAGCATTACTAAAATGTCAATATCTCCTAGACAGCCCATTAATTAAACAAATTGAAATACCCAGTAGGCTTTTTTTGTAGAAATTAGCCTGCAGTTTCTAAAATTCATATGGAAATGCAAGTGATCTACAAGAGCCAAGTAGCTTTAGGAAAGTCCCGTGCAAGTTGGATGACATACACAATTTAACTTGTTATAGAGCTGATGGTGAGGAATGGCATCAGGATGAGTCTAAGAATACTTCATGATTTACTGAGTTTCAATAAAGTTATGAAGATAATTCAAGGTAGAAAGAATAGGAGTTTTCTTCCATAAATGTAGTGGAAAAATTGGAAAACCATATGTCTCCCTTAAAAAAAATTCATTTCTAGTGCCATAAACAAATAATTAAGTAAAAATGGATCATAGACCTAAACATAAAATCTAAAACCAAAAAATTCCAGAAGAAAATCTTTGTGTCCATGTAATAGGCCAGGAGTTTTGGGGATTTCATCAGAATTTGTTCCCTGCTCTTTGAAAAATACTTTTAAGAGAATTAAAAGAAAAGCCAAAAGACTGAATAAAAAAATATTTCCAAACTACTTATCTGGTAGAGTTCTCTATCTAAAACATAAAGAACTCTCAAAACTCAATGATTAGAAAACAAAACAAATAACCCAATAAAAAATAGGCAAAAGAACTAAAAAGACACTTCACCAAAGTGGACATACAAATAGCAAATAAGTACATGAAAAGATGTTTATTTAACACCTTTAGTCATTAGTAAGTGTAAACCAAACCCATGATATTAGTACAAACCTTCTAAAATTAAATATGTAACACTGTAACTCTCATATACTGCTGAACACAATGTAAAATGGTATAACAATTTTACAAAACAGATTCATAGTTGTTTTTCTTTTTAATATTAAGAATCATCCACCACATGATCCAGCCTTTCCACTCCTAAATATTTGTTCAAGGGGAAAGAAAATGTGTCCATTTAAAGAATTGTACATATCCGTGAGTATTCCCAGGAGCTTTACTTGTATTAACCAAAATCAGCAAAACTGGAAACAACTAAAGTGTCTACCAACATATAAATAGTTAAAAATATATAGTATATTCATACACTTGAATGCCAGTTGGCATTAAAAAAGAGCAAATAATGGACACTAGCAACAATGTAAGAGGAATACTGAAATAATTATGCTCACTGAAAAAAAAAAAAGCCAGCTCTTTCACCGAAAAAAAAAAAAAGACATAACTTATGCTTTTAATTATTCAAAATGTAAGAAAATGCAAACTAATCTATACTGACAGCAAACAGATTAGTGGCTGCTGGGGATGGAAGAGGAAAGCAGGAAGAGATGGAGAGATCAGAAGGAGGTGCACACACATTTCGGAAGATGATGTGTATATCACTATGTTGAAGGTTGTTATGGTTTTGTGGGTGTATGTCCATGTCAAAACTCATCAAACCGTGTACGTTAAACATCACAATCTGTCACAATTTGTAATCTGTCGTTAAACCTAATAAAGCAAGGCCGGGCGTGGTGGCATTTGGTAGGCTCAAACAGGAGGATCGCACAGGTTCGAAGCCAGCCTCAGCTACTTAGTGAGGCTCTCAGCAACTTAGTGAGACCCTGTTTCCAAATAAAATATAAATAGGTTTGGGAATATAGCCCGAAGGTAGAAAGCCCCTGGGTTCCACCCCCAGTACCACACACACACACACACACACACACACACACACACAGACTAGTAAAGCAATTAAAAATTCATAAAAACTGACATAATAAAATACAACTTTGTATGCTTGTTCTAGAGTAATGTTTCATAATTGTTTGTTAATCCAATGCCCTGTGTTTAAACATAAAACTTTCAAGTCTTCTATGAATGTTATTTCAAATTTTAGAAGTAATTAAGTATCCTGACAGGAAAAAAAAAAATAACTGAATATGCTCTTTCAAATTGTAAATTTTCCTCCACTCACTTTGATAAACTCCAGACCCCTTGAGATTCTTAAAGATTTTAAGAGAAAGAAATGTTAAATAGGCATTTGGGAGACATAAGGCAGAGATAAAAGAGGAAAGTAGGGAGGGAGGGACAGAAGGGACAGAGAGAAGGAAACAGTCAAAATCAACAACAAATACACCAGCAACCTCTAAGAATCATCTCCAATGTGGCCTGAATTCCAGGAAGTTAACCCATGGCGTATTTCCTTTGGTGTCTCCTCCTGCACCCCTCCTGCTGGGTGCATGTGGGTTTGTATTACTTTGAATTACGGTGCACTAATAAAAGTATAAAAAGTTTTCATATGAAAAACAAAAACATAATTTTTGTTAGATGAATTAGGTTCTTATTTCAGATCCCCCACCCCATAAGCTAAGTCTCCTGAAAGGCCCTGGTCTGACCAGTTAAGCTACCATCCCCCTCTGACCGCACCTGGTCACTTACCTGGAAGACCTGCCCCTTCCTGGTGCCCTTGGCCAATCAGTGAAAGGGACATTCCCAGCTGACCCCAAGCCAATTACCTGGCCGCAGGACCTCCTCCCATGGGACTCTAGCCAATTAGTTCAAAGGGCATTTCCCCTAGCCTACTGGCCCCCATTCTGTAACCCCAAGTCCCTATATAACCCTGATTCCAGCACATGCTCCCTCTCTTCCCGGATTCTTCTTTCTCTCTCCCCTTCTGTCTCTCTGCCTTTCTCCCTCTCTCTTTCTCTCTCTCTTTCTTTCATACCGGCCCCTCCAATAAATCTCTTGGCTACAAGGTGGTCTCTGGTGTGATCAAACTTTGTCCTTTCAATTTTTCTTTTCTATGTGCTATAAAAAAGAAGAAAAATAAAAGTGTTTAACATTTAGGCCTTTCTTTGAAACTTAGGCCCAAAGCTACCATGCTTATTTGGTAGCTGATTATTTTTCCTCACCTCCATCTCCCTTCTCTCTCACAGACTTGATCACTCAGATGAGCCCACTAGCCACAGTAAATTCACCATTTCAGGTTATTAGCTGGCTTCACCTTGAATCCGCAGGGCTTGATCAACTGTCAGACAACAAATTCCTGAGAGGAATTAGTACAGCAAATGCTGTGGCCGTTGTCTTCTGTTTTCTGGCCTCCCCCGTACCTGGCTCACATCCCCAGACGCTCTGTGCAGCTCTGGTGTGCCCTGAATGAGCAAGCCCAATCCACTAACAGGATATATAAAGAGGCAAAGGCCTTTGCTAGGTAGGCAGCTGCCGTCCTTACCTGGACTAGCGCATCCTGACCACAGGCTGCAACTATTATATAGGCTAACAAAATGTCGTGTTTAAAAAAATTTTTTAAATCAGCATATAAAATTGTATTCATCAAAAGACTTCAAGTACATAAAAAATACTGACAGATGGATAAAAATGAGAAGGACATGTGTAAAATTGAAAATAAAGAAGTTGTCAGAGGTTTTGTTTTTCTCCCTCCTGTTTTCACAAACTATCTTTACTGATGTTATATTGTCTTTATAGGGGAAAGGAAGGTTTATTGACAGCTGCTAGCTTAAAGGCTTTTTCATTCTATCCAGATGAAATGAATCTGAGGCTCCTATTCATCTGGGGGGAAAAAGAGAAAAATAACATTTATTTTGCTCCTGTGGTGGGTGGTTATAGCTGAGGCGGATTTGTTTGACTGCCAATTACTGGTAACAGTTATCTGATTGTTATACATTTTATAAATGTGTCTGCCTCTGCTCTATCTGAAAACATATATGGTTTAGAAAATACCTATCATAACTTAATCTCGCATTCCTCAGGACGAACTTGACCTTGGTTAATTTAGTGATGCGGCCCCAGCCTCACTGTGCACAGAGTGCACGCTACAATAAGGCCCCGGGAGATCTGGACTGAATACCGCTCTCTAGGGAATTAGCTGCCGCAAATTAGCTAAGATGAGAAACAGGCTGTTGAGTTCGCTGCATGTCGAGAAAGCAAATTGTAGGTAAACAAGAACACCAAGCCAATGGCCACCATGTCAGTGACACTGCCATCAGGGTGACTCAGGAGGGTGCACGTGTTATTGCTGATGGAAGTGCAAACTATCTCAAACACTTTTTGAGAACTGTTTGTCAAAACCTGTAAAAACAGCTGGGCATGGTGGAGCACGCCTATAAACCATGTACTTGGGAGGCTGAGATAGAGGATCTCAGGTTTGAGAGCTCCAGCAAGCAGTGAGGCTTGAATCAACCTAGTGAGACAGACTGTTTCCAAATAAGAAACAAAATTGTGCTCAAAGGTAAAATGCCTCTGGTTTCAATCCCCAGTACCACAAGAAAACAACCCCTGTAAAAATGCTCAAGGCCTACTCAGCAACCCTTCTTTAGGATCTTTTCATTTTTGTATGTGTGGTGCTGGTGATTGAGCCCAGGGGCATTTTACTTCTGAACGATACCCCAGCCCTATTTTACTTTCTCATTTTGAAACAGGGTCTAAATTGCAGTAATGCTATAGACTCTGCTTTTACATTTAAAAATTTCCAAAACACAGCAGGATTGAGTGGTTTTAAATTTTGTAAATAAAAAAAGACAAGATCTAACAAATGTAAGTAGAACAGGATATTGATACAAAGAACAAATGAAAAGAAATATAGGATGGGATCCAATTAAGAAAATGAATTTTTTTTGTTTGTTTTTTTGTTTGTGGTACTGGGGATTAGATCAAGGGCTATTCTACCTCAGAGCTACACCCAAGGCCTGATTTAATGTTTTAAAATTTGGAAACAAGTTGGTCCAAGCGCTGTGGGTTATTTTTAAGCTGATTAACACTGTCTCTCCCCACAACCACACTTGACTAGCTTTGCCTGCCGAGCATGGTGGTGCACGCTTGTAATCCCAGCATTTGGGAGGCTGAGACAAGAGGATTGCGGTTCGCAGACAGCCTCAACTACTTAGTGAGGCCCTCTACAACTCAGTGAGACCTGGTTTCAAAATAAAGAATAAAAAAAAAAATAGGGCAGAGGGTGTAGCTCAGTGGTAGAATGCCCCTGGGTCCATCCCCAGACCAACAACAACAACAACAACAACAACAACAAAAATTGGAAACAGAGTCTAAGTTGTTCATAGTCTTGCTAAGTTACTAAAGTTGACTGCAAACCTGTAATCCTCCTGTCTCAGTTTCCCAAGTGCTAGGATTACAGATATGTGCCACCAGGCCTGGCTAAAAATATGAATTTTATTTATTTATTTATTTATTTTGGTGGTACTGGGGGTGGAACCCAGAGGCTTTTTACCTCCAGGCTATGCTTCCAGATCCATTTTTTTATATTGTATTTGGAAACAGGGTCTCACTAAGTTGCTGAGAGCCTCACTAAGTAGCTGAGGCTGACTTCAAACCTGGGTGATCCTCCTGTCTCAGCCTCCCAAGCGCTGGGATTACAAGTGTGCGCCAGCACGCCCAGCGGAAAATGAATTTTTAATATTAGATGTTGGTAGTAAGGAATTTCTATCACAAACAGTGTGTAAAATTTCCTGGAGGAAAAAATGAGCACAAATTAAGTGATTTTATCATCTATTACTTAACACACACACTCACTTAACTAGCTGCAATCTCAGGTTCTAAATAAATGAAGTCTATATAGCAGGTAGAATGGAATACTGAAGAAAAATTCAAAGAGGGGCTTTTGGGGAAGGGTAGCTTCAACATCAGTTATATCTTTAAGAACAACAGAGAGCTAGAGGAGAAAAAACTCCAAGTTCTCTTTCAGATTAAAATAGGCCTGGTTATGCTAATTCTGAGCATAGCCAGCAGGCTGAGTTCCCAGCCTCCCTGCAGGGCCAGGGCTGCCTGTCTGCAGGGTCCAGTGGTGTCCGCCCACAAGCATGGCTGACACCATTTGTTGAGGAGCTGTCTGGACTAGCCTGCAGCCATCCCTGCCTGTAGGGTGGGACAAGGACAAGACTGGGTGTCTTATGAACTACTTCAAATCTTGAGCCACAGCCGCCCACATCACCATCTGTTAAGTGCCATGTGGACCCTAAAAGAAAAATCCGGTTTGGTCCTAAAAATACTATTTGCCTCACAAAGAATGGTCTCCTATGGCTCTGCCTGACAGGCCTCTATTTTACATAACATTAATTAGAGATGCTAATTCTGTGTCAGAATGGCACAGTGGCCACACCCTGGAATGGGAAATCATCATAAACCTTGAAATCCTGCCAAAATGTGTCATTTCATTCGAGTGTAGCAAATTAGTTTAAATTTTTCCACACCTCCCTGGCAATAAACCCACTGGACTGGAATTGTAATCTTGCCTGGACGTGGAGTGGTAACCTTTGACTCATGGTGTGCAAGACTGATTTTATTCCTCTTTGGTTAATAATAAAATTATATGTATTCGCATGTAATTGAAAAGAAAATGAAGCCTTTGGAAATTGTAATAAATCTTCAAGGTAAACCTTAAGAACTACTCCTGCTAACAATGTATAGCCATTCAGCTCCAAATGTACCTCCTTATGGCCTCCTGTGATACAGAAATATTTCTTCCCCTCCAAAGGGTATGATGCTCAGTTTTGTCCGTAGGTGATGGTGGAGGGACCCTGGAGGAGGAAGGATGCAGGGGAGGGTTCCCAAGCAATACGCCCACCACTGAGTGCTACTCACCTACCAGCTTTCCCAGCTGTTCCCAGCCCTAGCCTTCCAGAACCCAGGAGTGGATTTCCTGCCCACAGGACTGCCCACCAGCCTGGGCCTATCAGCACCCCAGGGGGAGGCTCCCTGCTAGTTAGTACTGGCTCCCAGAGTGTTCCAGTCATTCAGAGGGATGCAGTGATGTCCCCTCTTCCTTTCCTAATATCTTCTATATGTGTTTCCTCTTTTTTCTTTCATTACTAGAGGTGGAACCCTGGGACATCCTATCTCAGAGCAATATCCTCAAGCCTTTTTGTTTTTTTTTTATATTGAAACAGGGTCTCCCTAAGTTGTTGAGGCTGGCCTTGAACCTCTTGTCTCAGCCTTCCAAGTACTGGAATTACTGGTGTGCACCAATATGTGTGGCTTCTCTTTTCTTGGTCAGCTTGGCTGTCTGTTTACTGCTTTTATTAATCATTTCAAAAACAAACCTTTAACGCCATTGGTATTTTCCATTAGTTTCTTATTTCATAATCTCTTCTTGGATATTTATTATTTCTTATTTCTGCTTTTGATTTAATTTGCTTCTATTCTTCTACTTTATAGTATAGACATATACAGCATTAACTTTAAACCTTTCTTATTTTCTAGTATAAGCATTTATGCTATACATTTCCCTCAAAGCACTGCTTTAGCTATATTCCATACATCTTACTATAATGAGTTTGGGGGAATCTGGTTTGTAAATTACAGTGCAAAGTTATTAAGGATTATTATCATGAGAATTAAAATAATCTGACACTATGAACTAAACCCTCTGTGTGAGTTTACTTCAGTCATTCTCTATTTTCTCCATTAAATGATCATTCCTCTTGAATATTTCTTTGAACACTTGTTGACCCAATTTCCTTATCATCCGGTTCTACTCATGTTCCTAAGGTCCAGGATGGAGCACTATCTGAATGGAAGCATTCAACTACTTGCTCGTGCCCTTAAGAAGCAGCTCCTGGATGCCTAGAATTTGATGCTGTGGTGGTTAATCAGCTTCAACCATGTGGATGATGTGATACCTGAGAGCGGTACCACAGAGAAAAGAAACAAAGGCCTTGAATAATCTCATGGAGCAGCACCCTAGGACCACCCCCATCCCAGCATGCATTGCACATAGGAAAGAAATCCTCTCCTTTCTGACATATGCTACTTTTGCCTTTTTCAAAATAGGTAAATTAATATGCTAATTAACAAATTTTGGTTGCCATTTGAAGATGAGAGAAGTATTGTCAGAGACGGAAATAAGCTGGAGATAGCTGCAGTGACCAGGGAGACATAATGGTGTCTTGGACGAGCATAGTGGAGAGCTGTAGGTTAAATCAATATCTACTCAAGAACTAGAACTAATAGAAGTGGCTGGTAAATTTGATGCATTGAATGGGTAGAGTAGAAGAATCAGGAGCAGCTCTGAAATTTCTGGCTGGAGCACTAATGGATGAGGAATGCTATCATTACTGACTTAGGGAAACTTGGTGAATAACCAATTTGGCTGGTTTTGTTTACAATATATCAAGAGCCATAATTTAGATGAATCATATCTGATGTGATTAGGAATCCAAGAAGGCAGATTAATTAGGAGGCTGGCTACACAAGGCTTAGACTCAGCATTTACCACATGGTACCATAATAGTGTGCTTGCTGGGCTTTTTCTCTGGCTACAGTGAGGTCCTTGGAGATAAGGGCAACATCTAACTTATTTTAATATTCTGGGGTCTAACAGTGACTATTATGGATACTCGATAACTATCTGTTGTATTAGTCCATGATTCAGTTTTAGTAAAATATAATTCAAAATATGAGCTACAAAGTTATGAAATAGCCAGGCGTGGTGGCGCACGCTTGTAATCCCCGCGCTTGGGAGGTGGAGACAGGAGGATTGTGTGGTTCAAAGCCAGCCTCACTGGCTTAAGAGACCCTGTTTCCAAATTAAAAAAAAATATATATATATAAAATAGGTCCGGGAGTGTACCCTGGAGGACGAAGGGTTTCCAGGAACCTCAGTACCACCAAAAAAAAAAGTTATGAAATAATAGTAGTACCTGTACTACAGAAGTGATTAAAATAATTAACTAAGTAACTAAAGGAATCAGAAGACAGAAATATTTTCATGAAGGCAATGCATTCAGTACAGTATTTTCTGACATAACAGAATCTTTATAATATTAATTAAAATAAATGAGCCATTCAAACAAAAATAACTAACATGGAAAATTTTGGAGATGATACAAGCAAAAGCATCTGGTAGCGTTTCTTATACTATGTTACTCAGAGTCCAATGCTTTCTTGAAGGCACACCTGGGAGCTGAGAAGAAGGTCAAACAGGGTGGATATCTGGGTGTGGTGGCGCGCACTTGTAATCCTCCTGTTTGGGAGGCTGAGACAGGAGGATCGCATAGGTTCAAAGCCAGCCTCAGCTACTTACTGAGGCTCTCAGCAACTTAGTGAGACCCTGTTTCCAAATAAAATATAAAATAGATCTGGGAGTATAGCTCGAAGCTAGAAAGCTCCGGGGTTTCCACTCCCAGTACCACCAAAAAAATAATATAAAGGAAAAAAAAAAAAAGAAAAAAGAAATTGCACTACTAATTTTTTTCTTTGAAAGCTATGTTTACTCTAACCTTTTTGTATAAGTGAAGAAACTGAACCTTACTTAAGCATGTCCAACTACAAATAGAGACAGAATTTATTTTGCCGGGTGTGATGGCACATGCTTGTAATCCCTGTGCTTGGGAGGCCGAGACAGGAGAATTGCACGGGTTCGAAGCCAGCCTCAGCTACTTAGTGAGGCTTTCAGCAACTTAGTGAGACCCTGTTTCCAAATAAAATATTAAAAAAAGGTCTGGGAGTATAGCCCGAAGGTAGAAAGCCTCTGGGTTCCACCCCCAGTACCACCAAAAAAAAAAAAAAAAAAAGAATTTATTTTTATTTTTTTGGAACAGGGTCTCAGTGAGTTGTGAAGGTCCTCGCTAAGTAGCTGAGGCTGTCTGTGAACCGTGATCCTCCGGTCTTTGCCTCCCAAATGCTGGGATTACAAGCGTGCACCACCATGCCTGACAAAAGAGACAGGATTTTGAAGTGGGGTCATCCAACTAGTCTAGAGATTATGATCTTTATTCCAGAATTTACCTAAAATAATCCTTGACATACTTCCGTATTTGCTGTCTATCACCTTTTGGAATCATAAATTCCATATGTTTATTACAACTGGTCAAGTTGTGTCATTTACACTGAGCTTAACCACAGTGTAATGCAAACAGAAGGCGCTTTGAAGACGGCAATTGGGTTGAAGCTGTGCCAGCTACAGCTCTATGAAAGAGTGACTTGGACAGAGGTAGCACTGGGTATTCAGGTCAACCAACTCTGTTCCTGGAATACTGCTCAGGGATGATTATACAAATAACTAGAATATATCCATAATTCTCCTCCTGAGGTTTCAATGAAATTAAGTATATACTAATCAGACATAAAGAAAAGAAAAATATGATAAAGTCTCTATATTCACATTTCAAAAAAAGTCTTGCCTTTCCTTAAGAAAAAATAAACTAAAAAGTAAAGACATTATTGAAGACAATTTGGATTATAATTCCATTATCACTGTATTATTTATCCAGCAGGTTAAGTTGCAACACAATGTGAATAAATACTTTATAATTAGCTTTCTTCTTTTGTGCGTGAATTTTTTATCTTATTATTGGAAACGACAGGGTGGTATTATCAAAGCTATGTATCCTGAGAGTTAGTAGCAGGACTAAATTTCCTATTTTCATTATTTTTGGTAGAACTCACAGGTCTTAGGAGTAAGCTATCAGCAACAATATGTCTTCAAATCTTTACCAGGCTCCCTAAAGGGAAAGGAAGGTAATTAATCTGTCATCCTAGACAGTGGACTCTTCTGTGCAATATTTAAAAGCTTATTTCATTGTGATAAAATTTTATTATAAATAGATGAACTAGAACAAAAGAAATGGAAGCATTTCTAATCAGTCACTGATAAAAAAACATAAAGGTAAACATGAATTTGAAAAGTTTTGAGATGCTAAGACAAGAAAAATAATAGCAAACAAAAAGCAATACTTTGTCCTGCTGATTTGTATTTTTTATTTGCTAATTGGGTCACACAGTTCTGAAAACTGATCTGACCTGTAGCTAGTTTGTTTCCAGAAACATTATTCTAGTGAAGACCATACAAATACAAATAAAGAGATTTAGAAAGGCATTGAGTTTTCAAGGTGTGATCCACATAGCTAATATGTTGATTTCCTGATGGAGTTTCCCGAAGAACAGAGACATCTGTATGATCTCCTCGACAAGCTGCTCTTCTGCAGACGTAACTAAATGGGGGACATCCTGAGAATATCTTTTTTTTGAGAGTTTGAAAAAGAACCTCTTATATTCTTATAGCTGGACATGGTGGCACCTGTTTGTAATCCCAGCATTCAGGATCCGGGATTGAGGACAGCCTCAGCTACACAGTGAAGCCTTTTGCAACTTAGTGAGACCCTATTTCAAAATAAAGAATAAAAAATAGGGTTGGGGTATAGATCAAAGGTAGAATGCCCCTGGGTTCCATCCCTAGTATGACAAACAAAAAGCAAATCCTTATCTTTGTTTTCCTTTTTCTATTTTCTTTTTTTTTTTTTTTTCAGTACTGGGGATGGATCGCAGGGGCATTCTACCTCTAAGCTACACCCCCAGCTTTATTTTTTACAGGGTCTCACTGCGTTGCAAAGGGCTTCACTGAGTAGCTGAGGCTGTCCACAATCCCGGATCCTCCTGTCTCAGCCTCCCAAATGCTGGGATTAGAAGCGTGCACCACCACGCCCAGCTCCTTTTCCTACTTTCTAAAACTTGTCCTAAATATTGTGACAGGCAGCCTTGAAGCATGAAAGTTGCAAAGCACAGTCCAGGTTATGAAGAAAGAAGAAAAAGAGTCACTGTAGCACTGCCTTAATGAACAACTGACACCAAGACAAATCTCAGCATCCTTTTATGTACCTGCAGGAATAGCTGTGTCTTTCCAAGACTTTCTTGGATCTCATCCCAAAGCTATAACATGTGGCTTGGCTCATCAGGCCTGGTTGACACTAGTAAAAATGATCTGGAACAAGCGTGTTGATCAATGAGAAGTAAAACACAGCTACTTTGGGGAGAGAAACATATGAGAAAAATGGTAAAATATTGAGTTGTGAAATAGAAGTAAGTCCACTGAAGACTGAACTGTAGTTCTTTCTATTCCAATGTACGGTTTTGATCACCAGATGCAAATTAGATGTTAGATTCCTTGCATTTGTCAAGCTGTTCTCAGGCAGCAGGCCAAGGACAGTGGACAGTAAGTCAAAGGTTAAAAGAAAATGTGCACTCCGTCCTGCTATATTCGGCTTTCTAACTTTCTGAACAACAGAAGAGCAAAAACAAAACAAAATCTAGTCTGCTTCTTGGTAGCATTTTTCACAAGAAAAATCATTACTTGAGAAACTAGAGGTCAAAGAAACATGTATCAGGGGAGAAAATGAAGCTATTTTAATCTTATAGCTCTGTCATTACTGTTAAAAAATTGACAGAAAAAAAATGCAAACATGGTGGCTGAGAGAGAATCATTTAGTAGTAGATAGCAGTAACTTGATATTTGTAAAAGTCATAAAATGTTTGTTTGAACAAACAGGCCACTCTCTGTCTTAAAACTCAAAAGATAAAACAATATTTTCTATTAAAGTCACTGAGCTTTGTGTGAGACACAGTATGTTGAAGCATATCTTCTTTTTTTTGAAGTAAAATTAAAACAAGTCTGCCCAAAAGAGTGAATGATCACTTTTCACCTAATTCTTCCTAGAGTCAATACACAGGAAAAAAAGTCAGCTCTGTCGTGCCCACCCTCGTCCTACACCAAAGACACTGAGTGTCGGTTTTCAATGCTTCAACTTGATCCTGTTACTAATCTGCTGATTCTTTGCTTCAGAGCCTAGTATTTACTTATCATTTTACTTCCCTACCTCACCTACCATACCTTCCATTGAATTGCCAGGAAAAAATATTTTTATTTCCAAATGTTTATTCTATTCTGTATCATACTGACAGAGATAAAAATTTGCTAAAAGGAGACTCCTACTAGTACTTCAAAAGAGAAGAATGAATCTTGCAGATAGTGTTTTCTTTCTTCTATAGTGCCTTTCATTATCTTTTTAGGGAAAAGAAAGAGTTTAATTTTGTAAAGCAGCATAAGGCTGAGAGTTGAGTGGAAGATACAGAAATTTCTAATAAATCATCTTTTTTTGTGTGTGGTACTGGGGGTGGAACCCAGGGGCTTTTTTTTTTTTTTTTTAACCTCCGGGCTATACTCCCAGACCTATTTTTATACTTTTATTTGGAAACAGGGTCTCACTAAGTTGCTGAGAGCCTCACTAAGTAGTGGAGGCTTGCTTCAAACCTGTGTGATCCTCCTGTCTCAGGCTCCCAAGCACTGGGATTACAAGTGTGCACCACCATGCCTGGCTAAACCATCATCTTTTTTATTGCTTGAAAAACTGAACTAAATATTTGAAAAGAAGAACAAAAACTATTGTAGTCTTTTAATTTTTTTTTCGCTAAAAAGGGGGTTATAATTTCCCTAAAGTTAATGCCTTTACTGTTTCTCATTTAACTTGACATTGTATTATATAAGGAAAATCAGAATTTTGAGATGGGCCATTCTAGGAACTGATTATTTATATCTAAACAAAATTTTCACTATGAGAAAGAAAAATTTTAAAGAATTGCCAACCAAATTTAATGCTCATATGATTTTAGTTTCCTAATTTCCTCAGAGTAGCACTCTTACTAATAAGTATTACAAAATTGCTTTTTGGTCTTTTGGTTAAGATCAAGTGTAGTAATAAGTATTACAAAAAAATTTGGTGAAAATTTTAACAAATTTCTTTAAAAAAGAAATTCACTGAAGTCTATCACTGGGTCTATTGAAGACACAACTGTTAAATGAATTGAATCACATTCCAAGAGTCAATAAATATTTTTAAAGTGCAGGCATCACTATTATGTATGAGACTTAAGCAATATTTCATTTTGTCATGAATGAGATGAGATTCAGGAAATGAGCTTAATCGTAGTTTCATAAGCTACAATTAATTTTTTTTATAAAAAGAGGTTTCATAAGCACCTTTCAGCTATTTACTTTCCACCTGGAAAACACAAAACATTCTTAATACTAAATTTTGCTTAGAACAGATTGACAGAAACCTGTTCTATTAAGCTTTAATAAAATGAACTTTGCATGTAAATGTTAAATGTTATCTGCCACATGTAAATGTTAAATGTTATCTGCCACAAGCAATCTACATAGTATTAGAAGAAGGAAGTGCAAAAGGAGAAACTAAAAGAAGCCAGAAAGAAAAGTAAGATCTCTCATATATTTTACAAAAAATAAAAGAAAATCATCCTTAATTTTTTAAACTTTCCTAATTATCCCATCAGAATTACCCAAAAGACTTATTTTAAAAGGAACAAATAAGAAATGCCCTTGGCCTCTGAAATAATCCTATCATGACAGGTGAATATTTAAGCAATGTCAAGGTACACACCAATGCTTTCTCCACACAAAGTATCCCTCCCCTTTCCAGCCCCTATTCCCAAATCTTCCAATCCATTAAAAAATAAGAGCAAGAAAAACTGCAGTGCAAGATCAAAATGGAAGAGAAGAAGCAGAGAGGTTTGGGTAAGGAGAGCAGAAGCCCAAGATAAGGAAAGAGAACTTCCACTGGGAATGCAAAGAGAAATTCACTGCAGAAGGAGAAACACTTGTAGCATTAAGACTGATGAGTTCTATTTAGACATTAGTGGAAGGAAAAGAGGAACACCAGTGTCAGCATTAAGGCTCGGAGGCTTGCTAACATAGGCTGTGTTATCAAGTTCTTGCATCTTTCCATCTATTGGCCAATGTGAAAAGTATGTGTGACAAGACTGGCATTTGCTCTTTTCCTGAATATACTCCCAAGTAGAGACTCACATTCACTGAAAAATTTTATATCATGAGTTATTCAAAACTAAGAAAGGCTTGGGTTTAGATTATGCTCTATACTAACAACAAAAATATATTGGTTGGTATATCTAAAATAGATAGTTCTCAACAATTTTCCAAAGCAACTAAACTCACAAATAAATTTTAGGAAGAATGCAACATGCCTGTCACTGTCCAAAGAGACCATTGAGACTGAGGACAAATTCACCTCCAAGGTTAAATAATCTGTTAATTTGACTCGGAATAAAACCGTTCTCTACAGAACATGCTCCGATGACTTGGGTTGATTATTTTAAAGGAAACTTAACCATTGGTGATAGCTTTTTATCAAGTTATGCAATAATGAGACAGGAGAGATCAACCGACACAGTGCTTTGATTAGGCTTCTTTTCTTGCAGGGATTTGGACAGGAGATGATGCGAGGTCCAGTTTTACACAAACTCACCCCTCAAGAAGAGATTAACAGCCTGGAATGACTTACCCTTGAGGGAAAAGTCTTCTGAAGCATGAGAAAATGTAGGTTGCAAAATGAAGGTGGGAAACAGGGAGGATAAGCACTTCCAGTGGCTGGATGGGATGATGAAGGATCTTCATTTGCTTATATTCACAACAGTAGTCATCTACTATGAAAATTCAAAAGGAAGCAACAGCCTTTCATAATTGAGTCTCCACAGTGATGTTGCTTCACTTCTGTAAGATTCCTCGTATTAGAAGCAAGTCCCTAGTCCAGGCCATGCTCCAGGCTTGATGGGAGGGTGTCACACAGGGCAATACCAGGAGGTGGGGCCCGCTGGGAACTGCCTGAGATGCTGCCTACATAAGTGTTCTTAGGAATAAAAGGCTTATGAGTGGACATATATTACAAATGAAAGATGGGTTTTTGAGGTAGGATGTGAGTTTTGGAACCTGCTTTATGGGTAGCATTCTGGGAAGCATCACCTCCTCCTCATTGGCCTCGCACAGGTCCTGTCAGAGGAGTATGGCACCTACTTTTCTCAGTCTGACACATCTGTGAACTTGTGAGTCAACAAGGGCAAAAAAGAGGGCAAGCAAATAGCCCACCAAGTAACACTCTGACGAGTTATTCTTTTTTTTTATTAATCACAGGAAGGAAGCAGTATTGTAATGGCTTTAAGGAATTAGGAAAAATTAAAGAAAAAACTTTGGAGCCTGATACAATTGTTTGCTGAATTTTTCTTCCCACTTTGAAGTGGACACCAGCTGGATATGGTGATATACCCACATGAAAACATGTGTGGTCAGTATGGCAGCTTCAAAATGTGGCCCATCATTCTTGACCTTCCTTCCATCTAGGCCTGGGGTCTATGTCCCCCTCCTCTTGACTTTGAGTGAGAGTCTGTGTCTTTGGCCAATAGAGAGCTATGTTAAAGAGAAACTACACAATTCTATCTGGTCCTCCATGGACAATTATTTTCAGAACCCAATTACCACGCCATTATGAAGCCTAAATTATCCTCCATGGAGAAAACCCATGGAGGGTCCCAGGATACTCTAGACAGAGAAACAGACAGAGCTATTGATGGACATCTTGGCTGGTTCCATAATTTGGCAATTGTGTGTTGTGCAGCTATGAACAACTTTAGAAATCACTAAAAGTCACTAAATTGTAAACTTTAATGGTTAAACTGCATGGCATATGAATTATTTCTCAATAAGGCTGTTACTAAAATAAAACAAATTATACTATTTCCTTATTACTTTGTTGACAAAGAGACTTGAAAATCCTCAATTTATCAAAGCCCAGTCTTGAACATTCTAACCTCATCCATCCACAGAGCAAACCCGCACTGTCTCCACCTCACTCCTCAGCGATAGCCTAAAGTTCCAGATTCTATTTATTTTCACATCTTCAGATCTCATATTTTCTTCAATGTTCAACAAAAATTTTCTTAGAAGTTTCTTCTTTAAGTTCTCATATGCCTTGGGCATAATCTTATAATACTATGCATTTTTAGAATTAAAAAAGGTTTAGAGCTGTAAGACAATATTGAAATAATTTAATTCAGTTCTCCCTTTTACAGATTCAGAAGCTACCATCCAATTAGAAAATGTGACTTGTTCTGGAGAACAAAAATCCTAAAATTTGAATCCAATATTGAACTCGTAGAATGCAGTATTTTAGCTGCACATGGTGGTGCATGCTTGCAATCCCAGTACTTGGAAGGTGGAGACAGGAGGATCACAGGTTTGTGGCCAGCCTTAGCTACTTAGTGAGGCCTTCCACAAATTAGTGAGATCCTGTTTCAAAATAAAAAATTAAAAATATGGCTGGAAGTGTAGCACAGAAATAGGATGCCTCTGGGTTCAATCCCTAGTACAACACACACACACACACACACACACACACACACACACACGCGCGCGCGCGCGCAATTTTTTTTTTTTTGTAGTACTGGGGGTGGAACCCAGAGGTTTTCTACCTCCGGGCTATACTCCCAGACCTTTTTTATATTTTATTTGGAAACAGGGTCTCATTAAGTTGCTGAGAGCCTCACTAAGTAGCTAAGGCTGGCTTCGGACCCGTGCAATCCTCCTTTCTCAGCCTCCCAAGCGCGGGGATTACAAGCGTGCGTCACCACGCCTGGCTCACACATGCAATTTTAACCAATGCAAGATCTATTATTGTTACTGTGTCTTCAGACAGTGCAAAGCACAGAGACACAAGGAAGGAGCTGACTCAAAAGTCAGGCCAAGTAGTAGCTTTCCCAGTTGCAACTGGCTCCTCCCTCCCCCCATCCAACACACACACACACACACACACACACACACACACACACACACACGCACACACCCTGAATGACATATGTACTGATGAAAATGAATACTATTGCAATAAGTATACACATCAAATAATGTAAAGCAGGTCAACACCTGGTAGATGAAATTCCATTACAAATCAGGAGACCTATTTGGCAGGGAAAGGTGACTGTCAGGGTTCTCAGTATTTAAAGATAGGGTGAAAAGAACAGACCTGGAAAACAATCATGCCACCCTCCTGTCAGAACTGCTGATTGTTGGGTCGTGAACCACACAAGCCCAGAAGCATCTGCCAAAGGTTTCAGACAGCTGTGCAAGCACACTGTGCCATTTGTTCAGCTGTTTTGAAGTGAGAGAGGCACATATTCCCAGAGTTCCACCAAGTAGGCTTCTTTCTCAATTCAGAGCAATGTGATTAGAATGCAAATTCTTTTTTATTAGTTGTGATTTTGTCACACTGAATATATATTTACTTGAATGAATGCAGCTGCCACCTAGTTTTTGCAACTAATGGGGGTATGGGAAAAACCATGCCACATTTCAAAATGGGTGATGGTGAAATGAAAAGAAGTCATTCTTTCATTTAGAAAATGAAAGAATTGCTGCTTAGAGAAGTAGGTGTCGATTCACTTGGCAACTCAAAATGTCTTGAGTATAATTTGTCAAAATTCTATCACCTTCTTTCCTTTCTTGCATATGAGTATCACAATTTTAAGAAAAAATGCTTTAATGGGGGAATATCAGATTGTAGCAAAACCAGCTCACCTAGGGTATGAGAACAGTTATTATGTTCTAGAAATGAATTCATTGGATTGGTTAAAAAATATGAAAGGCTTACTTCCACCAAAGGAGGAAAAAAATAAAAAAGATAATAAAGGCTTTTTATTAACTGATCTTTGTTGCCATTCATATTTTTTATAAAAGCTCTGCATGTGAGAACTAATTACATTAGTTAGGTTGGGTAACAAGCTATTAATTTTATGCTTCAAAGTTATTAATCACCTATCTGTATACAGTTCACAGGCAAATGAATGGACTTAATCCCCATATCAAAATACAAACCAAGCAAATAATCCCATGTTTCATGACTTTTAAACTTAATTATCTCCTTGGCAATAGTTTACCAGAAGCCAGATCTACAACTGCCACTTTAGTAAAGAGTCTCTGGCAGTTTATATTAGAAGCCTGCTCAAGTGGATTTAATCTTGATTTAATAGTCACTCCTCTTCAGACCACATAGAAAAGGTCACCAAGGAAAAGCAGTTTTTCCAAGTAATTCAAATAGATTGAGTAACAATTTCCTCTTCCAATGACCACTTATATGCAGAGAAAGTTTCCTATTTAATGTGATAGATGGCTAGCATTTGCAAATTTAAACAATTCAGTAGAGAAAATAAGATATTTATTAACATGCTAAAATTTAATGTTAAATTTTTTTAAAGATTTCTCTTATTTTGGTTGGTTTTGACTAATTCTTCAGGATGAAATATAACATTTAATTCTAAAGCAGCAATTTCATATAAATGTTGATTTTTAGCTCCTAATTACCAAAGAACATTTTATTTAAAAAAAACACTACCCCAGAATAATAACTACAGTAAATGGGTTATTGCCATCAATCATGATGCTTAACTGCATTTTACAGTCTGTGCTCTGACAAGAGCAAAGAGGAGGTTAGTGTATCAATAACCCCAGGAGAAATTTATAATGATTTATTTTTTCTGACTTATTAAAAGCCTAGTCATGGCTCCAAGGTCTCTGGATACTCATAAAATCAGGAAAATGTTACCATAAAATTAAGAAATTATACTAAAATCCTCATACAGAAAGTAATTTCAACAAGATACAAACCACTGGAAATTGCTTATATAATATTTATATTTCAAGTAAAAACTCTGATTAGGTAAAATATGTCAACCTAATAAGCTACATTGAAGCTCAATTTTTGCTTTAATTGCAATATAACATAATTCACTTATGAAATCATTTACTTTCCTTTTAAATTCATCTTGAAATAATGTGTAAGTCAAGATATTTCTTACTATATGATTCTTTTTGAAATTTTCTGATTTTAAGTTTAAACAAATTAGTTTAGAGTAAAACTAATCAACAATTGACGAAGTGACATATTTGATAACTATCAGACAATAAAAAGCAAAGTAGAATGTACATGTTCAGAAATTATTCTTAGAATATAATTCAATAATATTATTATTTTTGTATTTTTACTTTAAATAAATTTAAGAGCTATTTGAACTATGTTTTAGCATAAAAAACTATATCATGAGAACGATAACTTATTAAAATTCCCTTTCATGCCATTCTTTCAATCACAAAATACATGGAAAAGTTTATTATGTTTTTATGAAAATACTTGTGGAGTGTTATAGCTGGGTTATATCCATTATAGTCTTTTGATGAGCCTTCATACTGATTTTCCTAGTGGTTGTACTAATTTACAAAAATCCCCCAGCAGTGTATAAGCATCCCTTTTCCCCTGAACCCTCAGCAGCATTTATTATTGTTCAAAGCCTTAATGATTGTAATGGGGGTTAGATATGAATTTATTACTTTGAATCTTGCTAAGTTGTATAAGTACATTGCACCAATAAAGTTCTAAACAAATACTATGGAAGTTATTACAAATAACTGAATTAAAATAAAAGCTTGAGTAAAAAAAATAAAATATGTTGATTAAACACTACATTAATACTAAAGGCCATACAATTTTATTTCTTCCTAGTTAAGAAATAACAATTTTATATCATTTGTTCCTAATATAACATATAAGCCAAATACTATCTGATAAAAAAAAATAAGTGTTTTTTTTTTTCTTTTGGAAAAAAGATTTCCTATGTTTAAGAATAGTCAATACATTTGTGCAAATTAAATTTTATTAAATTAAGAACTTTCTAATTATTCTTAAGAGAACAGGTGTTCAATGGATGTTTTTGGCAGCACTTTGTCACGGTGAAAAGCCGAAACCAAGCTACTAATATTGGGCTGGTTAAGTAAATAATGCTTCATATCCATACAATGAATAATAGGTTTCTGGGTTTATTTTTCAAGGATAATTACTCAATACATATTGTTAAATAAAAATAGCTAGCATAAGTACTCATTACATATTGTTAAGTGAAAATAATAAGTTACAAAATAGTATAAAAGTTATGTTCAATTTCAAATTTTTTATAGAAAAAAATATAAAAGCTGTTTACAAAAATATTAAATGTGGTTTTCTCTGGGTAGTAGGATCAAGGGTGATTTTCAGCTTTTATACTTTTTGACATTGTGCGTTCTATTATAAAATGCATTAGTTTATAGTCACAAAATATCATTTAATATTTGTGCATGTGAACTTCTAAGTATCAAATAAAATAAAACTGAAAAGAAGTAAAATAAGACAGCTTCTGGGAGTAAAAATATCACTAACACAACATTTTAAAGAGGGTTTCTAGGCAAGGGATTCTCTTGCTGTCCATTTGCTATTAGTGTTTGGAGGGACTAACCAGGATACAGGGCGCTGCATGAAGGGATCTCATATACTTGAGTTTCCTGGTTTCTAGTCTCCTTTCCTTATCATTTGTGGCTGACATCAAGGTGAACATAATAAAGATGGAATTTCAATTCATATTACCACTATCATATTACACCTTACTGTGGTTCTTATACTCAATATGAAATATACTTTAATGTGGTAGTTGCACAGCTGAAATGAATGAAAATCCAGTAAGTGTATTTATTCACCTGGTCCATGCTAACATCTACCTCGGTGATTTTACACATAAGTTTTCTAAAAGAAAGAAGTATG
Source organism: Muscardinus avellanarius (assembly GCF_963383645.1). Classification (NCBI taxonomy): domain Eukaryota; kingdom Metazoa; phylum Chordata; class Mammalia; order Rodentia; family Gliridae; genus Muscardinus; species Muscardinus avellanarius. Next base: position 62,421,945 of record NC_137795.1, on the reverse strand, counting down.
AGATTGTTAGCTTTTCCACTTTATTTGGTGTGAATCCTTTTAACAAAAATCCTATCTAGCTCTTATTCACTATTTAAATAAAAGGTCTATAAGGCTATTAGCTAACATAAAAAGCCGATTTAATAAAAACTAATTTGGCATTAATGAACATAGCAACTTAGAGTCTCCACTATGTGCCAAGCATTGTTCTAAAAGTACTCTTTGTGTTACAAGTCGATGATTCCTCAAAGCAAGCTGTATAGCCAGCGTTCTTCTCATCCCTCATTCTGCCCATGGGGAAAGTAAGGCTCAAAGAGTTAGTAAGTCTTTTCCCAGGGTCACATACCTAAAAAGTGACAGTGAGGTGTTACACCCAGATATTCTGGCTCCAGAGCACTTGAGTTTTGATTTAGGTTTAAAAATGACCTAATTAGCTTTTAATTTTAGAATAGTTTCAGATCTGTAGAAAAATTGAAAAAAAAGGTACAGTTTGTGTTTCCACCTCACTCGGTTTTCTTTCTTGTTAACGTCTAACATCATGGTTAAATTTATTACAACTAAGGAATCCACCTTAGTGTCTTTTTAGCAAATAAACACTGCACTTTGCTTGAATTTCACTAGACTTTATCCCCTAATGCGCTTTTTCTGTTACAGGAGTCCATCCAGGAGACTGAATTACAATGAATTGTCACGTGTCCTTAGCTGCTTCAGGGCTGTGATGGTTTCTCCGACTTTCCTGACTTAGGAGGTTATGATGCCGATAGTTTTGAGAAGTACCACTCATGCTTCTGGTCAAATGTACTTTGATTTGGTTTCAGGTGGTGAATTTTTCATGATTAGACTGTGCTTATAGTTTTGGGAGGAAGAATCACAGAGGCAAAGTGCTATTCTTGGTATATCATGTCAAGGGCACCTGTTACCATAATGACTTATCAATGATGGAGCTAGTCTTGAAGACCTGGCTCAAGATGTCTGCCTGGTGTCTCCTTTAGTATGACTATCCTCCCCTGCACCCACCATTTGTCACATTCTGTGTTATAGGACACAGTTTCTAATCCAAGTCTACTCAAAAGGTGAAGGGTGGCAGAGGGCTAAGCTTCACCCACTTGAGAGGGGGTGGAGTGTCTATATAAATTACTTTAAACTATTTTGAGTGATGGCTTCTAATCCATTATTATATGCTGCATCTTGTATTTTATTCTTTTTTTTTTACTATTTCACTACTAATTTATGATAATGTAAGACAATTCTTAACTAATTCCCTGCTTTTCTAAGGCCCCCAAAACATGTTAGAACTAAATGTGACAACAGATAAATTGGTTTTAAAATATTTTCCACTGATCACTGTAGAGTTGTCATGAAGTGACTAATTAGAAATCAGTTTTTCTCAGAAGCATTCTGTAAAGAACTTACCAGAAATATCCGTTCAAGTTGATCCTGAATGTCTTTCATTCCTGGAAAAGCAGCAACTCCTTGGATCATCTCAACAAAGATGCAGCCCACCCCCCTGAAAGGAGAATAAATAATTGTTATAAAAGATTTAGTACTTTCTGCTCAGAAAAAGAAATCTGCAATTAAGTTATCTACTTCATAGAAAAGCAATGAATACATTTTTTGTACTAAGAATTAAATTCAGGGGCACTTTACCACTGAGCTCCATCCCCAGCCCTTTTTTTTTTTTTTTTTTTTTTTTTGAGACAGGGTCTTGCTAAATTGCTGAGGCTGGTTTAGTTTAGAACTTGTAATTGTCCTGCTTATCCTTCTAAGTAGCTGGGAATACAAGTATGCAATGTTGTGCCTGGCATAAATAATACTTTTAATGAGCACCAAGAGCCATGCATACCCATACTATGGCTCTCCTTCCCCACCTGTCTATTGCTCAGAAAGGTTTCTAAATAGACATGGGGGCTGGTTATGGTGGCACATGCCTTTAATCCCAGTACTTAGGAAACTGAGATAGGAGGATTACAGATTTGATGCCAATTTTAGCAACTTAACAAGATCTTCAGCAATTTAATGAGATTCTGTTTCAAAATAAAAATAAAAGAGCTGGCAGTAATAGCTTGAAGGAGAATGTTCCTGAGATCCACCTCCAGTACCAATCAACTAATTAACCAGCCAACCAACCAACAAAAAAATAGATCAGATACATTGGCTCAGAAAACAGTGCAAACCAGTAAATTGTAGGCATTGGTGGCTTCCTCTTATTTACAGGACATAGTTGGGAAAGTCTCGGGTCTGTCACCTAAAAGCCTCCACAGTCCAGTTCTAACATCCTCCCCTCAATGTATTTCACAAAATCATGATATACTATAGTCTGGGGCTGTCCAGTGGTTCTCAATCCTCTTTGCATCAGCATCATCTGGGGACTTTTAAAGACTGCAAATTTGCTGGCCACAAACCCCAGAAGCCTTGCCCAGGAACTGACTTGAGCTGCTGGGATGGTTTAGGGCACAATTACTGAGGACTGCTGAGCCAGCTTGATCTAGGGCCAAGTGTAAACTATAGAACTTGGCTCAAATTACTTTACTACCCTCCCTTTTCACCTATTTGCTCTTGATATCTAAATTAAGTTCAACCTCTAGAATGCCAACTTCTCCATGAAGTCTTCCATGAACTTTTCAGCAGACAGATTAGCCCTGTTTATGAGTTAACTGGAAAAGCCCTTAATGTATTGGCTATCTCCTATGCTTAACCTCCTCTCCCTTCCTCTACATGCCATGCTCACAGTTCCTATCTTGCAAGGAGTATAGCATATCAGAGGACTTTGCTTTCCAGACTGCAGCAGCCCACACCTAAGCCAAAAGAAATGACCAGAGGAGAGACAGAGAGACAGACACTTGGAAAACAAGCTACATGGAGCAAGATGGTCAGAAACATATGTTGATGGGCAGATAACTTTAATGTCAGAGAAATAGCATGAACAGGCACACATTTCTGCACATGAAGTCACCTGAACTCATCTTCTGATAACCCAGTGTTTTTGCTAGTGCTAGATCTCTTTACCTCCTAGCAATTCTCCATGTTTATTTTTTAATGGCTCTGTCTTTAAAAAGTTTGTTTCCCACAAGTATCCTAATAAAAATCAGAAATATATTAGGACATTTGTTCTCCTCCTGTACTCATATTTATTTTAAAGCAAACAAACCTTTGTGTCATTAACTTATTTCAGAACCTTGTGACCTACTTCTCTATAGCTTTTCTAGTCATTATCACAGTTGTATATAAACAGTGTTTGGAATTAAAGTAATACATTTGCAGAAAGGCATTTCCTATCATACCATATAATTTTGGTTGAAATGAAGCAAAAACATACTTGTACAGAGTGCCAAAATGACTAAAATTAAACATGCCCTACTTTGTATCATAAAATAATTTCATTTTAAGTTATACACAATTAGTTTCAAGTCAGTGTTCTAAATAGACAGGTTTAATACAAGTTGTTTACATTTTGGATTTGAGAGACAGCAAAGGTATGGAGAGAATTACAAAATTAGAATAATAAAATGTGATGGCATGTCTATAAATACTAGAGTTTCAGATGTCTGATTAAGTCTACTTAATGTTCCAGTATGGTCATCCCAGTGCTTGGGAGGCTGAGACAGGAGGATATCAGGTTCAAGGACAACCTCATCAATAAAGCAAGACTCTTAACAACCAAATGAAACACTCATTTAAAAAAAAAAAAAAACTAGGGCTGAGAATGTATCTCAAAGATAAAATGCCTCTGGTTTCAATCCTGAGTAGAGTACCACAAGAATAACTATGTACAAAAAATAAAATTCTGGTATGGTGGTTTTCTAAATTTTTCTACTAAGTACAAAATTATAAGACTACTGTCCTTCATTTCTATTGTCTCCTTATTAAAAGTTACATAAAACATCCTGGGTCTTAAAGACCTGAACTTCCTTTTTTCCCATTCAGAAGAGGCTCTCAATTGTAGAAGACCTTTCCTATCACAGGCTGCAACTCTGAGTGTAAAGACCCTCAGCAGACAATACAGTTGGCTGGGGAGATAACTGTCATACTTCAGGACTGCACATGGAGTATCTTCCACCACTGCTTGTTCTTAGTCTATATCATCTCCAGAGTAAAATACTTAACAGGATTGCAAGATCAATCTACAATGCAATTCTATTCAGTTGGAATAAGATGATATCATTTCTCCATGGGATCTTAACTGCTTGGCTGGCTAAGGGATTTAGACTTTCATTTCTAATGGATACTTCCTACCTATGATATCATCTTTTCAAAGATGCTTGAGGGTGTACTAATGAAGCTGAGAACTAAATGTAAAGACAAAAATATAATACACAAGAAAATAAAACAGCCTATCAGCATAATAATAAAGCAAAATTCTTTATTATTGGAGATGCCTTATTGCCAAATGGTGGTAAAAGTCTTTCAATTTAATAGGAAGAGACTATTGCCTGCTTTCCTTTCCACCCCCGTCCTACCTTCCACTAGCCCTGTGCTCACTCTCTCAGTAGATGAAGCTGACTGCACAGAGTGGTTTACTGAGAATGAATTTATCCACTTAAGTACTATACTTATGATCTATGATCTTGAATTAGTAGGAAATGTCTAATTTGTGGCTCTTTTTAGAATTTGAATAACTACATAATTATCACCCACTTAGTCTAAATTTTTCAAGAGTAAGAATTGGTCACAAAAGCTTATCATTAAAGGTACCACAGAATTCAATTAGTTCAAACCTTACTTTTAGGATCAGTTAACTGGTAAAATGATGTATAAAATATCCACTCCTGTTCTCAAACATCATTTGATTCTTTTGAACTCAGATTTTTCTATTTAACATGCATTACAGGTGCATGAGTGATTTGGTGTGTGTGTGTGTGTGTGTGTGTGTGTGTGTGTGTGTGTGTCTCAAAATGAGAGTCTAAGCAAAATTGACAAGTCTTTGTCAGGACAAATAGAGACAGATGTTCCTTTGGACCTGAATGTCGCACAATTTGGAATTTTTTTTGGGGGGGGAAAACATTGCAAAATTATGAATAAAAACTTAAGTACAAAAATGAATGTAGAGACTTGAGGGAAGATGGCAACTGAGAAAAGCAGCGTTTTAGAATCCTGCTAAAACTCGATCCCTGTTGCCACAAAATCAGCGCTTTTCATAGCCAGAAAATATCATTAGCAGAGAAATAAAAAATGTAAACACAAGGGACAGAGAAAAAAAAAGACTAGAAGAACAACCAGAGACCAGAAATCAAGCCTGCAATGCGGCAGCGGAGCAAGCCAGCACCATCTTCCTTCACAGCACCAGGATCCAGAGAGGAAAGGTAAACAAGGAACTGAAGTGAGCAGCTGAGGATCATTTGGGTGTAATTCAGCAGTTCTTTCAGTGCAAAAAACGCCTAAAACTACTAGTGGTCAAGCTCATCACGCCTTCCATGGACTCAGAACGGAACTCAAAACCAAAAAAGAAATACGCCAGCCTCACAGCCGAGGGCGTGGTGGCAGTGCCATATTTCCAGCAGCTACAGCAAGTTCACCGCACCTCGCCACAGCTCCAGATCTGCGCGCTAATTGCGGCCCCTAAAGGAGAAATCCCTGTACTGCACTCTCGGGGACTTTGATAATCTCATTGGGTCGGATATTTTGCAGTACAACCCAGTGAAGGAGTAGCAGTGTCAGAGATACCACACCCTAGCCGCAGCTCCCTGTGGGAAAACACCCAGCCCGGCACCCCACCGTCTTGTGTAGCCTCAATTAACTTCCTGGGTATGAGACTTTGAGATACAACCCAGTAAAGGAGTAGTGGCGGCAGAGATTACAACAGACTCGAGATACAGAGCAACCTAAATGAAGTTGTAGTGACCCAGGGAAGGCACAAAATTCTGACATCATGGGAAAGAGGAACAACAATTACAGCAATGAATGCCCACAACCCCACAACCTCAGAACCTGATAACACAGAAATCCAGAGATCTCTAGAAGATCAAATCAGGAAAATAACTGTAGAAATAATAGAGGTGTTTCGAAAAGAATTCAGAGAGAGCCAAAAAGAGATAAAGAATGCTATTAATGAAGTAAAGTCCTCAATTCAAAGTACAAACAACCGATTAGACCACATGGAGAATAGAATCTCGCTCTTAGAAGATGATCACTCCAAAAACGAATGCATAGTTTCTAAATTAGAAAAAAAATCTGACAGCAGGCATATGACATTGAAGAAATATGGGCCCATTTTAAGAGAGCTAACCTAAGAATAATTGGATTAGAGGAGGGAAAAGAAGGTGAAACCAAAGGGATCAATAATCTCTTCAAAGAAATAATAGCAGAAAATTTTCCAAACATAGAGAAAGAGGTCGATACACAGGTCCAGGAAACTTATAGAACTCCCTTTAGACAGAATCAGAGAAGAGGATCCCCACGCCACATAATTGTCAAAATGACCAATGTGGAAGCCAAGCAGAGAATCTTAAAGGCAACAAAAACAAAGGGCCAAGTGACATTCAGAGGCAAACCAATGAGAATCACTCTAAACTTCCCAAACCAAGTCATGAGAACCAGAAGGTCTCGGAGTAACATATTCCAAACTGAAAGAAAACAACTTCCAGCCAAAAATTTCCTACCCAGCAAAACTTTCTATCAAATTAGATGGGGAAATAAGAAGCTTCCATGACAAACAGAAACTGAAGGAATTTATGTCTTCAAAACCAGCGCTAGAGAAAATACTCAAAGAGATTAACTACAAAGAAGAAATAGGTAATACACACCAGAACCAGAGAAACAAGATTTTCCATCCAGCAGACAACTAAGCAAAGAAGAATATATTCATGTGTTTATAAGTTAAAATCTTTGGAGATTCATTATTTATTTCAGTCTTTTACCTATTTCTAAATTGTATTTCTAAATTGTACTGTTTGCTTTTATTGTTGCTAATTTTTAGGATTTCTATTTGAAATATTAATTAATACCTTCAGAAAGAGCATTTGGAAATATTTTATCCCATTCTATCAGTAACTTTTAACTCTGTTTACATTGTACAATATTTTTTTTTAGGAAGTTTGTTTATTCTTTTGTTGCCTGTGCCTTTGAAATCATATCCAAGAAATCACTGCCAATTACAATGTTGTGAAGTGTCATGATCCAGGTTTTCTTCTAAAAGTTTATAGTCTTAAGATTTACATTTAGGTCTTTTATCTAGTTTGAGTTAATATTTGTATATGGTGTTAGATAAGGGTCCAATCTCATTATTTTTCATGTAATTATTATCTTTTAACTATTTAGTGAAAAGATTACTATTTCCTTCACCAAATGTTCTTGGAAACTTTGTCAAAAATAACTTGACCATATATGGAAGAATTTATTTCTAGGCTTTTTATTTTACTCCACTGGTTTATATATCTGCCTTTATAGCAGTACTACACTATTTCAATTATTGTAGCTCTATAAGGTTTGAAATCAGAAAATGTACATCTACTAGCTTTATTCTTTTTCGAGAGTGTTTTGGGTATTTAGAGTTCATATTTCTTGTTAGGATAGACTTTTTCTGAAAAAAAAAAAATAAATGTATGATAGTTTTACCTTAAAAAAAGAAAAAGATATCCTCTGGTAAGAAAGCAAGCAAAAAGAAATACTGAAATGTTATCTTTAAGTGATCAAAAGTTTGATATCAGACAGATGAATCTGTTATGTGAGGCTATCATTGTTAATTTTGGATAAATTGCTATAATATTAGATGTCAACCACTAAGCCAAGCATGGGAAGGAGAGATGGGGAGGGAATGGGGTGGGGATTGGGTAGGGGCTAACTGGGCGATGTGTGCATGTATGTCAACACAAGTTTTTATCCCATTATGATGTATGAATACAGTGCACCAATAAAAAAATAAACAAAAATGAATGTAGAATAAGAAAATTAATAAAAATAAATCATCGTTTTAAAAAGCTAATGTATACAATAATCTAAAATTTGGAAAAATAATTATCATTAATTATTAACTATCTGAAAAACCTCTTTGACACTTTTTGTTCTGCAATTCTAACAATCTCACATCCCTGCCTTTTTGTGCTGGAGATTGAACCAAGAGCTTTGCTAAGCCCGCACCCCACTGCAAAGCACATCCCAAGCCCAGAATATTCTTTTCTATAAAGGGATTTGTTTGCAATTCTCTTTTATTTCATTTTTCTTTTCTTTTCTCTCTTCTCTTTTTCTGGTTTTGATTATTTTTGTCTAATACTTCTCTCATTACAGGTAAGATCATATAAATATTTAGGACTGTTGTCAATTTGGGGAAAACCTTTAACAATTTTCTTTCAGGCTTCAGACACTATAAATGCAGCAGCTCTTGTGTATCTTGCTTTATACATTTCCAGAGAAGCTGCTGGCAGAGCATGGTAGGACACTTTAGCTCAAAGTGAGGGCTAGGAAGGATTTATACAACTCAAGGCTAGAAGGGTGAGAATTCCAACTGGTAAAATATGTGGTGATATATTGAGGGTATTCCAGGTATAAAAGTCAGAATCCAACGAGGAATCTCAACAAGCTTCTACATGGAAGAATGAAAGAAAGGGCAAAAAGATCAGGCTATATTCCATGATAAGCAGTTTGTGTTTTACTCCTAAGACAGAAGGTTGGATTTTTTTTCTGCATCCCTCCCTCATGGAAGAGGAGGCTCACCAGCTAAATGTACTCTGGACAACCCAATTTATGCTGACTAAGGAATAAAATGGCTCTGGGAGTGGTGCTGCACACCTGTAATCCCTGTTCTTGAGAGGCTGAGACAGGAGGATCCATTATTCAAAGCCAACCTCAGCGACTCAGTGAGACCATGTTTCAAAATAAAATGAATAGATAAAATGGGCTGGGTATGTAGCTCAGAGGTAGAAGGCCTCTGAGTTCAATCTCCACAACACACACACACACACACACACACACACAAAAGAGGAAGGGAGGAAGGAAGGGAAGGGAGAGGAGAGGAAGGGAGAAAAGGAGAGGTGAAAAGTAGAGAGAGGGAGGGAGGGAGGGAAGAAGAAAACGGCTTTCAAGACAGAAGCAATTACAACCACTAGTTGTAAAGCCACCTTGGTCTTTCACGGTATTGGCAGCAGATGAATAAAACCAGGAGTAGTGTAAGCCCTTCCTCTACTGGCAGGAGGGCTGAGCATTTAACTGTGCCCAGGGGTCTACAAATTAGCACCAACAGACCAAATCCCACCCATTGCCTGTATCCATATGGGCCATGAGGCAAGAATGGCCTTGAATGTTTTTGTGTGGTGGCACAGACATGCTTGTAATCCCCTCCCTTGGGAGGCAGAGACAGGAGGATCACTCTGGTTCGAAGCCAGCCTCGCTGGCTTAAGAGACCCTGTTTCCAAATAAAAAAAGTATAAAATAGGTCTGGGAGTGTAGCCCAGAGGTAGAGAGTTTCCAGGAACCCCAGTACCACCAGGAAAAAAAATTAATGTATACATAGAGCATTTGTTGTTTATAACATGATGTACTGATGTATGCGTGCATTGTGCAATGTTAAAAATATGGCTAGTTAATATCTGCATCATCTCATATGGTCATTTTAGTGGTGAGAACACTTGACATCCAATCTTAGCAATTTTCAAAAATATAATATGCACAATACACCTCTAGAAATTATGCCTCCTAATTATAGCTTTATGCCCTTTGACAAACATTGATTGGTGGAAGATGAATTGTGTGTGTGTGTGTGTGTGTGTGTGTGTGTGTGTGTGTGTGTGTGGGTGGTACTGGGGGGAAGACGGATATTTTATTCTTTAAGTTGTTTTTATAAACTAGGAAAATAAACTGGAGGAAAATAGGTATGGTGATTTTTTTTTTAATAAGGATGTTTCCACAACCAGTTGTAAAAAAGTTTCTTGTTCAAATACAGTTAGTGAGTGGATTTGCATAATAAAGGCAGAAGAAGAAGTCTCTACATATGTAAACATCTTTTTTGTGTGTGGTATTTGGGGTTAAGATTGAACTCAGAGGCAGTCTACCTGTGAACTACATCTCCAACACTATTTTACTTTTTAAAAATTTGAAACAGGAAGTCCCTAATTTGTTGAGGCTAGTCTCAAACCTGAAATCCTCCTGTCTCAGCCTCCAAGTACTGAGATTACTAAAAGCATGGGCCACCACACCTAGCCTTATATAAAATTTTTTAAAAAAGGTTTTAATCTGTTTTTAGAAAATAGAAGGAAGTATCTTATTTCTTAGAATTACTACCTTTTATTTTTATAAACATTAGGGAATTTTGTCTATCTAACTGAATTTTATAAATGTAATGTAGCTGAGGCTGGCTGCAAACCTATGATACTCCTGTCTCAACATCCCAAGTACTGGAATTACAAATCTGTGCCACCACACATGGTGAGAATTATTTCTAATATATTTGCAACATTATTTTTAAAAAAGTAAAATGAAGGAAGATCAGCATTTCCAGGGTCAGGGATTAGTTATAATAAGTAGAAAACCCAAGTATTTCTAGTTTTCCCTGTATAAGTGGGAGAAAATCAAAATAAAGCTTTTGTGCCTTTTTTAATTTTTTTAAATTTTTTTGGTGGTACTGGGATTCCTGGAAACCCTTCTACCTCCAGGTTACATTCCCAGACCTATTTTTATATATTTTTTATTTGGAAACAGGGTCTCTTAAGCCAGCAAGGCTGGCTTCAAACCAGCGTGATCCTCCTGTCTCGGCCTCCCAAGCCCGGGGTACAAGCGTGCGCAACCACGCCCGGCACTTTTGTGCCTTTTGATGATCTTTTTCTTAGATGCTATGAGTGATCTAGAATTGCAGGCTCAGGATGTGGAATGTCTTCTGGGGTTTGACCTAAAGAAGCTTGGGCAACAAAATAATTAAAGATCAATTAATCTTGGTATGAAGATATTTGCAAGCTGACATACACACTCTAGGGCAAAGAAATTGAAGAGGAAAAAATGATTTAAACTATTATACTTGGGGCAATGCAGGGGGTAGAATTCATAGAAAAAAACAAAATTCATACAGAAGGAATAAGGTTTTTTTCTTCAACAGAAGAGAACAAGTAAGTTAATGCTACATCTTCAGGAAGTCTGATCTCTCAAACTGGGTTAGCATCCCGTCCCTAAACCTCATGCCCTCTATTATACTTTCTACTACTATAATTTATTTACTTGCTTACTTTTTTTTTTTTTTTTGGTGGTACTGGGGGTGGAACCCAGGGGCTTTCCACCTCCAGGCTATACTCCCAGACCTATTTTATATTTTTTATTGGGAAATAGGTTCTCACTAAGTAGCTGAGAGACTCACTAAGTAGCTGAGGCTGGCTTCAAACCTGTGCGATCCTCCTGTCTCAGCCTCCCAAGCGCAGGGATTAAAAGCGTGCACCACCATATCCGGCTATTTACTTACTTTCAGTGGATTAGCTACCATCATCTTTTTTATAACGAAAATTTCGTTTTTAAGATTTGTTTGTTTATTTTTGTGGTACTGGGAATTGAACCCAAGGTATATTCTACCCCAGCTCTTTTTATATTTTGTTTTGAAACATGATCTCACTAGTTTCCTGAGAGTCTAAGTTCCTGAGGCTCTCCTCAAACCTGCAATCCTCCAGTCTCAGCCTCCCAAGTATTGGGATTTCAGGTGTATGCCACCATATCCTGACTTTTGAAGATATAGTCCAAATGAGTAAAAAGAGTTATGGCAATATGGCCACACTACAGGGCCTGGATGAAACAGAGTAAAGTCATTAAAGTCACCAGCTAATACATAGCCTAAAATATTTGTTTACTAAAATCCTGCTGAGATTTCACAGTGCAAGGTGACTTTATATCCTTTAACTAAAATAGAGATTAATTATACCCATCAGCATGCATACTCAAAAGCCTATCTACCTTCAACACATTATATTTCAAGTGAAACATACTCAGTCAATTTTCTCATGAAGACATTATTGTTACATGCAACATGGTGATTAACCAAGTAAATGACTGTCCTGTTTAAAGAAGTATAAAATAGGACCTAGATATCACTATGTAGTAGAGAGTAATCTAATCTTAGTCGTGACTAAAACATAAAAAATTTAACAAAACATTGTTCTCCTTCCCTAATTCTCAGTGCAAATGTCTGGTTTAATCACAGTAGTAGAGAAAGACTTTGATATTTTTAAATATGGTACAATTAAAATCTTAAGACCAACATACTATAGTTTCTAATTTCATCTATTTGTTAGCAAAGTTTTCAGATTTCTTAGAACAGAGAGCTTTAAGCCAAAAGTGACAATTTTACTCTCAAATGGCAGTATTTATCCACAAAGCCCAGGAGGAGTCAAGACACAGCACAGCCTGTGCATTCCCCTACCTGTGGTGGGGACAGCCACCCACCCTTAGCTAGCATCTTCTGTCACAGCAGGAGAGGCTTGCCCCTTCTCATACCAACCTCCCTAACAGAAGGTTAGAGGAGACCTCTACTCAAGTTCAAAGGATTATTCAGCACCATTAAGAACCATCTGCATTGTCAAACATTTGGAAAGAGGGCTGCAGATGAAGATACTGTCAGCCTGCTTCTGACAGGAAGCAAGCAGGTGAGCAGAACTGTGGCTCAGTGCAAGTTCATTCATTTGCCTTTTTCTTTTCAATGTTGTGCTGGCACCAGTAATTTCCTCAAAGCCCATGTGTCCATCTAAGAAGGCATCCAAAGCAGTGCTTCTTCCAGCTGAGGTGCATGCTGGTCACACAAAACTCTTGTTAGAATCTGGGCTTTGATTACTAGGTGGGGGCTGGCGGTCTAAGACCTTGCTTCTCTCTCAAGCTTTCCAGAAATGTTCAACCTACTGAAGAGCAAGAATCTAAAGAAATCTAGAAGATTCTGCTGTTTAAGTCATTTTTAGGGCTCAGTTTAATTCTTTAAACATGTATTCAATCTCTGTCCAAAGGAACAAAGAAACAGTAGATCAGTAAAATAAGAGTAAATGTGAAACACAATTTGAATTTAACACTCAGGGATGTAATACTAACTCAGAAGACTTCCATGTTAATTAACCTAGTAGGTAATTTTATTGAGCCATGGTTCACTGAAATACACCATTCTGCAACAAAAGCTAGGGCTAATTGATGAACTAGGGAAGCCGTATTATTTTTCTCACTTTTATCTATATATGTTTATAAAATAGACTGAAGATTTTTATTCCCTAGGACATTGGCTTCTAAAAGAACAAAATATAACCTGTAAGAAAATTTATTTATAACAGATGTGATCTTTTCATTCTGGCATTCACAGTATTTGAAAAGTGAAAGATTAAAAAATTACATTCCACCATGCCCTTGGTGACTACCAAAGGGACTGAATTGATTAAACTGTCACTCATCATTTACTGTGGTTAGTGCTTCATTAGGCACCGATAGGCACAATATATCTTAGTCAAATATTTCTTTGGAGTCCTTAGCTTTCAAGGCTTGAAAACAAAAACCTAGATTGTGAGTTAAAACTCCTCTTAGAATATAGATGATACAAAACAATAAAGTTTTTACATAAGAAGAAAATTTAAGGTCATTTCTTGAACTATTAAACAAAAGGATTTCTCTGCCAACTTGGAGGAGTAGCCCCTGGATTAAATCCCTAGAACCAAAAAATAAAAATAAAAAAATTAAAACACCCAGAACTATTTCTCTAAGAAGGTGTAATTACAAATAAGCATATCAGCATAAAAGTTATACAAAAGTAAAGATGGAAGTACAGAGAGTTGATATAGTTAAGAAGAGTCCAGTCCTAGACAAGCCTTCTGGGAGGCCCCAGACACACATGTATAAGGAGACCAACAAGGAGATCAAGAAGCCCAACCACGTAAAGTACCAACTAGCAAAAATGCTCCTCAAGATTTATTGGTTAATGTTTGCTCATACACCTTAAATAGTATGTGTGTGTATGTTTTATCAATAGTATTTTTAAATGAATTAAAAAAGCTATGTCTTTGCTTTCTGGTCCTATTACCTAAGCCACATACCCAGGACTCACCTGAAATCCTTTCCTTTCCTTCACTATGCCCATCCAGTCAAGTCATCATACCCTACGTATTTCTAAATATTTCTCCATTCTGTTCTCTGACCACTCCTCCCACTTCCTCCTTTCCTTCCCTTTTCTCTGTTTCCAAAACTCCATCCATCCCTATACACACATATCAGTTGTTTTACCTTCTTGTGATATCTTTATCTATGGCATGAACCATGCATCCGTCAACCCAAGCACTGTCAGCTTAGGATTCCCCTTTTCAAGGCAGGCTGGGTAATTACTACTGGGTGAAGTCTCCTTTGACACCCACTTTTCCTTAACAATCCACCAAGGATAAAATTTACCTCCACTTGAGAGCTACCCACTCTACCAACTGGATATTTATGTTCTAGCTCATCACATTGCCTTTCCTTCTAACCATGTAGCATGAATAAGTCTTTCTCATTCTTGTAGCCCTAAGACCTCACAGTTCTTAGTATAAAATGTTTGATAAATATCTTTAAAATAAATGAATGAATCAATGCCACGAATTAGTGAGGAGTATACACACAAGAAAGGCAGTTGATTGAGACCAAATATTATATGGAATTAAACACTAAGCAAATTTCATTAAATTTACCACATCTTAACCCTAACTCCATTTATAAGGCACTCTAAAGGAATTTCAACAGTTTCTATGGAAACCTATGGTTCAGCAGTACAACTTACTCAAATGCTAAAATTTAGAGATAGAACTCAGAGAATGTCTACAATGTTTGATTTTTACATGTAAAAAAATAAAAAGTAACATATGCCTAAATGTCTTAGCTTCAGTCCTGGAACCAGAAACTGCAGCTCCTGACTCTTGGCGAGGCATTCCTTAATCATGCCATCCGGCCCCCCCACAATTAAACAAGTGTATTTTTATTAGGTCAGCCTAGTCAGATTAAAGAAAAGGTGGCAACTTATTTTATTCTCTCACTCCAAATGGCACATATGCTAGCAAGAAAAAATATCAAACTGAAATCAAGTATTCACAAAGAGAACACAATAAAATTACTCTAGAAAATAGAAGTCTATCATCATTGTTAGCCCCCTGAAAAATAAGATGGTTAATGTTTTAAAATGTTGGAAAATTCAGAATAGACAAGTATGGATAACAAAGGCACTATAAAGTGTGTGTGTGTGTGTGTGTGTGTGTGTGTGTGTGTGTGTGTGGTGTGTATTTGTGGTGCTGGGGATTGAATCCAGGAACTTCTACCTCTGAGATATGCCCCCAGCACTATTTTATTTATTATTTGGAAACAGGGTTTCTCTAAGTTTCTGAGGCTGGTCTTAAGCCTGTAATTCTCCTATCTCAGCCTCCCAAGTACAGGGATTGCAAGCATGCACCACAATGCCCAGAAGATAGACTCTTAAAACAATAATCCCAGTGCATACTGAGAATATTCAGGCTGGTAACATCTAGATATAATACAATTAATATAAAAAATTTAAAGAGAAAAATGCCCTTACTAAAGACTACTGTGAAAAAAAAAGAAAAAGAAAATTAAAAATACTGTACCAAACACTTTTTGCATTATTAAATAATAAAAAAAGAAAGAAGTCAGGGTAAGTCATTTAAAACACTACCAGTAATGGCACTTCTCCAAGGAAGAAATATAAGCCAGGCAAGATAAGAAAAACCAAATTATTAAGCCCTGTACATCTTAAATTTCAGTTTCTATGACAGTTACTAGAGGATAAGGAAATCATATTTTAAGGCTTCCCTCCCCCTCTGAAAATGTATTAGACCTTGTGCAATAGTAAGAGACACTACAAAAAAAAAACCTGTGTATGAGTAATTATCATAAAGATCAATGCAAATGACATATACACAGACTATCAGTAGTTTTTTTTGTTTTGTTTTGTTTTGTTTTTCTGTGGATCTGGGGACGGAACCCAGGGGCATTCGACCTCTGAGCTACCCTCCCTGCCCTATTTTTTATTCTTTATTTTGAAACCGGTTCTCACTGAGTTGCAGAGGGCCTCACTAAGTAGCGGAGGCTGTCTGTGAACCGTGATCCTCCAGTCTCAGCCTCCCGAATGCTGGGATTATGAGCATGTGCCACCATGCCCGGGTATTTTTTTTTTTTGATAAGCCATCTTTGGAATATCATAAAATTATTGCTAAAGACTTTATATAAATTATACTTCAACAAAGAGAATTCTGAACTGCAAATTTCAGTATGTTAAGTTGAAATATTTAGTTCCAGTCATCAAATGGCATAAATAAACTTTGATGGACTATGGTTAAGAATGTTGAAATGAGCACTGCTAATGTATATAAAATAATGGCTGATATTTGACAACCATCAGATAGATAATAATATTTGAAGATCTGAAGACAAAAACCTTTCTGTTGTGAATCTTTGTGGTCCATTCTTTGAGGAAAGCTTTGAGCTTCTTGGAGTATTGGGAAAGACTTTCCCTGGAGTTGCTGTCTGTGCAGACAGGACACTGGACATAAATTACAAGGGAAAGATGCCCCTTGGAGCTGTGCAATGAAGTAGAGCCATTTGTGAGCAGGGACCAGGTCCTTTTCACTCGCAAGCATTCTGTAAGATTTTGAACATTTTATATTTTGCCAAATGAGTGAATGAATGAAGAGACTCAATTGAAAAAGAGGGTCTGAGTAGGAAGGAGGCTGCCCTAGGATTTTTTAGAGATATTTTTTTTTGGGGGCCTTTTCTTTTTCCCCATGCCAGGACCAAGCATTTAGGAAAATATAACCAGCCACCTTCAACCTTCAAATTTTGGGGAGTATCCAATGGCCATGAAACAATAATAAAAGAAAATTATAATTTCACAAGATTACTAAAGTTCTAAAACAGCTTCTAAGTTAAACATGTTAGGATTAAACATGACAAATAGATGACAGTTTATAGAGTTGCTACAATATGGGTTTTAGTCTCTTGAATTTCCATTATGCTATGAATATATTTAATTTTCAAAAGCAAATATGGTAAAAGCTAGCAATAAAGGAAGAACCTTTGAATTATCAATCAAAAAGGATGATGAAAGCCTTGCCAAGCTTTCTGAAAATGCAATTAGATACACATCTCACTCCTAACATCTATCATCTCCCATAAAAATGCATAGAAACATAAAATACCATAGCAAAAGAATAACTACTACAAGTGCATATGAAAACATAAAGCTACTCATCTCTAGTCATTAGTAATTACTAAGTGTCTGCATGTATTAAATTAATGATTTATTAAATTAAATAAGTGATTTATTAAACTATGATTAAATTCTGTGAATTAATAAAATTAGTGAGTTGTTTCCTGGCCATGAATAGATTATTTAAGTTTTATTTAAATATATTTAAAATTTGCCGGGCATGGTGGTGCACGCTTGTAATCCCCACGCTTGGGAGGCGGAGACAGGAGGATCACGCAGGTTCAAAGCCAGCTGTACTGGCTTAAGAGACCCTGTTTCAAAAAAAAAAAAGTATAAAATAGGTCTGGGAGTGTAGCCTGGAAGTAGAAGGGTTTCCAGGAATCCCAGTACCACCAAAAAAAAAAAAAAAAAAAAATATATATATATATATATATATATATATATATATATATATATATAATTTTAAAATTCTTCTTTTTTCTAATGGCATTTTTAGCAACAAAAATTAAAAGATACTACATTTAAGACCAAAATTAAAAATAACACAAATATCTAAGATTGTTAATTACAAAATAAGGCAAATTTGTATACCATGACCAAGTTGATTTCATTCCAGGAATACAAAGCTGGTTCAACATACATAAGCCAATAAGTGTAATTCATCACACAAACTAAACTAAGGACAAAAATTGCATATCTTCTCATTAGATGTAGAAAAAGGATTTGACAAACTCCAACTCTCATTTCTGTTAAAACCACTGAAGAAATCAGGGGTAAAAGGAGCTTGCCTCAATAATGTAATAAGAATATATGATATATCCAATATAAGTATCATACTAAGCAAGAAAATATTGAAATAATTCTCTTTAAGATTAGGAACAAGGCAAGGATGCCCACTATAACCTCTCCTATCCCATAAAGTAGTTGAAAATCTAACTAGAGCAATAAGATGAGAAGGAAAAATTTTAAAAAAGATACAAGTTGGGAAAGAAGAAATGAAATTATCTCTGTTTACAGATGACATGATTCTATACTCAGAAGATTAAAACAACTTAGAAGACTTTTTGAGCTGATAAATTTAGCAAATTAGCCGGGCATGGTAGTGCAAATTTATAATCCCAGTAATTGGAAGGCTGAGACAAGAGGGTTGCAGGTAAAAGGACAGTCTCAGCAAATAGTGAGACTCTCATCAACCTAGTGAAACTGTTTAAAAATAAAAATAAAAGAGTGCTGGGGAACTTTCAGTAAGATGATGACTGAAGGAAGCAACCCATCTCAGTCCTGCTGACAGTCTCTACCACTGTGAAAACATGCATCTTGTCAAGAGAAGGAAAAATAAAACAGCAAAAACTGAACAAAGCAATGAGAAACTGAAAAGCGGCAAAAACAAAGTTACAGAACAGAAGACAGACAAGAACACCAACTGCCTCCAATGGCTGTGGCCTTGGGGGCTGTAGCAGCACCATCTTGCTTAACCATGCCAGGACTAGAGATCCCTAGGAAAAAAAGCCAAGGACTTGAAGGAAAGTAAGTGGCTGTAGCTCACTGGAATTGTGAATGGTTGGCAGCTTGCTCCATGCTTCACAGAGATCCTATGTCCAGACACCCAGCTATAACTTGCAGCAAAAGTGGCTGAACTCACCGTGTCCTCCAGTGATTCAGGGAAGTGCTCAACAACATCATAAGTGAACCAGTAGTCTCCTTGGGAGACTACCCAGCACAGCCAAAGGGACTTGCCCAGCAAGTGACAGACTTGCAGGGTCTGAGACTGCAGTTTACCTGCTGAAGGTGCGAGTGGAGTCTGTTGTCAGACACAGGCTTAGGGTCTGTGAAAAGTACACAGTCAACATCATATTAAACATTAAACGAGGAAAGACTGCAATAATTCTCCCTAAAAACAGAAATAAGGCAAGGATATTCATCATCACTTCTTTTCAATATAATACTTGAGACTCTAGCCAAAGAAATAAGGCAAGAGAAGAAAATCAAAGGAATACAAATAGGAAAAGAAGAACTAAAACTATCCCTATTTGTAGATGACATTCTATACTTAGAAGACCCAACAAACTCAACCAAAATGCTTATAGAACTGATCAAGAAATTCAACAAAGGGTCTGGATACAAAATCAGTCTTTACAAATCAGAACTTTCCTATATGCTAACCATAAATCCACTAAAAAAGAAATCCAGAAACATTTCCACTCAGGATATCCCACAAATAAACTAAAATACTTACGAATAAGCCTAACCAAGAAGGTAAAAGACCTCTACAAGGAAAACTATAAGACATTGAAGAAAAAAAAACAAAAACAGAAGAACAACTTAGGAGATGGAAAACTGTACTGTGTTCTTGGATAGGCAGAATAAATATCATCAAAATAGTCATTCTTTCTAACGTGATCTACAGGTTCAGTGCAATGCCCGTTATATTACCAAGGTCATTCCTCAAAGACATTAAAAAATCAGTCCTTAAATTAATTAGAAACAACAAAAAACCCAGAACAAAGTAGTTCTCAGCAACAAGAAACATGCAGGAGGCATCACAATACCTGACTTTAAAATATACTACAAAGCCACAGTAATAAAAACAGCATAGTACTGGCAAAAAAAAAAAAACAACAACAGACATGTAGACCAACAGAAGACTCAGAAAAAAATTCTGCATATTTATAATCAATTGATTTTTGACAAAGGGGCCAAAAACAGACACTGGAAAAAATATAGACTCTTTAACAAATGGTATTGGCAAAACTGGTTAACCATATGCAGGGAAATGGAAATAAGCCCTATTTTCTCACCATGCACAAAATTCAATTCAAGATGGATCAAAGACTTGGAAATCAGACAAGAGATCTTGCAGCTACTTGTAAAGGGCATAGATCCAACACTTCAATACATAGACACAGGTAAAACTTTCTCAACAAGACCCCACAGGCACAAGAAATTAAATGGATCATAAGTGGGGTTGCATTAAATTGAAAAACTTTTGTAGAGCAAAGGACACTATCATGAACCTCAAAAGAGAATCAAAAAAGTGGGAGAAAAACTTTGCCAACTAATCTTCCAATGGAGAACTAATATCTAGAATCTTCAGAGAACTGAAGAAACTCACCAGTAAGAAAACAATCCGATTTAAAAAAAAATAGGCAAATGAACTAAAGAGATACTTCTAAATGAATAAATTAAAATTGCCAATAAATGCATGAAAAAATGCTCAACATCATTAACAGAGAAATGTAAATCATAACTACCCTGAGATTTCACCTAACTCCAATTAAAATGGCAATCATTAAAAAATAAATAAAAGCCAGGTGTGGTGGCGCACACTTGTAATCCCCGCACTTGGGAGGCAGAGACAGGAGGATCATTCAGGTTCGAAGCCAGCCGCACTGGCTTAAGAGACACTGTTTCCAAATAAAAAAGTATTAAAATAGTCTCCAGGAACCCCAGTACCACCAAATAAATAAATAAATAAATAAATTACATAAATAAAACTACAACAAATGCTGGTCCTTGTGGAGAAGTGGGAACTCTAGTATATTGTTAGTCAAATTATAAATTAGTGCAACCACTTTGAAAAACAGTATGGAGAATCCTCAGAAGAATATAAATGAACCTAGCATATAATCCATTAATACCACTTCAGGGTATCTATCCAAAAAAACAGAAACCAAACTACCAGACAAATTCATGCATATCTATGTGATAGCTGCACAATTCATTATTGTCAAACTATGGAACCAGCCACGATGTCCATCAACAGATGAATGAATTTCAATGGTATGGGATATGTAGACAATGGAATTTTACTCAGCCATAAAGAAGAACAAAATTATGTCATTTACAGGGAAATGAATGGAACTGGAGAACATTATGCTAAGTGAAATTAGTCACAAAAAAGTAAAAGATCAGATGCTCTCCCTAATATGTGAAAGCTAGGGAGAAAATGGGTCAAAGGAAGAACTCTATACAAAGAAGAAGAAACCATGAATGAACAAATAAGGTGACCAATTGAGGGGGATGGGTGGGGAGAAGAGAGAAACTCCCTAATGTACATGATGTACATTCACAAACATATCAAAGTCAATCACTAAGCCAAACATGAGAAGGAAAGAGAGGGGAGGGAATGGGGTAGGAAGTAGGGAAGGGCTAAATGAGTGCTGTGTGCATGTATGCCTCTACCATTGTGTACTCCATTAAGATGTATGACTACAACGTACCAATTTTAAAAAAAATAGGGCTTGAGATGTATCTCAGATGTAGAATGCCCTTGAGTTCAATCCTCAGTACAAAAAAATAAAAATCAGAAAACTAGGCATATACAAAATCAACTTGCAAAAGTCAAAGCTTTTCTCTATGCACCAATGATGAATCCACTGAAAAAGAAATCTGGAAAACAATTCCATTTATGTAACCTTTATTTTTTATTTTTCTTTGTTTTTCTGGGGATAGAACCCAGGGGCATTTAACCTCCAAGCTACACCCCCTGCCTTATTTTTTTTAATTATTTATTTTGAAACAGGGGCTCACTAAGTTGCAGAGAGACTCACTAAGTAGCTGAGGCTGTTCGCGAACCACGATCCTCTGGTCTCAGCCTCCCAAATGCTGGGATTACAAGTGTGCGCCACCACGCCCGGCTTATGGTAACCTTTAAAAAATGCTTTGGAATCAAGGCAAATTACCTCCATGATGAAAATTATACAACACTAAAGAAAGAAACTGAAGAAACCTTAGAGGATGAGAAGACCTCTTATGTTCTTAGATAGGTAAAATATCAAATGGCCATACCACCAAAAGTGATCTACAGAGTCAATGCAATCCTCACAGAATTATAAAAACAGTCCTACAATTCATATGAAAAAACAAAAGAACCAAAATAATATAAGCAATTCTCAGCAATAAGAACCATGAAAGAGGCATCACAATACCTGATTTCAAGTGATACAAAGAGCTGCAGTAATAAAAACAACACAGTATTGGTACAAAAACAGTCACATAGACCAATGAAACACAATGAAAGGTACAGGAACAAATACTTATATTTAGAGCCAGATGATTTTCAACAAAGGAGCCAAAAACATATGTTAGAAAAAGAGCTTTTTCAACAAGTCATGCTGGTGAAATTGGATATCCATATGTAGAAGAATGAAAGTAGACCCCAATCTCTCACTCTGCACAAGAATCAGCTCAAGATGTATCAAAGACCTAAAAATAGACTAGAATCTTTGAAATTACTAGAAGAGGAACCACAACCAACTCTCCACATAAGAAACACTGGTAGACTTCATCAATAAGACCCCCAAATGCTCAGAAAATAAAATTGGTAATAAATAAATGGGATAGTATCAAATTTAAAAGCTTCTTTGCAGCAAAAGAAACTTTTTTTTTTTTTTTTTGTGGTACTGGGGTGGAACCCAGAGGCTTTCTACCTCTGGGCTATACTCCCAGACCTATTTTCTATTTTATTTGGAAACAGGGTCTCACTAAGTTGCTAAGAGCCTCACTAAGTAGCTGAGGCTGGCTTTGAACCTGTGCAATCCTCCTGTCTCAGCCTCCCAAGCGCTGGGATTACAAGCATGCGCCACCACGCCCGGCTCAAAAGAAACTTTCAGGAGCTCAAACAGAGCTTTGAGAATGGGAGAGTATAATGCCAGTTACTCTTATAAAAGAAACTACTATGCGCTGGGTGTGGTGGCGCACCCTTGTAATCCCCATGCTTGGGAGGCGGAGACAGGAGGATCACACAGGTTTGAAGCCAGCTGTGCTGGCTTAAGAGACCCTATTTCCAAATAAAAATATAAAAAAATAGGTGTCTGGGAGTGTGGCCCAGAGGTAGAAGGGCTTCTAGGAACTCAGTACCACAAAAAAAAAAAAAAAAGAGAGGGAGAGGGAGAGGGAGAGGGAAAGGGAGAGGGAGAGGGAGAGGGAGAGGGAAAGGGAGAGGGAGAGGGAGAGGGAGAGGGAGAGGGGGGGGAGAGGGAGAGGGAGAGGGAGAGAGAGAGAGAGAGAGAGAGAGAGGGAGGGAGGGAGGGAGGGAGGGAAGGAGGGAGGAAGGAAGGAAGGAAGGAAGGAAGGAAGGAAGGAAGGAAGGAAGGAAACTACTATCAAGAATGTATTTAACACTAGGAAAACAACTTAATCAAAAAAATGGGCAATTGAACTGAATAGACAGCCCCCCCCAAAAAAAAGAAAGAAAAACTATCAGTAAATACAAAACAAAATATTCAACATTATTAGCAACCAGAGAAATGCAAATCAAAACTGCACTGAGATTCCATCTAATTTCAGTTAAAATGGCAACCACTAAGGTGATAATAAAAGCTGGAGAGGATGTTGGGGAATAGAAACCCTTTTACACTGTTCATGGGACTGATAATTAGTACAACCACTATGGAGATAAGTTTGAGAGTTCCTCAAAAGACTTAAAGCCATGAATATTAAACTGTCAACAAGAGGATAGGCAGTAAAATATAAATAGATTCCTCTTTCCACTCCAAGGAGACCAAAAAGCCAGTTAAGGGAAAATATTTTTTCTTTTTCTTTGGTACTAGAGATTGAATCCAGAGGAATTCTACCTGTGAATTAAACCCCCAGCCCTTTTTATTTTGAAACAGAGTTTCTCTAGGTTTTCTGAGAGTCTCACTAAGATGCTGAGGCTGCTCTTGAACCTGCAAGGTACAGGTAATGAAAACTGTGAAGATGAGTCTAACAGCTAGAAATGGATGGAGGATTGGAAGTTTAATCAAGGAGCAGCAGACCTATACATCTCCCCTGACCATCTCCTACCTTTCCAGGCACCAGCAGGACACAGTAACCCAAATCTTTTTTTGTTTGTTTTTATGGGTCTGGGGATGGAACTCAGGGGCATTCGACCTCAACCTCCAAGCTACACCCCCTGCCCTATTTTTTATGCTTTATTTTGAAACAGGGTCTTACTAAGTTGCAGAGGGCCTCACTAAATAATAGCTGAGGCTGTCCGTGAACCGTAACCCTCTGGTCTTAGCCTCCCGAATGCTGGGATTACAAGCATGTACCACCATGCCCGGCTATAAACCAAATCTTAAAGGCTCAAACCGGGGATAGAAGTTAGAGCAGAGAGCAAAATAAGGCACTGAGAAGAAAATAGAGTGTATCATAGAAAAATATACTTATTGACCTATGTGACCTAGTTTGGGCACATTAGAGAAAACATATGTCCTTTCTCTTTCTGTGCTTGGCTGATCTCACTTAACATAATGTTCTCCAAGTCTTTTCATTTTCTTGTGAATGACCTGATTTTGTTCTTCTTTATAGCTGAGTAGAATTCCATTGTGTGTATTTCCCATTATTTTGCTACCCATTCATCTGTTGACAGAGACCTAGGTTGGTTCCATATTTTGGCTATTACAAATTGTGCTGCTATGAACATGGGTAGTAAATTAATCTTTGACAAAGGGGCCAAACTCATACACTGGAGAAAAGACAGTCTTTTCAACAAATGGTGTTGGGAGAACTGGCTATCCATTTGTAGAAAGATGGAACTAAATCCTTACCTCTCACCTTGAACAGGAATCAACTTGAGATCGATCAAAGACTTAGAAATTAGACCAGAGACTGGGAAGTTATTAGAGAAGGGCATAGGCTCAACACTACAACATACAGGCACAGGCAGTAACTTTCTCAACAAGACCTCCAAAGTGCAAGAAAATGAAGCAAGAATTAACAAGTGGGATGGCATCAAACTAAAAAGTTTCCTATCGTCAAAGGAAACCATCAGTAACCTAAAGAGAAAGCCTAAAGAATGGGAGATCTTTACCAGCCACTACTCTGATAGGGGGCTAATATCCAGAATTTACAAAGAGCTTAAAAGACTTGACACTAGCAAAACAAATAGCCCAATCAAGAAATGGGCAAATGAACTAAATAGACACTTCACAAAAGAAGAGATACAAATGGCCAATAGATACATGAAAAGATGTTCAACATCACTAGCCATCAGGGAGATGCACATCAAAACTACGCTGAGATTCCATCTAACCCCAATCAGAGTGGCAAACATAAAGAAATCAAATAACAACAAATGTTGGTGAGGATGTGGGGAAAGAGGAACTCTTACACTGTTGATGGGAGTGCAAACTAGTTCAGCCACTATGGAGATCAGTGTGGAGATTCCTTAGAAAACTGGGAATGAGTCCACCATATGATCCAGCTCTACCACTCCTGGGTATCTTTCCAAAGGGGTTGCAATCAGAGAACTATGGTAACATATGCATACCCATGTTCATAGCAACACAATTGGTTATTTATTTTTTTTGAAACAGGGTCTCATGAAATTGCTGAGGCTGGCTTCCTACCTGGATACTCCTGTCCCAGACTCCCAAGTACCGAGATTACAGATGTGTGTCATCACATTCTGGTTAACTTAGGTTTTAAATGTGTTTTCTCCTACAACGCTGCTTCCTTTTTACATGGTAAAGAACTGCTAATTATATGTTTAAAGTAAAGATTTTACACGACTAGATAGATACACAATGTAAAACATAAAAGAAACTAGCATACATGAAATGTTCTCTAAACTTTGAGATATATTTCTAAACTAAAAAGCACACACAAACACAGGAATGTAAGATGAGGATATCCTGAACCAAACATTCTAATTTTCAAGACAGAGATACTATGTAATTTCTCTAAAATCAAAGACAGCAGCTTTTATTCCTCTTATATAAGCATCCCAAAATATAGAGGCTATCCTCCAATAGAAATTCAATAAACTTAGGTTGACTGATTGACAAATTATGAGCTAATGAGCACCAGGCCTGGTGGCATATTCTCGTAATCCCGTCCCAGTACACGGGAGAATCAGACAGGAGGATTTCAGGTTTGTGGTCAGCTTCAACAACTTAGTGACCCCATAGAATGCCTCTGAGTTCTAACCCTAGGAACGCATACACACACACACACACACACACACACACACACACACACACACACAGCCAATTCTTAACAGTTTTATTTTTATATATTTCCTAAAGAATTTTATATGTATTCATTTCTGATGGCAGCTTAGTACACCAAAGGTAATAATAATATCATGAAGCATAGTCACCCTGATTGGCTATTTACAAACTACTCCAAAATGAGTTTGTGGGTAGCCAATTACTTTGCCACCATTTATTTTAAAAGGGGGGATGACCTAATTTGTTTTAAAAATATTTATCAATAAATACTACATGCAAAGCCTTATTTTACATATTATTGTTCAACTAATTTATTACTACCAAATATATTGATTGAAAACTCAAATATATTCTTTCTTTCATAAACACACACATTAATAAACAACAGTGAGATGTAAAAACCATAACCACACTATAACTTAACTAGAAAAAATGAACTGCTTCAATTCAGCATGCCAAAGCCATCAGTAAATCCAGTACATTGATAGCCACCCTGTAACGGCATATTAATGTAGCATCAGAGAAAAGGATTTATGAAGATATCTCATTATTAGGCAATGTAACATAAGTTTTTGGCAAAAAAAATTGAGTAGTCTCTAGGTGTGAGCTAAACATTCAAGTGCATTAAAGCTCTTCTGACCAATAGAGGTTAGGAAAATTATTGCTTTCAAATATTATGAGAGAGGTGACCAAAGGTCACAAGTGAAAACCTTGTCTTAGAATCCTGGAAGAATTATTAACTCTCAAGGGTGTCATGATATGAAGTTAAACTGTGGTAATCCTAAATTTAAGGGACTTCAGTAAGTGCGGATGGGCTCAGAACTCATGGCTTTTGCTGTGAGCTCAGCTTTCAAACACCCGGATGCTCTTTTGGGTTTCCCCATGTCCCTTGGTTGTCGGTGACTGTAGTCACCAGCAAGTCACTTGAATTATGCATTTTCTGAGCCTCTCTCAAGAGCTCAGAAAGAGTTATTTTTCTTGACACTGGCTAATACTTCATGTCCTCTTTGGTCTTAAAACTTGATTAATTAGAAAATGTGCAAGCAGCATTGACAGATGACTTTACCTAACTAAACTCAAAATTCTCATTCTTACTAGCTTCCTACTAAAATGGACTCCCTTTATTTTCACAGAAGTGGGAAGTGAGTCATGGCTAGACACTGGAAGACTATGTACCAGCATACACACTGGTACCACACACACGTATTTCATCCAATGATCCTCCTCAAATAAAATGATATAGGAGCATTGATTAGAACACTGGTGTCCAGAAAGACAGTCCATCATCTACAGTCCACTGAATGAGAGTGGAAGCCACTCATCTGAACTGTGCAAAGGACTGAATATGATTCAGAGTATAACTTAAATTACAAATACATATTTTATTGTATTCATGTTTTTAAAATTACAGTAGTGATAAAATAAAAACCAATTTCTTATAAATCACCTTATCAGAGTATATAGTAAGTTGTACACAGAAAGGGGTTTGAATGGATTGACCTTGAGTCTGAATATTATCTTCATTTACTAACTTCGTAACCTTAACTGTACCACTTAGCCTCCATTGTTTTCTTTCAGTGTAACAGAGACAATAGGTAAGTAATCAAAATGCATAAAAGAGCTTAGAATGCAGTTTTTATTCAATAAAAGTACTCATTATTGTTACTGTAATTATTACTCAAGTTTCAAATTAAACCATAGGGCCTCATCTAGAACACATTTATTTTTAGGGAGGGGACTATAGCATGGTTCATTTATGATCCTCTCTCTTAAAATACTGGCAAATAAAATCCAAGTCCTAGGAAAGTTTATTTTATTACATAAATTTCCTAGGGTCTAAAGAAATCATTAAAGATGATGGCAGGACTTTTTTTTATTACCAATATGTATGGTGATTAGGCTTATTTAATAAAAAGCAGTGCTAAATGGCTTTATAATACTTAATAAAGAGGCAATTTCTTTTCTGATATATGCAAAATAAATTTTGATGAAGAGTTTTCTCTATATATCAAGACTGGTATGGAAATTTTTCCCTAACTACCCAGCTGCTACAATGTTAAATAAATTAATTTTAATCTTAAATCAGAGATGTAATAGAGGGATGGGAGATTTAATATGCAATCTCATTACATTTGACAGGCTTATTTATAAATGATCTGCCCCACATTTTGACAAGCATAGTTAATATGTTAATTAGCTTCTAAGATGATGGGGAGAGGAAGAGACTGACATGCTATCATTCTTTGCCTACTGTGTTAGGGCACACTGGAGCTGCTACCCCAGGCTCCCCCAAAGCACTGTGATCTTGACAGGACAATCATTTATTAGTTACACTAACTTAGTCATCTCATAATGAAAATTAATTCCCCCAAATAATCCCAAGTAACTTCCTGCTTGAGACAAAAAATGTAGTCCTTAACATACGTATGACCTTCCATGATGGAATATAAAGTTTATTTAGAGCAATAACCTCAACAGCAAGAACAGATCTCTGTGGCCAGGGAAGAATTACACAGATAAGCTGCTTTTTACATCTGCACTTCCCTCGGTGTGGTTTTCAGAATCTGGTAAGCCTTTCTAGTTTAGAAGCTTAGCAATGATTTTCTATGCTTTAACTTTCAAAGAGGTATACAATCCAAGAATTAAGAGGGGCGATGTTCATTTTGATTCCTCTGCTTTTATCTGCCTTTCGAAAGGAGACAAAGGTATCAAGAGTCCTTCCTCGAGGAGTCCTCAGATGATGTGTGCATTCACACATTTCCACAGAGGTGGAAACCTAGAGAAGGGGATCTTAACAGGGCCATCTCCTACTTCCAGCACTTGCTGACAATGTCAGTGTGTATGTGTCTTCATTAATATTTTTATTGCCTGTGGCTATTTAAACAGAAAACTGGAAAATGTAACACTGTGTTGGGATCGTTAGTTTTTAGTTATGCCCTGCTGCCCCAGGATGGTAAATGAACTGTAAAAAATAGCCTGAAACTCCTGCCACCTGCCTCCCCACTATTGTCCGTGGGTTAATATTTGTACTTCTCTTTGATGCAGCTGAGCCATGACTCAATTATAGTCCCATTTCTAGGTCTCTGACTATCCAGCCTCAATGTCGTTGATTATGCAAAATCAGTGCCCTGTGAACTTCCCTCTAACTAGAAAAACACATACATTTTTACCTGACTTACAGCATAATAACAAATGGCTTTCAGAAAATGGCTTGGAATTAAATAAGATTTAAAATGACAGGCATAGCACAGACATAACTCAGAACTTAGGGCTTGGAAGTGAAGAGGAAATAAGCAAGCAAAGCTGCTCAAATCTAACACATTTGCTATTTGTATTTGGCAGTGAATAACCTTGGCATGTAGACAAAAAGGCATTTGGGGTCTCTTATTTTCTATCAGTTTTCTTTCCTTCCTTCTAAATAACAGTCTTCTTAGGCTTCTATTATGTCTGTTCAAAGCAAGCTAGCAAAAAATGCCTAAGCCATCTTTCTTAAGAGAATGAAAACACACACACACACACACACACACACACACACACACCACATGAAAAAAAAGTAAGGGGTAGGAAGAAAGAAGTAGAGACTGGAAAACAAATCATACACACAAACACACACACACACACACACACACACACGTATATATCTGAAACAGACATATTAGCAAGTCAACATCCAAGAGGTTCTTTGTACTTTAAGAAGTAATTT
Source organism: Muscardinus avellanarius (assembly GCF_963383645.1). NCBI lineage: Eukaryota > Metazoa > Chordata > Mammalia > Rodentia > Gliridae > Muscardinus > Muscardinus avellanarius. Next base: position 62,392,214 of record NC_137795.1, on the reverse strand, counting down.
TAAAGGTTTGGAAAAAATTATCAGTAGCATATTTAAAACAACTTCTCCTGACTAGGAGGGTAGAGTCTTAACTGAACTGCCAAGTAACTAAGACAAAATTGGCTTCAAGCCACAAATGTTTCCAAACTATGTTTTATTAACAGAGTCCTTAACTGAACTCATTGAAAGACAACCTAAAATTTTTGTACTCAAAACATAGAGATAAATACCCCACAACTCAAGAATACTGAGTAATAATGATGTGCATAGCCAACTCCCAAATACAGGCAGAAAGAGGAAGGGAATGAGAGTACTGAGATCCTAAGATGTTCACCAGCCTTTGATCCAACCGCTTCCTCCATTACAACTAATTAGCTAAATATATATTTTTGCCCAAGAACCTGCCTATCCTTGGTTAAAAAAAAGTAACTGTGTAAAGCTAGGAAATATGATGAAAAAACAAATGAGCTCAGCTCCTCAATGGTAGATGATCTTTATTCTCAGCATTTTAGAATATGATTTAAATGGTACAGGACTTATTGTAAGGCATTGCACAATTTATGACAAGAGATCTTAGGATGTGTGATGACCAAAAAAAAAATTTTTTTTTTGGTGGTATTGGGATTCCTGGAAGCCCTTCTACCTCCGGGCTACACTCCCAGACCTATTCTATATTTTTATTTGAAAACAGAGTCTCTTAAGCCAGGGCGGCTGGCTTCGAACCTGCACAATCCTGTCTCTGCCTCCCAAGCGCGGGGATTACAAGCGTGCGCCACCACGCCCACCCTTGACCACGATTTTCTTATTGAAAGCTACAGAGATATACCCTACAACAAATAAAGAAATCCACATGAAAATAAAATGTGGCATATATTTTCGGTGCCTCTACAGATCCCCAAATCCCCTTCCTAGAAAGGTTGCTGGAAGGTCAATTAAGAAAATCTCATCTTTTCTCCACATAGTAAGAAACTTGATTGTTTTCTTACCATAAAATATTTAGATCAAATAAATCAGGGGAAAGCCTGGCCTCGTCACAGCCTGATTCACTAAAAGCCAAGGTTACTGGGGGCAAAACAGTGAGGGATGTACACAGCCTAAGATAAACAATGCGTGATGAAGTTTTACTGAAGTCATAAACATTATATGATCATGCAGCTGAATATACAGAGGCATAACCATTCAGGGAAAATGATTCCCATTATAAGACTGCCATGCGCTATGAGAATAGTTTTACTTTGAGAACAACTGTGAGTCTAGAAAAAAGATGTTTCTGTGAATGTAAGGCATGTTTGACAGCCGCTACTGAACCGGTCCTGAGTGCTCAAAATAAGATTCTTCTCACAAGTGATTATTACATTTATATAACATGGGTGTGAACTCAGAATAGTTTACTATTAATAATAATTATGTATTAAATCTTGCCAGTCATTGAACCTCATTAAATAGATTTTTAAGCTGTACTGAGCTATTTAATAAAACTGAGACTACTGAAATTAAACTTATGACATTTTTATGTAAGCATTAATTTTTTGGATAATGGGTATCAACCACTTTCGGGAGATATCTTGTGAACCAATCTATTGTCTTAACATTTACATCAAACTTTTCAGGTCAAAAATGTTACCTAAAGCCAGGCGTGGTGGCACATGCTTGTAAGCCCAGCATTTGGGAGTCTGATCCAGAAGGGTCACAGTTTGTGGACAACCTCAGCTACTTATAGAGGTCCTTTGCAACTCAGTGAGACCCTTTTCAAAATAAAGAATAAAAAAATAGGGGTGGGGGTGTAACTTGGATATAGAATGCCCCTGGGGTGTATTCCCAGTATTACACACAAAAAAAGTTACCTAAGCATTGCTGAGAATTTAAATATGCTCTCTGCTATTTCCAAATATACTACTGTATGGAGTTATATATCCCTTGTCATAAAATAAAACCACAAATTAAGACCCTTAGGGAGAAAAATCACAGTACTGACAGAAAAATATCTCTGCCCCTGTCTATCAAGAACCATTACCAGACACCATCTGCAAGCAGACTGATTAGAGAACATTCCCAATTATGTTTTTATAAAATCCAGTAGCATTGCCCCACACAGGCAACAATCCTGCACCATTAATCTTCATCCAAACTGTTAAAGATGTTTGTCTAGGCTTGACCCAGACCCAGCACTATACATAGATTAGCTGGAGTAAAAGTTCCATTTCTCACCACATGTCAAGGCAGGTGGAGTATTCTGTGGAGCCCAGGAGGACATCTGGAGGTCTGTACCACAATGTAACCACTTCATTGGAGTAGGTGTGGCTGGGGACAGATTTTGCTCTTGCAAGACCTGTGGGTTACATGAAACATAAATTAAATGGACATTAACAGAACAGGGAGTTTAAAATTGAATGCTGAACAATGTTAAAAGGTCAAACACACTACATTAGAATCACTAAGGCAATGTCGAGATTAACAAAGATTGAGTAAAACATAATATTTATGTTTTGAATATCTGCTAATAATGATCAAAATACCAAATAAAATAGAAAATAGGTCTGGGAGTATAGCCAGGAGATAGAAAGCCTCTGGGTTCCACCCCAGTACCACAAAATAATAATAATAAATAAATAAAAACTGGGGAAATGATCATAATCATATGTTAAGTAAAAAGGTTTATGCAGTTTGGCCTCATAACTACAAATACTCATGCATAGAAAAAAGATTGGCAGAAAATATATTTAAGTGCCTTCAGCAGTTACCTCCAAAGAACAGGATTAACCATTTTCTTATACTTAGTCTCACATCACAATGTAGCTTATAGTGATAGTGATATATAAGCACACAGCACTTGGTGGGCTCTCCCCAGCTCCGTCCCCATGGTCCCCTTCCCATATAGGATATTGAGACTGACACTGGAATTCTCCATATAAGATAAGATGTTTTGTATGTGAATATGTCATTTTAAAATCACAGAATCTATAGATACGATTTTTAAAAGAAAGAAACTGATAGCTATTTATCTGGTTATGTTCATAAATAAAAAATGCTGTAGTTTGGATATGGAGTGTCCCCCACAGGCCCATGGGTTAACAGCTTGGTCTTCAAACTATGGAACCACCAGGAGACAATGAGACTCGTGGGATGTAGGACCTCATGGAAGGAGGTATGGTCCTTGGGGACATGCCCCTGAAAGGGGTACTGGAACACGGGTATCTGCTATCTATCTATCTATCTATCTATCTATCTATCTATCTATCTATCTATCATCTATTTATCTATCTATCTATCACCTATCTATCATCTATCATCTTTTTGTACTTCTTAGCTGTCACAAGGTGAGTGGCATTGCTCCTCCATGTGCTTCCATCCTTTTCTGCCTTGGCATAGACCTGAAACCCACCTAACATAGAGTGAAACCTCTGAAACTGGACCAAAAGGAATCTGGATCATCCCTTTAGGTTGATTATCTCAAGCATTTTTCACATCAATGGAAAGCTGACAAACATGATAAATATAAAGTACTATTAGCCACTGTGATGCTTAAAGCACATAAAACATTTTTATAGTGAACCCATCTTCAGCTACTCATTTTAATGTTCTAGTTACTTAAAATTTTATGTAGGATTTAGGAACATGGCTTTTTTCTGTTTATTAAACACAGCACTCCATTTTCCATACTCTATGCAAATTTTAAAATTAATAGAACAGCAGGTGAGAGGAGAATTTCTAATGAATTCCACCATGGTTACAACTGCTCGCTTCTTTTCCACAGTCTAGTTCTTATAGTAATCTAATGGAATATTCTAAATTGGTTAATGACTAAAGTATTCCATATGAAAATGTATAGATTGCCCAGCTTGGTGGCACACACTTATAATCCCAGTACTTGGGAAGGCTGAGACAAGGAGGATCTCACGGTTTGCAGCCCGCCTCAGCTACTTATTGAGGCCCTCCACAATTTATTGAGACTCTGTTTCAAAATAAAGAATAAAAATAGGGCTAGGGATATAGCTCAAAGGTAGAATGTCCCTGGGTTCAATCGCTACTAACACACACACACACACACACACACACACACACACACACACACACCACAAATTGTATATAAACATATTTATTCATGGTACTTGTTTTTCCTGCACATAAACTAGAACAACCATTTTCAATGATAGATTTCCCTATCCACCTCTTATTTATTCTGAAAGCTTTATCCTAGCTCAACTCAGGCCAACTGGACAAGAGCTCAGATAATCTGGATGGGAAAGTAGCTCCAGATTTGGTAACCCCATCAAAAGGTCTGGTTCTTCAAATGACTCTGCTTCTACAGAGACCAAAGAGCTAAGCACAGGTCCTGAAATAGGTTCTGACTCATTCCATATGTTGTTGTCAAGACAAATGGGTGCAGGAAAAAAAAATCCTCCTGGGCTGGATTCCCTTGGTTTTCTCAAGGCTCTGTCATCAGGAATTGAGGCCAGAGGGCAAAGAGTATAAAAATACATGAGATTTTATTTGACAGCTCAGATGACCAGTCTGTTATGAAAAACTTGTGACATTCCTGTCTCTAAAGAGAAAATCAGATCTCAAAATAACCTAGGAATAATATAAATGAAAATAATTACACATAATTTCAGATCAAATATAAGTTTATTAAATTGGTCTGATATTTGTGGAAAATATAAACAGAAAAAGTTCTTAGTCTCCATTCTTCTCTTCTTTCCCACATGCTCAGGTCAAAGAATGCCCCACTCTCATTCAGATAGGACACATAACTTCCAAAGCAACAGTGTAAATATGTTTTCTTTCTTTCTTCTTTCCTTCCCATTTTTTTGTTTTGTTTTGTTTTGTTTTGTTTTGTTTTGTTTTGTTTTGTGGCGCTAGAGATTGAACTCAGGGGCATTCTACCTCTGAGCTACACACTCCTATTTTTTTTTCTTTTTTGAACAGGAGTCTTACTAAGTTGCTGAGAGACTTGCTAAGTTGATGAGGCTGACTTCAACCCTAAGCAATCCTCTTCTCTCAGTCTGCCAAGTCCTGGGATTACAGATGTGTACCACAGGCACAATGCAAATGAGTTTTAGTATCTAACTTTTCAAACTATTAACTAATATTCTCTTTTTCTTTCTTTCAATACTTTTACAAGTGCATTTAATTATGCATCATAGTGAGGTCAATGTGACCCAAACACACATGCACATAGTTCTTAGTGTACGGGTGTATATGTTACTGGGTATTTAACCTAGGCATATTCTGCTTCTGAGCTACACTTTGAGCCCTCGTTTATATTTTATTTTGAAACATGATCTCCATAAGTTGCCAAGGGCCTCACTATGTTGCTGAGCAAAGATGTTTCTGTTTGATTAGTAAGGTAAATAAATCCCAAAATATTTTAGGAATGGAGTGAATTATTAAAACAATGGGTCAAAAAATACCACAAAGTATGAATACATAACTACATTTGCCAAATATTTTTGGTAAAGATAATGCTATGTCTTTTTATGGTTCATGCATCAAAACACGCTTACTCATGCAAGATTTATTAAACTGCATCCTCCAGCTGAAGGAAAACTGTAGGACAGGATTAATTAGCACAGCATGTGTGAAAGCTTTCTTTCTCTGTTCCTTGTCAGTTGCTATGGTTACACTACAGGGAGAGAGCTACACTACCTTTTAAAAACGATGAAGTTCATGGGTTATTATCAAAACTTCTTATATTAATGTTTAGTTTGAATTAAAAGTCAAAAAGCAAAGTGAAATGCTAACCAGATGAGTATAGGTTATTTTTATATTGTTGCTTTGGCTAAGTCTGTGCAGACGAAGGAAGCAGGTTCATATGGGCACCTAAACAGCTTACATAACTATTCAGTGTACCCAGCTGAACATTTCTAACTAATGCAAGACCTTGGAGTTGGGGAGAAATCCTGCTATTCAAATTCTACTGTCAGTGATTAAAAGTTGGATTGCCTTAATACTAGTGCAGCAGATCCTTCCATCTCTGGAGGAATTAAGAAGCTTTATAGCTAACCACTTACCAATGAGAGAATTCCTTTTCATATTGCTATAAGATGGCCATCTTAGAGATGACATCTGCTGCCACCTTGAGCCTGGTTCTCACCTCTGGCAGGGACACAAAATAAATCACAGGACAGTGCTTCCCACACTTGCCTAAGCAGATCAGTCCTTTAACGTCCAACAGTGGAGACTCTTCAGGCCTGACCTCAAAGGTTTTCTCTGCTGCATTGGACTAGAGGCCACTCCCTTTCTTTAAAATGTTCTCCTGTTACTTCTCTGGTATAGCATAGTTAGCCAGGAATGGCTTGGGACCTTCACTCACTTATCTTTAAATGTTGGTTTTTATCTAGGAGTACATTCAAACCAGTGTTTTCTCAAAGGTATTCACAGTGCAGTCCCTTGTGGCTAATGTCATGTTTTGATTTGGTTTTTGGTACAGGGGATTGAACCCAGAGGCATTTTCCCTCCAAGCTATACCCTAACCCTATCTTTAATTTTTGTCCAACGGGGTCTCACTACTTGGTGAGGGGGTCCTCAAACTTGTGATTCTCTTGTTTCAGCCTCCTAAGTACTGTTATTTTACCTCCAAGCTATACCCCAATTCTATTTTTATTTTTTATTTTTTTCGTATTGGATCAATGGCTTATTCAGCCCCATAGCCTTTTCTTTTTAAAATATTTTACTGGTGCACTGTAGTCATACATCTTAATGGGATAAAAGATAGTGGAGACATATGTGCACACATCACCCAATTAGCCCTTACCCAATCCCTGCCCCATTTTCTCCCCCCCTCCCTCCTTCTCATATTTGGCTTAGTGATTGACTTGGATATGTTTGTAAATAGACATCATGCACATTAGAGAATCTGGAAGAGGGTCTTACAACTTGGTAAACTTGGGGGTCCTCAAACTTGTGATTCTCTTGTCTCAGTACTGGGATGGTAGACACGTACCACCACACCCAACTCAGGTTTGTAATAGTCATCCGTACATGATTCCTTCTGAAATTTCCCCTCTGGCTCATATTTATCCTTGAGCTTCAGATAGATCTGGTTCGTTCCCAACAAGAAACAGACAGTAGGATGACCTCATGGCTGCACTACAGCCACACCCAGAACTAATACAGGGAAGATAACACAAGGGTCCAAGAACAAATACATTTTACTAGTAAACAGTTGTAGGTTCCCCATAAACTCAAAGTTCTTTTAGCTGTACAAAGGTATTATATATTAGAGAGAGAGAGAGAGAGAGAGAATGTAGCAGTAGCAGTAGTAGTAGTAGTAGTAGTAGTAGTAGTAGTAGTAGTTAGTAGAAGTGGAGAATAAACCTCTGAGCTACATCCCCAGCCTATTTTTATTTTTGTTTTAGAATGAGGACTCACTGCTTGACGAGGCTGTCCTTGAATCTGTGATCCTCTTGTCTCAGCTTCCCAAGTACTGGGATCGCAAGTATCCATCACCACACCTGACATAGGATTACAGGCATGTCCCATGGTGCCTAGCTTCTTGGTGTATTTTTAAAATGGTTTGAGTGTAAATGTGTCATATAGAATGGTCCATTAGCAGATTTTTGTATATAATTATTGTTTCATGTTCAACACATCTTTTGTCATAGTTGGTAAAATTGATTGGGAACCTAGTAATCTAACTTGACAGAGAAAATTGCTGAATCTAGGATAAGGATTTGGAAAGGAGAAATTCTATGTCTCTGCTTTGTCCAAGAAATTCAGAAGGAACTGGTACCATTGGTTTTTTTTTTTTCTAATTAATAATGACAAAAACTAGATGGATTTACAGCAGTCAATTAAAATACGGTATATAGGGGTTTCATTGGCTTTTTCAGAGCTTTTCCAGACAGGGATCCCCTATTTGTGCCTGTTTTCATTTTTTATTTCAGCTGTGCCCACACCTTTCTCTAAACACATTTCATTCACCTGACAATCAGAATGTCTCTTGCTCTTAATTACAAAATAATTATTTCTGGGTGAAGGCATCTCTTCTTCTTAACTCCAAAAATACATGAACTACCTCATATTTTACCATCAGGCATTTCTGTGGGGAAGGACTCAAGGACTCTGGATTCCACCGGCAGGTGCACGGGGGAGAAGCGGACAAAGGCTTTCAGATTTCTTTCTCATTTCACAATTCTTGGGACTAGCCAAGAACTTTTCTATATATAATGTTTAAATGGTGTCTTATTCATTTTACAAGCTTTTTAGTGAGTGTCTTATGATGTGCTTAAACTCCGTGAAGACTCCATTGCTGCTTTTACTGCGTATCAGTAAACAACTGACAGGCAAAATAGGACAAAACAAATGATTTTTTTCTGGTGTTCTCTAGGGTTCTAGACTGTAATCTCTTCCCCGTGTACTTGACAAGTCTCCTTTGGATAAACCTATTTGTTCCCATGGCTTCAGTGCTGATGATTCCAAATTGATGTCTCTAGCATCCATCTTACTCTAAAACGTCTGTCTAAAAAGAGTCCACTTAGGTCTTCCTTCGTTTTCCATCTTAAACATTTCTCCTGCCTCCATTACTCTTCCAGTGTCTATAACGTATCACCATGTGTACTTCCATCCATTGGTTCCCCAAAGCTGTTTCATAGTAGAAAGTCTTGTTTCTTCCACTTACAAAACCACAACATCTGATAGATTTTACTGTACACCTTCTCTTCTTCCCTCCTCCTTAGGTCTTTGCTGACATGGTCTCTTGCAGGGTTATTACACTGGTCTCATGTTTGTACATGGCACAATGTAATCATTTTCAAAATACAGTCTAGATAATAAATGAGCCTCCTTATTGAAATTAATTTTACTGTAACAAAGTTTAATTGGAGCATTCCTACTGTGAAACTAACAGCGAAAGACTTATATGTTCAATTTTGCCATAGAATCACTGTGAAAGTTGGATACTCTCTGATTCCTCATTGTTTGCTGTTGTAAGAAGAGGATCCTTTCCAGGAAATCAGGGCATCTTGAGGATAGGTCTGTGATTTTTATACATTTAACAACATGCTGTATTGTTTAAAGTGAAAAGCAGTTTCAAGATTACAATTATAGCATCTTTTCATTTTCTTTGACTGTATCATCTTTGTTTTAGCTTTCATCCAGACTTCTACTTTAACAGAAGGCACTCCTTATAAGGTACCAAAATCCCTTAAAAATGTTTTCATTAGTATTTGCTGGTTTTCCTACAAAATAAGAGTACTTTTTGAAAATAGGTGCTAATAAAGTGAATGTCCAGAGACATCTAAATATTGAAGCAATATTTTAATTTAATCTGATCTATTAATTATACCAATTATTTTTATATCTACAAATTACATTCTCTCCTAAAGGCAAAGTTATTTTTTATTTTAAATCACATAAATTATTATAACACTGTAATAAGATATTCCAAAGAAGAAAGAAAATACTCAAGTAATTAACTTTCAAATATGAATTTTAACTTTTTTCTATTGCTGCATAGAAGATAAAACCTTCTACACAAATACTGCTAAAACAGCATTAATTAAATTAATAGATGTGGTAATCCTAATTAGAATTCCTCAGCTGAATACTATATGAGAAATGTGCTTTCAATTGCCTGTCAGTCTGTGTACTGAAAGGGTTCTGATATGGCAAAACTAAATACCACTTTGGTGGCTTTGGCAGTACTTGGCTAACTGGGTCTTCTCAATTAAGTTATGGAAGCCCTCTAGCCTTGGTCTTATGTACAATGAAGGGGCTAAGATCTGGGGTCAGCCAGATATGGTCTAATAGAAAGCCATCTGGCTCTGTGAATAACTTTTTTAAAAAAAAAAACAGCTACACTCACTTATTCATGTATGGCCAGGGCAGATTTTGCATTAAACAGCTGAGCTGAGTAGTTGATAGAGCTGGCATGATCCAAAAGGCTACAATGTATAGTATCTAGCCCTTTGAAAAGGTTTGCTGACTGACCTATGTGTCAGACTAAGTTAACTTTGGGATTCATCCAAGTACCAAAACTTAGGGATCCTATCACAGTACTACTAAAATATTCTGTTTATTAAATGCAAGACCATACATGCACAAATTCTTCTTTTTTGGTATATGTATGTGTAATACTGGGGATTGAACTCATACACATTCTAATTTTAACCCACACCCCCACAGCCCCATTTTATTTTCAAACAGGGTCTCTCTGGGTTGCTGAGAATCTCTCTATGTTGCTGAGGCGGTCCTCAAACATGCAATCTTCCTTCTTAACTCAGTCTCCCAAGGACTGGGATAATAGGTATGCACCACCATGCCTGGCTACAAATTCTTAAACATCCCTTTAATTAAGTAATTCTACCTTAACAATCCCATCCGATGACACATGCATTAGCAGAGAACGCAAAATCATTTTCCACAGGGTATATGTGGATATTTCATCATTTTCATGGTTGGCTGGCTTACATTTCGTTTTCTAGTTTCAGCTTCTCAGTTAATGAAACTCATGGTTATTATTCCAATGCTGATGACACAATATAGAAAACGAATTTCATAACCTGACTAAATTGGCAGTGTGGGTGAATTTCCATATCCATGCTAATTTGTTTCTCATTTTTAGGAATTAAAAGTAAAAAAAATAATAAATTCATCATAATATCTAAGTTTTATGAAGACATAATTTAACTTTTAAGGCATTTGCTTATATATGTTTATTAATAAATACCCAAAACACTGTAAGAGCTTCAATCAGTATCTGTAAAAAAAAAAAGTATGTGCATATATATATATAATTACAACTAGAATTGGGTCAAATAAGCTAAGAATTTTTTGTGATTTTTTTTTTTTTTGCCAGAGGTATAAATTGTGCTTTACAGGTAAAAAGTCAAACTATGATCTATATCATACAGAAAGAATATTTGAGATGAAAATACATGATTCTATTATTAGTGTCTTTAGCTTTTATTTTTTTTTGTTTGTCCATTTTACTAATTGATTTCACTGAGATAAAATAAGTTAATGATAAAAATTGTCACTTTTCTACAAACTGAGATGTTCTCCTTTATTAATGTATGTCTCTAGCTTTTTTTTTTTTTTTTTTTTTTTTTTTTTGGTGGTACTGGGGGTGGGACCCAGAGGCTTTCTACCTCTGGGCTATACTCCCAGACCTATTTTATATTTTATTTGGAAACAGGGTCTCACTAAGTTGCTGAGAGACTCACTAAGTAGCTGAGGCTGGCTTCAAACCTGTGTGATCCTCCTGTCTCAGCCTCCCAAGCACGGGGATTACAAGCGTGCGCCACCACGCCCAGCTGTCTTTAGCTTTTAAAATAAGACATTACAACAAATGTTTCTATGGGAGTCTTATGAGAAAATCATTCACATTTCCTTTCATATTTTTTTTTTTAAGTAGAGGGAAGGTGCAATGTTTCAGTATGTTTTCTGTTGGAAACAAACAAACAACAATCACCCTGAGGCTGAGAAACTCAAAGGCTGGCAGTCTGAGGCAGGGAGGTAGAGAGCAGGGTACCATCATCTGCAGACATGTGGTAAACAGGAAGGGCTTTCTCGCAGCCTCAGAGGGCAGCACAGGGCCAGACAGAGCAAGTGTGCTCATTATTCAGATTTATTTCTCCTCCTCCTCCTCCTCCTCCTCCTCCTCCTCCTCCTCCTCCTCCTCCTCCTCTTCTTCCTCCTCCTCTTCCTCCTCCTCCTCTTCCTCCTCTTCCTCCTCCTTCTCCTTCTTCTTTTTCTCCTTCTCCTTCTCTTTCTCCTTCTCCTTTTTTTCTTATTTTGTACTCAAGGACATTCTAACCCTGAGCTACACTCCCAGCCTGATTTCATTTTTTTATCTTAAAATTTTTTATCTAATTTGCTGAGGCTGGTCTGGAATCTGGATCTTCCTATCTCAGCATCCAAGGTACTAGGATCACAAGTTCTTTTTCTTCATGTAAAGCCACTAATGCACTCATGAGGGCACCACCCTCAAGACCTCATCTAATCCTGATTATTTTCCAGAGGTCTCACCTCCAAATAATATTAACATATCCATTTGGGGATTAAGTTTAAAACATTTGAAGTTTCAGGGGACACATTCAAACTATAACAGTGTTCTTCCCTGGACTTCTTATACATAATACAAAGACATAGATATCAGCAGATATGCTAGTGTTTATAATATAGAGGCAAAATTTACTGAACAATTATCATCTTTTTTTTAATCTGCTAGGTACTCTCAGGGTTTTAAATATAGTATATTATTTAATTGTTACAACAACTTAGGATATAGTGTGATTATTGTATCCCAATTTAACAGAAAGAAAGCTAATGTGCCTGAAAAACGTTTGGTCACAAAGTAATAAGTGGCCATGACAGGATTTGAATTCAGACAGTGCAACTTTTTCTCCAGAAAGACTGGAAACTTGGGTATGAGCCTGGGGCCTAGGTGTGTGGTGGCTTAGACCCAGCAGGTCCAAGGTCCACACTAGTGCCTGGTGAGAGAGAGGGACGAGGTCCAGTGAGGCAAGGAGGAGAAGCTAGGGAAACATGAGCTGGTTATACTGTTGAGAGATTCCAAACATGTGAATAAACTAGAGAAATGACTGAGTTGTCTAGAGGGTCTCAGAGCAACCAGAAAGACCTTAAGGAAAAGAGAGAAATTGATAGGAAAGTACTGTGGGGGAAATGCTTGGAAATCTTCTAGATAGGGTCTGGTTGCTAAAATTTGAGTCCTTGTTATAGTCTGTGTTTGTTGGTTTGTTGTAAAGTGCAAACAGAAGGAGGCAGGAGCCCAGAACCAGAGCAGTCTGCTAGGTGGCTGTGAAGGCTTGCAGAGTGACAGCTGGAAATGGAAACTGTTTATGGGTTGGGGGAAGCTTATGTATCTTACAGGATCCTGAGGCTCCATAAACCTCAAACCAGAGGTTTGGTTAAAGTCAATTGGAAGAACATGTAATATATAACATTCATTTAAAAATTTTAAAAAGCTCCTTGAAATACCCTGAATAAGCGAATTTTTAAAATGTTTCATGAGATGAAAATAGGCAAATATTTTCAAACTCGAATTAAGAGGTTTTTGTTTTATACAGTAAGTGCCCACCTAAGTGAGTGCACTTTACTGAGGTAATATTTTTAATCATTTTAAGGGGAAAAGGTTTGGGTCACTGGAATTACTGTAATACTTTTAATTTTATGGTTACTACCCATTATTGTTTTGGAATTATTTTCAATTATGATTTTAGTTTTTTTTCTTTTCTATATACTTTTTGTGGAGAAGTCATTTTATATTTTGGAATATACACACTGTACCCAATCCAGAAATTCAGATATAATAACTAGGCAAATTACTAAGAAAAGTACACGTGTTGGCTTTATTTGGATGATTTTAAACATGGTTTTTGACATCTGATACCAACCTTAACTACCCTGAAATTGGAGTTGGGCATTGCTAGCATAGTAATTAAATTTCACAAGTGAAATCTCCCAAACAGAGAATTTGAGAGATAACTTCAATAATTTCTTAATTCCATGAACTAAATACATATCACAATCACCATATAGACGGATTATCAGAGTTTTCATTCTGTGAAGGATCTAAGTGTGTGTGTTCTATATTAGGATAGGAAGGCAACTGAGGTCCACAGTCCTATCTACTCTGTCTCCACCATCTCTAATCCATTTCCTTCTTTTTGTCCTCACAGCCATCGCCACTTTGGCCCTCAGATTTACTCTTTTTATTGGGGAGGGGGTCCTATAGCCTTGAGTGGAGTTTGGTCAAGGGAAATGTACTGACCAAGAATCAGAAAGGGAAAAAGCAAGGTCAGTGTACATGTTCCTCTGGCCCTTTCCCATTTGGACAGAACTCAGCACTGGCTAAGTCCTCTCTTGGAAAGCCATAGCTCTTGCTTGGTGGTTCCAGTCCAACTTCTCTCTTCACCCTGTAGTTGAAAGAGTGGCAAAGGTTCCCATTGTTTGTAGCCCAAAGCAGTTCCACATCTTTAACCTGACCCACAGTTTGATAAACAAACCGTTTATCAACCTTTCCCCAATCACCCCATTTAAGTTGTCCTTTCTTTCCTTCTAGGATCAATAACTTCTAGGATCTTTCCTTCTAGGATACAATAACCACATCCAACGCACATGGAATTTGTGTTCATTCAATGAGATAATGCATGGAAAACGTTTAGCTGCACAACTGGCCTAGAGTAACATTCTGTGCATTGGCTAGTAGCACGAACTAAAATATCATCTGTTCAGGTCACTCCTGCTAAAGAACTTACTGGGCTTTGTCCTGAAAGTCCTAACTCTAAGGAATAAAGCCACTGCTTCTACTACAGCCTTTCTCCCATCCCTTTCTATGTTCTAGCCAGTTGATAGTAATTATCAAACTACTGCCGATTTTCTCTTCTTCTTACATCAGACCCTTGACACAAAGTGGCCACACATCCTGCAGAGGCTTCTCAGCTGATGAACTGCTACTTGACCTTCAAAACTCTACTCAGGTCAAGGTCTCCAGAAGCCTCACTGACTGATCCTCCCCTCCTGGTCCCAGTAATGAGCCTGTCATTTTCTGACTGACTTCAATACCACACTCACAGAGAAGACGGCTCAGGTTCGCCATTTACATGTTAACCTTCACCTGCCCAGTTTCTGAAAGTAGGACCCTGGTCGATTTGCCTTTGTTGCCCCAGCTTCTGGAGTGAACTGACATACAGAGCAAGAAGCACCACTCAGCACCAGTTCTGAACCAGTGCTCCCTTAGCAGCAGCATGGTGTACATAGTCCTGGCGGACGGTGAGCATGGACCTGGCCAACCTCATCCACATCACCTCCGGGGTCATCTGCTTCGCACCTTGATACCTGAACAAAAAGAACTGCTCCCAAGTTTTAAAATGGTTAGAAACCTAAGGTGATTAAATTTGAATCATATAACAGCTCAAGATTCATTTTGTGGTGAGAAGAAGTGGCCTCAAAACATAAATAGAATACTATAATCACTCAGGGTGCTCATAAATACTTTAAATGAAAATATAAAATGATGTCATACCGTAGGCAATTTATATATATGTTCATGTTTCATGTCTATTCTTGGGGGGAGTACATGGGGATTCTACCTCAAATTCAAGATGCTCCACCTCTAAGCTATGCCCCCAGCCCTTTTATCTTTTTCTTTTAAAACAAAGTCTCAGCTGGGCATGGTGGCGCACACTTGTAATCCCAGCATTTGGGAGGCTGCGACAAGAGGATCGCGGTTCTCAGACAGCCTCAGCCTCAGCTACTTAGTGAGGCCCTTTGCAACTCAGTGAAACCCTGTTTCAAAATAAAGAATAAAAAACATAGGGCTAGGGGTGTAGCTCGGAGGTAGAATGACCCTGGGTTCCATCCCCAGTACCAAAACAAACAAACAACAACAACAAAAAAAACCCCAAAAACCAGAGTCTTGCTAAGGTGCTGAGCCTGGTCTTAAACCTGTGATCCTCCTGTCTCAGCCTCTTAAGTACTGAGATTACTGGTGTGTGCCACAATACCTGGCTTAATGTTTCCTTGATATAAGCAACTGGCCCACTTCTCTGACAAATTCCATGATTTCTCAAATTTTATCTAATATGATATTTAAGGTTTACACAAATAAAATCTCAAGAATTAATCAATCTTTCCTCTAAACGTTTACATCACATCTCATTCTCTATTCAGCTTACTTGGCAGTCAGCACATAAACCTATTTTAGTTCCTATATTTATGTTATTCTCTCTAGCTGTATTTTAATCCCTTAATAGCAAGAATTATTTCTTATGATGACCTCACCTCTTACCTCCACCCCACACCTCTTCTGCAACCCAACCTAATACTGGACCATCTGTGAAATGGCTGAAGTCTATCTAAAGCGTTTTCAGAAAGGGCATTGATTTTTCTCTGCTGTTAGGATCCCAGGCTATAAATTGCAATGCTTAGATGTGTTAAGTCAGCTTAGATCTCAACTGGAGCAATCGCAGGCTTCCTGCTTCTGCCTGAAACCTCAGTTGCCTCTCAAATAGTTAAGCATAGCAAGAGGTATGTTCAGACACAGGGCTTTTTAAAACCTTGATGGGCAAAAGTACAAAAACACTTATTTCAAAGCTTCCAGCTGTTCAATTTTACTAACGAAAGAGACCTGAATTTACCTTTGAGGCTGTTTCTTTGTTCTAAGAAAACCAACTTAATAGCAATTCCTGTTATATAAGTGAAAAGCAAATCCCTCCCTGCTGTTCTGGGGCAGCTGTGAAATTAACCTGCATCCTGATGTTTCACATGGAAGAAGGGGTTTAGTGTAAACTGGGCACATGTTCTGGCAGAGGTAGGCTTCTGAGGCTCTGTGGCTTCTTTGAGGATGATGTTTGCTGCCTTAGGGAACATAGAAACTACACAAGTATGTTTCCCCCAGTTTTTGATCAGAGATTTTCAGAAACCACTGAACTGAAGAAAGGGTATGTGGTGGTAAGAGCTATTCTTCACACTCCAAAGACAGGGCCAATAAAGACCAACTGTAGTAACATTTGAGTCTAAATCTCACAGAAGTACTGATATTGGGCCATTGGTTGTGTCCTGCTAACAACAATAAAGGCTAGGAAATGGATGAATTTAGAGCACATTATGCTAAGGAAAATCAGCCAGTCTCAAGAAGTCAAGGGTCTTATGTTTTCTCTCCTATGAAGAAGCTTCAGAGAAAATAGAAAAGAAAAGGGACTTCATGCTAATAAGGAGTGAGACCAGTGGAAGGGGATGTGGTGAAGAAGGCGAGGGGAGAGGAGGCTGGGGAGGGAAACAGAAACAGACCAAATGTCGCTAACAGCTTCGCTAGCATGTGCAGACAGGAGGAGGGTGTAGAGAAGTGGGGTTAGGAGGGAACCACAACAAGAGATGTGTCCACACGTTGAGATGTATTGTACCAAAAACTTCTAAAAAAAAAAAAAAGAGTAAGTGCTATGAGTATTTAATGGAGCGTGAGCCACCTTAATCTGTGGCTAGGAGGTGGGAGGTGAACTCAAGATCTGAAACTAGACCTCCTAGAGGTCCTTGGATTTTCACAAGGTGGGGACTTTCTATTCCCCAGGCCTAAGGGTTGGGGCTCTGAATTTCAGGGAGCATGGCTGGGGCACAATTATTTTAGGAAGAGAGAAGCCAAACTTAGCCAGAGACAGATGAGCAGAAAACACACAGGGAGGACCCTTTCTCCCCACAACGTCACACAAACCTCTAGGTTCTGAGCACAGTGCCTGGAAGGTGCGGTAGCTCTGCTCTGACCTGCCCCTGCTCTGTCTTTCTCCTTATGTGCAAGCTCCATGAAATATTGGAGGAAATCAGACCTTGACAGCAGTTGCGCAGTAGTAGCCTAAGAGAAATGCCTGCTTTGCCCATGGGCAGATGGCCCAGGAGACCAGAATGCTGGTGGCCATGGTAGACACCTGGGAAGAGCCAGGTGAGACATAAGGGCATAGAGACAGTTATGATGGCACAAAGAGGAACAACAGAGCACAGAAGGGTAAAGCACTGATCTCTGACAAAACAGGCTAATCCCTGTTTTGCAATCCCTGGAGTGCTTGTGCAAAGACCTAGGCCCACGCTGAGGAGCGAGACAGAAGGAAACCTATCAGAGGTGATGCAGGTTGTAGTCCTGAACGGCAGGCAGCACTGCCCATTTTGAGATAGGAATGGGCTTGGCATGTCACAGGTGGTGACTGCCCATATGATGGAGTGCCACGTGTCTTGCTTGCACGATTGTGGCCAGGCCTCTAGGAACCCTCCATAACTGCTTCTCTTTGACAGTTTCCATATCTAATTGTAATTCCGACCCATCCTCAAGGTCTTCCCTCATCCTGATACCACAAGTCAGTTTTTCCTGTGGGAGACGTTAAAATTCACCTGCACCTCTGACTTGTCACTTAGCACTCTGTGTGGAGGTATCCCAGTCACTGGGGAGTAGCCATAATCTTTTTTTTTTTTCAGTACTGAGGATGGAACCCAGGGGCATTCTACTTCCAAGCTACAACCACAGCCCTATTTTTTATTCTTTATTTTGAAACAGGGTTTCACTGAGTTTGCAAAGGGCCTCACTAAGTAGCTGAGGCTGTTCCTGAACCACGATCCTTTAGTCTCGGCCTCCCAAATGCTGGGATTATAAGCGTGCGGCACTACACCTGGCTAGCACTAATCTATGTACGGCAGAGATTGCATCTGATTTTCGAAAGCACTAGGGATCAACAAACTGGTATGGTGCTGTTTAGTCCCCTGGTTGAACTAAGCATAGATATCCCCAGATGTTTCAGAAGTTTCAGAAAGTGATCAATGGCAACTATATTCTTGGTGTTTATCATAAGATTTCTACACGAAAAGGCAGGGGGATTCATGGTTGTCTGCAGTATTCTAGCAAAAGAATAAAAAATCTTAACTCTAGGAGAGAACTATGTAAATAAATTATGGTAAAGATTCAAAATGTAAACAACAAGGCTGAAAAATTTATAATACTAATATGGAAATGACAATAATATGTTATAAAGGGAAAAGAAAAATGAGTAATGGGGCATATTATGGATTATATATGCAAAATATGTTTATACATGCATATTATTTCTCTAGAAAGATAAATAAGAAACTGGTAAAGGCATCTGCTTATGGAGAAAGGAACAAGGAAACAGAAAGAAGGAACTTTAATTTTCATTATACTCAATTTCATAGGCTTCGAAATGTCTGTTATCATGTGTACATGTTATTTACTGGGGAAAAAATTTTTTTAAAGAGAAAAAGAAAAAAAAATCAAATAAATCTTTACTGAGCCCTGGCTATCTCAGAAGCTCACCACTTACAAGATTTCAGCCTATTTCTTTATAGTATGGTCCTAAAATAGTGCTTGGTTGTAAGTGTCAGGCTTTCATGGTGTGGCAGGGAAACTGGTAGCTGGCAGCAGTAAGTTAATGACTATGTGTAACAGGAAGAAATAAACTATTATTTAAATACTGTCACTAGCACAACCACACTGCCTTCTAAAACTCAGGCTTGTCTACATAATAACCAGTTTAGCTACTAAAACCTGGGATAAGCTTCCATGAACAGCCTGAATCACCAAGCAATCTTGAAAATGCATACACAAAAAATCTTTCTTGAAGGGAAACTTACTTATAGTATCAAATTTATACTAGATTTCTCTAAGACGACGAAGGTGTCAGAATTGGCTAAACAGCCAGGATTTTTTAAATTTGCAATTTATATGACGGATGTTATGAATGTTTCATTTCTACATCCAGGCATCCTTTACAAAATAAGAAAGCACTAACAAATGCAAGAATAGAGTTAGATAGACTTTGAGACGTTCAACTCCGAATGGGCAACCTGACAATCCACGTATCCCCCACTTGTCATTACACATTACACATACCACAGTGTGAGGACCACGAGTGTTCCCAGAAGACCGGGATGCTTTAAAAAGAGCTGTCAGCAATAAAACATAAACCCATCTCGTGCTGTACTAGACAACTCATTTAGCTCTTAAGAACTACAAACACGAACTTGACATCTGAAGCACATGTCCTACTTCCCCGTATCTGTTCACCGTGCTTTGAATGATCCCATCTTGTCTCTCCCAATAATTTGTCCTTCAAGCACTTATTTTCTCAAATAAAGTTTTATTTGAAATCATCCAAGGTACTTGAGAATATTTTAAATTTATAAACTATCTTTAAACCAATTTGAGTCTCAGAATCATAAAGTTCTATTTTACTATTCATTTTTAATTGACTGACTATTTATTAAATATTTCAATCAAAGAATAAAAAGGGAGACTGTACTTGAAATATTAATTGGAAGTTAAGTAAAATTTAGTCTATGGGGATTGGCTGATTTCTGAAGTTATGACTATATATTAAAAATCTCAGAGTATAAAACAATAACTCAAGGTCATCAATTATTCTAAATATATTACATAGTCTTAAAGATAATGTTGCATCACATGCTGTGAACAAATAGAGTATACATTTCTAAAAGTAAATTTCAAGGGAATTAAGGTTCAAAAACAGACAAATACCCAAAGATCCTTAAATCTCATTTTAATTATTGGCAATGTTACAAACTTTTAAGTCAAAAGGAAAGCCATCTAATATACATCTTATAAAAGTGCCCTTTTTATACCAACATCCATTATTTACAATATTATTATCATCAAATCATAAATCACCCATTCTTACTAAGAATTATCTATTTGGCGAATTCCTAGGATGAGCCCATTCCTTGGCAATGTGTAAAGTAGTAAGTTTGGGCAGAGTTTTTACTAATTTACTTTATTTTAACCCTGAAATTATTTAGTGAAAAATAACATGACACTACCAAGTTGGATCCCCCCCTCCCCCCCGGTACTGGGAATGGAACCCAAGGCTATTCTACCTCCAAACTATACCCCGATCCTATATTTTAGTCTTTTTTTATTTTTTGAAACAGGGTTTAACTGAGTGGCAAAGGGCCTCGCTAAGCAGCTGAGGCTGTCCATGAACCACCTTCCTCCTGTCTCAGCCTCCCAAATGCTGGGATTACAAGCGTGCACCACCACGCCCGGCACCAAGTTGGACTTCTATGGAGAGAAAAAGATACCTATGACAAAGGCCACAGGTAAGTATGACAGAATTCCTTCCCATTGGAAAACTTCAAAGCCGGGCCTGTAGGTGTGCTCCAGGAACCCAGGGGTGGATGAGCTTCTACAAGCGGTCTAACCTTCAGGACCTACTGGGGCGTTCAAATAGTTATGAAACACTCACAAAGTACATATTATTCATTTTTCAAAAAGAATACTGCCATTTACTGCAGGACAGTAACTGTACTTAGCAGTATTACATGAAAAGAAAATACATGGCAGATATCAGTAATTTGTAAAAAATCTACAGGTTGGTAGTAGATTTAGAATCTACAATTTTCATTTTAGTTCTCAACACAAATATTAAGTTTAAACTATATGTTTATCATTATCTCTTTGCTAACACAACAAAAATTGTATATTATGTATGACCCACAAATTATATACTTTCAGAAATCATAACTTTCATACAAAATTATATTAAATTAAAATATTACAGTTTATTTGATTATCTATATAGTCCATTGAAAAGCCCACTGAAGCTGGGCATGGTGGCACATGCTTGTAATCTCAGTACTTGGGAAGGTGAGAGAGGAAAATCACAGGTTCATGGCCAGCCTCAGCTACTTAGTGAGGCCCTCAGCATCTTAGTAAGACCCTGATAAAAAATAAAGAATAAAACATAGGGCTGGGGATGTAGCTCAGAAGTAGAATGCCCCTAGGTTCAATTCCCCGCACTGCATTAAAAAAAAAAAAACCACTGAATCAAATTTTTTGTTATTAGCCCTCTGGCTATTAGTAAGATAGTAGGAACAACTGAATTATGAGGGTCTAGACCAGTGGTTAAAAAAATATGCCCCATGGACCACATCTGGTCATACCTATTTGTTGACATATCATCTGTAGTTTCTTTTTCTTTAAAACAACAAAGCTGTTAAGTTGCAAAAGAGACTTTGTGGTCATAAATATTTATTTTTTTACCCTTTTCAGGAAAAGTTTCCCAAACTCTCATCTAGGTATCTTATAGGTTTCCCAAGACCACTTTTTTTTATTATATGGTATTCTAATCCAGTATATTGACTAAAGACTTAAAAAAAAAGTTATAGTTAAAAAAATATAGAGCCAGATGTGGTGGCGGGAGCTTGTAATCCCGCACTTGAGAGGCTGAGACAGGAGGATCACGCAGGTTCAAAGCCAGCCTCAGCTACTCAGTGAGGCTCTCAGCAACTTAGTGAAACCCTGTTTCTAAAAAAATATATAAAATAGGTCTGGGAGTATAGCCTGGAGGTAGAAATCCCCTGGGTTCCACCCCCAGTACCACCAAAAAGAATTACATATATGTCTAGTATGTGTGTATATATATATTCATATATATATAATATATATATTATATATATTATACATATATATACATATATATACATATATATACATATATATATATGAATATATATATACACACATACTAGACTTATATGGGGAAGTGGGAAAGTTTTTTGAGGTGCTGAAAATGCTCTAAAACTTGATTGTGGAGGTGGTTTTAACATTATACATTTGCCAAACTCATCTGAATTTCAACTGGCAAATTTTATTTTATATAAAATGCAGGGAAATGAAAACATTAAAACCTAGCATTTGAAGATAAGTTCATCACAAAGTCATATTTATTTGGATAATAAAACCTCAAAACTCGCTGGGCATGGTGGTGCACATTTATTATCCCAGCGCTTGGGAGGCAGAAACAGGAGGATTGCTCAGGTTTGAAGCCAGCCGTGCTGGCTTAAGAGACCCTGTTTCCAAATTTTAAAAAAGTATAAGAATTGGGTCTGGAAGTGTAGCCCGGAGGTAGAATGGTTTCCAGGAACCCCAGTACCACCAAAGGAAAAAAAAAATCTCAAAACTATAATATATGAGAAGAAAACAATAAGTAAAGTCAGCTAATGATTTAATCTGTGTGCTTTCTGATAAAAATGTTTTTTTCCAGTTTACAATATGAATTATAAGAAACATCAACATAGAATTACAGAAACTCATTTTCAACTATTATTTACAATATACTTTGAATTTATTGAATTCTTCATACTTTGAGTTATTGGAGATACTAAATGCCAGAATCAACATGCGTTTTCATTACTGTACCAGGAGGTAGTCAGTCAGGGAGCAGCTAGTTTTTAATTTTTTTTTCTTTATTTACAATGAAAACTATGCTTTTCTTGAGGCCATGTAGGACGATGTTCTGGAAGGGCATACAAGTATTCTGTAATTATTAAGTATTAACACAGTGACCCTTTAACAAGCTTGAACAAATCAATTATCTACTAAAAGAAACTAATAAGTCCAGTGAGTTCAAAGGAAGAAAGAGATGGCATGAATCTAGATCATCCAGGTTTTCTGCACAAGAGGAAAAAATTTATTTAAAAACAATGAGTAGCACATTTTTAAAAGAGTAAGACAAAAAAAAAGCAAAAGGCTTATTCACGTTGAAATATTACTAGCATATTATTGAGATGTTACTAGACTTCAATATAAAGCTTGTAGCCATTAGATGGGATAATACTTGCCTGTTTCCTACTGCATTTCTGATAATTCACATTAATCTCTACTACGAATTCCACTTGAGACTGCTAATAAACTGCTGATTGCCTGAGAAACCACCAAATTAATAAGGTCATATGGCCTTAAAAGGCAAAATATATGTTGGTGCTATGTTTTGGGATCTTAAGTGTCCCCAGAGACTGATGTTACAGACCTGGTCACCAGCCTCTGGGGCTATTGGGAGGTGACCAAACCTTAAGGAAGCAGCAGGAAGCTAGACCACTGGGGTGGTGCTCTTGAGGGGAATACCAGGACCCCCTCTCCCCCTGCTTTTCCCCTGCTTTTCCCCTGCTTTTTATTTTCTGGTCATAATGAGGTGACTAGCTTTGCTCCACACCAGGCAGCTCCTTGCCATGGTGGGCCTCGCCACAGGCCCGAGTCGGCAGACCCAGTGAACCATGGGCAGAGACCTCTGAAACTGGGAACCAACATAAACATAAACCTGCCTCCCTCTTAAACTGACTTCCTCAGGTATTCTGTCATAAAGACAGAAATCTAACAGAATAAAAAAAAAAATAAACACCTATGCTAAGAGGGGCTATATTAAGAAAGGAGAATAACAGACAATATTTACTTTATTGTTTATAATCTATTTCTAAAAAATAACATGCAGCCAGGCATGGTGGCGCACACTTGTAATCCCCGCACTTGGGAGGCAGAGACAGGAGGATCGTGCAGGTTCGAAGCCAGCCACGCACGCTGGCTTAGGAGACCCTGTTTCCAAATAAAAATATAAAATAGGTCTGAGAGTGTAGCCCGGAGGTAGAAGGGCTTCCAGGAACCCCAGTACCAACAAAAATAAAATAAAATAAATAAAAATAAAAATAAAAATAAAAAATAACATGAAAGCTACAACTGCATAAGCTAATATATGAAATCTTGCTTATTGGTTTGTAAGGGAAAAAATGGAATCCATATTACCATTGTCATAATTGCTACTATGTGAAAATATGTACGCAAGTAATGAAGGAGTTGAAGGTATTTAGAAAACAATTGTTACTGTGATTAGGCTCACAAGATAATGAGTTAGTGATTTAGCTGACCATTTTTGCTGTTGTCTTATTTTCAATGCTTAGAACAACGAGAACATGTTGTGAGCTTGGCTGTCACTCTCCTTCCCAAAGGATTGATAAATTGGACCAAGACTTATTTATTTCAGCCCTGTCCTCCCCCTGTCTGTCAACAGGCTGTGTGCACTGAGAACTGGACATTACAGGCATCTGGGCCAGGGGTCTGTCACAGTTCCAGAGGCCTATCTGCACAGAGATTGGTTCTGGCCCACCCCCTATCTAATTGGCAGCAGGTTCTAGCTAACAGGAGACCAGAGAAACATGTGCCAAAACTCTCTTGTGCCACAGCCCCAGGTCCTCCACAGCTCTGGCTGCCCCTCCAGACACGCTCGACAGGAGGCAGCACTTGGAGGCCACCTCTGCAGGAGGGGCAGGTAGTAGACAGAAGTCTGCATAGCACAGCCTGCAGGCTAAGCAAGAACTAATCGAGGCAACCAGCACATCAGCAGCTGCTCAGGGCCATTATTTTTGCTGTTTTTTTTTTAACTTTTATTGGTGCATTGTAGTCATACATCTTAATGGGATAAAAGATAGTAGAGACATACATGCACACTTCACTCAATTAGCCCTTACCCAATTCCAGCCCCATTCCCTCCCCCTTTGTCCTTCCCATGCTTGCCTTAGTGATTGACTTTGATGTTTGTTTAAGTACATCAATTGCTTTAGAGAGATTCCCTCTTCCTCCCTCCCATCTCCTCGTGGGTAACAGGAGGAACTCTAGATGAAGGAGATTCTACAGATGAGCAAATAAGGCAACCTAACTTCATAGTCATTTTGGGGAAAAGTTGGAAATAAGTAAACAATAAAAAAAAAAAAAACATAACCATAGCCAGGCATGGTGGCGCATGCTTGTAATCCCTGGGCTTGGGAGGTGGAGACAGGAGGATCCCGCAGGTTTGAAGCCAGCCTCGCTGGCTTAAGAGACCCTGTTTCCAAATAAAATATAAAATAGGTCTGAGAGTGTAGAAGGGTTCCATCCCCAGTACCACCAAAAACAAACAAAACAAAACAAAACAAAAACATATAGTTACCTGTTGCGAAACACCACTAAACTGACATTGAATCTGTGCTCTGACTTTGCTATCTACATGTTCAACAACATCTCTGCTTGTGGCTGAGTAACGCTCTTTCTTTTGGTATGTTACTAGTGAAGAACTATACAAGTCACCAGTATGTAAACCTTACCTATCTTTATTTATACTACCCCATCTCTGTCCTTGTCTCAGAAAGTATATTAAGTTTAAAGTATACTCATCCTTTGAAAAGACTTCTTTAGATCTTTTCCTAAATCCCCCAAGCAAAAAGTATGGTACGCTTTTCTGTTCTTCCCTTTTGCATAGAGAAGTTACCTGTTATAGAATACTATTTAGGGGTATGAAATGTCTATTTCCTCAGTGAGCTACTTTTCAATAATCTATAGCCCCCTGGTTATGTAGCTTCTCACCATTCTGTTATCTAGCAAAAGAGGATTATATATGTATTAAATGAGATACTACAGGCCCATGTCTGACATGAACCAAATCAATGAAGCTTGCCTATCACCACCACCACCACCACCACGACCACCACCAACACCAGCTTCATCATCACCATCATCATCGTCATCATTACAATATCCCTTATAAATATTTATACCACAGCATAAGTCTAGACATGCAGTACATGCTACTTATTATTTTATAAAAAAAACTGCATCAAACAGTTTAATAACCACAAGATAACAGGCATTTTATAGAGTGGGGTGTGTGTGTGTGTGTGCGCGCGCGCGCGCGTGTGTGTGTGTGTGTGTGTGTGTGTGTGTTGCTGAGGATCAAACCTATACTAGGCAAGAGCTCTGCCACTGAGCAACACCTCCATTCTCTCCATAGTGGTTTTTATGCCAAGGTGGTTTGAAAACTCTAAGGTGGTTTTAACTAAGATGCTTTTTACTCCATGCTATGTGAAATCTCTTTTCCTCCCCTTAAGTGTGGTTGAAACCTTGTATTATTAGTCATCGCTGAATCACTATAATGAAATACCTGAGCCAGCTAACTTATACAGAGAAAGAGATTGCTAAACTCACATTTTGGGGGTTGAGAAGTTCAAAATCAGGCAGGCCCCATTTGTTTGGCTTTTGGTGAGGGTGGGGAATGGCAGCACATCATGGCAGATAAGTATATAGAAGCAAAATGGTCACATTTCCAGCCAAAGAAGAGAGAGAGACAGACAGACAGACACAGAGACAGAGACAGAGAGACAGTGGCCAGGTTGTCTCAATCCCCTTTGAAGACACGCCCCCAATGACCTAAGGACCTCTCACAAGGCTCTGCCTCCTAAAGGCTCCGCTATCTCCCAACAGCACCATCCAGGGGCCAAAGGCTTTAACACAGTGTCTTAGCCTTCCAATGACAGTCACCACGCAAATATTACAGAACACAACAAAAAAAGGTGATGGGATTATTTTTATGATGAGGTTCGTGTAAGACTGTAACTTCTGCCTTGTTGCAGTCTCTCCTCATTGTGTTCTTGTCTTTCAGGCTTTCATGAAGCAAGCAGACATATCAGAGAGGTCCACATAGCAAGAGATGGAGGGGGCCCCTGGCCAACAGCCAGCTTGGAACCGATGCCCTCAGGCTAACGTAATCAAAGAATTGAATTCTGCCAAGAGACTGTGAGCTTGGAAGCAGATCCTAGTAGAGCCTTGCTTAAAAATTTCTTCACTTAAGTGCACTTCTATGTAACTTGATACTATATCTGAATTTTAATATCACTGATTCCAGTCTCTGAGAGATCAAAAAGCTCATTTACAGCAATTCCACTGAAAAAGTGCCAGACATTAAAACACATTTATCTATAATTTTCATAAAACAAATCAGAACTATTGAAAGATTCATGTTCTTATAAAAAAAAGACATAAGCCAATGATCTTATAAGATGATTTCAAGATGATGTACCTTTTTGCCTGTAGATTAAAACATAAGAGCCCATGTTAAAATATCAGTGACTCTGATGCCCAAGTTGAGCTAATATTACAAACACAAATCAGTGCCGTCATACTGAAAAGCAGATAATGAGACCTGCACTGTCCACTTCACAGGGTTATGAGAATAAAATAAAATAGAAGCCACAAAACCACTTCAACTATAAAGGACTATTATTGTTAGAAATAACTGAGAATTGAGCTGCTTTCATGTGCTAAAAGCAATCTAATGTCAATTGCTGTAGAGCAAATGTTCTTATGATACAACAACTAGGATGCTTCCAGATGTTGAAGTCAATATTGAAAAGTCAGAATGCTCTCAGGCACTGAAGTCTGGAGTGACTTCTGCGTCTTGTTCCAGGGGATGTGCTGCCCAGCACAGATGCCCACATCCAAGGCAGAGCACAGACATGCCACTCACACAGAAGGTCAAAGAAACAAGCAGGCCCCAAACTCAACTGACTCAGCCGTCTACAGCCAAAATATGCAGTACTGATGTTTTTTACTGGAATGAAGGATCTGTGCCACAAGTCACTTGATTTATCAGACTGCTAACAGATTGATGATCTATCATTCATTTTGACAATCTGCCCACTTTTTACTGAAGATCACAATTGTTGTCTTTCTTTTCTTTTTTTTTTTTTCTTTTGTGGTGCTGGGGATTGAAGCCAGGGGCATTCTACCTCCAAGTTACACCCCCAGCCCGGTTTTTTATTCTTTATTTTGAAACAGGGTCTCACTAAGTTGCAAAGGGCCTCGCTAAGTAGCTGAGGCTGGCCAGGAACCTGGGATCCTCCTGTCTCAGCCTCCCAAGTACTGGGATTACAAGAGTGCGCCACCATGCCTGGCCGTTGTCTTTCTTATTTTTATTCATATTTCTACTTGTACCTCTTTCCTGTTGCAATTTAAAAACCTTGAACTTTGACATCCATCTAATTAAGGGGGAAAACTGCCCAAAACATCTTAGGTAACAAATTATAGTGGTATTTACATTGTTTTCTTTGTAACTTATTTCACTGTTTTACAGAGCAGCAAACCATTAAAGATTCAGGGAAATCAATATGCCATATCACATTTTGATGTCTGTGTTACTTGACAACTTACAAGCAATCCTTGCAGCATGATTTATTCCTGAAGGAACATAAATGTTGATAGGGAACAGCAGCAGTGTTCACTCTAGATGGGGGTTTATGTATATTTTAAATAAAAGTACGGTCATTCCTCACTATCTCTAAAGAATTAGTTCTAGGACTTACCACAGAAATCAAAACCTTTACATCATCTCTAGGATACTTATAACTACAATATAAATGTTATATACTTTTCATATTTATTATTTAGGAAATAATAATAAGGGAGAAAGATTGTACATAGAACACACGCAAATATTTTAATTTAAATTCTTCCAACTAATGTTGCTGTTGACCCCAGGGATATGGAGGGCCAACTGTATACAGTAAGGGATAATTATATTTTTCTTTAGGACTGATTTTTCCTATGGTCCACAGAATTATTTTTAACCTCATATATCCCCCCTAATGAAACATTGAGCACAACTACTCAGTTGTTAATGACAAAAGAATGTATAGTACCATGGGTTTTTGGTTATTTAAGAAAGTATCTGTATCTTCAAGAACTTAGCATGAAGTGCAATTTTATTCTTAAAGGATGACTCTAGTGATACAAATCTATCATAAAAATGCTGTCACAAGCATGATTCTGTTACTTAAATATTCTTATTTCTTTGACCAGAAAATCTAAATTGAATAGCACTGTGGTAGAAAGATAAACAACAGAAAGTGAATATTTTTGTAGATAATTATTTTTAAAATCTCACCCTGACCAGTAATTGTGCTTTCAAATAGTCAAATAGCAATTTTCATAAAACACGCAAGACACTGATTTTAAAGTGGGAACATTTCTAAAAGGTTCATTAGACCCCAAAAGCATCTCTATATAATATAAACTGATAGTGATCCCCCAAAGGCTATAAAGAAAGTTTAGAGTGTGAAGATTGGAGCCATATCACCTGGATTCAAACCATGTCTCCTTGACTCAACTGAGGATACTTAGCTCTAGCAGAGTGCTAGGTACACAGTATGCACTCAATAAAACATCTGTTGCACAAACTATTAAATTATATTTCTTATTATATCCTTGTTCAAAAAGGTATTTAATACATTAAAAAAACTTATTAAAATAAATAGCACTTTGAACACTGAGAGGGTCAGCAATAAATATGAAATTCATATGGCTGTCTATAATCTAGGCTTGTTGTGGAATGATTTGTAGCATTAAATTTAAAAACTTTTCTAACAGTTTTTGAGATATACGCTTATTACTGTCATCATCTCCATTTTTAAAATGAGTAAAAGGCACAAAGAATTTCAGTAACTCACCCAGGGTCACATCATCTGCAAGTAGCAGAGGTGGAATTCAAACTCAGGCATCTGGCCTCAAAATATGCACTGTATCAATTTCAGGATATTCTACTTTACCTTGAATTTTCCTATGGGTACATTTGCTTCCATGCAAAATGTTTTCTCTTTCATACTAGTGGGTTTTTTTTTTTTTTTTTTTTTTTTTGGTGGTGGTACTGGGGGTGGAACCCAGGGGCTTTCTACCTCTGGGCTATACTCTCAGACCTATTTTATACTTTATTTGAAAACAGAGTCTCACTGAGGCTGGCTTTGAACCTGTACAATCCTCCTGTCTCAGCCTGCCAAGTGAGGGGATTACAAGCGTGCACCACCACGTCTGGCCATACTAGTGTATTTTTATTGAGTACTTGTGTTACATTTCTACCTAGAGTTGCGTACTGTTTGTTTCTAACTTTTATGTAACATTACAACATAATAAGAAATACACACTTGGTCTTCACCCTTGGTCCTAGCAGAGTTCCTAAAACTCTTGGAATTTCCTGAGTGTTATTATGACAGGGGTATTTTATGGGAATGCTGGGCCCTAGGTAACTGATGGGGTTCAGAGCGTATATGGTTGGTGAACACATTTAGCTGCTGGAAGCTGGCAACTGGGAAAGGGCCTGGAGGCTCAGCTCATTTTGTCTCTCCTCCAGACCCTGCCCTCCGCACCTCTCCCATCTGGCTGTTTTCAAGCTGTACAATTTAAAATAAACCAGTAAATGTGACCAATGTTTATCCTTGAGTTACGTGAGCCATTTTAGCAAATTACCAAGCCCCAAAAGGGAACTGTGGGGACGCTGACTTAGGGCTGGTTGGGGAGGAGTACAGGAGGCTGGGATTGGCAACTGGAATCTGAAGTGGGGGCAGTTTAGTAGGAAGGAGTTCTTGACCTGTGGGGTCAGTGTAAATTCTAGCATCTGTCAGAACTGAATCAAATCTTTAATAGACTGGAGTGTTGGCAAATTGGTTATTGATGGGAAGGGGTAAGAGGTTGGTGTTGGAAGTGTTGTAAGTAAAAAACAGCAGA
The DNA here is from genome assembly GCF_963383645.1 of Muscardinus avellanarius. Taxonomy (NCBI): domain Eukaryota; kingdom Metazoa; phylum Chordata; class Mammalia; order Rodentia; family Gliridae; genus Muscardinus; species Muscardinus avellanarius. Next base: position 62,361,625 of record NC_137795.1, on the reverse strand, counting down.
GTACCAGGGGAAGGTGGGAGATGCATAGAAAATTAGTCCCACTAGGATGCACCAAGGGCACCTTTTCAGCTACTGCCCAACACTGCCGAGGGGTAACAGAACACTGCTCATGCCAACTCAGCCTTCCTTTGTCTACAGGGCATCTCCAGGCTTTACCCCCCCCGCCCCCGCCAGGAATATAATTTAAAAGAGTGGTTCCTTAATTCATTAATTACCAAGGCCCCATTCCAACTAGGGTCCCATAGGTCTACAATGAGAAATGTTATATTTCGTTCTTGCGGTTTCAAGACTCAGGCTCTAATTCCAGTGTGTAGTACAGGTGGTGTCGCTCTGTGTATCACTGTCCTCACAGGATCCCACTGTTCTGCTGATGCAGGTCATCAGACCAGCAGAGGTGACTGTCACCTGGACACTCGGGTGAGCACTCTCATCTTTTCACATGTTTGGGAAACTAGCCATGTATTTGTTAGGTAAGTTATTAAGAGTTGACTGAATACTACACTAAAGCTCCAGAGACATCAGTAACAATCTAGCATTAATAATTATAATTTAACACATTTCTTACTAAATAAGAGTGTATCCATTTTTAAAGTGAGGAGTCTGGATTAGATAATCTCTAAACGTCCATCGGAATCCAAAGAGGTGCTGGGAATGTAGGTCAGTAATAATATATAATAGTATATGTGTTTAGCATATGCAAAGTCTGGAGTTTAATCCCCGACAGCAAAAATAAATAACAACCTAATTTTCTTTTATCTTATTAGAATTATAACTGGTTTATTTAAATTTCCCCTCAGCTGGGAATGGTGGTATATGCCTATAATACCAGTACTTGGGAGGCACAGACAGAGGATTGCAGTTTCACGACCAGGCTCAGCAACTTAGCAAGACTATCAACAATCTAATAAGACCTTGTTTCAAAACAAAAAAATATTTTAAAAAACTGCTGGGGTGTAGCTCAGAGGATAAATATCCCTGGATTCAATCCCCAGTACACACACCCATACACACACACACACACACACACACACACACACACACACACAGAGTTTCCCCTCATAGAATTGCTGACTTTATTCTAAAAAATGAATTATTAAACATAATGTTATCTTTCCACCAACAACTGGATGTTAACTACAACAGTAATACAATATTCTGCTTCAAATTCTCTGAGCAGAATGCTTACCTATCATATTTACTTATTTTTCTTGTAATGCTGATATCAGTGACTTCTATAGAAAGACCAAATGGTTTTAAGTAAGTTGAGAGTTCAATGGCAACTTTTTAGAGGCTGTCATAACCATTTAATTCTAATATCTTCTGATCTCCTCTGTGCCTCTGCTTAAGTCTCTGAGGCTTGTTCATGATGTGGGTCCTCCACTCAGCTAACTTCCTGCCCCCTGGCACCTGTGCTCTCCACTCCTGGCTTCCAGGCTGGTTTAAGCAGTTTCCATATCCAATACTGCCCAGTCATTGCTTACAGGAAAGAATTTCTAAGCCAACAACTCTATCCATAACGAGAAGAAACACCTCAGTCTGTATTTTTATATCAGCATGCTTTCAGATTAAAAATTAGAATGTCAGATAACTTGATCGATATTTAGTAGAGTTGTTCCATTTGTATAGTTTGAGGTGTTTGCAAAAATTTATATAGACAATATATGATAGGTGCTTAAGCACATCGTTATTTTAATATGATATAATAAAATAGACTTTCAGAAATATATCTAAAACCCATAAGCAGCATAGATCCTTAATTCTTAATGTTTTATTTTTAATAATCTAGCACATTCTTCTTTCATTAAAATAAAAAAATCTTAACTTGCCAAGTATATCTATTGACACAGAAGAAATCACTCAAGATCAGAAGGAACTTTTTCAGGTTGATATATAAATTCACTACCCCAAAACTAAATAACACATATATGATTGTAAAAAAATTCAAAGAATAGCCAGGCATGGTGGCGCACGCTTGTAATCCCTGCACTTGGGAGGCAGAGACAGGAGGATCGTACAGGTTTGAAGCCAGTTGTGCTGGCTTAAGAGACCCTGTTTCCAAAAATAAAAAAGTATAAAATAGGTCTGGGAGTGTAGACCGGAGGTAGAATGGTTTCCAGGAACCCCAATACCACCAAAAAAAAAAAAAAAAAATTCAAAGAACAAAAGAAGAAATTAAGCTAATAATGAACTCATAGTGTCAAAGCAACACAAAGAAGGTTAAATACCACAGATTTATAAAGAATATCTCAAATATATAACATGCCTCAGATTTCCCATCATCTCAGGTCAGTTTTTCTTGCTTCCAATAATAATTTTAAAAAACAAGTGCTTTAGACTGCAATGATTCACTTACTGTCATCCAATATTCTAGCATGGTTATGTAAGTAACACTGGAATCTGCTTCGCCTCTAACTAAAGAGCAAGAGATGGGGGAGGAGCCATAAAAAGAGACCTTTAATGCCTCTATGCAACCTTTTAGACTCGCCTTTATGTCAACAAAACTCCAGCTCAAATGCAATCACTGTTGCCTACAAACAGGTGTGGGTGACATGATTCAGTGACTCATAGTTCGACGCCTCTTCACATCACCTACAGCCCTTCCACTCCAGTTGGCACGTCTGGCACTTGGGCTCCTGTCATTCCATATGTGGATATTTCCTAAGGATACAAGGCTATAGCTCCACTCATATTCTGCTTCACTTATCTGATTTGCTGCCAAAAATTCTTCTCTCGTGTTGTATAGGGAAAAATATTTTTGCATATTGAAACCTCTCTCTCCAGAAGGCTTCCTTCTACAGCGGAGAAAAAAAAATGATCAGCACTATTGGTGGCAGTCTGTTCTGCATTTAAAGATTTCTCATTGCCTTACATGCATGATTCGATTGAATCTGAACTAACACTCTTTCTTTCACATTTCTTCATTCCCATGGAGTCTGAAGCTGCCATTCTTAGCAACCAGCCCTTATCCACACCGATTCGATCTGGTTTAGGGTGACTAGACAGATTATACATATGAGTTGCCATACACATAGCACATTAACTATGGTTCATATAATCCTTCTTGTTACTTCTTACAGATTTTTTTTAAAAATGAGATTTAGAGCAATGAAACTATTCAGAATGATATTTTAATGTAACAATACCTGTGGCTCTAGTACATGTGTATTTTGGGTGATACTGATGTATCACTGTTGGGTCATCAGTTGTAATAAATGTACCACACTGGGCCAGACACTGACACTGGGGAGGCTGTGCTTACAGGAAGGAGGCATATAACAACCATCAGAACTTTTTGCTAAAATTTTCCATGGACTTACAACTGTTTGAAAGAAATAAGACTTTTTTTAAAAGCAAACACTTACATACTTGGAAATATTACATTTCCAAGTAAAACCAAACAGAAAAAAATATAATTAGATATCCTTATCATGACCATTATTATTATCATAACATCTCTCTTATATGGAAAAGAGAAAACTTTTGGAAACATGAACAGATATGATAACTGGTCATTTTAAAATCAGAAAGAAGGCAATTTTAAATAGCAACATTAATTTTCAAAAACCGCATCTTTAAAATAATGGACAAAGGGAAAGTAACTGTCTAGTTGATAGGTCAAATTAAAATCTTTCTAATATGGTCAGGCGTGGTGGCGCATGCTTGCAATCTCCACACTTGGGAGGTGAGACAGGAGGATAGAGCTGGTTTGAAGCCAGCCTCGCTGGCTTAAGAGACCCTGTTTCCAAAAATATATATATAAAATAGGTCTGGGAGTGTAGCCCGGAGGTAAAAGGGTTTCCAGGAACCCCAGTACCCCCCAAAAAAAATCTTTCGAACATGTAATTCTGATATTTTATTGGATAGAATTTAAAATGTTTATTTTTATTTGGAGTTTGTGTGTGTATGGCTCTGAGGATTGAATCTAGGGGTGGTTCTACCTCTAAACCACATCCACAGCTTTATTTCATTTATATTATTATTATCATCATCATTATTATTATTGTGTAGATGGTGCTGTAAATTGAACACAGGGAAATTCTACCACCATGCTATACTCCAAGGCCTTTTATTTTTTATTTAGAAACAGGGTCAGCCGGGCATGGTGGCGCAGGCTTGTAATCCCCACGCTTGGGAGGCAGAGACAGGAGGATTGCTCTGGTTCGGAGCCAGCCACGCTGGCTTAAGAGACTCTGTTTCCACATAAAAATGTTAAAAATTATAGGTCTGGGAGTGTAGCCTGTGGGAGTGTATACCGGAGGTAGAAGGGCTTCCAGGAACCCCAGTACCACAAAAGAAAGAAAGAAAGAAAGAAAGAAAGAAAGAAAGAAAGAAAGAAAGAAAGAAAGAAAGAAAGAAAGAAAGAAAGAAAGAAAGAAAGAAAGAAAGAAAGAAAGAAAGAAAGAAAGAAAGAAAGAAAGAAAGAAAGATATAAGTTGCTAAAAGCCTTGCTAAGTTGCTGAGGTTGGCTTTGAACTTGAAATCCTCCTCTCTCAGCCTCACGAGTACTGGGATTACATAAGTGTGTCACCACGCACAGCCTTGTCATTTTTATTTCAAAACAGGCTCTTAATAAATTACCATTCACTGGCATTGAACCTGTGATCCTCCTATTCCAGTCTTCTAAATACTGGAATTACAGAAAGTTTTTGGAGTATGCTTTTGTTTTAAACAATAGGCACTTTATTCTATGTATGTATGTATGTATACATCAATTTGGAGTTTCCTAGAGATGTTATGAGAATAAATCAGCCTCTTTTCATCATCACACACACACACACACACACACACACACACACACACACACACGGCACTTGGCAGGCTTTCCTCGGCTCCTTCTCCACTTCTCCTTCCCCATAAAGGGTATTAAGCTTGGCAATGGTGTTCTCACATTTGTACATAACTTCAGTGGAAGTATTTCCTTCATTAATTCTTTCTCCCCCCTTCCCCAAAACCAATTCCCTCCCTCCACTCTACATGCAAGCAACTGCCCCAACTATGCATTAAAATTATGAGTTAAACTTTCTAAAAGGCCTTTTAAAAGTAGAGTGATAGCTTATTGGGCAATAAAAGCCACCGTTATTAGAAAACATATTATAAAAGAAAGATGCAATAAAACCCTGCAGACCATAATGAATGAGTGAAGTTAAAGCTAACCTTAAATTTAAGTGTTTCTCCAGCGATGAACTTTGTATGTGAATGATTAAAAAAATGTTTAAATGTTTGTACCTTTGGGACTAACAACTTTTATTTAGAGAATTTATATTTACCAAACTACACTGCATCTGAAAAAAGCTGATTTCATTCTTTTTTCTACCATTTATTCTGTAAATTTTGAAAAGCATCTAACACACAAATTATGCACTTACCATGTCTTCTATAGACACAGCCACATTTCTGATATGCTCCTTAATCTAAAATGTGATTTACAATAATTTGCTTTCCAAAACCTACTCAAGGAACAGGTTGAAGGAGAAATCTATCAACATCAGGAAAGTAATATTTTAGACCACTGGCTGGAAATAGATTTGTGTAATTTTACTTGTTTAAAAACAAAAAATGCTGGAGAGGATGTGGAGAAGTGGGAACTCTAAAACATTTTTGGTGGGATAGCAAATTAGTATAACCACTTTGGAAAATAGTATGGAGGATCCTCAGAATGGGCACAAATTTACCATGTGATCCAGCAATACCACTTCTGGGTATCTACCCAAAAGAAAGGGAACCAAACTACCAAACTAATGCATGTGTATCTATGTTCATAGCTGCACAATTCACCATAGCCAAACTATGGAACCAGACAAGATGTCCATCAACAGATGAATGGATTACAAAACTGTGGGATATGTACACAATGGAATTTTACTCAGCCATCAAAAAAACTCAATTACATCATTTTCAGGGAAATGGATGGAACTGGAGGACATTATGCTAAGTGAGATTAGTCAGTCACAAAAAAATAAGAAATCAGATGCTTTCCCTAATATGTGAAAGCTAGGGAGAAATGGGTAACAAGAGGAAATCTAGATGAAGGAGATTCTATAAAGCAAACAAGGCCACCTAACTGAGGGGATGGGAGGGGGAAAGAGGGAAACTCTCTAAAGCACGTGATGTATGTAAACAAGCACATCAAAGTCAATCACTAAGCCAAGCATGGGAAGGAGCGAGGGGAAGGCAATGGGGTGGGAATTGGGTAAGGGCTAATTGGGTGATGTGTGCATGTATGTCTCCACCATCTTTTATCCCATTAAGATGTATGCTATAATGCAACAATAAAAAATTTAAAAAATAATTAAGGAAGAGATAGGCAACCATACAGTTATAAATCCTGGAAACCATTGTAAACAAAATAAACAATGTCTGTACATAAAAATAAAACCACAGAGCTATTTAACTCTCTTCCTCCATTAGGAAAGTCAATAAAATAAGCTAAAACTTTAAATGTTTATATTATAGACTGCTTGTTATCTGTTTTTCAGGAACCAACTTTACCTAACAGTCTTACAGTGTCGTTGGACTGTGACCCTTAAAAACAGCAGATCTGGGTATGGTGGCACATGCTTGTGATCCCAGTAATTGGGAGGCTGAGACAGGAGGATTGGAGGTTTGAAGCCAGCCTCATCAAAGTAGTGAGGCTCTCAACAATTTGGTTGAGAAAAGAAAAATAAATATAAAGAAAAATAAAATATAGGTGTGGGGTGTATTATGGCTCAAATGTACAAGGCCCCTGGGTTCTATCCCTAGAACCCCCTCACACACACACTCACTCACTCACACACATGTGTGTACACACACACAGCAGAGGAATGGCTGGTAACATCATCTTGCAGGAACTGCAGAAAGCTGCAATCCTACAGGCTGCTCCATTTTGTTTTCATCTTATTTATATGAAAAAATACCTTTTAAGTTTCCACAATACTAAATTTATTCATTTACTCGTTGGCTTCAATCATTTTCTTTTAATATGCCATCAACGGATATCATAAAAGCATGAATCACATTTATGTGAATTTCCAAAAGGCAGAATCAAAAATTATATTCTAGGGAGGGATGGCATAAGGTTGATTCCAGATTCACTGGACAGATTTTTACCCAGTGGCAAATATTTGGTCATTAGGTAAGAAGGTTAATAATTTCAGAACTGTACAACATAAAATGCCAGTACAATAGGGCTTCATTAGAAAGTATCTGTTAAATGCTCTTTTTTTTTTTCAGCTAAGGAGTAAAAGGCTCATAAAGATAAATAAATGACTTCTTGAAAATCCCAAGCTAATTACAGGCAAGAGTCAGATCTCCTAATTCAATGTTTAGCACACTTGGCTCTCAATAATGGTTTAATAAGAGAATCACTGGAGGTCTGCAGATTAGAACCCTGAGGCCTTGTGTGTCCTATGCATACGCTTACACTCACTCAGCGATGATTGTTTCTGCAGCCCGAGGTTACAAATAGAGTAAAACCCGAGCAGGTGGGCAGTGCTTCTGGGTAAGAGACTCGGCAATCCTTTGCTCAGCACTTCCTCATCTCATCAATTCATCTGCACCCTTGACCATGCACATCCAGGAGAGCATGGACGAGGAGAAAATAATTTTATCATCTGCTAGCTCGCCAAAGCCAATCAAACAGATATCAGTAAATTCAAGTAGGTCTCGGGTTTAAGACTGATATTCAGTTTAATCATGTGTAATTTTATCCATGTAACCGACATTTATTGAGCATCCACCTGTGTGAAGCTTCTACTACATGGCTCTAGTCATAGCATAGAAAATTGAAAAAGACACGCCAAGTTCTACACTCACAGAATGTACAGTCAAGAATCTGAAGTAAAAAATAAAAATAAACAAGTGAACAAAATTATTTTAGTGCATTAGAGGTGCTATTGAAAAAGTTGAGCCAGATGACAATAAAAAGTGGTTTCTAAAAAAATTAGAGGTTATGTGGGGCGTGGCGGTGCACGCTTGTAATCCCAGCATTCGGAGGCGGAGACCTTGGAATCATTGTTTGCGGACAGCCTCACTACTTAGCAAGGCCCCTCGCAACTCAGTGAGACCCTGTTTCAAAAAAATATATAAAGACTAAAATAGAGAACCAGGATGTAGCTCAGAGGTAGAATGCCCCTGGGTTCCATCCCCAGTAACGCAAAAAATAAATAAATAAATAAAATAAAATATAAAAAAATAGAGGTTACTTTTTATAAAGGTGATGTGAACCATAATATCTATGATGAGATCAAATCACAGGAGAAGCCAGATGAACATTCCAGGTACAGGGAAAAGCCAACTAAAAGGCTGTAGTGTGGGAACAAGTTTGAGATTTGGCTACACCACCATACATAAGGAGCAGCGAGGTGGCAGAGGTCTGTGATCCACAAGGAACTTGAAATATTTTTCCTATAAATAGCATGAAGACAAAGCCTCTGCCCCCACTCAATTTTATTATATACAAACAGAGAAGACCTCTGCAAAAGTAAATCCACAGTGAATCTAAGGCAACTGTAATTTACTTATTCTAGGTGCACATTGGAAATAAGATTTAAGTAAGTGCTAAAATGTGACACTACTTATTTTTAAAAAAAGTTAAAGCGTTTTTCCCACCTGGAACTCAGAACTGCATTCTGTTTAAATCTGAATGTGCCTAAAAATACATTACTATCTGGTTTACTTTGTCAAGCAGGTAAAATCTGCTAAGTATTAAGGTAGAACTTAATCAAATGACAAGAATCTTCTTTAAATTATATGATTTATTTATTTTGTACTGGCACAATCTATTCATATAGCATGAGTGTCATATCTGTTATATGGAAAAATGTCATATATTTAATAGCCAATAAACACAAGAGGATCAGGCATCCCTGTGTGGTGTCTATACATATAAAAATAAAAGCCCCAAGCTACATGAGAATGAAGAACACGGATCAAACTTCTGAAATTCTAGGTTTGCAGCTAGTCACCTGTTACAAAGTTTCTAATCTGAGCAAATTTCAAAATCTCATGTTAAATCTCATGTGTTTCAGAAAAAAATATAACTCTTAAAGCTTACTTGGTGGAAGAGACAATGAAGCAAGAATTTAAAAGTGTTTAGCAGATGGAATAAACCTAATAAATTTCAGTGTTTGCTCCTCCAGTGTACTTTTCTAATAAGGAAGCAGCATACACAATATGGGGAGATAATTATACACACTGCATTTGTCTCTTAAGCAGAACTTTCTGGTATTGCTCACATAAGAGAGAAAGATAAGACAAAGAAAGGTTTCTGAGGCTCTTCCTAGTCAAACTATGAATTAAGACCTTGTGTTTCTCATTGTTCTGCTGCCTGGAACCATCCCATTTTGACTGTTCAGCTTCTCTGCGGTTTCCAGTGCGTTTCCTTCACTTCAGATACACACACGTGCCCGAACACAGTAAATCACAGTTAATTGCATGTCATAAATTAAAAGACAAAAATAATGCACAATTAATCGGGGGAAATTGTCAGTTGGCAAATGAGTCTCGCTCATTACATTCCGTGCCCAGGATGAACGCCAAGTGGGCATTCCATGAGCGAGGATTCGGTCCCTGACACTGAGGAGAGGGGCCGGGCACAGCCCTCTGCACAGCGGTCTGGCCTGAAGGACCGAATGCTTGAAAACACTCACCACCGCACTTGGGGCACGGAGAGCTTCACTACAGAGATGTTCACCGCAGAGCTGTGCATAATTATAAACAATCAGAGAGAACTAAAATGCTCGTTAATAAGGGAAGCGACAGAGTGTGACAATTCTGCCATACTTAACATGAGAAATATTCATGACATATTATATGAAAAATGCTGACAAAAAAGTAGCGTTCTTGAGGATATGAATACACAGATGAAGCAAGAAATGAGAGAAAGGAGGAACAAGAGAAAGATACTGAGGAAATATAGGACAGAATTGTTAGCATTTGTCATTTCTGAGTTGTTCATAAGTCCTAGATCTTCTAATTTTCTAAGAAAATAGCTTAAGTTTTTAAAAATTACGTTTCAATTTATTTCTGAATCTGATAGTACAAAACATCAACTTTAAAGATTCAGTAGAATCTTTTCCCTGGCTATTAAAATAAAAATATCTTAAAGTTTAAAAGCAACACCCAGTAAACACATACATAGAATCCTATTATATTCTTTATAGAGGTTATACAGACAAATTAATTTTTTTTTGTGTGTGTATGTGTGTGGTACCAGGGATTTAACCCAGGGGCATTGTAACTCCAAGCTACATTTCCAGCCCTATTTTTTATTCTTTCTTTTGAAACACATTCTCAGTAAGTTTCAAAGGGTCTCACTAAGTAGCTAAGGCTGGCCTCAAATCTGGGATCCTCCCATCTCAGCCTTTCAAGTACCGAGATTACCAGCGTGCCTCACTATGCTTGGCACAGACAAATTAATGTTATGAAAAGTTATAAATTAATGTTAATGTTACGAAACCTTTCAGTAGATTAAATGCTTAATGCCATTATTTATTATAATGAACACCTTATAGTATAACAGCATATCATACATATGTATGTAGTCTTAATTTGCTCATACTGACAAACTACCAAACATGTTCACAGTAAAGCCAGTAAGTTTGAATTTGAGAAACTGCAAACCTCCTCTCCTTCACCCATACACACTCCCATTATTTATTATTTTCTATCCTATAGCAGAAAGACTTTACATCTAGCCACCTACTTTAATCTTGATGTCAAATATGATAACACACACACAAATACATGCAAAGTTTCTTCATTTTTATCAAAGTAGATATAGATAGATAAAAACATTTTACCCTAAGTCATGCTAACTTTTGCTTTACTTCATTTTTTTGGAAAAGAAATAATATGCAAAGCCCAAAAGAGTACATCCATTCCAAAGGCATTCAGCAGCTTACTAACCTTAAAATATAGTCACTTATTTCAAGTATTGGGAGTTGGAGAAAAGAAAATCATATTTCAGCAAGAGTCCATACCTCAGCCTAAGGCATGTTTGTGCCCCAGGGTAATATTTCATTCCATTCTTAGTGAATGGAAAATTAACTAATCAGAATATGTATTTATAACTAATCGAGGTAGGGCATCGCCAGCACCTGATGCCATACACCGTCAGGTGTTAGCCCCAGTGCAGGGAATCAAATGGTCACCATTTATGTCAGGCGACAGGGCCTGGAAAATGCAGGAGTGTATGCCTTGGTCAAGAAAAGGGGTCCTAGCAAGGAGGACACAACCTATCTTTAGGTGCTCAAACACAAGCTCCTTTCTAAGTCAGAGAAGGCCAATTTTAAAACTTCTAAGAAAGGAACAACTTATAATAGGCCCACTTCGGGATCCCAACTTTTAAGTAGGAATATGTGTCTACTTCTATAATGTGAACAATGCTTGATATTCTAGCTGTTTCTGGAAAAATTAAACTATCTCTAAAATTATAAAATCCTCAGGGCAACATACACTAATAAATATAGTGCAAATCCTATGAAGCCCTGAAATGCTCCAGAGATTGGCTTCACTTTGGGTTTCTGCCCCGTTTGGCAAAATGTTGATAATTACTCATGTTGGGTGATGGGCTACACTATCCTATATTTTATTATGCTTGATATTTTAATACTAAAACATAAGAAAATAATCCCCTTAAATATACTTTACTCTCAACATTTTATTGACTTTTCCTTTGGAAACATATATTGAAATCTGATTTTGTGCTCATGGTTATTTAAGTAAGATTATAATAAGCCACCTGAATTTTACCAAAAAATATCCGCCAACCATTATGTTTTATGATACAAAATTTTAAAAAGTCCTTCTTTCCAGAAAAAATAAATTTACCATGATCTCTGATGACAGAAGTGCACCTAAACAAATGCAGTGCCACCATCCATCTGCCTGGCATTCTCACAGTGTGACAAAATAGACTGGTAATTAGCTGCTTTCCTACCGAAATCCGCCAGCTTCAACTCCCCCGTGTCACTGATCAGAAGGTTCTGTGGCTTCAGGTCTCTGTGCAAAATATAACGCTGGTGGATGTAAGACAGCCCTCGCAGTAACTGAAATAAAAACAACTGAAAAAACAGGGAGACAAAAGTTAAACGCTGAATGCAGACAAATGCCAGTTTCTACATACAGTCTGCCAAGTACTGGTATTTAGTAAAAAAAAAATGTGTACCCATTACTAAATTCTCTACCAAATCATTAAATAGAATTTGCATGCAATCTTAGCATGCAAATTGCTAATCCATTAAGAAAGAAATTTGAGAATTGCTAACAAACCCATTCTATCACCCCAAAGTGACACCTCCTTGGCAAGAAAGATCCATACTCAAATTTGTATTCTCTAAATCCAGAAAGAGGTAAAAGAGAAATTCTTCCCAATATTTTATTTCTTCAGACCTACAGTGATGTTTATGAGAGACAGAGAAAGTCTATCCTTAACAGTATAATGCATAAAATATAGAAAACTGTCTACCAGATTTATGTAAATATGTACATATTTAATTCCATAGAAATGACATAAACGTGGTATCCATGGATTCACCCATTAACATGCTTTAAGGAACAGAAAGATAAGAAGATCTGACATAATTAAAACAAAAACAGTCACATGGCCCAATTAATACTACATTGTAATTATACTGCTTTTGCGCATATGGCCACAGAGATTAGGCTATTGCCTAAAGACAGACACGTTCCTTCACTAATTACATAGTAGAACCACCCTAAATTGAGAAAGAAACAGAAAACAGACATGCTGATGATCCAAGAGCAATTCTTTTGTGAAAAAATAACCTAAGAAGTGACTAGCAGCTTTCTCTGTGGAGCTTCACATTGAAGTTTGTCAAATGTTCTTGTTTTGATAACAAAAATATGTGATTCACAAGACTTTTCAATATCCTGCTTAAGAAAGAGATTATTTTAAAACAATTTACTTGCCAAAATTATTCTAATTGACATAGTATTTAAGAAAACAATTACCTAAAAACAAAATAAAAACAAATTTTTTTTTATTGTGCCAGCCATATTTTAGTCTATCTAACCAGCTAGTAACAAAACTCAGTTTCAAGGAAATTTTAAATGAGTTAAATAACTGATAGTGTAAGGATTCTGGAATACTAAAATGGAAAATATTAACAACTCCCTGAGGGCTTGAAAAACTAGCATTTCTGGAATGTTCCGTGTAACTAGAAGATATAAATGCTAAGTATACTTTTTTTTCTTTACTTTTTTCTTTTTTTTTTTTAAATGTAGCAGATACCTCAAAATACCAGTAGAATATAGTCATATCAAAATCTGTGTATGTGATGGTATGCATGGGGTGGGCAGTGAAGGCTTGGTATTACTTCAGAGTGTTCTGGCAGGAAGCAGCAGTCTGTGCTACTAGTCTAGATGAGAGCACTGGGTTATGAACCACAGGAGCGAGTATCTCTCTAAAAATCTCTCATTCCTTCTATAGAAGATGGAAAGATCTAGGTTAACACATCATCAATAGCAGCTTCCAACTTCAGTCCTTGCTTGTAGTCCCTCCTATACCCTAAAGCTTACAATTTATAATTTCTAAGAAAGAAATCCATATTCCTTTAGTTGAAAAGGAAGAAAAAGTAGGCAAAATAAACAATTTAATGTTTTAAAAGTCTTTAACATACACACACACACACACACACACACACACACACAGACACCATACAACAAACTCAATTTGGCAATTTGGCAGGGGACTTGGGATTTAACCCAGGAGCACCTAACATCCAAGCTGCTGCACCGCTAACGTGCTTTCTTTTTTAGATTTTTTGTTTTTGAAACAAAGTCTCTCTAAGTTGCTGAGGCGAGCCTCGAACCTGCGATCCTCCTATCTCAGCCTCCCAAGTACTGGGATTATGAGTGTGTGCTTGGCTAGAACAAACTCAATGTTAAAAAAAAAAATAACACCAATATGTTGGATTGCATTAAACTGAAGAGCTTCTGTACAGCAAAGAAAACTATCAAGAACCTCAGCGAAGAGCCAACAAAACAAGAGAAAATTTTTCCAACTATTTCTCTGATAGAGAACTAATATCTAGAATATACAGAGGACTCAAGAAACACAGCACTGAGAAAACAAATAACCCAATCAAAAATGAGCAAGTGAACTAAACAGACACTTCACAAAAGAAGAAATTCAAACTGTCAAAAAATGTATGAAACAATGTTCAACATCATTAGCAATCAGAGAGATGCAAATAAAAACTATCCTGAAATTTCACCTAACTCAAACTAGAATGGCAATCATTCAAAACACAAGCAACAACAAATGCTGGCGAGGATGTGGAGAAGTGGGAACTCTAAAACACTGTTGGTGGGATTGCAAATTAGTGCAACTGCTTTGGAAAACAGTATGGAGGATCCTCAGAAGAATAGAATGAACTTATCATATGATCCAGCAATACCACTTCTGGGCATCTACCCAAAAGAAAGAAAACCAAGCTACCAAACTAACTCATGGATATGTATGTTTACAGCTGCACAATTCACAGTTGCCAAAGTACAGAACCAGCTAAGATGTTCATCAATAGATGAATGGATTACAAAACTATGGGATATGTACACAATGGAATTTTACTCAGCCATAAAGAAGAAGAAAATTATGTCATTTTCAGGGAAATAGATGGAACTGGAGGACATTATGCTAAGTGAGATTAGTCAGTCACAAAAAATAAGAAATCAGATGCTCTCCCTAATATGTGGAAGCTAGGGAGAAATGGGTCATAGGAGGAGCTCTAGACAATGAAGGAGATAGTACAGAGGAGCGAATAAGGTGATCTGAGGGGGTGAGGGGAATTCTCTAATGTACATGATGTACATTAACAAACATATCAAAGTCAATCATTAAGCCAAACATGAGAAGGAGGGAGTGGGGGAGGGAATGGGGTGGGAATTGGGTAAGGGCTCATTGGGTAATATGTGCATGTACGCCTCTACCATCTTGTATCCATTAAGATATATGGCAACAATTTACCAATAAAAAATGAACATTTTGAACACAAACAGTTTGCCTTTCTACAACATGTTAAAAATGACCTTTGTAACCTAGCAAAAACTTATAATTTGATCATTGATTTAAGCATGGCAATGCATTTTAATTTAATAAACACATAATACTCATTACACACTAGTATTCTGTTATATAATAGATGTCATTTAAGCCCTGTGACATTTTAATAAAGTAGGTTTATTATTATCTCTATACTGGTGATGAGGACATTGAGTGTATTTTCTCAGTCATGGAGCAATTAAGTGGTAGAGCCAGGGCCCAAGCCCAGATGGTTTTATTTTTTTTTATTAACCATACCTCATTATAGGAACTGTGGCCAGAAGTCAACACAAGTGGGCAATGTACTAATTTGGAAGTTGTTTCCTCCAGCTGATAGGGTAAAACATGAGCACCTGATAACATGGTCTCCAAGATAACAAGCAAAGACTCCAACCAGGGTCACAATCTCATTACTCAACATTGCCTGGCTCCAAGCAACCTTGCCCCTCCCCACGCTCAGAGCTGCTGCTCTTCAACTGCTCCTCTGTCCTTACCTCTTCTCTATCAGAAAAGCAATCTCTCCATTTTGTTTCTGAATTCCCAAGTACTGTTTTTTTTAATTTTTAATATTTTTAATTGGTGCATTGTAATCATATATCACATTGGAATAGCCACCCAAGTACTATTTAGGTAGCTCTCAGGAAGCCCTCTTTCCTGGAGCCCTTCTTGACACTTTCCCCAGACTCTCTCATACTCCCCAGGTCTGCAGGAGGCGTCCTCTGTGTTCCCAATCCCTCTATAAACCTTTCTTTCATAGTCTGAGATTTGCCCGACCTCCCAAGGACTGTGAGCCTTAATTGTACCAGTATTGGGAAGAGGTATCAAAATATATTAATGTGTTGGGTGTGGTGGCGCACGCTAGTAATCCCCGCACTTGGGAGGCAGAGACAGGAGGATCACACAGGTTCAAAGCCAGCCTCGCTGGCTTAAGAGACCCTGTTTCCAAATAAAAATATAAAATAGGTCTGGGAGTATAGCCCAGAGGTAGAAGGGTTTCCAGGAACCCCAGTACCACAATAAATAAATAAATAAATAAATAAATAAATAAATAAATAAATAAATATTAAAAACCAGTATTGGAAAGTTGCTTTGATATTCATTTCCAAAATGTAAAATATAGTCAGGGCCTGAGCACAATGCAGGCACCCAGGCAGGGCGGGGACTGCAGGTATCACAATGCAGACTTCTTCTCTGTCTTTGCCCTTCATTCTAATAACTAACCTATAGTAAAACCTTAGAGTCAACTCAAGCCTTTAGACCTAAAACTACAATAGAGGCAATCAGTGCCTCTGTTTACCTCTTCTACTCTGTGATCCAGTCTGGGTATAGGAAAGGTAAACTTTGTGAGTGGCTGCAAAGCACCCTCGTGGATGATCAACTGATGCTGCCCAATACAATAGAGACAAGGGCCAAGTAGATTCTTGACCCTTGCACTTAGTAAGTGCACTGTCAGAGACAAAAGGCACAACCTGGTTAAAGAATAAGTAACTAGCCCATTGCCTTGGTAATGCTGATACCATTACAAAATTTACTTAAAGTTTGGGGGTCTCGAAAAGAGGCCAGAGTTCCATTTTCGGGCTCTCTAACATGCGGGTCAGCATGCTGCTTTTTCCTTCTCTTCTCTATTTCCTACTTCTCTATTTCCTACTGATTTTTGTATAAAGATTTGTCAAAGTTGCACTGAGCTGCCTGTTAATTTTAATTTTTCTATTCAACAAACTTTAGTTGAATAAGAAAAAGAACCCCCATTTAAACTGTAACATTAACCATGGTCATAAATGGGGCACAGAGCTGCACTCCAACAACAGTAATGGCTTTGCTGGGCTGAATGAACTTAAGAGACATTTGGACAGTGGCAGATTAAAAAACAACAACAACAACAACAACAACAACAACAACAACAAAAAGGAAATCCCAGAATGGGATTGTCCAGAAGCTATGGACAGAAGTGGGGAGATCAAGCAGTACCAAAGGGCTCTTGTTTTAATACCTTTGCTAATTAGAGGAAAATGTATAATTCCATGCTAATCCTCAAGCTATTCAAATTGGGTATCATGTCAAAAGAGATTAGGAGAATCAGTATTAGAAAAAGATGAAACTAAATACTCCCTTTCTAAGTGTAAACAAGTCCCAAACAAGACAAATATAGCCCCAAACAACTTTTTTTTTTAAGCTCTTTGAGCAAATACAGAAAGTTAAGTCAGAACAAATCTTCACAGTGTAAATGCACTGGGGGTTTCTGAAGTGCCAATCAAAGAGACAGATACTGTCCTATGAGAGGGATGCAAAGATGAATAGGCAGAGGACATGGATACATGAAACTCATGGCAGGCTAGGTGTGACAGACGCACAGACAGACCCCTGACAGATCTACACTATATAGGCAATGCACACCCAGAAAACTAATGCACAGAGAAGGGGGATCTGAGAACAGAAGAGTATCAAAATGGATTCTGTCATCATGGGAAGGACAGCCTGGTAGAAAAGAAGAAATCTAGAAGCTCACCGCTCTGCAAACAGAATTTACTACACATTAAAAACTGTAAAAGGAAACTGAGTCGAGCCTTCACTAGACACAGAAGTTGAGATGACAAGACCCTTGCTATTCTGAGAGAGAAACATGGAGGAGATTTTTCTTCAGGGATAATAGAAATTCAGAAGAAGAAAAACTTAAATACAAAGAAATATATGACACCATACAACTATGGACTCACTGTCATAAAAGTAATGGTGACAAGGGGATACTAAGAATCTTCACCAAAACCATTAGAAAACTAGATGCTTCACAAGTACCATTTCAGTGTGGGGTTACCAGCATGTACACTGCGAGGCCGGGCTAGGAGGACTAAGGAAACAGCACTTTGTTAAGTTAAATGGAATGCACCATGCACGAATCCTTGGAAATGTCCAGAGAACTCAAGTCTTGGGAGTTTCTTCTTCTAGACAAGCAACTAAGTACCTAATTTTCCCAT
Organism: Muscardinus avellanarius; assembly: GCF_963383645.1. Taxonomy (NCBI): domain Eukaryota; kingdom Metazoa; phylum Chordata; class Mammalia; order Rodentia; family Gliridae; genus Muscardinus; species Muscardinus avellanarius. The sequence goes on along the minus strand of NC_137795.1, from coordinate 62,343,607 downwards.
TTAAGTCTTTGAGAAAGCCATTTCTCTGGTTGTTGTGAAAACCATGGCAAAATAAGCTATACTTGATCTCCTATGGAAAATCAGAGGACATTGAGAACAAAACAAAAAGAGTAAGAATCATTTTGGTGCTAAAACTTGGTAAACATCAATGAAATCTCAAGTACTGAAAAGAGTAAGGAAGGCTAAAAGCAAATAAAGGCTTAGTGTAATTTAGAGGCTGTTCCAAGTATCTTAGCATACATCAACTGATCCTTTCGATCTATAATCCTGTATTTTTATTTTTAAACAAATGAGAAAACTAAAGCTCTAAAAGAGCAAGAAACTTAGTCATCCACTGTCAAGCTAGGTAGTGCTCCTGAACTTCCGAAGACATCTCCTGTCTTCAATGAGGTTGATACTTAGCCAGTGCACGGGTAAGAATGGTCCTATACCAAAGAATCAAGATGCTTTTATTATAAGGTGAAGTCAAGTTTATAAAAGCCTCACTTAGCATGTGATAAAATGAGCACATGATTCCTGAATACCTATTTTTGCTACGGAAAATCCTAGAATAAGAAATGTGGCAAAAGGCAGCATCATGTACAGACACAGATAAATTACATTTCGAACTGTCTTCCTACCCCTCTACTGTGGTAGCCATAAGGACTTCCTAAGATCAATTTGTTGCCTCAGGATATCCTACTCAATCTTTATGAAAGGAGATTCCTCCAAACCTGTCAGTGTGATCACAGAAGATTTATATTCTAGTCTGAGTATGTTCAATTTCTACAATAAAAACACCAATGAGAAAATGCCTTAAAAAGCAATGATATGATGGGCAGAGACACTTGTCAGCAGCAGATCTATCTTTAGCCCAGCTGTCTTGCTATCCCCTGCAGGGTGCAATTCACAGGCTCCAGGCTATACCGTATGCTTCTTGGGAGTATCCCTTAATACTTCGACTATTTCATGCTGAAACTCTTTAAACTCTAAGAGGGCTATGATATGATATATAATATGATTATATGATAGATGATAACACAAGAGAAATATGATAGATATATGATAAATATACATCATAAATATATGATAGATGAATGGATGGGGAACACACACTATAGAACTAAATATGTTGCATTCATTGCTCAGAAGAGTTTCTGGAACTTATAGCGAACAAAAGACTTTGTAACCATCCCTTCTGCCAGTGTCAAAAGATGTGAGGTCAGGTGTCTTTTGTCTCAAAGTCTAGTCATTAAGTTCCATGAATGGTCAGAAATAAGTGGCTCATTTAATATATGTGGTTCCATTTGATAGGTGATGAAGCAGGTTGTGCAGATTTTCAAGACATGAGTCACTCCTTTAAGAAATATCCAGGGTCTCTTGGGGACTAAAGAAGACCAGTAAATCTACTAGTAAGAGTTATTAGCATTGGACTCGATCCCTGTGGCACGCCAGTAATCTCTTACAAAGACAGCTAAGTTACTGTTTTGTCACGTGGGGACTATGTTAAACATATTTGTGGTTTTTCACCTTCAAAATAACTAGTTGAGTCTTAAGGATCCTGTAATAGCCTTTTTACATTGTAAATTTATATCACTATGATTTTGTGAATAAATGAAATGAAAAAAATTCTACAAATCAAATGCACAATCTACCATTTACTCAGCGCTTACTATGATTGGCATTGGGCGAGGTATTGAATATTTTTTAGATAGTTCAATCCTCATACCACCTTTAAAAGGTAGATATTATTATCCTTATTTCACAGATAAAGAAATAAAAGCTCAGGGAAATTAAATACATTGGCCAGAGGGACACACAAGAAATAAAAGGTAGTATTGATCATTGAACCCATTTTTGTCTTACTCTGACACTATAATTAGGGGTACTGCTACCTGAAAATGTACACATACTATTTGATTAAAATGTTTATAAACTGTGTAAATTCAAGGCTACAAAATGTGATACTGGTAGATAAGTCAAAGTTATACACTGATAGCACTCCAAATAATTTGTTCTATATTTGACACTACATTATTTTAAACATATTGATTAAATTACCCTTAAATCCAACTTTCTTGAAATGATAGAAACAATATCTAACAAATGTCAAAATATTTTACATGCATCAGATAATAGCTTTATTACAATACTAGATCTTCAATATTTAAAAGCCACAGAATGATTCATGATTCATTCCATTTAATTTAGTTTCAAAATACCTAATGTCAATGTTAACTCCTAATTTGTAACACAATGCATCCAATACACACCCTAATATTTTGCAAGGCATTATTGCAATTTGATGTGTTGAATTTTTTAGACAATACATAGGAGGTTATACAGAGATATAAAGGAGAGAGAAATAAAATCCTAGCTCTTCAACATTGTGGCATAATTTTTGTGTCCCTTTAGACACACCTGAAAGTGGTTAAGTGTGCTGCAGGGGTGGGTAGGCACAGGTACTCAGGGCAGCAGGCCTCATATTCCCTTTTCCTTTCTATGAACTTAGCAGGAGCTTGTCTTGCCACTTTTCTGCTCCTTTTGAATTCTCTCATTCTGCTTTCTGCTTTATTGTTCTACGTCTTCAGGGCCTTGACACACAAAACCTGATTAATAATTTCTAGATAAATGTAATGAGGACTAATTTTCATCTCTAAGACCCTGGAACATTAAAGTGCCTTTCCGTAAGAAGAGAGCTTTCTGAGGAGGACTAACTCAAAGAGCGAGAATTTCAGACACACTGCTTGAGAAAATCACTGCCTGCGGTTTCTGTGGTGTGAGTTTACTCAGTCAGCTGTCTCACAGCCCCTCTTCCTTCCCGCCCCAGTGCGATGGTGGACCTCAAAGGAGGCATCATTGCTTCCATGGTTCTGCCCACAGAGAGCAGGCAGGCTGAGGACCGGGAATCTAGAGGTGGGAGACCTAACAAGGAGTTACAAGGGAACTGGAAGACAGACCTTTATTTGCCAAGTTCTGCCAAGTGAAAGCAGATCTAGTAGAGTTAAGGTTTCCAAGTTATTAGGATTTATATGTCTGATGAAGAATGTGGGCCGAGTGTTCTCTTTATCAACCTGAACTAGCATTAGAAATTTAGTGTTTACAAACTCTTAAAGAGAGGATTATCAAATGTTAACTGTTGGATTTAATAGTCACTCAACATGATTTTCTATGAGAAAACCTGCAAATGTTATTTTAAGAAATTTTATTTTTGTTCTGCTACTAGGGATTGAAAACAGGGTCTCCTTAAGCTGATGAGTGTCTCATAGAGTTCCTAAGGCTGACCTTGAACCTCAAATCCTCCTGTCTGAGCCTCCCAAGCTTATTCTAAGAAATTCAAATATTCTTCCATCACTGTCAAGTTTTTGTTTGTCAGAAGTACACAGTGGACCTGACTGATGAGCACTTTTTACAACTACAGAAGAATAGCACAAAATACAGTTCGATAAAGGGATAGTCAGCGATACTTTCTACTCAACTGTGTTTGAGAATGTACGCAACATTCCCCAAATATAGGGCTATTATTTTCCCACAAAATGAAAATGAGCACATATTAGACTTGAAATGATTTTAAATGAAATTATTTTAAGCCTGTAGACATTTTTCCTGTCTACAGTAACATCTTAGGTACTAAATCATCATGAAATTCTTAATACTTAAAAAGGTAATATAAATTTAAAAAAAAAACAGATGCAGGCTGAAAGCTTAACAAAGGTGATGAATCCCAAATCTAAAAGCCTTGGAGAAAGTTAACCAAAGCAAGCTATGCCACAAAGGAAAACTGATGTCAAATAGAATGCCATATTTCTTTAAAGAAATATGAATTTGAATACATATGATCAACCCTTCACAACATTCTCTTAGAGAGGTGTAAGGTAACTGAAATTTACATTTGGATGAGGAAATAAGCCAATCGGAAAAACTCCGGGCAGAATTCCCTCCTGAGACTTTATGTCCCTGGTGGCAAATACGCAAACAAAGGTGTATTTGCAATACCCATCGTGGACTGGAGGCAGGCAAGGTGAACAAGTTGGCCAGCTGGGGATGGGGTTTCCTGCTTCCAAGGGGCACTGCTCAAACTCACTACTTCCATCTCACAACTACAGCGTCAAACAGGACGTTTCCAGCGATAGTCTATGTTTCATCATTCTTTGGAGTGATTTCTTTTCAACCTGGGCTTTGAAGCACTCTAGGAAAGAGTGTACTGTTTAATTAACTGGCCTCAGTTCCTTTGTTACATCCATGTTGTTAAGGAGCAGATCATCAGATGATGCCCAGGATGCGAAAGACACGTTCCAAACAACAGAACCCTGGCCCCCCCGTGTGAACCCGAGAACTCAGGACTCAGCTCCCCTTGGATGTCTAACACAATATACACTGATAAAGAAATTTTTGTTTTATTTTGTTAATTCTCCATGTCTTAAATATAGGGGACTATTTTGATATAATGAAAATACGATAAAAACATTCAGTAGAGCAGACACTGAGCCTGAGTGACAAATTTTTTAAAACATTTTTAATGGCTTCATGAAATAATCATATTTTCCCAAATACAGAATTAGGAAAGGCTCTATAATATTCACAGTAGTATGTAGTAGGGAGTCATTATGAGCTAAATGAGAGCTCTGATGAAGAATATGCAGAAAATCAGGTGTCATTTGATTTTCTATCTGAACATTATAAAGTCTCATTTAAAAACCAATTCTTGGTGCCATCTGTAAAAGACAATCTTAATTTGGCATAACATTATTCTAACTGTGATACACCTGCTTGTGCTCTGGACTACAAACGAAATATAGAAACTTTTCAGCCACAATAAATCTGATATCTTTTTAATTAGCATCTCCATTGAAATAAAAAAGAAAAGAAAATTTTATGCCAACAGGATTTCAGATACTTTAGAGAATAAAGCAGGGAGTTCAAAATTAACTTGGTCATTTTCAATTATTCAAAATAAAAAATGGCAAATGTGGTTTTGCAAGAAATCTTCTAGAAGAGTCATTATATTATGGAAATGGAAATATATTACATAAAAATACAGGAAGATTCAATCTTATCATGGTAATAAGAATTGAACACCTACATTTCTGGTGTCAGTTGAAGACAGCATGAATTAATCTTCTCTTATGGCCCTTAATTTTCATTCTCTCATGCTTATTAATTTTTAAAGAATATGTGAAAAATCAAATAAAAGAGGAAATTTTGAATGGGATGGTCATTTAAAAAATTCAGATCAATTTTCAAAACACTAATAATTATAAAATCACAAGTTAATACAAGTTCTGTATTCAACTCAACTATGAGAGTCAAACCCAAATATAATTCAAAGCAAATAGTTTATAAAAGGGGGGAAATAAAATACTTTTCCAAAATATTTTCTAACCAGTTTCCCACATGCCAATTATCATGTCCTAGAAATTAGTTACTGTGCCTTTAATCATCATAAATATTTATAAAATGACAATGTCCCCAGGCTTTTGATTCAGGTTTTAAATTGCCCTCCAAGTAATTAATTCCTAAAATTACTCATTTTTTTAAAAATTGATATAATGCTTAGAAAAAAACATTAGTTATAATGCTCAGAAAAAAACATTAGTTAATAGTGAATATTTATTTCAGGATGTCATACTGAAAATAGACACATTATCTGTGGGCAATTAAAGTAGCAATGTGATTCTAGGAATTGTTAACATGAACTTATTTTTTCTTCAATTCCAGTAATTACAAAAAATATTCATCAAAATAATAAACTGTTTATTTTGCTGGAAATTAGCATAAAATAGTTTTGAATACTTAATATTTTCTTATAAAATCAGAAGCCGTGTGCTCTTCTGTTCTCCCTGCATTTACTAGAAAGTCTGCCCAAATTACACTAAGGATAATCAATTTTCGAGTGCATAATATTTCCATTCTTAAATAAACAAGACTATATGGAATAGAAACAAAGAAAAATATATACATATTTACAATCCAGGAAAAATATGTAAAACCATTTCTACACATGGTTAGGCTGCATAGTGATAAAGCTAAAAGTTAAAACTGGCGAATTCACAAGCGAATGAATTAGATCACTGTGCTTTCTTTTGTTTGCCATGCTAAATAGTAAATATTTATGCCATTCTGATCATTTAATGACCTCTGAAGTATTTAGCCAAACATAGACCTTCTGAGTTGTTAAAAGGACATGCTCCTTAAAGATGATGGTTGGTCTCACCTAGCTTTCACATCTTCTTAAATTTATGAAAATTTAAAAATTTCACATCTTCTTAAATTTCACATCTTCTTAGATTATGCTGTCTTATTTTAACTCGTTTTCTTTTAATTACTATCTAGCACAGCATTGTGAACAGCTGTTAACTTAGTAAATATTATTCTGATATTCTTCATTTTGTATTCATAGATCTAAGTGACAATAAATATCACCACATGAAAAAAATTATGTTCATACATCAAATAGAAATGCCCATGGGACATCTGTCATTATGTCATAGTCAGACTTCTTGGAAAATAATTTCACCTGCAGTGCAGATCCTAAATTGTAACCCTGGAGGACTGCCTTGTCTCTTAGCAAACAGAGGGAAAACCAATGCATAATTAGGTGAATGTCCTGCCATGGAAACCAACATGGTAATAAGAGCTGTTTCCTGTTATGCTCTACAATCCAGATGCTAAAACACAAAGGCATTAACTTGCTGCAGCTATATTTTAATTTTCCATACCTTCAAAGATAGAATCACTATTATCTTCAATATAAAATTTTTGATAAATCTATGTGACTTTTTGTAAGGTGACAAGCTAATTACACTCATTTAATGTATTAATCATGTGGTGTAAGGGAAAGAACAGGACAGAGTCAGAAGGCCCATTAACAAAAATTAATCTCAATGATCTTGACATTATTTTCTATGAAATCTGGGAGCCAGAATGGACCATGATTCCAGAAGGCTGGTCCTGGAATGGGTTTGGTTACAGCAGGATCAAATTAAAAATAAAATAATTTTAGCTATTTTATTATTAATTATGTCCACACTTAATGTTTAAGATATTATGATCCTATAAATGATATTTATAGCTTTGTCATGAAATTTATAACATATTTCCCCCTGCATAAAAATGTATTTTTTCTGTTGTAATGACCTAGTTCTTTGGTCTATTTTATGTTCTTTTCTTTGTGGTTACTCACCAATTCAACACTAACCTCAGACAGGATGGAAGGTAGGCAAAATTTCCAATTACTTGAAAAACTTAAGATGATTTGTCTACCCTCATACTTCATTGACAGTCTGTACAGAATTCTAGACTTTAAATAATTTTATGTAGATGTGTGTGTGTGTGTGTGTGTGTGTGTGTGTGTGTGTGTGTTTTACTGGGGATTGATGGGACAATCTACCTCTGAGCTATATCCTTAGCCCTTTTTAAAAGTGTTCATTGTGAAACAGCTTTGCTATGTTGATGACAGTCTCACTACTTGCTGAAGCTGTCCTTGAACCTGCTATTGTCCTGTCTAAGCCACCCAAGTACTGGGATTACAAGTGTTTGCGCCATTTTGCAATAATAAATACGAGTGTCAAACTATTTTCCCTGAATCCAGGCATTTTGTCTTGTTTCTTTCAGTATTTACAAGGGATATTCTTCAAAAATGATAAAACTTTCACAGATGTTTTGCTGAAAATTAGTACAAAATGAATTTAAATGCTGTGACTTACTATGTAATCAGAAGCTATGTGTTATTCTAAAAATCAAATCTAAGAACTCATTCTTCACATCTAGAAAAAGTAATAGTTTAATAATTAATATAATAATTCAATCTCTCTTTTTTTTCTTCAAATTATTCAGATGTTGGATTACCGGGACTGCATTTCTAATTCTTTACACTTTCCTATTTTCTTCTTCTTTTTTTTTTTTTTTTTTTTTTTTGGTGGTACTGGGGTTCCTGGAAGCCCTTCTACCTCCAGGCTATACTACCAGACCTATTTTATACGTTTTATTGGGAAACAGGGTCTCTTAAGCCAGCGAGGCTGGCTTCAAACCTACTCCTGTCTCTGCCTCCCAAATGCGGGGATTACAAGCGTGCACCACCACGCCCGGCTACTTTCCTATTTTTCTATATTTTATTCTTTCTGGAAATATTCTTCAACTCTATCTTCCCATCCATTAATGTTATTGTATTTAATCTGTTATAACTGTAATTTTTAAAAGCTCCGTTTCATTCACTAAATTCTACTTTTTAAAAACAACACATTGCCAGGCATGGTGGCACACTCCTATTATCCCAGGACTTGGGTGGATGATACAGGAGGATCATAAGTTTAAGACCAGCCATGACAACTGAGCGAGACTCGCAGCAGCCTAGCAAGACCCTGTTTCAAAAGAAAATATTTAGTGCTGGGAGTGTAGCTCAGAAGTAGAAAGCCTGTGAGTTCAATCATCAGTATCCAAATAAATAAAATAAAATAATAAATAAATAAATAAATAAATAAATAAATAAATAAATGACACATCACAGCCTGGGCAACTTAGTGGGATCCCATCTCAAACTCTCAAAATAAAATAAAAATGGTGATAAAGCACTCTTTGGTTCAATTCCAGTACTGCCAAAAAAAAAAAAAAAGTTTTATTGATGCACTCTCTTCTTTTCTTCTTTTACCACTTCGAGACTATTAAGGACAATTTCTTTCAACATTTTCTTTTATATTTTTCAGTATCTAATCCATACAAGCAACTCTGAGTATTAAAAGCTACTGATTTGTTGAATGGGGTCTTTACTGTCACCTCCTTTTGCTCTGGGATACATGAAAAGCTCCAGCGAACTCACTTGTTCTCTGAAGGCAGACTGAGGAGCAAGGGACAGAGGCCCTTCAGGTTGTGAAGAGAGAAACATGCTGGGGCCCCGAGCAAAGGCACAAGCCCTCCAGGTGGTGGGGGCCAAGCAGGGCTCCCGGAAGGGGAAGGGACCCGGCGGGTCACGGAGCAGCTCCGGGCTCTCCCCTTGTCATCAGAGCAGATGTCTGTTTTTCCTACATAAAGAATATTTTACTTTGATTGTGATTCAGTGAGGTGAAAAGAAAATATACATATAAAATCTCCCCAGAACTCTCTTCTGTGGAGTCCAAGTTTGAAGAACTCTTAGATGATTACAGAAGATTCTTGTCCCCTTAAACATTCTAAACTCTGAGGCAACTTAGTATATCTTACAAAATCCTTATGGAGCCCAAGATTTTACTAGCTATGGGGAAAGGGATACCCATATATCAATATATGTTGCTTCCTTTCAACTAGTCAAAAAGATCTACAATGAGGTAAATCATATCACATTATTTTAGACATCAATCAGTAATCATATGGGACAATGTGTGAGTAGAAATAACCCCTGCTGTATGTAAACAACATCTACAATCACTGAAGGTATCAAATCCAATTACATCATCATCATTTCTATGTTGACTACACATCTCAAGATTTCTCTCCACATTGTAGGAGGTGCCAGCATTCTCAGCATCAAAGTCTGTTTATTGCCACAGTGCAACCTGGATTTGAAGTAGCATCGAGAGCAGTAAGTGTCTGAAGTATGATGAATGGTCAGGAAATGAAAGGTGACACTTGATGAGAGCTGCTGGAACAGTTTAAAGGAGTATATCTAATTACTAAAAACCAGCAAGCCAATATGCTTGCATCTCCCCACAACCATTAGACAAGGTAAAATCAAATGCAAAGGGAGAAGCAGAATGTATGGAAAATGCAACCAAAATCGCCACTGAGGCTGTTCTGGGGACAGAAGGGCTGAGAACTGAGATGCTTTGTGGAAGGAGCTTTCTGTCTTTGTTTCACTGATGAAAATCTTCACCAACACTTACCCAGACCTAACAACACATAGAGAGTTATTGAGAAATGTTAACTGTGATAATAAAGCCCAGTTATGGTATGGCTCTTTGAAAAGGTAGAGTCTGTTCTTTGATCTTCATCCTATCACTGAACTTGAGGCTGGGAGTCAAAGGTCATGATACCTGCTGATTTCCACCATATCTTAGATCTCTGGGCTCCTCAGAGATAATGGTCTTCCTGCATGAGCTTGCTATATATTCCCAGGATAAGAGGGGGAAAGAGGAAGAAGGATAAATTGTACTATTGATTTTTTTAACCCAATGAACCCTAAGGAAACATGTGAATGTATAAATGAGAGAATTTGAGATGTTTTTAACATTAGAAAAAGGATAAAATAATGTTTAGGTCCTGATATTAATGGTTAGAGTTAGATTTAAACATGGGCAAGTTTAATAAAACAAATATCTTTATCTGTTATCATTTTTTCCTCAACTACTAAAAATCTATGGCAATAGATATAGATTTTTAAGAAATACAAATAAAAAGTTGTAAACTTAAAATAAATTAAAAAATAAAATTTATTAATAAAAGTATAACAAAAAGGGGATATATAAAAATTAACAGACTGTGTTATATTGATTTGGTCATTTATTTTAAAAAGACCATTTGGTCAGAGTTCCTAGGTTTCTTTTATATTTTTAAATTGTATAACTGACCACCGTAAAACTTTCATTATGAATGTCACAAATAGTAAAAGAATCTATGATTTATTGAGAAAAGGTAAAATAAACCAATAGGAAAATAGACAACACATAAAAGAAGAATTACAAAAGGTATGAAAACATGAAAAGCTCAATGTCACCAATGGTCAAATGCCAAGACAGAGAACATTCCATTCCTATTCAGATGAGTGATAAAAATTTAAATGATCAGTTATAGTCAATGCTAGGAGCACAGTCCTTCTGTAGTTTGTAATCATGTGGATGAAACTTCTACTCAAATTCACTAATACAGAACCCACACCTTTGCTCTAATAAGAAATCCATTAAGTTAGCCAGGTGTGGTGGCATACTCTTTTAATCCCAGTACATGATACAGGAAGATCACAAGTTCGAAGCCAACCTCAGCAGCTTAGTGAGGTTCTAATGACACCCTGTTTCCAAATAAAATATAAAATAGGTCTGGGAGTATAGCCTAGAGGTAGAAGAACCCTGGATTCCATTCCCAGTACCACAAACAAAAATGAAATCCATTAAGTATGTGTTCAAGAAAAATAAGAGTATAAAGGTTTTATACTAATATAATCTAGAATCATTTATAATAGCAACAATGGGCGTGGTGGAGCACACTTGTAATCCCCACGCTTGGGAGGCGGAGACAGGAGGATCACACAGGTTCGAAGCCAGCCGCGCTGGCTTACGAGACCCTGTTTCAAAATATAAAAAAATAGGTCTGGGAGTGTAGCCCGGAGGTAAAAGGGCTTCCAGGAACCCCAGTACCACCAAAAAAAAAAAAAAAAGAATTAATTGAAAAAAATAATGAATAAAAAACTATGAAAAATTATGGTTTATTCATACCATGGAATAATATAGTTATTAGGAGAACTGAGCTACATGGTTGTATATTGATCTCAAATATACCTATAATATACATTAAGTTAAAAATAACTTATAAAATATAATATACATTATTATAAAGGAAAAAGAAACACACAAACATATGTACATATATACTTATGCAAATAAAGGGAAAGGTACAAAAAAGTTTTGCCAAGACTGGTTGAGATAATGAAGGGAAGAAATGGAGAAGAATCATTTTACTTCAAATATATCCACAATACTCAATTGGTTCTTAGGGTCAGAAGTTGTAGTCATGTGAATTATAAACTGTAAGCACATTATTAAGTCTTCAGATATAACTTGGATATCTTCTAATCCCTAATATATACTAAGAAGAATCTCCTGTAAGTCAAATCTTAGAGAAACTTGTTTCTTTTAACATATAGTCATCATCCTAGTAAAGTAAATGAAAAAGAATAGTAAGAAGTAGAGCTGCTTTTATCTCTTTGTACAGACAAATGAAAAATTAAGGGGATGTGGGCTCAGCTTTGTCATAGATGCTCGTCTAGTAAGCCTGGGGCCTTGGGGCTGAGCCCCAGAAACACAAACAAAACAAAAACAAAACAGAGATATTACAAAATTATGCACAATGAACCACCATAACACTGTTTCAATCAAAACAATGCTTTCTGTTGAAATCAATTAGTATTTCAGTATGGGTTCCAAGACACAGTTACCACACTCCTCTTTATTGAACATACCGTCATAATAGGATTCTAGTGTATCCCACTGATTGTTGGCAAATGTGTCTCCACAGAGGAAAAAATAGGGTAAGATCTAAATAAAATTCTCCAACGAAAATATTATATGATAAAACATGGTTTCTGCTAACTAAACTGAAACAATGACTCGTGCTTTCCCCTCTTTTTTCTCTTTACACAGATTTTTTTTAAGTTTAAAGAATGCATATGAAGAATGCTCACACTTGGCTTCAAAATCTCTTTTCCTACCTTCACATTATCTGGATGGAGCCCCCCAGGGTGCTTGTCCATGTACTGACATAAATCAGTGTGCTAGAAAAGAAAAGGAAAAATGTATTAATATCCCTCTGGCTATAAGATGATGAATCAATATTTTTCTACTTCAAAGTCACCATTACCTTCTGAACAAAGCAAATAGAAGACAAGTGGGTGAATTTTTACTTTAAGCACCTGCCTACTCCCCCATCTTCATTTTTAACCACAAGCCAATAATTATCTTTACCTGTGGTTATATGTTAAACATATCTGTGTATTAAAAAGAATACATGTCCATAATTTGTTAAGTGTCCAATTTTTTCCTCATTAAATATATATCTGTACACTTCATCTAAAGAAAACAACCAATGCAATTACAATTTTAATTATCCCCTATTTTCCAAGTGCAGCTGTTATTATTATTTATGTGGGACTAAAATACAACAAATCTGTTATGTTAGTAAAATTTTCCTTTGGACTTATTTAATTTTCCCATGTTTATATTTACCAAAAATATAATTTCAATTTTCCAGAATTCTTGAATATACTTGATTAAATAGATTTTATATATTATAGAAATATTTCCAAATTATATCTTAATAAAAGACAACAATATGTTTAAAAGAATATCCCCAAATGACATTTTATGCTGTTATTTTTTAAGTATGGCAAGTTCAATTCGACAATAATTATTTTTTCTTCTTAATTATTTTTCTGCTTATATTGTAAACTATACAGAATTTCAAAAAGGCTTGTAGGGTAGTTATACAGTTTGGTTTTTTTTCTCTTATTGGAAGGTACCATAAAAGTGAGATGATCATTCTGTAAAAGCTGAGACACCTGAGCACCTGTGCTCTGTGCTCGATTATCAGGCTTGAATTACTGAGGAATTACAAGTTTTATAACACACTCAAGAACCTTTCCAGAACCATCCTGATGACAATTCAAATTCTGTGACTGAGTTTTGACTGCGTGCCAGATGGCTAGTGCTGAGGACACCAGGCAGAGCTGGGCCTTCCCTCACTCCTGATCTTGAGTCCTTCTTAGGGTACTACTCATCACCAAGGACACAAAACACAACGGAACAGATAGAAATGGGAAGAGAAGAGACATGCCAGAAACCAGGGTAGATATGCTGCGTGTCCTTTTTAAGAACAGTGCTGCATAATGTTTTGTGTCGCCTTGGCCTTCAATTGGCTGGTTTCACTCATCTTCTCCCATGTCATACTTAGCATTTACTTCTTCCAGAGGCCTCTCTGTGATCTTGAGAAAACCTTAGGTTCCCACTGTTGTATGTTGGGCAAAGCCAAAAAAAAAAAAAAAAAAAGTGCCAATGGAACACATTCTGCGGCAAAATGTCTTTCTCCAGGACATACCCAAGATGTTTAACTCATAAATCGAAGCCAAACTCTATGACAGCAGAAATGATGTTTGATTTGGAAATTATTATCTCTATAATCCAGGCAAAGTGCCATACACAGAGAAGAAAATAAACACAGGTAGAAACAGTTTTACATATCAAAAATCTCATTAAAAAACAACCCCAAAATATTAGCCAGGCATGGTGGCACACTCCTGCAATCTCACTGTTAGGGAGGCTGAGACAAGAAGATCACAGGTTTGAGGTCAGCCTCAACAATCTAGTGAGGGTCTTGGCCACTTAGGGAGAATCTGTTTTTAAGTAAAAAATAAAGTAAGGCTGGAGTGTAGCTCACAGTTAGATTGAGCCCAGGTAACTTGGGTCATTAGTAGCACCCTCCCACCCCACCCCCACACACATGAAACCCTACAATAAAATTATAGGGCATTCCATGGAGTTTTTCCTGGGTAACTATGTAAAAGTTTTCTTTCATACATTCAATAAACCGAGGAATTAATTTTGGACCTCACACTGACTTTTTCTAACTCTATATTACTCATTGCCCTATCCTGTCAAATAGGGATATCAAATATTCTATAGAGAACTAAAAACTAATACCACAAATATCTTTAAACCCATATATTTGACATCTAGAAAAATCTTATGTATTTCTAAAATGAAATATAAATTGCTAAAGTTTATAAGAAATAAGAATTGATAGCCAGGTGTGATGCCACATGCTTATAATCCCAGTACTTAGGAGGCTAAAACAGGATAGCAGGTTTAAAGTTAGCCTCAGAAACTTAGGGAAGCCCTCTGCAATTTAATGAGACCTGTTTCCAAATAAGGAAAAAAATTGGGCTGGGGGCATAGATCAGAAAGCTTCTGGGTTCAATCGCCAATACCAAAAAGAGGAGGAGGAGGAGGAGGAGGAGGAGAAGGAGGAGGAAGAGAGGAGGAGGGGAAGGTGTTGGAGAGGAGGAAGAGGAGAAGGAAAAGATATTTTTGGAGTGTGTTTAGTATTAAAAAATAGGCAGGAATATTTGGAAGGATCGCAGTAAAAAGTATGAATGATAAATCTAGTTAAAAAACTGGAGCCCCTGGGGTTAGCATTTCATTCTTCCAAGTGTGTTTCTCTTGTCTGTGTGCCCAGACATTTTCATTCACACTTCGCTGCTCTCTTCTCTCAACCATTCAGAGGATATCTAGCAAATCATCACGCTCCTCCAATTGCTCTGGATGGTTAAGGGCAAGGAATCTGGAGCAATCGTTAAGTAGGCTTTGCCACTCGGCATGTTCCTGTGTCTTTTCACTTTACTTAACTGGTTATTCATGAAGTGAGGTTGTCTAATAAGTGATCCTTCAGATAATCAAACCTCAGGAAATCAAAAGAACCTTTACTCACATGCACTTTCACAGAACTGAGTCTTGGATAATTTCAATGATATGCATATAAGTATATTTCAAACCTCCTGTCAAGAAGTATCCAGTTCCTCAGGGTAATTCTGCTTTTGCATTAGCCATGACTTTCCTCATTAAGCAAAAGAAGCCCCTTCCTGAGCACACACATGGGCTTCCATGTTCTTGCCACGCAAACTATGATGTCCACAACGTTTGTCAGTTAATATGTTCTTCAGAAGCACTGCCAAAATATTGGACTGAAAATAGCACAGCCTTATTTTTAAGCAATGAGGCTAAAATAAGGCAGTTTTCTCAAAGAGACAGCCAACACAAGCCCTCATTTTGAAGTTTGGTAAGCATAGCCTCTGCATGCTTCACTTGTTTCATTTAATTTTCCATTTAACTGTGAGAGGAAAGTCAGTATATTTCAAGCTTGGTGTCATTTTTATAACCAAAAACACCCTCTTTCATAAGCATAAGAAAATGCAAGGATACAGAAGATAAAAACAAATCTGACTATTTTTAACAGATAGACTTGTTTATTTTGTAGTTGAACCCCAAAATTCAATGACTTGAAACTTGATTTATACAACAAAAAATTAAGTAGAAGCATGATTTTTAAAAGCTGGGATAAGAGCTGGATACAAAGCTCGGCATGTATTGAGAATGTGCAAGGCCCTGAATTTGATTCTCAGAATCACACAAATAAAAAACAAAAATGTGAGAGAGAAAGAAAGAAAGGGAGGAAGGGAAGGAAGCAGGAAAAGGAAGAGAGCAGGGAAATGTTATGAGCCAGCTAATAACATTTGCAAGTTGAAAGCACAGAAAGACACAGTCTTTCCTTCTCTTATTTAAGAAGCTACCTAAACCAGGCTTGGTGGTACACACCTGCAATCACAATACTTGGGAGGCTGAGACAATAGGATGCAGGTTCAAAGGCAGCCTCAGCAACTTAGCAAGAACCATGGCAACACAGCAAGACAATGTTTCCAAACAAAACATCAAAAAGGCTGGGATATAACCCACAGGTAAAATGCCTCTGAGTTCTATTCCCAGTACCACACATAGAAAACAAGAAGCTTCAGCTGGGCATGGTGGCACACGTTTGTAATCCCAGCATTTGAGAGGCAGAGATCAGAGGATTGAGGTTTGCAGACAGCCTCAGCCACTTAGGCCCTTTGCAACTCAGTGAGACCCTATTTCATAAAAGACTAAAAAAAAAAAAAGTACTGAGGGTGTAGCTGAGAGGTAGAATGCCCCTGGGTTCCTTTCCCAGTACCAAAAAAAAAAAAGAAGAAGAAGAAGAAACCCCCCAGTAAGTACACATCCATGTTTGATTATAGACACCCTAACCTCAACCAGGTAAGCGACTCACTATAGAGAACCTTTAGATAGCTCTCTTGATGGCAAGGGATGATATCAAGAAATCTGCAATTTTCAGAAGGAAAAGGGGCAGTAATTTCCTTCCCCTCCACTCTTCATGGTATCTTATGTTGTCTCATAAGTTATGCAATGACCGTGCAATCAAAGAATCGAGTGTGGCCGGGGTGCTCCACACTTGCCAATGGTGTGTTCATTACCGCTGTCCTCTGCCTGGGACACAAACAACCCACACACGCCTGCGCTCACCAAAGCTGCTCTAGAAGGCTGGTTACGTACGGGCTGGAAAGAACACACTATGATTGTAGTCTTTAATCTATTTCACCTGTAGTTCATTATAGCCATAATTCCCTGGGGAATTGTGGCTGCCAGAGGGAATTGAAGAAAACTTATAGAGGGAAGGCTTCCTTTCTTCTACAGCAATTGCTGTCATTTTCCTCTAGGTATAATCTCCATTTTAATCAGCCCATATTGCTGTAAGAATTAAAGCATCAAATTACTGAGCAGTTAGGTTCAAATTCCTTTTACATGTAGTTCACAGATTTAAATTGACTTCGAAAGTATATTTTTTCTTTATTAAGTCTTAAAGTACTCATCTATTTTACTCCCGAATCATAAATGATAATGTTGTGAGTTCCAAAACATGAGAATTATTCATTAATGAGGAAAAAATGAAAAGAAACCTTTAACCAACCTACCCTTTTACATATAGTCACAGGCATTCAGAATATTTCACAGGGGAAGTTTGTACCCTCTGTATATCAGGAGCCCATTTTTAAAACAGTGGTTCAAAAATAAAAAGCTTTATATATATAGTCAAATATTACTTGAGCTTTATACTAATGCATTAGAATCCCCTGTTGATTCAATCAACAAAGACAGGAGAGTCATGAACCAGTATAGAAGTGTTATCTCTTTGCTCTGAAGTTGAGATTCTAATTACAACTAAATATTATGCTTCAAATTACATTATAAGACATAGAAGGACAAGACAGACCATATTCTAGTCAAGCCCACCATCACACAAAGATGTGTTATACTCAACTATTTCTCCATGCTTGTGTAAACTTATTTTACACATTCCAAAGTCCATTTCTGGATTAATTAGTTTTATCTGGTTGTAAGCCACACATACATATTCCCAAGGGAGGGTAAAGAGCCTTAACATATAAAGTAGTTCAACCCAAAATTCTTCCATAATAACCACGATGCTGCAATTTATTCCCAATTAACTTATCTACCACTTTTTAATCATATAATTTATTCTCCTCTCTGGGTAATAGTAAACCTATATATGTGGCTGTCTCATAACTCTGCCTAAATGGTTTTAGCTGTCATTTCTGAATCCAAAATTCATGAACAGCCTGGAGCTAGTGACTGAAACCTGAAGCATTTCCAAGCATGTTCCCATCATGTAAAACCAGCAACCTGAGAAATGTCCTCCATTAAAACAAAAAGCCTGACTATTTGACTTTTGGCAATGACATCACAGGAAGACAGATTGGTCAGTCCTGCCAGGGCGATAAGCTTCTTCCAAGCCATCCTTCTCTGATAAAAAGAAACAGACAAAGCCAGGCGTGATGGCGCACGCTTGTGATTCTGGCATTCCGAAGGCTGAGCCGGGAGGATCGTGGTTCACAGACAGCCTCAGCTACTTAGTGCGGTCTTTGCAACTCAGTGTGACCCTGTTTCAAAATAAAAAATAAAAAATAGTGCTGGAAGCCGGGCATGGTGG
Source organism: Muscardinus avellanarius (assembly GCF_963383645.1). Classification (NCBI taxonomy): domain Eukaryota; kingdom Metazoa; phylum Chordata; class Mammalia; order Rodentia; family Gliridae; genus Muscardinus; species Muscardinus avellanarius. The sequence continues at coordinate 62,325,355 of NC_137795.1, read as the reverse complement.
CACATGCTTGTAATCCCCGTGCTTGGGATGTGGAGACAGGAGGATCATGCTGGTTCAAAGCCACCCTTGCTGGCTTAAGAGACCCTGTTTCCAAGTGGGTCTGGGAGTGTAGCCCAGAGGTAGAAGGGTTTCCAGGAACCCCAGTACCACCAAAAAAAATAGTGCTGGAGGTGTAGCTCAGAGGTAGAATGCCCCTGGATTTTATCCCCAGTACCACCCCCTCCCCCCCCCAAAAGAAAGAAACAGACATTAATGCTCCAATAGCTGGTGTCTCAAGCAGTTTCAATATTGTGGCAGCTAATTCTTAAAACCAACCCCAAATCCAAACATACCTATATGCTGATCTGTATCAGTGTACTTTTATGAAACTTCTATCAGGTAAAAATAGTTTTCTTTTTAAATCAAAAGAAATTCAATGTATACTTTTGAGGCGTTTCAAGGAATTTGTGGGCATTTTCTGGAAGACAGTCTACAAAAATCATACACTATTCCAGCACTAGAACAATGTTTGAACTAGAGGAAGGAGCTATCCAGTATGGTTTATGTGCCGGAGGCCGGCCACATACAAGCGGAAGCCACAGAAAAAATTTTAATGGTGTCAAAATCAAATGCCCATTTTAAAAAGGCATTTATGCTATTTTTGACACTAGGTTCCTTTTTTAACAACAACAACAACAACAACAACAACAACAACAAAACGCTAATGAGTATAAAGAATGAAATGTTCTGACTGTTCAACTTTTTCAAGAATTTGAAAACAGAAAAGGTTAAAGTGGGCCACAGAAAAAAAATTCTGGACTCAAAACTTGAGATGGAAGAGAATGCAAAAAGGAAATGGAATCGCTCTCACTCTGAAAACACTTTTAGGAGCTGCCCTGCTAGAAAATAGATGAACCAAAAATTACAGGGCGAGAGAAATAAAAAGGAAATGAGTTAGAAACAAAGAGGAAGAGAGAAGACAAAAAAAAAGTGGGAGGGGAGATAAAGAAAATAAAAATAGCTGTTCTGGAATAACTTTGTGAGCTACAAGTCAGATAGAAAAAATGTGCATGTGTGTACGCGTGTTTACTGGGGACTGAATGAACCTAAGAGAATTCTACTTTCAAGCTCCACCCTTGCCCTATTTTATTTCTTATTTTGAAACAGGGTCTTACTAAGTTGATAAGAGCCTCTCTACATTTCTGAGGCTGGCTATGAACCTGTGATCCTCATGCCTCAGGCTCCCAAGTAAGATACCATGCTGGCTAGGAGCTTTTTGTTTATTTATTTATTTTTCCCTAAGTTTAGTTTTATAGGTAAGAATAATAACCACATAGGGACTGGTGAGACTAAAGATGTGGCTTATAATACTATATGAACTATACTGTCATAAGCTTTAGGTAAACATTATTCTTAATTTTAAGAATAATTCTAATGTACATCATCAAAAAGAAAATACGAAATAATTGTAACTTTTTTTTATCCATCTTATTTTTAGAATACCACCTGAAAATCAGCATCAGTTTTCAAACTCTTATGAGTGAAGGATAATAAAGTGTATAAAATTGAATAAAAATATTCACCACTTAGGAGCTTGAGGAAATGGGGAAATTGAGTAATTGGGAAAATAAAATTGACCATCAGATAAAAACCACTATATTCTTTCTTCTTTTAAGTAAACATTTATATCCTGTTCATATCACTCAACCTACTGGCAACAATTTTAGGAAGCTTTTTCCCAAGACAATTGAAGAATGCATTAAAAACAATGTACTAAGATTTTACAGTGTAAAATCCAGTGGACTCCTTCAACATGTTCATGAATGTCTGATTATTTATGGAATAAAGGTTGTGAGCTACAGACTTCCATATATAACGAATCAGAAAGGTCTTGAATGGGGGAAATTTCTTGAAAAATAAATTTATATTAAAAATGTAGAATTCATCTAAATCTTCCTAGGTGGAAGTAATATATAATACAGAATGACAAAGCTTTCAGAGAAAGTTACAGCAAACACCAAAGTATATAAAATGTGTGATACTGATACATATGTTATTTATGATGAAAGAGACAACTTACATTTCTATTCCTATAGAATACCTGCAGCATAAGTAATTTTAAATAAAAGTCTGTTTTCTAAATAAAATATTTTTAAAAGATGTCTTAAAAATTATTTTAATACATATATATATAAAGAGTCAAAAATAATTTAGGTTTTTCAAACTCAGTGAGTAAAAGCATCATACTAATTATATTTTTAATTGACATTTTTATCTACAGAGTATGATGCTGTATGGCACAAAAAAACTGAATAGTAGTTAAATGTACAGTTAAGACCCTCCACAAATCATAAAAAAAAAGTCTTAAATGGCTTTTTGTGGCACTGGGGATGAAATCCAGGGGCATTCTAACTCCGAGCGATACACCCCAGCCCTATTTTTTATTCTTTACTTTGAAACAGGGTCTCACTGAGTTGCAGAGGACCTCACTAAGTAGCTGAGGCTGTCCTCGAAATGCAATACTCCTGTCTCAGCTTCCCAAATGCTGGGACTACAAGCATGTGCCACCACACCCAGCTTAAGTAGCTCTTTTAACAGCAAACAAAAAGAACTCTGACCACAGAGTGGGGGGACCCCAAAACTCTTGAGTTCTAGGATTCTGAACTATTTCCAAGCATCTATAGCCAAATGTCAAATTCCTGACTTGGCTGTGTTAGAAAAAAAGCCAAAGATAAACTCATCACTCTTTCTCCTCTTTTTTGCTACTAGCTTTGCTCAATTTATAGATCAAGAAAATATGCCTCATCCCAACCTAGGCATGGGTATGAAATTAGACATCTTGAAAAAAAGAGTAGTTTAATTTTTCCTCAATTATTAGACACTTGAAAAATTTCAAAGACAATAAATTTCCCAGGAGTTTGACATATTTGGCAAATACAGTTGATGTGTTGAGTATGAATCTTGAAACTTCTAGGAGCAAAAACCAACATTATTGCTCCTCAGTACATGTTTTATGCTTTTATGCCAACATCTAATCAGTGAATCAGAGCTAAAAATATCTCTCTATTCTCTTGACTTGGTATAATTTGCCATACAAAAGTAACTGAAAAAAATTCAAGGAAAAGAATAAAAGATTTCACACTAACTGTCCAGAAAAATTCAGGTAATGCTCTCCTGATCCTGGGGCAGAAAATACCACTTGAACATAAGTCTTTATAAATTAATCTTTATGACTCTGATATAGGATGGATTCTCCAGGTGAAGGCTAAGGTACAGTATGCTTACCAGACAAAAGGAATAAAATGGTTTATTAGCTGAAATGAAAGAAAACAAAGTGAGCCTGGTTAATGAAAATCAAACTTTGATGCTAGCCATTAATCCTTGGCCAACCGAGCACCAGAGCTGCCCTGCACAGCACGCAGTGCCCAGGGGTTTACACCTTCTCCTTTCAGTCTGCACATGGGGGCAGTGAGTGTAGGACCTCACTCAGGATGAGTTTCTGCTGCTGAGACGGGTCTTGGAGGAGCTAAGAGCTTGGGTCACTGCACTGGCATTAGTTCCTGAAGCTGGGCCGAGAGCTATCCCTTAACAGAGGATGTGCAACCATATCTCTCCGCGTCTGCCACACTCTACAAGGGTGTTATAATGAAAATCTTGATAAATGATTCTATATTCTGTCACATGCGCATGTACATGCGTATGTCCGTGCTTCTGTTCTGTGGAAATATCCACATCAAATTGGCAAAGATTTATAGACTGCCCACTGCAATTGGTACTAGAAAGTACAAAAAATGAAAAACCTGTCCCAGACCTCAGGGAGACTAGCTGCCCATTCATCATATACAGATGCAGTAATGACCAAAAAAAAAAAAAGAAGAATGATAAAGTTGCCCTTTGAACCCTTCACAATTTGTCACTCAATTCATGAAATTTTTCAATCAACTGAAAAATAGCTAAATTTTAAATAGAGACCTCTATTCCTTTCTTCTAATAAATATATTCTATGACTAATCATATTCTTCCCATGCCTCATCCTTCCAGCACTGTTGCCTACCTAGTTGTTACACTTAGACAGCTTTCCTCAATATATTTCTTCAAATTCTAATTAGATTATCAACATTCTCTTTTCTTGCTTCTTCTAACTTCCTTATTTAAGTAAAAAGAGTAATGAAATAGAAGAGAGAATCAACTTAATCTTCTGAATGTTCCCAACAAAAGCTGAAAGAGAATCTAATAATTGAGAGCCAGAGCTTTAAAACAAAGATCCAAGAGAAAAGAAAAAAAAATTCCAAAGGGTGGAAATTTTTTACTTAGCAAATAGCTAAGATTTTTAGTTCATGAATTATAAAACAGAAATGAGATATGAGCATCTGCTGAGGATTTATAACTGAGTTGGATGTGAAGAGTAAATTACTCACTGAAGCTCAATGTTAACTCAAAACATTGAAGTTCATTCTCTAAAAGTGAAATTGTTAATAATATACAAAATAAAAATGCAAAGGGAGGGTGTATTCATTCGAGTCACTCCTCCATGCCAGTCTGGTATGGAGCTGTACCTATCCTCTGTATTTCTATCTTTTTAATAAACTTCTTTAAATCTTCAAAAAAATGCAAAGTTAAAAATATATGCATCCTGAAAAATTATGTTTTACAATCACACTGTCATATATTTCCTTATACAGAAACTTATAAACATATTATTCTTGCTTTTAAAAATTCTATCAAGCATATGAATGGGTATCCAAACCTGTGTTGTTATCACATACTCATCATAACCAGGTTATAAACACCAAAGTTACGACTAATAGGCCAATTAACAAGCATTAATATTTTCTATCAAGATAGTATAGCCTAATAAAGACACTCTCACTTCAGATGCTATTTGTGTGCCTAAAATTTAAAGGACTAGAAAATAATTTAATGACAATTAATTCAAATGTCTTCACTCCCACTCCCACTGCCAAATTTAATAAACCCTGACAACTGATAAATAGCAAAGACTTACATGCTTCACAACATTAAGTACCTAAAAAAGTACCTAATTATGTAGTGGTTTACACAATAATAGGCTTAAGCATTTGTTCATATTTAAACTTATTAAGAATGGATAAAATGGATGAAATTCCAATATAAAGATAGCAAACTGAATGCACACATCTACCCTGTACTCTGCTGATTCCATACTCACCAAAATTTAGGTGTACCAAAACAGCAGGAAAATTAGCACAGAAAAACAAAATCAGACAAATCGAATACTAAACTGGCAACAGAGAAAGCCCATAAGCAACACGACACACAAAACAAAAGTCTGGGGAATTTGTGGCACCATGATGTAGGAAAGAACAGAAGGTCTACAGACGGATGCTTAAGACACAAAAATGGTAGAGTCTGTTCAGTAATTATTGAATCCTTAGGTCTCCATTCTCAAACACATAGTTGGCTCTAAATTGATAATGCAAGAACAGAGAAACCATTCTGAAACAGAATTAAGTGGAGTCCGACCACTCTCTTTCTGGTTCCAGAAGAGTAGCACCTAAATTCCAGGCAGGGATTCAGAAGAGTCTTCACTAAGAATTTTATATCACTGCAGGGCAGATGGCTTCTGACATCAAGGGTTTCTCAACAAAATGAAATGACTTGGTCAATTCCTACGGTGAAATCCATGGTCAAACAGCTACCCACACAACCCAGAGTTCACATTTGGGCTGTTTCTGCACCATCTATCTAATCTAATACTAAAGATTGAGGCCAGTCAGGTGTGATGGTACACCCTGTAATCCCAGTACTTAAAAGGCTTAGACAGAAGGACTGCATTCAAGGACAGCCTTAGCAATGCAGAGCTCAGCAACCTAGCAAGACACTGTGTCAGAACAAAAAATAAAAAGTGTTGGTGGTATAGCCTGGAGGTAGAATGCTAACTGCAATTGAAACTAGAAGGTACACAAAATAAAAATGGGTTCAATCCCTGGTACATACCTCAAAAAGTATATTAATTTTTTAAATTGAGACCAAAACAATCTAAAACAGAACAACAACTTGGCATAACAAAGTTTTGTGGACCGAAAAACTTAAGATAGACTATGATTAGTATTTTTGGTGAGAATTACAACTTTAAAAAAAAAGAATGTTATTAATGGAATGTTCTGAAAAAATATGTTAAAATTAATAGTATTAGAAATTAAAAATTTTAATTTTCAATAGAATAAATGGAACACAAAGTTAAGAAAATATTCCTCAACACTGAGTTAAAAGAAAAAATAATTAGAAAACGGGAAAAACAGACAAGAAAATTTATAAAAGCAATTCAGAGGTTAAACGTTGAAATAAAAGATGGAGGAATAAAGGAAAAATAAGATAAATGAAGAAAATAATAACAAAAATTTAAGATTATTTTTAGAATATAAGAAAATAATATTAAAAATGTTCAACATCATCAGTCATTAGAAAAATGCAACTCAAATGACAATCAGATCCCAGTAAACATCCACCATATTGAAAAAGACAGATTAGAACAACTGTAAGCTACAGTATTTAAAAACGAAAACACCCATATCTTTCTGACTATATTGTAAAATGGTAAATCCATTGAAAAATAGTTTGGGAGTCTCTCAAAACATTAAGAGTTATGAAATGACTCAGCAATTCTGCTTCTAGGTATATAGCCAAAATAATTGAAAACAGGCACTTAAAAATACTTGTACAAGCCAGGCATGGTGGTGCATGCTTGTAATCCCCACGCTTGGGAGGCGGAGACAGGAAGATCATGCAGGTTTGAAGCCATCCGCGCTGGCTTAAGAGACCCTGTTTCAAAACAAAACAAAACAAAACAAAACAAAACAAAAAAAAAAAAACTACAACAACAACAACAAAAAAAAACTTGCACACAAATGTTCATGTCAGCACAATTTCTTTTTTTTTTTTTGCTGTACTGAGGATAGAACCTAGGGGAGTGGCATTCTACCCTGAGCTACATTTTTAGCCCTCTTTTTTCATTCTTTATTTTAAAACAGGGTCTCACGAGTTGCAAAGGTCCTCATTAAGTAGCTGAGGCTGTCTGTGAACCGTGATCCTCCTGTCTCAGCCTCCCAAATGCTGAGATTACAAGCATGCGACACCATGTCCAGCTAGCACAATATTTTTTAAAGAATGAGTGAAATAACCATCTATTGTACAGATTCCCAGTCAGGTACTGGAAATGTAAGAGTAAATAATACAGATTGGTCTCTGCTCAGTGAAAATAGTGTAGTGAATAAATGTATATTACCATTACACCATTACAACAGATGTCCTAGACATGATAGTCAATGGCAATAATGAGAAAACCTTTTGCTATGCTTATAGGATTCTAAATGGTGCACTAATAGGAAATGCAATTTTCACCCACCTAAAATAGATTTTACATTTTATCTTAGTTATTTACTTATTTCATACATTTACTGGTGCATTGTAGTCTCACATCAGAGTGTAGCTCATAATGATAGTGGCACACATGCACACAGCACTTGGTGGCTTTTCTTGGGCTTCCTCCCCTCTCTCCGCTCCCATACAGGGTACTGAGATTGGCAGTGGTCTTCTCACATATGTGCTTAATGTGAGTGGAGGAGTTTCTTTCATTGATTCTTCCTATTCCTCCCTTCCCCCAGACCACCTCCCTGGTATTTCTCTTCCCCTTTCACTGGAGTTCCTCTTTCACTATCTGAAGCCCCTGTGGTATCCCAATTACTTCCTACCTTCCACATACATATAAGAGAAATCATATAATTCTTCATTTTCTATGACTGATTATATGATGACTTCAATTTCTATTATCTCACTTAATATAATGATCCTCAGGTCCACTCATTTTCCTGCAAATGAAATTATTTTGTTCTTTTTTATTGCTGAGTAGAATTCCATTTGCATGTATATCTCATAATTTAATATTTTTGCTACTAGAAATTTAATTTAATTTTTTTGCTACTAGGAATTGAATCCAGAGTCATTGTGCCTCAGAGCTATCCCCCGGCCCTATTTTTTATTTTTATTTTGAAACAGGGTCTCACTGGGTTAATGAGAGCCTCACTACTGAGGATGTTCTTGAACCAGGCATCCTTCTGTCAGCCTCCCAAGTACTGAAATTGCAACCACACCTGGATATGCCATAATTTTTAACCCCTTCATCTATTGACAAACACCTAGCCTGGTTCCATAATTTGGAGATTGTGGTCTGATACTTAAAAAACATTAAAATGGATATTCATATATTACTATGATTTTCTGATTTCAATCTTTTTGAAAGATATCCTAAAATGGTGTAACTAGAGCCAGCACTATTCTGAATGGCCAAAAAGTTTAAAACAATGTGCATCAACAGATGAATGAATAAACAAAACCTGGTATATTCATACCATGGAATAATTCTAATACATACTACAATATAGATAAACTTCAACAACATTATACTAAGTGAAAGAAGACCGTCATAAAAGGTCACACATTAATATGAATCCATTTATAAAAAAAGGTCTAAGCAAACCTAACAGAAACAAAAACTAAATTAGTGGTTAATGACACAGAGGTGAAATTGTGAATTTGGAGTGACTCATGTCAGGTATGAAGCTTCTTTGTAAGGTAACAAAATGTTCTAAAATTAGATAGTGGTGATGGTTTCACAGCACTGAATATACTACTATAAGACACTGTGTTGTATACTTTAAAGACTGAATTCTGTTATGTAAATTATATCTCCCTATATCTGTTGCATTACCTTCCTTTCCAAAAAAAGGAAGAATGGAAAGATTTGAGGTTCCAGATTAAAAAGGTCTAACCATGAAGACTAAGGTTCATTAGTAGAAATACTTGCATAGACTATGTGTATACATGTGAATATATACCAATATCAATATGGGTACTCTGTATTGGGTGGGAGGGAAATGGAGAGGGGACACCAAGAGCGTGTACTTGTATGTCATTGTCAACATGATTTACGTTATGATGTGAGACTATAATGCACCGATAAAAGCACACACACACACAAAAAGGTGTAACCCAGGAAATTAAAACTGCACCTTGGCTTCTGTTTTTACTTCCACATAAAATTTAAGAACATTAAAATTGAAGGGAGACTGGGCATGGTGATGCATGCTAGTAATCCCAGTACTTAGGAGGTTGAGACAGGAGGATTGCAGGTTCAAAGTCAGCCTCAGCTATTTAGTGAAGCCCTCAACAACTTAGTGAGAATCTGTTTCCAAATAAAGAATAAAATATCTGGCAGGGATGCAGCTCAGAGGTAAAATGCCTCATGTTGAACTCCTAGCACCTCAAAAAAAAAAGGGGGGGAGAAGAATTTTAACAGAAACAGTGAAGACTAAACAACAATGGAACAGTCCAACTGAAATTTTAATGCAATTAAATTTGCAACCAAGAATTCCACATTAAGCCAAACTGTCAAGCACCCATGCAGAATAAATTTCCAGAGTTCTTCTACATGCCTTTTCGCTGGAAGACATTAAAAATTATGCTTCACAAAACAAAACAAATAAGATGGCTGGACAGAAAGCTCCTTCTAGGCCAAGAGAGAGGGGAAGGGCATGCCAGGAAATAAGAGAAGATGTGCTCTACAGAGGCTCTGAGAGGTCTTGATTTAACAAAAAATTGAAAACGAGAAATTAGTATTAATTCCAGGGACACCAAAAGTTGAGAAGGAAAAGTAATCACAATAGTATACCACATGCCACAGCAATGGAGATTTATATTGACAAAATGATGTAAATATTAAATTCTAATATAATCAAAAGTCTATTTTAACCATACTGAGAGGATGAGAGGTTAAAAGTAAAATCTACTTGTTTTAAAGTGGAAGGATGAGAAAAAAGAAAAACCCTAAAGTCCTGTTTTGCATTGTAGGAATCAGTGAATGATCCCAAAGATGTGTGATCAAGAAGTGACAATATTAGAAAATTTCATTAAATATTCAGAAAAAGAAAAAACATAAAAAGCAGTAATAAGTTGAAAGTAAATACTGCAGTTTCTCATAATAAAGTTATAATTTAAGGACTCAATTCACGTCCAAGTACAACTTCCTTAAAAATAATTGCCTCAGCCGGGCCTGGTGGCGCATGTTTGTAATCCCCGCTTGGGAGGCGGAGACAGGAGGATCGCGCAGAGACCCTGTTTCCAAATAAAATATAAAATAGGTCTGGGAGTGTAGCCTGGAGGTAGAAGGCTTCCATCCCTAGTACCTCACACAAAAATAACAATAATAATTAATAATAATAATTACGTCAGCCAGCCATGGTGGTGCTTCTAGTCCTTGGGAGCCTGAGACAGGGGGATCGCATGTTTGCGACCAACCTCAACAGCTTGTGAGGCCCTCTGTAACTTAGTGAGACCTTGTTTCAAAATAAAGAATAAAAAATATGGCTGGCAGTAGAGTTCACAGGTAGAATGCCCCTGAGTTTTATCTCTGGTACCACAAAAGAGAGAGAGGAGGGGGGGGGGGAGGGAGAGAGGGAGGGGGGAGGGGAGGGGAGGGGGAGGGAGGAAGAATAATCAACAAACAAAAATGAATGATTTGAATTATTTAAAGCTAAACATGTTTAATATTTTTTACAAAAGCAAAAACTTATGTGATGTTAACCAAATATTCATAAAATTCAAGAAATAATTTTTAAAAGTAGATAAAATGAAATAATCACTATAATGATATGCATTTATCAAATTACTGATTCTGAAAATTGGTGAAAAGTTATAGCCACTCCATTTTGTCTGATATAAAAGAAAAACATACTTTCTCACTTGGAACTGAATTTGGTAATGATTTTTTTCCAAGTACTTAATGACCTAATCAAACTTAATGTGAAGGTAATTGGAATTATTGATCATCTTCGTCCTGATTTTAGGTACTTTCATTAAATTGCTACTTTTCTACATTAGCCAAAGCTTTAATTCCTACAAGCTGATCATTATTGTCAGTTATATTAGATTCAATGCATCAGTCTCTTGCCTCCTCTCACCATCTCAAACATGAGTTTTTCAAGATTTTGGTTTCTTAAAAATATGACAATAATTCTTGTTGTTGAGTATAAAGCAACAACATGAGAATATTCTGTTCTTTCTGAAAACATTCTTTATTTCTTTACTGTTCTCATCTCCCCTGATTTTTCTACCATCTTATGTCTGTAGTTTGTAGGATAAAGTTCTAAAAAGTGAGAAAAATAATGTAAAAATAAAAATCAGGGAGGTATACAATATTTCCATTAAACAATCTGCTCTATAGAGGAACATGTTTATAACTGTTTTTTAAGAATAATCAGGCAGTTACTATAACAAGCTAAATATCCAACATTTTAGATCATGTGAATTAAAATACTGAATTATGATGAGGCATGCTTAATAAGGGCAGCAAACATAAGACTATGGAGAATATAAGTATTATATAAATAGAAACAAACAACAAACCCAAGATCTGAGCACTAAAGCATGACAGTGAACACACAGTTGAGAGTGATTAAGTGAAACTAAGATTCCTTATTAGCCAAGAAAAAGTCATTAGGGAAAAGGACAGAAAAGAAGTTAATTGACTTTGTCCTACCAATTAGAGGAAATGGGAAGTTCATAAGAGAGCACCGATTGAAAGCTAGCGTGTTTCCTTTTCATTTCTTTAATTTCTCCTTATGGTTCAGAATTCCTTTATCTTACACTGCCTGAGCACTCACTCATCCGCAATGCTTACATCTGTTCACATTTGGTACTTGGTTTTGAATGACAGCTTTCCTCTTCTGAAAATACAATCATAGTATTATACTGCATAACTAGTTCTCCATCCATGAAACAAAAACATCTCTGAAACTCTCCCATTAAAAAAGATTCTATGAATCAAATCTACTTTTCCAACTGTTTTCACTAAAACACAAATAGGTTGTAGTCCCATAACACATGTAGACCTGTGACAGTAACTTATAAATAATTTGGCTCATGGAGATCATCTAGTCTAAGGTCACAGATCTTGTTTAAAGCAAGGGCTTCATATGGAACCTAAGGATACTCACTGGCAAGGAAGATGGTCCCATCTGCACTATAGGAAAAAATGAATGAATGAATGAATGACTAAGTGAATGATAACAAGTAGTGTTAGGACACGTTTATATAACAGTTGCAAAATTTTGGAGAGTCCTTTGCAATGTAAAGACGGAGTGACCTGGACAGACACTGGACTCCGGAGGTGATAAAATGCAGTCGCTGAAAAGGGTATGCATGGAGATCTTGACATTAGAGACTGACTTCTCATCTGCAAAATGAAGGAACCTGATACCTACATTGTAGTTTCAGTTGGGACTACATAGAAAAGACACCTATGTTAAACATTGCAGTGCAATGCATGTAGTAGAGGTTGGGAACCTTCTCTATAGGATTTCTCATGGGGATCCATTTATCTTCCACTTGGATACTTTGAGTGATAAGGTGCTCTTTACACTTTAAGGCACTGGTTTTAATTTATAGAAAACAGAAAGCATTTGAGCATTCTTCCTAGTATTAAGCTAAACCCAGCCTCCTTAAACTCTCACACTTGGCTTTCTTATCTTGTCTGCAAAATCTATGATACCATTCTAGTCTCTTATATGTCTCAAATTCTCCTGAATTTGGACACCTTTACTGATGCCATCTTGTCTTCTTATAAGCCTTCCTTTCTGCACATTCCTGTTTGCCTCAGTTTCTGTCAAAGCACACACCCACACTGGCCATTGTGCCTTTCAAAGAGGCACAGTGAAGTTAAATATTCTCTTCCTTAAGAAGGCATTATCTTCTGTTGTAGTCATATTTCAGTGTCAGCTCACACCCAGACAAAGAAATCACTTTTTTTTTTACATAAATCATTTCTAAGTTAACTTTCTTCCACTCTTTTTCCTGTACTGGATTAAATTGCCTTTATTTTAATCAAATACACTGTTTTATTTACCCCTACAGTAATTTACCTCATAGATTAGACTCTCTGTTTCATAAGATTGTCTTCTGTCCCTTGAGTCTATCACATCATGTATGAATTATGGTTCAGGTCACACACACACACACACACGTCAAACATGTCATAACTGCCTGGTGTGGTGGCTCATGCTTCTAATCCCAGCATTTGGGAGGCAGAGACTGGAGGATTATAGTTCATGGACAGCCTCAGCTACTTAATGAGGCTCTTCACAACTCAGACCCTGTTTCAAAAAAAAAAAAAAAAAACAACTAAAAAATAGGGCTGGGGGTGTAGCTCAGTGGTACAATGCCTCTGGGTTCCATTTCCGGTACCGCAAAAAAAAAAATAAAAGTCATAACCATGTCTGTATCTGAGTCATTAATAGAAATATCAAGTACAACAAGGTCAAACACAATGCCCAGTCACACACCCCACTTGGATTTTTGCTGATGTCAATTCATTAATCAACAGACTTTGTGTGAAGGTTTTCATCCAAAGTTAAATTTTAAAAAATAGCCCCCTAACAAAGTTTCATTGCTATTTTGTTTATAAAAATCTCAAGAATCCTTGTAACAAGTTTACTGAAGTCAATAAGTAACATTATTCCTTACATAATGAAAATTGAGATTATTTTAAATTCAAGTCTAAATATATAGTTTTGAATTTCTCTAATGTTTCCTATTAAGCTTATATATTTATAGAGTCAAAAGATTTGTTCCCCACAGCCTCTCAAAAAATAGAAAGTTTAAAGTTATTCTAGCAGATGTTTAGTTTATGAGATGGTTCAAGGAACCAAGGAAAGCATGCTCTGATCTGAATTCATTACCTATATTGGGAAAATTCCTTGTTTTATGAATCTTGACAGGAGACAGGACCCAACACTACTGCAGAAGCCAAAGCACTAGACTCTCACTTTCTCAGCATCCTTGCAGTCCAAACATGACATGTGACTTCATCTCAGCCAACCAAACACAATCATTCCTGACTCAGCATTAGAAGACAACCCAAAAAAGCATGAGAATGGCATTTTAACATTAGCAGAACAGTAACATCTGGTGGCTCACGTATCCAGGCAAACAAAGCAAGAAAGGATGTCCAGTTACAACATACCTGGGGGCAGCAGAGGGCAGATCCAGGGCATAATCTTAGCTCTGGTCCTGGGAGCCCAGCCTCTTCATAGTTCCTGCTCATTTTAAAAATCTTCCAAGCAAGGTGATGTCAGTCATATGATATCATCTCCGCTAACGATATCCCCTCAGTAAAGATTCTGATTAAACTTAACAATGAGAATTTTTTTTTGCTTGCAAAAGGAAACTATGATTGGCACATTCATTAAGAGCAGCTAGATTCTTTAATTCCTTTGACTCAATGAGTCATCAGACTATGGCACTGTCTGAGGTCTGCTCTAACTCTTATGGAGTCAATTTTGTTCTAAATCTTCTACTTGAAAGATCATTTGCTTTGGAAGAAAAAGATTGCATATAAACAATACAGATAGAATACAGCTAAAGTAGGTAAAGAAATGAAAACAAATTTTAAAATGAGAGTTAAGTAATTCTCTTGGCTGCTTGCCTCAAATAGTGAAATTATTACTATCTCGTTCTTCCTCGTACAAATATCACTCATTTATTAATTTACTCATGTCAGAAGGACCTGCGATGTGTCAGATGCTCTGGTATGCACTGAAGAGGTAGCACCTACCCTTATTCATCCAGCTCAGTAAATCAATAAAATAATTTTATCTGAAAATATCAATGCTTTCCTTCCATAGTAGTAGAACCTTTTCAAAATCCTTGGCTGGTTTTATGACTTGGACCTTAGTGTTAGAATGTCCCAGTGCTCAGTCCATGGAACTCTCTTTTTCTTCCTGTATTTGTTTGCTCATATCACATGATTCACTAGTTACTGACTAATGCATAACACACTAACCAAAGAATTATTAGCTTTAAGCAACAGCAATTATATTATTTCTCAAATTTTTATAGGCTGGAAATTTAGAAACAGAGTGGACTTATCTCAGGCTCCACATGGTGTCTGTGAGTCTGGAATATACTCCTAACCTCTCTTCCAGAATGGGGTGCCCCTATGTATGGACTTTGGCTAGTCTGGCTGTGCAAACGGCACAGCTGGGGACCTCTGTCTACAGACTATCTGCACACCACATGCTTTGTTCTTTATTCTCCACATGATCTGTCTAGTAGGACATCTGGAATTCTCAAACAGCTGGTCAGGACTGCAAAAATAGATACTGTCTGGCCTTCTTAAACATGAGGCCTAGGACTGGTACAGTGCCCTTTTACCATGTTGCTTTATTGGTTAGATAAAATCACAAACCCTGCCTAGATCAAAGGGGCAGAGACAACACAAGACTATGAGAATTCAAATACATGGTTCTCTTAGAGAAACCAGGGTGACAATCACCACGTTTGGCGATTTCATTTAATACCTTAGATTTCAATGTCTATAACTCAGACAATTTCCATATCTCTATCTTGAACATCTCCTCTAGAATCTTATCTTCAACTGCTTTGTGACAACTCCATTTGCAATTTCAATAAGCACCTCAAACTTCTGCAGGTTTCCTTATCACTCCTTAAGGAACTCCGCGATCACAGTGACTCAAGCCTAAATCATTGGGGTCATTCTTGACTCCTCTTTGTCTCTCAAATCCCACATTATCAGCTCAATCATAAAAATAAAAACAGAATCTAGCCACTTTTCACCATCTCCTTTGTTGACATCATCTTATGCTTAAATTATACTGCAGCAGCCTCCTAACTGGCCTTCTTTTGCAGAACCTGTCTACCTTCACTCTCTTCTTTAAAAAGCCATCAGAAGCAGGGTGAATGGTGGCACATGCTTGGGAAGCTGAGACAGGAGGAATGCAGTTTCGAAGCCAGCTTCAGTAGCTTGGTGAGGCTTTCAGCAACTTAGTGAGACCCTGATTCCAAATAAAATATAAAATAGGTCTGGAGGTGTAGCCCGGCGGTAGAAGGGCCCTGGATTCCATCGCCAGTAACACACACACACACACACACACACACACACACACACACACACACACGAATGGAATTTTACTCAGCCATAAAGAAGAACAAAATTATGTCATTTACAGGGAAATGGATGGAACTGGAGAACATTATGCTAAGTGATATTAGTCAGTTACAAAAAGTAAGAAACTTGATGTTCTCCCTAATATGTGGAAGCTAGGGAGAAAAAGGGTCATTGGAGAAACTTTAGATAAAAAAGGAGAAATCATAGATGAGCAAATAAGGAGGCCTAACTGGGAGTGATAAGAGGGAAGAAGAAATTCCCTAATGTACATGATATACATTCACAGACATATCAAAGTCAATCACTAAGCCAAACATGAGAAAGGGGGGGGGATTGGGTAAGGGCTAATTGAGTGATATGTGGACCTATGCCTCTACCATCTTGCACTCCACTAACATATATGACAACAATGCACCAAAAAAAAAGTCAGATGAGATCATTTCTCTCCTCAGGGTCCATTCATGAGTATCCATCTTATTCTGAGTTAAATCCAAACTCAGTAAAATAGATCTTAAAGGTCAACACAAGCTGGCCTCACCCTGCATCTGGGATTTGATCTTTTTCCTGTCATCCTTGCTCTCTCCTTTCCAGACACACACACCTGCCTTCAGTGTGAAATGATCTTCTCCAAAATATGTGTGGGCCTGGCTCTCTCAAGTCCTTCAGATTTTTACCTGAATGCCTCTCACCTTCTCAGATAGACCTTCCCTGATCACTCCAATTCAAACTTGTGTGTGCATGTCCATGTACATATATATATTTAGGTCACAGGAGAGCAGAACAATCTTCAATTGCTTTCAGACAGTTTCATCTGAAAACAAGAATATTGATGGAGAGCGACAGTTTTTCAAGAACAGATGTGATATAAATTCATGCAAATTAAAGCATTCTTCATAGACTTGGAAATCAAATGTATGAGGCAGAGAAACTAAATAATTAGGTAAATTATGTGGCAGAGCTTAAAGATATGATTTTCTGCTTTCTGCCCATATCACACACACCCCAGACCATTATAAAAACTATACAGGTGGTTAATATAGGTAGCCTGCAGGTTGTAATGAAGTAGCAGGGCTCCCAAATAGAGGAGATGTGGGGTATAATCTTATCTTAAGTTAACTAAATGTTTTTAGTAACTCTGTTTTAAATTCTCCAAACATTATTTTTCTTCATCAGTGAAATACTAAATAAAAATGAATTTCTTACCTATCACAAAGGGCTGAGGTAGAATCTAATGAGATAATATTGGTAGGAGTGTCTTAAGGAATGTACAATACTAGAAAAATACCTTATGAATGTGTAAAGATCCATAAATCACTTTATATGATTCCTAGTAACACAGCCTCTCTCTCCCCCTTTGGAGAATATAAGAGTCTCAAGGTATAATGTTATATATTGGTTTGGGATATTTTATTAGTTTACAGCACAGAGAAAGAAATAAAATTACTTTCCTCGACAATTTCATGATTATGAGTTTGTTGATTTTCTTTTAATTTTATGGCTTTGTTAAGGTATTATTGACCCAAAATTACAAGAAACTAAAATGTAGTTCAATACTTGAGACTGCTTTAAACTGAAGAGTTTTTGTACAGCAAAAGAAACTATCAAGAACTTAAACCATAAAACAGTGAAAAAAGAAACCGAAGATCTTAGAAGATGAAAGGAACTTCCATGTTCATGGATTGGCAGAATAAATATTATTAAAATGGCCATCCTTCCAAAAGTGATCTACAGATTTAACGCAATGCCCATTAAATTACCAAGATCATTCCTCACAGACATAGAAAAATCAGTCCTTAAATTTATCTGGAATAACAAAAAGCCCAGAATAGCCAAGGCAGTTCTCAGCAACAAAAACCATGCAGGAGAAATCACAATACCTGACTTTATACTACAAAGCCATTGTAATAAAAACAGCATGGTATTGGCAAAAGAAAAGATATATAGTCCAATGGAGCAGAATAGAAGACCCAGAAACAAGTCCACACACTTTCAGCCAATTGATTTTTGACAAAGGGGCCAAAAACATACACTGGAAAAAAGATAGCCTCTTCAACAAATGGTGTTGGCAAAACGGGTTAACCATATGCAGAAAATTGGAAATTAATCCCACTTTCTCACCCTGTACAAAAGTCAACTCAAGATGAATCAAAGACTTGGAAATCAAACCAGAGACCTTGAAGCTCCTTGAAGAGGACATAGGTCCAACAGTGCAACACATAGGCACAGATAAACACTTTCTCAACAAGACCCCAAAGGCACAACAAATTAAAAGGAGAATCAATACGTGGGATGGCATGAAACTAAAGAGCTTCTGTTCAGCAAAGGAAACTGTCAAGAACCTCAATCAAGAGCCAAAAGAATGGGAGAAGATTTTTGCCACCTACACCTCTGATAGAGGACTAATATCTAGAATATACAGAGAACTCAAGAAACTCAACACTAAGAAGACAAAGCATCCAATAACAAAATGGGCAAACGAACTAAATAGACACTTCACAAAAGAAGAAATTCAAATGGCCAATAAATGCATGAAAAAATGCTCAACATCACTGGCAATCAGAGAGATGCAAATCAAAACTACCCTGAGATTTCATCTAACTCCAACTAGAATGGCAATCATTCAAAACGCAAACAACAACAGATGCTGGCGAGGATGTGGAGAAGTGGAAACACTAAGACATAGTTGGTGGGATTGCAAATTAGTGCAACCACTTTGGAAAACAGTATGGAGAATCCTCAGAAGAATGGGAACAAATCTACCATTCGATCCAGCAATACCACTTCTGGGTATCTACCCAAAAGAT
Source organism: Muscardinus avellanarius (assembly GCF_963383645.1). NCBI lineage: Eukaryota > Metazoa > Chordata > Mammalia > Rodentia > Gliridae > Muscardinus > Muscardinus avellanarius. The sequence continues at coordinate 62,306,575 of NC_137795.1, read as the reverse complement.
AGGAAGCCAAACTACCAAACTAATGCATGTGTATCTATGTTCATAGCTGCACAATTCACCATAGTCAAACAATGGAACCAGCCAAGATGTCCATCAACAGATGAACAGATTACAAAACTGTGGGATATGTACACAATGGAATTTTACTCAGCCATTAAAAAAAAAACCCAATTACATCATTTTCAGGGAAATGGATGGAACTGGAGGACATTATGCTAAGTGAGATTAGTCAGTCACAAAAAATAAGAAATCAGATGCTTTCTCTAATATGTGAGAGTTAGGGAGAAATGGGTCATAGGAGGAACTCTAGATGAAAAAGAAAATCCTATAGAGGAGCAAACAAGACAACCTAAAGGAGGAGAAAGGAGGGGGGAAGAGGAAAATCTCTAAAACACACAATGTACTTAAACATATCGAAGTCAATCACTAAGCCAAGCAAGGGAAGGAGGGACGAGGAGGGAATGGGGTGGGAATTGGGTAGGAGTTAAATCAGCGATGTGTACATGTTTGTATACACAAGTTTTTTACCCCATATGATGTTTGAATATAATGCACCAATAAAAAATTAAAAAAAAAAAAACTTAAACTAAGAGCCAACAGAATGGGAGAAGATTTTTGCCACCTACTCCTTCAATAGAGATCTAATATCTAGAATATACAGAAAACTCAAGAAAAATTCAGCACTTAAGAAAGCAAATAACCCAATCAAAAAATGGGCAAAGTGAACTAGACACTTCACAAAATAAGAAAATGGCCAATGGATGTATGAAAAAATGCCTAACATCATTAACAATCAAAGAGATACACATCAAAACTACCCTGAGATTTCACCTAACTCCAACTAGAATGGCAATCGTTCAAAATACAAACAACAGATGCTGGCGAGGATGTGGAGAAATGGGAACACTAAGACATCGTTGGTGGGATTGCAAATTAGTGCAACCACTTTGGAAAACAGTATGGAGAATCCTCAGAAGAATGGGAACAAATCTACCATTCAATCCAGCAATACCACTTCTGGGTATCTACCCAAAAGATAGGAAGCCAAACTACCAAACTAATGCATGTGTATCTATGTTCATAGCCACACAATTCACAATTGACAAACTATGGGATCAGCCAAGATGTCCATCAATGAATCAATGGATTACAAAACTATAGGATATGTACACAATGGAATTTTACTCCGCCATAAGGAAAAACAAAATTACATCATTTACAAGAAAATGGATGGAACTGGAGGACATTATGCTAAGTGAGATTATTCAGTCACAAAAAGAAATTGGATGCTCTCCCTAAGATGTGAAAGCTAGGGAGAAAATGGGTCATACGAGAAACTCTAGATACTAAAGAAACAAATAGGTAGATGAGCAAATAAGGCAACATAATTGAGGGAAGTGGGGGGGATGAAATTCCCTAATGTACACGATATACATTCACAAACTTATTAGAGTCAATCACTAAACCAAACATAGGAAAGGTAGCCGGGTGTGGTAGCGAACGCTTGTAATCCCCACGCTTGGGAAGCATCCCTTCAGCATCCCTCACTCGAATCCCACTGAAATATGTATGTGTATGTATGTGGGGAGGTTACGAGCATTGAACCTAGGGGTATTGTACCTCCATGCTACACCCCAAGCACTTTTTATGTTTCTGTTTCAAAACAAAAATTCACTAGGTTGCTGAGTCTCACTATGTTGTTGAGGCTGTCCTCAAACCTCCCATCTCGGCCTCCCACGTACTGGGATTACAGGCTTGCACCATCTTTTTTTAGGGGAATGGGTACAAAGAAGGTTGAACCCAGAGGCACTCTTGCTCTAAGCTATACTCCAACCCCCATCCCTTTGGTTTTGAAATAGTGTTGGCTAAGTTGCTAAAGCTGTTCTTAATCCTGCAATCATCCTGTCTCAGCCTTCCAATGAGACATATCTTACTTAAAATGACAAAAATCTAAGTGAGCAACTTTAGGTATAGCCATCAACGGTCCTTTACCCAAAGAACAGAGATTAAAAGAGTAATAAAGGAAAGACAAAAATGAAAAGGGCAAGAAAGAGAAAGAAGGCAAGGAAAGCAGGTAGCAGGGAAAACAGAAGAGGCAGGTAATCATAAGTTACGGATGGCTTGCTTCACTTCCAAAAACGATGACCTATAGAGTATGTCCTACCTCTCCAGAGAGGTTAGGAAAGAAATGCTCCTGATCCAGCCAGTGCATGTGCCCATGCTATTATGTGGTGGTTTAAGAAGGCCAATGATAATCTACATAAGAACTGGGACCAGGGAAAATTCCACTCACATAAAAAATAAAAAAAAAAAGATTACATTAAACATCAGTCTTAGTCACAAATATTACAAAACAAAGAATTTCTTTTATTTTTTGACCACCCCACAAAATTTAAAATCATAAAATAAAATAGTAGTCAACATGCACATTTTATACTCTCAAAAATATATGTTCTTTTCATTTAAAATTTTAAACCGGGCATGGTGGCGCACACTTGTAATCCCAGCATTTAGGAGGCTGAGACTGGAGGATCGCGGTTCGCAGACAGCCTCAGCTACTGAGGCCCTCCGCAACTCCGTGAGACCCTGTTTCAAAATAAAGAATAAAAAATTGGGCAGGAGGTGTAGCTCGGAGGTTGAATGCCTCTAGGTTCCATCCCCAGACCCACACAAAAAAAATATTTTAGAGACATACTTTAAAATTATTATTGTTTCTCAATGTTATGATTTTTCTTCCTTTTAATTCAATTATTTAATTTGAGAGAGAGCATACATACAGTTTTGAAGTAGCTTTGCTATACAATGTTACAAAAGTTAATAAGTATAGTTGAAAAAAATCTATATTTCAATTGAAATATGTAAAATACACATACTGAAAAATAAAAAGTTTCAAGTCTAAATCAGCTGAATACATTATTGACTTCAAATCATGGATTACACAAAAGAAATTATATTTGCATTGATGTGCGAATCTGCATCCATTCTTGGTAGCATGTAATATATGCAACTGCTCAGTGTTAACTGTCCTTGTAGCCACATTACCATATTATTCAAATGTGTCTATCATTTATATGTAAATAGACAAGATGAATAGCTTCTTCAGAAGACAACAATTTTCAAATGACAAACAGACACATGACGACATTAGCAGGATAAAAATGTTGCAAATATTCATTCTTTTATTTTTTAAGGAAAATGGAAAGTATTTTAAAATTTTTAAAAAGTACTATGGTAATTACAAAATGGGATCTTAATACATTCACAATACAAATAGCTGCTCTTCTCAATAAAAAGTCTGCACGGATGTCATTTGTATCTTATAAATTACATGTTCTCAGACCCATCTGTGAAAATTGGATGTTAATTATCATGGTTACATTTCATGATTCCACCGTTAAATGCTGAAGTAGTGCTACACAAATACCATATGTTTTTCTAAGGGAAATGAAGAAAAATTAATTATGAGTTCAAGTCCAAGTCTTCTAGCAGCAATACTCTCAACACAGTAAGATCATTACGGTGTGCTATGCAGATTGGAAGTCTTAATTAATAGCTAAAACACCAACCGAGGGGGAAAACTTTGAAACCTAAATTGTAAGTATCAGGCTTTCCTCCAAATTAAAAAAAAATCTCTACAAAAATGCTTTTGTGAAATCAAGATACAAGTCCAAAGGAAAAGCACTTTATTGTCTTTGACTTCCTTTGATAGTGATCATCACTATGTTGTTTAATCCTGCATGATAAGCCTAACAATTACAAAGAGTGCTATAATCACAAGTGGACTATAAATAGATCATTCATTTGATCAAAATTCATGTTAACACTTTTCTGAATGCGTTTTTTTAGATACATACTCAAAAATCTCTCCTAGGGCCACAGTATTATGTAAGATTGTGTTTCGTGTACTCACATAAAATATTTACTTTGGTACAGCAATCTAGAAACAAAACTAATACCATAGGAATTGTATACGTGTTTTAAAGGTCTGAATTCTTATTTTACTTACCACATATTCAAAGACAAGGGTAAGTGTCTCCTTGGTATGGATGATGTCATGAAGTAGTACTATGTTAGCATGTTTTAGTCCTTTCAACAGAGACGCTGTAAAATAAAACAGAGATGATTTATTGTGGTAAGCAATCAACTAATATGATTCATTATCATTTTGTCACATTGTCAGATGATTGATATCTGTTTGCCCATATTTCAAGCCAATGACAACACCAATTCAAAATCAAAGGTAGAAGAACAAAGAAACCCTCCAAATTATTTCATCTTCCATTTACTAATAATCAATGGTTAGGTTCTATGGTGTTCAGGGAACATACCTGGTATGATTTCGATTGTTTGAAATTTTTAAGATTTGTTTTACTGAGAATTATTTACTAAGAATAAGGTTTTATATATATATTTTCTGATGTTGGGTAAAAAGGTCTATAAATGTCACTTAGATACTCTTGTTTGGTGATGTTACTGACCTGCTCTAAATCCTTGCTGATTTTCTGAAGAGTAGTTTTACCTCTTACTAAAAGAGTGGCGTTCAATATGATACAAGCATATATGCACGCAGCTCTTGGTATATTTCTCTTTGTTTAACTCCCAGCTACCCACTCCCCTTCCCATACATGCTGAGGAAACCTGTAGTAATACCTTTATAAATGGCCAAACCACTGTTTGAACTGCATCCTTCCTCAATCCACCTTTTTACCCCTCTCCACAACCTTCCACGATCCCCTTTCACCTAACTGCTGATCTCTCTCCACCTTTATCCAAAGTCCCTTAAGTTCCCTGTTTTCTCTTTAGCTCCATTTGTGAGCGAAAACATACATCCCTTGACTTTCTGAGACTGACTGGTCTTACTTAGAGTAATACTGTCTAATCCATCCATTTCCCTGCAAAAGACATAATTTTGTTCTTTATGGATGATATCACCAACTGTAATTGTGGATTTGTCAACTTATCATTTGATTTCTCTGTGTTTTTTTTCTTCTTATATTTTAAATCTCTAGTTTATTGTATACACGTTTATGATTGTTATGTCTTTTTTGTGAATTGATTCTTCATAATGTATCTTTTAACTTACCAATATCAGTATATCTGAAGTGAGTTTTTACAGCCCTGTTTTAAATCCATTCTGCCAGTCTCTGACTTTTAATTGATTATTTAGGCTATTTAGAGTTAATATAAATATTAATATGAGAGGTCACCTATTATTTGCCTATAATTAATCTTCCCATGATCCTAATCTCATTTTGTCTTTTCTTCTTAGTTCTCAGGATTTCAATTAATTTTCATTTTGTTTTGTTTTTTAACCATTTTTCTGCTCAGTTTCTGTATTTTCAATTTCATAATTTTTTTGAGTTTTTACCAGCTGAAATGAATACATTCCTATTTTGTCATTTTTATAGCAATTTTTTATAGATGTGGACCACTTTCTCTTCCTACTCAATTAATGAACTAGGTCCTTAATTTGGAGATTATCTCTTTTGCTGGCCCTTTTCTATGTATTCTCAATGGATAATGCTGGCAGGAGAAATGTAGGGTAGAGGTTGAATGTCTTTCATATTTTCATTTCCCTGACATCCTTAATTGTTCCTTCCTTCCTTCCTTCTTCCCTCCCTTCCTCCCTTCCTTCCTTCCTTCCTTCCTTCCTTCCTTCCTTCCTTCCTTCCTTCCTTCCTTCCTCTCACCATCATGTCTTCAAAGGTACCACCTTTCTCTAAAATCAGTGCTTTCCAGGGGCTATCAGTTCTGGCCCCTCTCACGTTCAGCCTTGTCTCCTAGAGCCAGTTGGCATCCACATCAAGCCCTGCTTTCTTCTTCTGGAGTAGTTTTGCCTGTGCCTCCACAGAGTCCTCCATCTGTACTCTTTTTCATAGTTTATGAAGCCTCTCTTAAGCTTCTCCAGCACTTCTTTGTGTACCCACAAGCTTGCTTACAAAAGTTTTCTGATGATCTTAAGGGTGTGGGTCATGGTTGCCTTTACTTGCTCCTCCTGTTTGATTTATGACTTTTGGGAAGTGTGAATGGGAAGAATCAAGACCAAGAAGCCACCATGATTCATTGTGTTTGAAACCTCTCAGGAATAGGACAAGGGCTTTTCCCTTTTGTTGTTATATCCTTACTCCTAGATTAAGGTATAATAAATAGTAGAAACTCAAATTAATTGAATGGCATTCATTTGGGCTGCCAACGGGTGGGGTGGATATTCCTCAAATGAGAAGGACCTGCTGCCACCTGGCAGCTCTTCCCAAGTTGGGTCTGTCATTCTCTTACTATGAGAACAGCACTAAGGGCAGTCTAATGACACACAGGTTTTTGTTTGTTTGTTTTTTGTGCATGTGTGTGTGTGGTACTGAGGATGGAATCCAGGGGCATTCTACCTTCTGAGCTATACCTCCAGCCCTATTTTTTATTCTTTATTTTGAAACAGAGTCTCACTGAGTTGCGAAGGCTCTCGCTAGGTAGCTGAGGCTGTCCGTGGACCATGATCCATGGACCATGACCAGGCTCCCGAGTGCTGGGATTACAAGTGTGTGCCACCATGCCCAGCTTTCAGTTTTAACACAGGGCCCCTGCATAACTATTCCTCCAAAAATCTAGAGATCAGCTACCAGTGTTGGCAATTTTAAGACTTAGGCAAGGAAAACTTACTTCTGTCTCTTGAATCTCATTCACTCTTCCATATAAACCTCTTTCCTTTGATTAAGAAAATGAATGAAACCCATAATCAGACTCTTTGTAACATTACCCATCTTAAAAATAAAAAATAAATTTGATTAGGATTCCTGTTCTGATAAATAATACCATTAAAATTTGGGTATTTTTTTCTTTGTATACATTATATCCCTATAACAAATTGTTAAAAATGGAGGTATAGGGCTAAAAGACATAAATATATTTATAAGATAATACTTATTAAACTTGGTGGTGTATTTGATCTTACAATCTTTCTAATTTCATGTAAGAATTAAAGAACTATGAAAAAGTAAAAGTATGTAAAATATAATACTACACTTGGTATTTTAAATACTCAAAACCTTATTATTATATTAATGTATGAACATTTGATATGCTGATGAGCACTAGTATTAATTTAAGGATAAAGCCTTCCTTCATTCAAGATAAAAAACAAAAATAATCAGAATTATTTTCTCTTACAGCAATGCCATTTTATTAATGTACTCAAAGAACAGAAGTGTCTTCTATCTTTACTAACAGTGTTTCTTCAATTTGGTTTTTGCTTAAGAACCTATAAAACCTAACAACTAAAAAGCACTATGTTTTGAACCTATTCTACCAAGAACTTGCAAGAAATCACTTATTCATCAAATATTTATTTAGAATCTAATTACAAGCACTTGTTGCCCTGAGCAGACCTTGATCCCATGGCAAACAATAATACTGCAACATCACATCTTTAAAAAGAGTTTTACAACACCAAGAGCAGACCTTAACATAAACTACAGACTCTTGAGTGAGAGGAATATGTCAACAGAATTCAATTATTGAAGCAAATGGACCTCCCTGGTGAGGATAGTAGCAGTGAGAAGGTTATATATATTTGGGGGGATTACGGAACCCATGGAAACTCTTTGTCCTTGCTACTCAATTTTGCTATGAATCTAAAATCGCTTTTAAAAATAAAGTCTATTAAAAAAGTAAAAAGACTTGCCCATGTTGTAACATAGGTAAATAAATATAAATCTAGATTATTTAGTATTTCATTCAAATTAAATGGTATTTTAGATATATAATTACCATATATATTGGACAGTCCTCAGAAAAACAAAGATTAAGCATGTAGACTCTTAAAGCCTAGTATAAACTCAGCGAGTAGGATCTCTTATTACTGCCACCCATGTCTGTTGCCTTACCTAGGCAATCTGTTTCGGGACAATGTATCATATCCTTAATTCCAAGATAAACTTTCATAAACCCATAACTGATCAAAAGAAGGACATTCAGAATTATAGCTGATCGGTATGGTTGGTTACACCACTAAAACACAGAAGTATGTTTCCTCTGAAACCGAATCAACAATATCAATGTTTATTTCATGGTTCAATAAATATAAGCTAACTACTCTAGGGAGGCCTTCTCTTTCACCCCACATATATTTGCCAAGGATAAGTTAGTTTTTTCACAATCAAAGCCTTATAGTAAAACTATCAACAAACGTCTTTTGTCTGATCTCTATAGATTACCATATGATCAAGAAAAAAAAACTACAATGCCATTGCATCACACAAACAACCAAGAGGGACATACTATAGAGTTTAGTATCATTGATTCTAATAATTTACAATCTCCTTCTTAATTATTCAGCTCGCCCATCAGTCGTATTAAACAGCTGGCTTTTGTATATTAATCTGAGGAACAACTCCACACAGGCACATTTTTAAAATGGATATTCAGTTCTACACTACTGTTCTGAGGCTGACTTGCCTCAGAGATCCTTTCACACCACAGCAGGGTATTTGAAAATAATGGCCAGGTAGAGTACTTAGCACATAGCCTCTGTAGGAACATTACAGGTGAAACAAATTAAGGACCTCCTGAATATCATGTTGTAAGAAACCTGGCTTTCTAAGGCAAGTTTGGGAACGATACAACATTATTAGTAATCTTATCCAGTTTAATTGTTCAAGTTATCCGGTAGGTTGTCAAGTTCAGTATGAGCCATCCTTGTCAGTAACAACCCCAAAAGGGCACTGAGGCCCCATGCCCTGAGGACTCTCTGCTTTGGGAACTATTTTCTCATTTCTCACCATTACTGCTTTTTCTCTCTCACCACTTACACCTAAATTGTTTCTTATTTCTCAAAGAAGTGTCTTTGCACCTATCATATCCCACTGTGTTTTCCTACAGTAACATCAAATTCCTACCATCATTTATCTTGGGGGAAAAAAACCTTTTTTTCCTTGACAGTGCCAATATCACAGGTAAAAAAGTCATGTCAATTTTTAAATTGTTTTTGACAACTTTTACATGAAGTCTCAAAGCTTCCACACTTTGTTCTTATTAAGTCTCGATTATTATGGACTTTAGATTTCAGAATACAATTATATAAACTTTTTTTGTGTGTGTAGTACTGAAGATAGAACCCAGGGGCTTTCTACCCCTGGGCTACATTCCCAGACCTATTTTATATTGTATTCAGAAACAGGGTCTCACTAAATTGCTGAGAGCCTCACTAAGTAGCTGAGGATGGCTTCGAACTTGCACAATCCTCCTGTGTCTCATCCTCCCAAGTGCTTGGATTATAAGTGTGTACCACCATGCCCAGCTTACATAAACTTTTAAAGCTCACTGGAAGTTGAATAAGCACAAAAATCTGAATTTAAAAGCATGCCCCCTATTTCTTTAAGATTAGCATAATGAACTCATAGCTGGAAAAGGATAGAATCACTAATCCCAAAGCTGATGACAGAAAAATGGCATTCAAGACAGAAAACAGCCTATGGTCTACCAACACCAAGGTAGGTGACAGACATGACCAATGTTGAGACTGCCAATGAGGCAGCCACTGGGTCGCAGCAAAGTGCTAGATGCCATAGCTCCTGCTGCCCCAAGGCATTGAGTCTCCTGGGTGCCAAGTTCATCCAGTGATTAGCACTAACACATTTGGAGCCAGTATGTCCCTTTCATGACAAACACTGTCAAAATACTACTCCGTGTAATCCTAATGCTATGATAAATATAACACATGTTATTTTCTCATCGTTTACATACAAACCAAATCTTGCAATATTTGCATTGGTAATTCCAGCACACTTGCTACCCTACACATTTTAGGTAAATATGTGGCAGCATTTCAAATTCATTTCATCAGTGAGATCTGAAGTATTCCACTTAGATGATGTAAACGATTCGTCATTAGCATTGAGGGTGGAAACAATAGTTTTGAAGATACATCATCAAAACAACACAAAAATGGAACTGTTCTGATTCACAAAGGTAATTGCCTCCGACAAAACAAAACAAAAACAGATGGACAGAGGGGCACAGGGAGCCCTCCCTTAGTTGGGCAGTACATTTCAGGTCTACACTCATCAGCCATGTTCACACTATGGCCACCCACTTTGAAAATAAACATCTTACCTTTCCACCGTGACTTGGAAGAGACTAATTTCATTTAAAATCCAATATTATCATAATTAAAATAAAATTTTAGTTAATATGGAAAATCAGAACAAGTTCATTTTATCATGTTCTCACTATATTGGTTAAAATGTAAATAAAGACTGGGCATGGTGGCGCACTCTTGTAATCCCGGTACTTGGGAGGCAGAGACAGGAGGATCACGCTGGTTCAAAGCCAGCCGCGCTGGCTTAAGAGACCCTGTTTCCAAAAATAAAAAAAGTAAAAATAGGTCTGGGAGTGTAGCCTGGAGGTAGAAGGGCTTCCAGGAACCCCAGTACCACCAAAAAAAAAAAAAAAGTAAACAAAGGAAAACAAAAACCATTCTTGTTTTAGATGATTTTCTATGTCATTGCGGACAGACTACCAGGAAAGAAGAGATCACAAATACACACAATCTATCTTCTCCCTCTCTCCTTTCTTCCCTCTCTCCCTCCCTACATCCTTCTTTCAATCTGTCTGTCTGTCTGTTTTACTTCCCTTTCAGAGTCTGAAAAAAAGTAGTGCATTCACTTTTCTTTTTCAGCTTATTTGTGTATGTAATGAGGACATGACCTAGACAGAGAAAGAGATACATGTACTCTGAGGACTAACAGGTTAGATCCTTCACCTTCTATAAGACATTTTTCCTACTCCCCATCTCTACTGGAAGATCAATTATGGACGGAGTTGTTCTACTTAATTCTGGACTTTCCCTTTCATAATACTTGATATGGCAGATGTAAGAAAATCCACAGGTATAGAACCTTAAACTAATAAAAGCAGGATTACATCTTTGACCCCCTATTTACTTCTTATCCTCTATCTACACAAATGTACAAAGAATCAACTCTGGGTTATGGGAGAAAGAGGTCAAAGCTGACCCAAAACACAGGTTCAAGTAAATTTGACATCATATAAATGTAAGTAACATTCAGGATTTTGAGAAAAAAAATTCACCAGATGTCACCCAAACATGAAAAAGGCAATAATACAGGTTAGTAATACTTTAAAAATATATAAATTGCTTTCTTTTTATCCTTTAAAAATTCTACTGATTTTACTTGCTTCATAATTGAGTTTTTTAATGGGTAAATGAGCAAGAATTCAAACCTACTGTATATTCCCTTGTTCTTCCCTGCTCTGAATTCTTCAATATCATGGGACTAAAATGTAGTGTTGGAAATTACAGCCTCAAGCATTCCCCCTTACCACCACCAACCGATCTACGCATCACCTGACGCCTAGCAAGAGCAGTCAGCTCAAGGCAATTTCCACACTGAAGCCTTATGTGACCCCAGTGACCATGGACCAGATCACTTCAAAGAACAAATCCCTGTAAGAGCATAGCTTAACCACACAGAACTGCAAATATCTGGCAGGTATGACCTATTGGCATAGCAATTTTTCATGGTTCAACCTAATCGAGTTTATCTGACTCAAAGCAATTTTAACTTTTCCACAGACACAGTATGAATTTTACCACTGCTAATATTCACACCAGTTAATCTGCAACATTGACTACATGGGAAAAAGTTATGAAGGAGCTGTTCAAACTATGGCTGAAGCTGAGAAGAGAATACAGAAACAATTCAATTTTGTACATGTACCATTCTATATTGTTTGACATGTTAATAATAATGAATAATTACAGCAACAGTGATTTTTTTTACTACCAATCCCTGGTGAAAATACTGAAGTAAAAGGGTCTCTTTTTCTTTTTTATTATCCTACTACACTGCAGAACCCATATCCACCTATAATTTACTATCAAACCACAAATTATCCCAAAATATTCAAAATGTTTCTTGTCTAAACTGTAAAACTTCCCTGAAGTAAAATTAATTTGCTCCATGCAAAACATTTCAATTTCTACTGGTTCCAGTTATTGCCAATCCAGTCAGTAAATGACCCATCAGCTGACTTTCCATTGCTAGCTTAATCTTGTTCCTATTTGCCACTGGAAAGATTCACGCAAATGCAGGTACATAAATGTTGAACATGTGACTTTTCCCAAATACAAACATCTCACTAGTAATTTCTATGAAAAGGAAACTTACTTTGTAACAGGGATGGGAAAGGAGATGATGCTGTTCTAAGTGCTGTCTTCAGGCAGAAGAGAGTCAATGTAGAACAAAGGATTTCTGGAGGATTTGCATGCATGGAGCTGGTTTTTATTGGGCTATAAAAGCTAGGTTTAAAAGCTATTAGGTGGTTTGCTACATTCTAACTATTTTACACTCTATTACATATGGGTTAAGTAGAAGGAGCACTCCCAAGTATATAATTAAAAATGATATATGGTTTGGCACTAAGCCCCTTATGTCTTCTGATTAAGAAGAATAAACAATTACATCATACTAGCTATTGCTGTTGGACTAAGCTTAAGGAAACCTCCCTTTACATGAAACTACATGAATAGCTATTAATCATTTATACAAATTAAGGTAATTTTAGAGTCAGAAACTATGTCCTTTGCCACAGTTCCATTCCCCAGTTCTTGAGGCACAGGACCCTCAAGTCAAGGGGTAGAACATTGATGAGTCCTCCACAATGCAAGGAATCTGTGCAGCTCTTTTCCAGAAACATTAGATTTGACCTTCCTTCCTCAGGAATTAGGCTGCCCGCTTCATGACATTCACAGGCAAGCATGTCGTGCTTCTCAGAGCATGTTCCTCCAGCCACTTACCCCAGAAAGAACTGATGCTCCTGGGATTACTGCAAATTCATTGAGTCTGATCCCAAACCTATCAAATGTCAGTTCATAAGGACTGAAAAAAAACAAACATTTACTATGTGCCAATCACTAGGATAGGTATTAAGGCTAAGGAGAAAATCTTGTTTCCCTGAAGCTGATACTCTATACTTTGACCAACTTTTCTACTTAGTCTTTGTGTATCCTAAATTTTGAAATCATTGTGCTGAGGCTTTAATGTGGGGGAGGAGTTTCAAGTTTGTGGCATGCTTTGTGTGTGTGTTTACATACTTACAATTCAATCTTTTCAGGACTCCAAATCAAATCAATAGAAGCAGTCAGTCATTGACTGCTTAATTCATTAACCTACTATCAGTTTCTCTATCATTCTCTATCAGCCTCTCTCTCTCTCTCTCTCTCTCTCCCACCACACACACACACACACACACACACACACACACACACACACAATCATTGAGATATATTTCACTGTAAATTACAACCTGGAGTAAGGAACAGAGAAAACTCTTTGAGAATTTGAAAATTTGATAGCATATATAGTGATGTGCATTTTTTTCATTTCTGTAAAAAAAATGTTAGCTCGTTGTTTTTCATTAAAAATAGACTGTTGATAGGATCTTGATTAACTGAAATTTTACTTTCCACAGAAATTTGTAGTCTGTGAAGGAGTAAGGTTTGCTGTGAAGTGCTCCAAAACCAGTATTTTGGGAACCAGAATTACCAGGTCTAGAGACCATGATAACAGATCGTGAGCACAGAGGGACAAGAAGCAACAAATCATTAAAAAAGTGAATACAAATTTTGGTTGAGGCTAAATTAAAATTTCAAACATCCCACAACTTCATGTGACTGAGTAACAAAACCCAAGCTAAAAAATGACAAATTACAGCCCACACTCAGAACCAGTCCACACTCAGGCAGCCATGCCACCCTCACCCCACCTGGTCACTGGCACTTCAGTGAACCAGAGGTAGGCCAGGCCAAGGCCGCACAGTCCTTCAAGTCACTGCTACACAGCAGTGACTGGCGGTAACCCAGGCTCACTTCTGCACTTTCCTGACACCCACTCCGCCCTGTCTCAAAGTCAGCATCGCTCAACTGTGAATGACACGACGCTCAGCCCACTCAGGCACCAAGCAAATGTCCAAGATCTTTACAAGACATTCTATCTAAGAAAAGTAACCATGGATTCAGATCGCGCCCCCCCCAACCATATGGTGGAAGAAGCCTGGTGAATTCCAGGCTCTGAGTGTTCTCATTTCTCTCCTGCTTCTCAGTATTTCAGCTAATACAGCTGGTATACATTTGTAATACACAAAAGCAAGACAGGAAAACAAATACATCGATAATGACGGAGTGACTTATACCAAGTGTTCTGTATTCACAGCCTGTGGTAATAAAAGTGGAATAGCTCATGTGTTCATATAAACAGCAAAATGCTGAAGAGTTTGGAGAGATTCTCATCTCAGCTTTTTCTGAAAATACTAATTTTCTAAATTTCATTGACACTAGATATATAATAACAACTTTAACAATTTCTCCTCTAAGGTCATTAACTAGGTACCTGCAGCTTGTCATGGTAATTTTTTTTTTTTTTTTTTTTTTGGTGGTACTGGGGTTTCTGGAAGCCCTACTACCTCTGGGCTACACTCCCAGACCTATTTTTATATTTGTACTTGGAAACAGGGTCTCTAAAGCCAGCGCTGCTGGCTTCAACCAGCATGATCCTCCTGTCTCCGCCTACCAAGAGTGGGGATTACAAGCATGCACCACCACCCAGGCTTGGCATGGTAATTAAAAGAACAAATAAACCAGCAATTCTAGAAAATGGCAAAGGGAAAGAGAAGAAGTTTCTCTATTATAGACTCAATTTCTCCAGAAATCTGCATCTCTATCTCTACTATTCTCAACCAGAAGAATTAGGGGGAAAAGTAATCTGATTACTCCAGGTAAGAGGATTTCTGATCCCAACACTTTGACTCTCAACTTGTTGATGGGGGAGGGGCTTTTTAAGGTTCTCTGCAAGGTACACCTGTGACTGGTTTTGACCCAGCCTCTGTTAATCAATCTGCCACTCCATACAAGAAAGATACCTCCTGCAAAATATGTCAAACATCCACCCATTCATTATCAACAACTTTCCAAATGTATTCAACCTCTTATTGACCCACCTTTTCCTTCCAAAAAAAATGTCAACTCATTTTATGTACATTATACACACACACACACACACACACACACACACACATCTTAGTGCATGAAATACATCTATAATTTGACTTATAGAAAGAATGGCTGATTCATCATGCACAACTGAAATAACCGCCACACCATTATAAAGGTGAGTGTCATCTTCAAGAACATCTAATCCAACCTTGCATTTGACAACTAAGGACACTAAAATAGAGATAATCTTAGCCAAAGGTCTCAAAGTTTGGCCTCCTGACTCCTGATATAGTACAATTCTGTTTTTATAACCAAAGTAAGCATTTTCTGCGTCTCCCTTTGTTTTGTTTTCTTTGTTCCTAATTTTTTGCTTGGTCATGGTTTCCCTTTATCTTCTCATCTTTCCAGGTATTACAGGCAGAAAAACATGACGCTGAGAAGACTAGGACATCAAATATATCTTGACTGTTGTGAAAACTTGCAGCATCACCACTCGACTAAAGAGGTTTAAGGAGACCGTAATAAGAAGGAAGCTGCTAAAGGGAAAATTGCTGTTCAAATCAGCTTTTAAAAATTGCCTTTATCTGATCAAGTCACTTCTCTTCTTAAAACCTAACAACAGCAACATCTTAAAAGGGCTTACAAGGACGTGCACAATAGGCCCTTGATTGAGCTCTCCTGCAGCGCCCAGCCCTGCAACATTCAACTCCAGCCACAGGGCTCTTCCCTGAGATCTCTAACTCACACAGCATCTCAGACTTATGAGAAGTTGTCCATTCTGTCCCCCTCTGGGCCTCACCAATTTCTATTATATTTTCAGATCTTTGAGGGTTTTTTTCCTTTGGAAGTCTTCCCTGATGCTGAAAGTTTACATTAGGTACATCTTCTATCAGTGCCTCAGCAGGGAACATTGCCCTTCACAATGTTATAATTATTCGATGACCTATTTCCATGTATCCGTATCCCCCTCACTCATAATTTGCACTTATCCTGATGTGCCCATAGTACTAAATCCAGTGCTGAATTTATCAAAGATGACTATTAAGTGCTGTTTGAATAATATAGAAAAGAATGGGGAAAAAAATCTTCAAATGATCTTCTATAAATCATTGCAAGTTCTTAGTACACTCTGCAGCAGTTTGGCTATCTCGCTACAATGAGTTTAGTTTACCCTGGATATGCTGATCAAAATAAAACTGATCTCATTTTCCTATTAATTCTCAAAAACACTGAAGCTATAAATTTATTAATTTTTAAAATCTTTTCATTTTAAAAGGAAGCAAAGTAATAGTCCGTGGGATAGCATAATAGTTCTCCTTTCATAACTAAACATGCATCATTTCCGCTCAAATTTTAGATAATGACAAGATGGTGAAAGATTTGTTTTCAAAAAATTACTTATCTCTAAAGAAACTAAGAGTGCATCCTAACATTGTACCTAGTATGATTCTAGCAAAAGGCAGGAGACATGAGAAAAGTAAAGTGTTCTAACAATGTATGAGTTTACCATAGAGACAAACACAACTGACACACAGACTTGGTTTGTTTGGACTCTGCAATGTTTTCATCTTTTTATTAAGTATTTAAAGGTCAAATATTTTTTATATAAAATGTACAACTCTAGTTTTTCTGCATGGGTAAAAGTTGTGTGACTATAGCTACATAAATGGCCTCTTGCATAGCATCAGCAATGTGGTACCCACCAGCCCCTCTCCTCCCCACCCCTCCTTTTTCTCTCCTCCCCTCCCCTCCCCTCTCCTCTAAGCAGTAGAGGCTTGGAGACCATGCTCTTTTCTGGACCTCTGAGTTTGTGGTCCTTGAATTAGTATTTGAATGCCACGTGTAAATCCCAGCATCACTTGATTGATAAAGTAACAATTATGAGGAAGCTCAAAGTAATCAGTTCAAAGTGAGTTTTATGGGTCTCACAAATCAATAAACAGAATAAAAAAAGGGAACAAGAGAGAAAAAATGATAAAGCAATTACAGGATGGGCATAATTTCTAACAAAGAACACATCAGAAATGAACATATGACTTTTCAAATGGTTTATCTCAAAGCCCCAGTGGTTCCACTAGACAAAATAGGGACCCCCTTAGTGTTACTAGCACATAGCTTTATTTTTTACTTTTCTCTAAGTCACTTTAAATATAAATTCACTGAATGACAGATCTAAACAGACACTGGAGGACACTTAACCCAAATGGTATAGTTTTCTTTGTTTGCCAGACTGTCAAAAATCCTGTAACTCAGCGTGTCTCTTTTCTTCCAAGGCCTTCTGTTTATCCAACTCATTCTATATTCTACCTGACTATAGAAAAGTCAGGTAGATACCACATTTCTGATATGTATGCCCTAGGAAAATGAGCACCAAAGAAACAAAAAGGAGTCATATTCAAGGCAGCAACAAAGAGCCAATAGCCAAGCTGGGCCAGGAGCCAGGTGTCTGACTCCCAAGGCATGCTGCCAAAGCTCTACCTGTAAATCTAGAGAGTTCAGCCTCAGAAAAGGCAGCAATGTGTATTATGTCCTGACAGACCCCAACCCCGACTCACACACAAAGGAACTGAACAGGGAGTAGAGTGATCCCCAAAGAGGAAACCTAACACGTAAAACTCAGGGAAACTTAATTCAAATAACACTCAAAACAGACAAGAATTTGGGAAAATAAATGTACTCATGCCTTTTTTAAGGCCAGACTATTTTAATGACAGGAGAGATTGGTCAATGTCTATTGAAAATTAAAATATTTCCCAGAGACTATGAAATAATATTTCTCTTGGGAACTTATCCCAACAGACACAGGGGCTGAAGTAAACAAAGATAAAATTAATAAGAACATTCAAGCCGGGTGTGGTGGCGCACGCTTGTAATCCCTGCGCTTGGGAGGCAGGGACAGGAGGATCAAGCAGGTTTGAAGTCAGCCGCGCTGGCTTAGGAGACCCTGTTTCCAAATAAAAAGTATAAAATAGATTTGGGAGTGTAGCCCGGAGGTAGAAGGGCTTCCAGGAACCAAAAAAAACAAAACAAAAAAAAAAAAAACAAAAAAACAAAAAAAAGAACATTTATATGAATGTTCATAAACAGTGAAAACTGGAAATTGTCTAAACTATCATTGTGTTCTAGTTAAATAAAATATGGCACATTGATATGACAGAGGAAAACTGCATGTATTTCAAAGTATGAGATAATTCTGTATCTACTAATATAAGAACATGTCTATGATATATTTAGTGGGGAAAAACATTGGGAACTGTATGTATGTACAAAGAGAAGGAAGTGGACATACTCCAGAAGTTATGAACAGAGGTTACTTGTATGGAGTGGTAGTTTGCCTTTGGACTTATATTCATTATTTACTTTGATTTATATGCATTGTTTAGAGTTTAGATTTTTACCCAGATAATCTATTATCTGAGCATATATTGTTTTACATTATACATGTATTTAATAATATATGTTTTCTCCTCTCTTTTTAGATAAGTATCTATTTAACAAGCTACTTATTCATTCACGTAAGTCATACTTATCAAACACCTATGTCTGGCTTGTGATTAGCTAACGTTGGATGATGTAGAAAGGTACAGCAAGTACTAGAATGCTCTTAAGATTTTATTACTCTTGAAACATTAGCAAAAATTATACTATGTGTACGTTAGCTATTTGTAGAAAATGATCCAAGAACAGCTTCAGGTCACTTGGTATGTCCGGCCTAGAGACACTGCTAAGTACAACTCAAAGTCCTATTTCACCAAGTAAGACAAACCAATTGAATTGATAATGAACAGGTATCCTTGCCACCCAAATCATCTTCTTTTGGGGTCTTAAAAGGAAAGAAGGCAATGAGAAATAAGGTCCTATTTCCTCTCCTCCATGTATAAGGGAAAGCTTAGAAGAAATGGACCAACCAGTAAAGGAACTGTTCAGAAGGAAGCTGAGAAGAAACAGGGAGATGTGTGCAAAGGCTGAGACCCAGGTTAGACCTGGGTCTAATGGCACCAGGTGCCATTTGTGTTACTCACATGCTGTTCACCTCTTCTCAATGAATCATCTCATAAAACAATGGCAAGGGATGGGCCCGTACCCAGGCGATCACCATCCTAACCCACCTTGGCATGGGCGCAGGGTGATTAATGTGTTTGTATATATTTTCTTTCTTCTTGTTACCACAATAAACTAATGGATTTCCCCTTTCACTTCTCAGTATCTGAGGTGCCTTCAGTGTGGTGTAAATATGCAAGTGAGCTATTTCAGGCAAAGTGAGGCAGCCTCTGTGCAGGCACTCCTGAAGCCAAGGGAGAGGGCTTTCAACCACAGCACACAGCACGGCCCTTCAAAGCAGAATCTTAACTAGACCCTCGTTTCACACAAATCACTTGATTACAGCCAATCTGTGTTAGTGCACTGAGAAAGCAGCAAGCGAACAACAGAAATACTGAGGGAGGAAGGAAAAAGGAGAGATGGTGCCCAACAGGAGCACAGGACAGAACCTTCTGACACAGGTGTCGCGAAAGCCACTTGCCAAGAACTCGTGGCGTGTCATGATGACAGGGAACAGGCCTAGCTCATGGAGCTTGAGTGTAAGGGAAGAACAAATCATAAATGCAGGAACAGGTAATTTATTTTCATTAAAATTTGAATATCTCATTGGAAATGATGGGGACAATGGTTCAGGTTCTTATTTTTTTGTATAATAAAGAGGAAGAGACTATAAACAAGAGATGAGCTTCTAGAACTTTCATCCAGGAGGAATACACAGAATGAACTACTGTTGGAAAAGAGAATATCCTTCTGTACAGAACTACCTGAATGCACCCTTCCAGGAACAACTTCACAGAACAGCTCTATCATGGTTCGAAAGGTTACTAACTGACATCCTAGCTCAGTGACATAATAGTGTCACCGGAAGAGGGGAAAAAAAACAGTTCTTATCTTTTTAGAGAACCTTATACAGATTTTATGTTAACTGAAATAAAATGTACAAGTCTAATAAAAGGTTAGTATTGAGTAGAATGTGTTACCTGTCATATGAATCATATAGTTTACTACAAGTCTTACAAAAAGGTTTGCCGGGAATGTATTCAATCATGAGTGGCACAAGAAAAGAGGGCTAGAAAAACAATGTCCTCTTGCCTGCATATTATATAGTTACAAGTAGATATTTTCTTTTCTTCAAGTTTTAAATTATCACTTCATTTTGAAGAAAAAAAGATTACAAGAGGACTTACTCAACCTTCTAATGAAAATTTTCTCCAGAAAAAATGTTTCCATTTAACAAACTCAAAGAAGAATAATGAAATTAGATGAATGAGATAAAAACAGTGATGTTCAAAAATGGCTAACCAGATAAAAATAATTTATTTTCTACCACTGAAATACCTTAAAAAAAAAAAAGACATAGCTTCAAAGCTTATAGATGCATGCGAAGCCTTACTTATATAACGTTAAGTGAATTCACTTATTTATCCCAGGAACATCTATAAAGTGACTTCTCTGTTTACAGGTCTGAGGCAAAACTCAGGATACACAGCAGTGAACGAAAGACTGAAATGAGCAAGAACCTTGCCCTCCTGATGTTTATATTTTGGTCAGAACAACCAAAACAGGAAAAAGAAAAAGGGAAAATATAAAATA
The DNA here is from genome assembly GCF_963383645.1 of Muscardinus avellanarius. Lineage (NCBI taxonomy): Eukaryota > Metazoa > Chordata > Mammalia > Rodentia > Gliridae > Muscardinus > Muscardinus avellanarius. The sequence goes on along the minus strand of NC_137795.1, from coordinate 62,285,937 downwards.
GTTTGTTATAATGTGATTATTATCAAGAAAAAAATAAAGGACACCCATGTCTGATGCTCCTACCTCTTTCCTTCTGGGGAACAAGTCACACGCTCTGCTCTTGTTGTTTACTTATTGGTTGCCATTTTAAACAGAGCCAACACTGTGCAGAAACAGCAGAGAAATGGGGAAAGGTTGTCCTCTAAAGCTCACCTTTCCTTTGGACTTGACTGTGTGGGATAACATATTTCCTTTGTATTTAAATCTTTTGAGTAAAGTCTGTTGGGAACTTGCCTATGTATATGGCACACAAATTTTCTTATTGGCCATTTGTTGACTTCAGAGAAGGTTAAGATCATATGACACAATGATCTGAAGCCCAGAAAAGAAACAAGGATGCTAGCATTCATAGCATCCTCTGCAAATCTGCAAACGGGATATGAAGAGGTGTCAGAGCATAGATAATTTTCTATTTAGAAGTTCTGAGAAGGTAATCTAGCTATATTTTAGAGTAGAAGAAACCATAATCTAGCACAGAGATTCAGAAGCCCTACCTCATAACTTTATGGTTAGTATTCTGTCCACCATTTGTTCTAGAGCAAATAGTACCAACTGAAAGTGAGCTTCAGGATCATCTAGACCAAATGAACCTTTCACTTTTTAGAATAAAAGCTATAATTACTCCTACTCACAGCCCCACCCCAAATCACTTGAGAAGTTCCTTGACCAAGGTCAAGGTTTATAGAAAGCAGATTAGACTCACCTCTGTCATTTCCATCCTAAGTACATTTTCACAGGTCACCTCCCTCCAGGCTCCAGTATTAATTGCCTCTGCAATTAGCCACTGAAGTGCTTTTCTAATTTTTCAAAATCATTCTAAACTTTGCAGAGCCTGTTATTGCTCTTTGATGTGCCTGTTGTTAAGGGCACTCCAAGGACCAATGGAACATTATTCCATTTATTTTATTTTAAATGACAAAACAAAATAATTTTTAACTTGCCAGCTCTGTGAAAATAAGGTGGTAAACTTTACCTATTCCTTAGTAAAATTTTCAAGATACTAACCTATAGAAGATTGACAATGGGAAAATTTTCAGTAAAAATTACACTAGACCATATCAATCACATCAAAAACTTCATTACCTGAGGCAGAAACAACATAAAAACCACCCAGAGTGATTCCAGGCTATTAAATGTCCTTGTACCATGTCTTATAAAGATTTTCCTCTCTCTAATCAAAGGGTGAACTTCAGCTTCTAAATCAGAAAATTCCCTAGAGACTGCTCTTGGCTCTCTTATGCACAGGGGGGGTCTGATTTCTAGGTAATCTGGCCTCTGACTCAGGCCGCCTTGCTATGAATCCAAGTTTAAAACCATTCAGTCTTCATTCAGCATGAAGGATGCCAGAGCCTCAACGGCTTTCCAGAATGCTTTGCATGCAAGACTGATTAAACATTGTTTTTCCTAATAACCACTATCCTTAAAATTCAGAGCTATAATAACATCTCTCATATATAGAAAGTTAACCTACTAAGCATATTTAATTCTTGGTGATTTAAGCAATTAATCATCATCAATTAATTTTTTCCTATTCTGAGGATTGAACCCAGGGCATCGTACATACTAGGCAAGCACTCTGCCACTGAGCTACACACCCAGCTCTGTCAATTAATCTTAATGAATAAAATAATCAGGTCATTAATCAACTTTCTGAAAAAGCTACAAAATCAATCTTAAAAAATAAAGATAAATCACTACTTTTGCTTGAAACTTGCATCTCATCTTTGTGTGACAAATATAGATGAGTTGAGTTACATTAAACTATATGTATGTATTTTTTGAAGAAAGAAAATGGCTGAAATGAATGGGCTATTGAATTAAGATATTAGAGCTAAAGGAGAACTACTACTACTGGGTGCAAGCTTTTGGGTTTTATCAAATTCATATGATCTTGAATTAAACATTAGTAGCTCCTAATCTAGTGAAGAATATACAAACATGAGAAATTTCACTCGTCTACTTAAAACAAGAAAATGAAACAATTAAGAGTAAAACATTGTTTGTGAGCAGAACAATAATGCTTTGGAGTAAATAAAACCAAGCGGTAAAACTTCCATTGCTGTGCAAATCTCTCCAGTACAAGCAATATCAGCATTTACGCTCTTGGTATCTCCATGAAAGATCTGCACCACAATTCAAGAAATGCCATGCCACGTTCACTGTTAAGTTCAGATCCTTATTCAGCTCAACCCTATGAAAAAGATTCCTGACTCCCTGTGCGCGCCTCTCTCTCTCTCTCTCTCTCTCTCTCTCTCTCTCTCTCTGTCTCTGTCTCTGTCTCTGTTATTGTTGGTAATGGGGTTGGAACCGAGGGGCTTTCTACCTCAAGGCTATAACCCCAAACCTATTTTCTATTTTATTTGGAAACAGGGTTTCACTAAGTAGCTGAGGCTGGCTTCGAACCTATGCGATCCTCCTGTCTCAGCCTCCCAAGCGCAGGGATTACAAGCGTGCACCACCATGCCCAGCTAGGATTCCTGACTTTTAAAAGTAGGATTCCAGGTTCTAACATTAACTTTTGATTGCACAGTGCTCAGTACCAAGCACTTGTTAAGTATGGTACCAACTTAGGTGGCAGTTGTGTGTATATGCACGTGTATGCAGGTATGAATACATGCAAATGTGTATGGTTAGCTTCCAGAACACGTTTGATATGCTCTGGTTATTTATCTTAAGGGAAAGACACATTTTTGCTCTAAATATCTTTTCTAGTGGTTTCTGCCTTCTCCTATTTGCTTCACTTGTTCCTAATACACTTGTTCCTAATACACTTGCTTCCTTTGTGTCTTTCTTTCTTTCTTCCTTTCTTTCTTTCTTTCTTTCTTTCTTTCTTTCTTTCTTTCTTTCTTTCTTTCTTTCTTCAGGTCTGGGGATGGAACCCAGGGCCATTCAACCTCCGAGCTATAACCCCTGCCCTATTTTTTTTTATTCTTTATTTTGAACCAGGGTCTCACTAAGTTGCGGAGGCCTCACTAAGTAGCTGAGGCTGTCCATGAACCGCGATCCTCTAGTCTCAGCCTCCCATATGCTGGAATTACAAGTGTGTGCCACCACGCCCAGCTTGTGCCTTTGTTTTCTAAGGTGTAGTACCAAACTCTTTTCTGGTGCACACTCTCACTGCTGCCATCCATGCAGTTAACAAGGGAACGTTTCCCATCTTCAGCTTACTTCTTTGAAACCCTTCTCAAAGCGTTCACAGAGGACTCACACAGTACTCAGTACTTGTGAAGACTGGATCATTTGACAAAATCAGATACTAATCTGGTTGCCAAATGTCAAATGACAGTTTCTTAAGATCAAAATAATGTTTTGGGAAAATATATAAAATATGGTGCTAAATTTGTCTAGTATAGAACACAGTAAGTTATATCATAGTTTTGACTACAGAAAGTAAAAAAAAAAAAAAAATACTGTCTGGTTGATCTAAATTTCATTGTTCCTGCTAGCTTGTGCCCTTGCTCTGTTTTTTTTTTTTTTTTAAACCGAGGGACATTCTACCTCTGACCTATACTCCCAGCCCTATTTTTTATTATTTGTTTTGAAGCAGGATATCACTGAGTTGCAAAAGGGCCTCACTAAGTAGCTGAGGTTGTCCTCAAACCACAACCACGCTCTTCCTGTCTCAGCCTCCCAAATGCTGGGATTATAAGCGTGTACCAACATGCCTGGCTCCAGTTTTCCTTATTAACATGGTATATTTAAAAGTTTTGCTTGTTACAACTGATGGACCAGCACTGATCATTTTTACTAGCTAAAGTCCACTGCTCACATTCACTCTTTGTGCTGTACATTCTACAAGTTATAACCAGTATCAAACATGCCACCATCACAGTACGGCAGAATAGTTTCAATGTTCTAAATATGTCTTGTGACTTTTTAAATTTTTAATAGGAATAGCATTTTTACTCCAATTATGAAAATAAAAATATTCACTTAAAAATGTTTAACAGAACGCCGGGCATGGTGGCGCACGTTCATAATCTCCGGGCTTGGGAGGTGGAGACAGGAGGATCGCGCTGGTTCGAAGCCAGCCACGCTGGTTTAAGAGACCCTGTTTCCAAATAAAAAAATATAAAATAGGTCTGGGCGTGTAGGTAGAAGGGTTTCCAGGAACCCCAGTACCAAAAAAAAAAAAAAAAAAAAAAAAGTTTAACAGAAAGGGGACTTCAAATAAAAGAGGAGAGAAACCAGTAGAAGACTGGAAGAGGATGGGGGCAGGGGAAAAAAATGAGAAAAGAACACTTGAGAAAGGAGACAGATAAAATAATGCCAGGTTCATATATGAAGGTATTACTATCAATCTTACTAACATGTAGGGAAAGAAAGGATGAGGGAATGGGATGAAATCCAAAAGAAAACGCACCAAATGATGTGTACATATATAAATATATAATTTTGAATCTCACTCTATTGTATATAATTACAATGTACCAATAAACTTATATAAAAAAATAACTGCAGTACAAGAGGAGACTATTTCATGCTCACATAAAAGGGGCAGGTGTTTCTTGTGGATGGCGCTTATTTTTCTCCACATGTGAAACCAGGCTGACAGAGGAGCCATCTTTAACACACGTTATCTAAAGCCTAGTCTTTCTATCCTGATCACACAGAAAAGCTTAGAGCAGTATGTCATGGAGATTTCTATGGATCATGTCTAAGAGTCGTTTCCATCGCTTTCATTCTCAGTGGTATGTCAAATGTCTACTAAGTTTGCTTATTAAAGTTCCCATGAGGCTGGGCATGGTGGCATATACCTGCAATCCAGTATTTGGGAGGCTGTGACAGGATGATCGCAGGTTCCAAGATCAGCTTCAGCAACCTAGCATGGCCCTCAGCAACCTCATTAGGCCCTGTTTCCAAATAAGAAATAAAATGGGGCCGGAGACAGAATGCCTGCCTCTGGGTTTTATCCCCAGTACACCCCCCACCCCACCCCCACACAAGTCTCACAAATTAAAATTTTAAAAAGTTGACAATTTTAAAAGGTAATGCAAATCCATCATAATTCCAGCTGGTTGCAAAACAAAATTTTGTACATTGCCTCCCATTTTTTTCTATTCATATATGTACAACTACATCCATATTAAGAACTTTCTTGTATCTTTCCTTTATTTATTTGCATTTAAGAAACAGACAGTGTCTGGAAAAAAGTAAAGAAACATCTCTCAGAGCTCCCACAAATGCAGTACTTGTTAAACCTCTCAATGGAGATCAACTGTAGCCCTATGGTACATGAGAATCCACGGTAAATGGTCTATTTCAACTTTTACTTCAAAAATAAAGTTCAATTATTTGGTTGTGGAAGAGGACAGAATTGAAATGCCAGTGAGTAAAACAAAAAGGAGTAGGTGAGCTGGTACCCTGGACCATTTCTCAGTTTGAATTTATATAATTCTTCAAAATTTCACATTGTTCAGTCTTGATCTCAGGCTACAAATGTATGTCCCTTCTCTTTCCAATTCTACCAACCCTTCCCCAGCACAGCAAGAGATGAGAATGACACAGATATTTGAAAAAAAGGCAAGTATTTTAACTCCTTTTCTTCCTGCCTTTCTGAGCTATGACATATAAAAGGGATGTATAATTAATTTAGGGAGAAATATCCTATTCTGATTATTATGTTGGGCATTTTTGGCCAATCACTAAGGCTTTAAAGAAAACTGAAAACCTTCACATATTTTTATGTTTAAAGGATCACACTTTCTAAACCTTATGGTTTAAGTGATAATTAAGAGCTAAGCTCTCTTCATCCTTGGTTCTTGAAAATCATTCTGCCAAGCTCCCTAACAAGAAAAACAGCACCCACTATCTTCTTTTACACTCATTTAAAAAATAAAGTGGATCCTTAAAAAGAAGATGGGTAGTTGTTAGCCTATGAAGAGATGAAGAAGATCTTGGATCCAAAGGCTGACAGCTTCTGGTGACAGAGACAAGGTAATAGGAATTGAATCCCTCTTAGATGGAAAACACACACACACACACACACACACACACACACACACACACCCTGTTCTCTAAAGCATGTTATATATCCAGGCTCTCATCCCCCATCATCCCCCATTCCACAGTTTAAATGACAGCCAGCTTAACTCTCAACCTTTTTTTAAAATATCTTTCCAGATGCCTTCATGGTGGGCATACAATAAACGTTGGTCACATTGAATTGCATGCCCCAGGGAGCAGAACTTTGTGTAAGTACAGAAAGGAGGCATAAAGAATCACCATAATGCTAGGAAACAGTTTTAATAAGAAAAAAAGACAGTATTCACAAGCACTCAGTAACATTCCTTTTCAATTCTGAATAAAAGCTATGCATAAAACTCTATTATCTGTAATAGGTTACATTTCACTAAAACTAATAGTTTATACTAAAAAGGGAAGGTAAGCCTGGCAGTCAGTGATGCCATTTGGAAGAAGTCTGAAAAATGACCATAAAATAAATGAAATATATGGTTTCCACAAAGCCTTTCTAAGACTCCTGAGGAACAAATTCACCAATGATTTCTATTTTTTTTTCACATCCTTTGCTAAGAGTAATTTTCTATTTTGTTGAGAGTATTTTTTCCTCTACATTTAAAGGGAGTGATGTATTTTCTTTTTCTTTTATTGGTGCACTGTAGTCATACATCTTAATGGGGTGCACGAGGAAGGGCTAAATGAGTGATGTTTGCATATTTGCCTCTCCTATCTTGCTACTGGTTTCTGAATCATGAGAAACACATTACAACAAGTAGCAACCATTAAAGTACTGTGCTATAGGGAAAAAGACAGGTGCAGGGGAGGGTAAGCAAATGGCTACCATGCTTGTAACCCTTGTCACTAGAAAGCTCTCTTGCTGTGTCTTCACTACACTGGAGCAGCAAGACAGTTCACCGTGGCTAATGAATATACTTGCACAGAATCAAGAGGCTTATACCCAGTAGGAAAAAGCATAAGGAGAACAAGCTATAGTGCCAAGCCTACACTTTTGCCTATGCAACTGAAAATCAATTAACCTCTGGGACTTACTTCAAATCTTCTCTTAAGTGAATAAGTGCACCAGATCTTAACATTTTTCCCCCATCTAAATCATCTATAAAACTTTCTCATTGACCACCAGCAAATCCGCTGCAGCAGAGAAATCAGTGCATGCTCTATAATTTGTATTACAGAGATAAGAAGCATACTACACATGTCTTCTAAGGAATACATGCTTTCTACTCCCTAAGAAAATGTTGACATGTAATACACTCTAAGCTTGAAAATCACTAATAGCAGATGTTCAATCGGAACTCTAATACCAATGTTTTGAGAATCCACAAATGTAAGTTCATCTTATAAAGCCCAGGTGTACTTCAGTCTGGAAATGGTACCCACACATCCCTCCATGCGTCTGTGGGTGAAATCGCCCCTGACGAAGACAAACAGGAGCCACAAAGGCTTTTTTTTTTCCCCCAATAGTGGAAGAAAAAGAAAGGCTCTGTGGGTTTCTGAATTCATCTTTGATGCGCTGGTCAGGCTCCTTTGGGCCCAAAAAAGTGTTTTTCCTAATAAAGATGATACATCAACCTTTGACTATAAAAACAAAGGGCGGGGTAACACTCTGTGTAACCCCTAATGACTCTGCAACCATGTGCCAATATACTAAGCTTATCATTCTGCAGTCTACAGTTTTATTTCATTTTAAATATTACTAAAAATACTTTGCAGAAGTATAGCCATTTAAAAACAAACTCTCTACAACACTGTAAAAGGACAAATAGCAAAAGCTATTAATTTCATCACTGAGTCTTTCAGTCACCGCCAACATGGTTTTTAAATAAGGCAGTTGGTTAAATTGATCTAAATGCTTTTAAATTGTTGTTACAGTTATGAGAACTACTAGATAATATCCAATTTTTTTCATTTCTTAACGAAATTCAAAAGGAAATATAACTCAGTTTTTTAAAGGCATGGGGATTAATTTATTTTCACAATAAAAATAAATTTACTCAAATTGGGTAGGTCATTTTCTTGTGTGTGTGGAACTAAAGATTGAGCCCAGGGAAATTCTATCTCCAAGCCTCACCCCCAGCCCTATTTTTTTATTCTTTATTTTGAAATAGGTTCTCACTGAGTTGTGAAGGGCCTCATTACGTAGCTGAGGCTGGCCCTGAACCTGGACTCCTGTCTCAGTCTCCTAAATACTGGGATTGCAAGCCTGTGTCACCATGCCCAGCTGGGTCCATTTTTAAATTTTTGTAAAAGCTTGGTAGCTATGAAAGGGGTTGGGGTGTGTGTGTGTGTGTGTGTGTGTGTGTGTGTGTGTGTGTGTGTGTGAGAATTATCTATGTAAAAGGCTAACAGAAGCTGTACTAATGATTGATATGCTAAAATAAATCTTGTTATGCAAATTAGGTCCTTCATCCAACAATGAACCAAGCACCTCAACTGTTCTGTCTCTTCTAGACTCCTCTCCATTCATATCAGTCAAGCACACAAGTGAAAACACAGTCCCCAAACACTAACTCTGCCATTTGTGCTCCTTTCTATTTTCTAACTAAACCAAGCATGAAGGTAGAAACCATGCCTTAGATTCTTGTATTGTTTCTCATAAGAGCAGTCTCAAGCATGAATACACATTAAAATCCCTGAGGCTCCAAAAGTGAGATTCCCGGAGCTCAGCCTCAAGGACCCTGACTCAGTTTACCTTGAGGTGTGTGCTGCTGGACGCTCCCAGTGCCCTTGGGTATTCAGATGTGCAGGTATGCTCCCAAATCACAGCCTCAGAAACCTCACTCACCTGCTACTCACGCCATTGCCATCCTTTGGCTAGTGATTTTAAAAGTTTTAGTTGGAAGCTTCCCCATCTTCATAGAACTTGAAAAAGACTTAAAACAAAACGAGCCCATGGAACAGTGAGCAACGGAGCTGTTGCCTTTGATTCTGAGCCCCACAGCCCTCCTGCTCTGCTACTGATCCAGGGGAAAGGGAAGACCAGAATGGAGAGGCAAGCACAAGCATGGTGGTAACAACTGAAGAGCTGGAGGTGCAGGAAGCATATGGCTACCTACCAGCACAAGGAGACTCACCTGTGTGGACACCATGGACGAAGATAGAAACCCTCACCAAGGCCTCACCACAGCACTTCCTCATCCCAGACTCACTGGACTCACTGGAGGGAAGGCTACCTTATGCTGGGTGGTCTTCTCTGAAAGAACTCCTCCAGTGCCTTTTACATAAGCTACCTTTCATGACCTACATCTTAAGCTCAGTATTTATATTAAACCTGATCACAGACCCCTGAGTGCTTAAGATAATTTGGGGAAAGTACCTTCTGCACTGCATAGCACTTGCAAACATCAAGGCTCATTTTGATCCTCAGTGGCGCTTCATATTTAGTAATAAGTTAACTTCTTTCATCCAGACTGAAATTTTTTAAACTTTTAACTTATTTAGGGATTTTTTTTTTTTGCAGGAGTGGTGGTGGTGTTCTGAAACCAGGAGCATTCTACCTCCAGACCTTTTCAAATTTTTTGCAAGCTTAAGCAAATTTTATTATTACAAAGGTAGAAAGAAGTGATGGAACAATAAAGCACTGCAATCAGAGGCATGCAGTGGAGTGCCTTGAAAATAAGACACTAAAGTTTCTGAACACAGAACAGTTTTTATAAGGATTCATTATCTTCCATCTTGCTTAACCAATAGTCTTTTTACCTCGCCCTGCCCTGATGCAGGGGTAGGCCCACCCATTATCTCCGTGGTTCAAGCCTTTGTTAAGACCAAGATGTGTTACTTGGTTAACAAAGTCAGGGGTCACTAGCAGATAGAGACTGAAAAAAGGCTAAAACTCCCTAAGGACATGGGAGGAGGACTGTACAGGCCTTTGTCAAAGTGGAGAGACCTTTTCATTTTGAAATAAGGTCTGGCTGAGTTGCTGAGAGTCTCACTAAATTGCTAAGGCTGGCCTCAAACTTGCATCCTCCCAAGGACTGACTACAGGCCTGAGCCACCATGCCAGGCCAGATCCATTCTTTATAAACATGCTTATTCCATTTTAAATACTGAGTATTTTACTTAAATTACCTTTGAATGTAAAATTACTTTTAAAAACTATAGGTGAGCCAGGCACAGTGGTGCACACCTGTAATCCCAGCAATTTGGGAGGCTGGGTAAGGGGTGGGTGGTAAATTCAGGGATAGGCTGGACAACTTTGTGAGACTCTGTCTAAAAAAAAATAAATTAAATAAATAAATAAATAAATAAATAAATAAATAAATGTGTCAGGGATGTAGCTCAGTTGGCAGAGCATCATCCCCAGGTATTGAAAAGAAAAAATAAGGTAAAATATTGTGAACAGCAAAGTCTAAATGTAAACTCTAAATTACTTTAGCAATTCTAAGTCTTTAAATAATTTCAAGTATTCCATTTTATGCTCAGCTTTGTTCTTATATAACTAATATGATTTATGGTTTTACATGACATAAAGCTGTAGGACAGAAGGAAAACCCCCTCAATCAGCTAAAGCCACAGCTGCAAAGGTTTTATCTAGGTTCTCTTCTGTGTAACTCACAGGAGACATTCTTTGTCCACTTCATTGCTGGGGAGGGATCAGGCAGTGAGGAAGCCAAGTTCAGCAGGATCAAAGGCCAAAGTTCAGTTTCGAAACTCCTCACAGAGACCAGAACTCAAATCAGTCCATCATTCATTCAATAGGAATGCTTTGAATGTTTGATATACCCAGAGCACTGGGTTGTAGCTATTAACCAGACAAAGACTTTGCTTTTATTGGGCTTTAATTCTAATGAGGGAATCATCCACTCATCAACAAGCAGATGAAAATCTCCATAAGAAACTCAGGCAAACAGAGGTAGAACAGATACAGAGAACGCAGTAGATATTAGTTAAAAAATTGCTTCAAGAGTTCTAACCCAATGAACAGGAAAAATAAAATAATATTGAATTTAATGAGAGGGTGAAGAGATCAATTGAAGGGAGTTAAGTGCCAGATTAGAAGGAATTTAAATTCAAGTGAGATACAAGAGTAACTTCAGCATAGAGACTTGGAATCCTCTGGTTGTGACACTGACACTAGATGGCACTAGGTATGCCCCAGTGGCCCGGGAGCGGAAGCAGGTGGCAGCCTCCTCCTGGCTCTGACCTCTAGCTGGGTCAGTTACCTACTTCTCCTCAGGCCTCTCTTTCTGAGCCACTCTAGATCAGGCTGGGTGCAGGAACTCTGTTGGAAATGTTTAGTGAACCTTTGCTGTTAAGTTTAGGGATCAGTGTGTAATCACTTGGACAACAGTTCAATTAAGTATCCAGGTTGATGAAGTATCTTATTATATGTATGAGAAAGTTTAATATATTATCCACCTACGCTTATAACTTCAACTTGGTTTATTTTAAACTTGAGGTGTTAATTTAAAAGGCATGAAAAATTGTATTAGATTGCCACCAATCTAGAATGCTTTCAATAAACAACATTTAAAATTTTTGTTTTCTTGAGTTTATAAGAAGACTTGAAATGCTTGGATAAGTTTCGGTTGTGAGATCAAAGCATTTGAATGCTTGAAAAAATGTTAAATTTATAAACGTAGCTTTAAAGTGTTTATGTGAAATAAATTAACCAAACTTGTAACTGGAGCCTTTCTAAGGCTTCTCAGCTAGTATTCCCCCAGACTGTTCTGACAGTCACCAAGTGGAAACAGGCCCTTCCAGCTTCTCCCCACATCCTAGTTACTCACTGGTAGGGAACAGGCTGACTTTTTTGTTGTTGTTTTGTTTTGTTTTGTTTTGTTTTGTTTTGTTTTGTTTTGTTGGTGGTACTGAGGTTCTATCTCCGAGCTACACTCCCAGACCTATTTTATATTTTTATTTGGAAACAGGATCTCTTAAGCCAGCGCGGCTGGCTTCGAACCTGCGCGATCCTCCTGTCTCCGCCTCCCAAGTGCGGGGATTACAAGTGTGTGCCACCACGCCCGGCTCAGGCTGACATTTTTTAAAGACTCATACAGTAAACCTTCCATGGTCATTCTCTCCCCAGCTCCCACCTAAAAATGTTGCGTTCTCCTTGACTCTCATCTAAACACTCACTGTCTACTTAATTTTAGTGCCAGATAAGAAGAAAGTGAGCACCCAAATGAGTTGAAAACTCATTTAACACTTAACAAAAAAGGCACCACACTAATACAGATGCTAACAATAGGGGAAATACCATTGGTTGAAAAGGGATTGGGGTGAGTTTGAGCATAATAAATAGAGGTCCACCTAAAACCTGCACAAGAATGGTTACCGCTGCTTTACTTGTAATTGCTAAAACATGAAATCAGCTAAGTTGTCCTTTAGGAAGTGAATGGATAAATAGTCTGGGGTCCTCCATGCTATTATTAGTAATAATAATTATCATTACTAATAGTTTATTATTACTAATAATAGTAGTAGAAATAGTATTATTATTAATAGTAATATTATTATCTTATATTCCACATAAGAACAAATGACCTACCAGGCTACAAAAGACATATAGGACCAATAAATACATATTAATGAATGAGAGAGGCCAATCTGAAAATGCCATATACTTTATGGTTCCAATTGTACCACATTCTGGGAAAGGGAAACTGCAGAGACAGTAAAAATATGAGTGATTGAAAAGGGGTTAGGGTGAGTTTGAGCATAATAAATAGATGGAGCATGAGGCATGTAGGAGGCCATAAAACTATTCTATATGATACTAAATGGCAGATAAATGATATCCTACATTTGTCAAAATCCACAGAACTGCTGGACATGGTGGTGCATGCATATAGTCCTAGTACTTGGGAGGCTAAGACAAGAGGATAACAAGTTTTAGGCTAGCATATAATAATTTAGCCAGATCCTATTTCAAAATAAAACACACCTCTGGGAATGTAGCTCAGAGGTAGAGCATCCTGGGCTCAATCTCCAGCTTTAATATCCTGTCTGTCTGTCTGTCTGTCTGTCTGTCTGTCTCTCTCTCTCTCTCTCTCTCTCTCTCTCTCACACACACACACACACACACACACACACACACACACACACACACACTCCACAAAGTCAACTTTAATATAAACTATGGCTATAGTTAATAATGATGTATCAAAATTTGTTTATCATTTAACAAAAAAGGTACCACATTAATACAAGATGCTAATAATGGGGGAAATTCTATGTCTGGAAAGAGGGGTTTATTAGAATTCTGGGCTTTCCTCTCAATTTTTTGTATACCTAAAACTAGCCTAAAAATAAAGTCAACTAATTTAAAAATCCGTGCAACTGAATATTCATGTTGAAAAAATTTAAAAATTAAAATTTAGAAAGTAAGCCTTAAAAAAAACCTTCCTCGGTTGTGCCTTCCTACCAGAACTAACATCTCAACAGAGATGTCCAAAGTACCAACGACACTGAGTTCATAAAAATAAATTTAAAAAATGAAGAAACGTAATGCTTCATTCAAGAATTCAGTCAAAGTGAATAGGCTGATAGCCTACAATGTTGGGTTTTTGCTCCTCCTGTTAATTATAGCATTTCAGAGTTTCTTGAAGTTACTGAAGGTTGAACTCAGAGATTTTCATATGTAATTCACTCCAACAGCTGGAATTAATTGGTACCCTCGCTCAATTTCTCTGGAAGGAATTCTTCTAAGATAGCTATAATTGCAAAAGCAATTTCTTGAAATTTCTATCCAGATGACTAATCAAATCTTTAACTTAAAAAATAAAACTGTTAGGACTTTTGACTAATAGAGAAATAACCACATTCTATGTGATCATTTTTATGTTAATAAACCTTCAAAGAATCCTTTCCAAAATATGAGTAATAAAATTTTTAGACAGTTACAAACATATTTATGATACAGAAATTGTGTTAATCAGAATTAGTCATTTTAGCTAAGCAGCTTATTAAAACAAATCAAAAGTTCTAAAACTTGGGTTCATTCCACTAGAAAATAAAATGTAAGAATTATATTTGCTAAAATTTACATAACACATATTTTTAAAGTTATCCAAAAATAGCTAAAAGTAATCATTTCTGGGATGATAGCTCCTATTTACACATCTTGGTTGTTTATGCCACAGCAAGGTAAGCAAGGGCAAAGATTACAGTGGGTTTCATAGGCATTTTACTTAAAGAGAGAATTTGCAAATGACTACAATGGGGCCATTATCTCTTATTTCTAGGAAAGCTTTCCTGGAGGGTTCTGTGGGTCCTTTAAAAATCTCAGTTGCTAAATTGGAGGCATCCTCTGTTAAATTAGCAAGTTTCATGCTCTTGTGTATATATAAATACCATCACAGACTTTCAATGTAAATGGAGTACAGAATACAATTTCTACCTCCCACCTACATGGTGAAATTCAAGTCAGTGTAGCTATGTGCATAAGTTTCAGTTATGTACATAATCCTATTCTTTATGAATAGGCCTCCAGTGATTTCAGCATTAATTTGTCCGTGAATCCTGAACTGAAGCCAACATTTCAGCAGTGTGGGCTGTACAGCCAAAGGTAACCTTTCATGATTTCCTGAGGAGAATTTAATTGCTTGTTTGAGCCAAGAAGGACATAAACTGCAAGTCTAACAAAACAACTTAATCAGCAAATATTTGAAATACTGCCAGAACAGGGCAATTCAATCCTTGTGGCCATCTGACTTCAGATTATTATTATCTGTTTTTATTACTTTTAAAAATTACTGTTACCATTGGTATTTCATCATTGTCACAGCCACCATATCATTATTATCATCATTATATTTATTATTTAACTTATTAACAAAAATAATTTTGTAGTGCTTAACAATTTCATAAGCACAGTAGATTATTAGCATAGCCCTATAAAGCAAAGTGGCAAATTACATTATTTCTTGAACCTTGTTCAAGTGGAAGAAACAGATGTCCAGCTTTGTTGAGTAACTTGTCCATATTCACACAGCAGCTATTAACTGGTAGAGATGTAACAGTTCTCACTCCAAATCCGCGTTCTTTGCACTATACAACACTACCATTTATTACTGTTATGTTGGGATTCAAGAGAACAGAAAGAGAATTGATTTTCCAATTAACTCACAGCTCCCCTGAGAACAACTGTTTTCAAAACTATTTTGGTATTCTCCCCTACCAACACTTCACTCGTAGGATGAAGAAGATAGCCGGAAAGGCTTTGGACACATATACCTGCCTCGTTTTTTAATGAATTACATTGCTTTGGACAAGTTATGCCCTTACCCACAAAGCTTTGCTTCTTCTCACTTATAATACCAGTAGCTACACCTCACAAGGCAGTTTTGTAGATCTGTTAAGTTAATGTAGGCCAAGCAGGAAGTAACTTCCCAGTTCAATGTAGGATCAACATTGTGTATTAATTTCCCAAAACTCAGTTTGGGGGCCCCTACATTTGTTAATACAAGTATTTCCTAAAAAATTCCATCTCACAAGAATAGTCACTTATTTTTGATTCCCTTTGTATCTATCAAAGATTTTGAATTACTTGCCAATACATGACTATAAATTTGTTTCATTCTTTCACAAAATTTTGTGGCTTTGTTGGAAAAAGAGAACGTGTTTCTTTCTACTTAACTGTAGTTTCCAAACAAACAAACAAACAAACAAACAAACAAACAAAAATGCCTAGTAAGGGCTATCTATATCAACATACTGTGCATCCAAAATACCAATCTAGAAGTGTGTGTCTAGTCCCCTCTCTTCTAATCCTACATCAGAACAGCAGTACCTATTGCAGTCTGGGTCTGGAATCTACACTCCCCTAATCTAGTCCTCACAAGAACCTGGCACAAGAAGAGAGCACTGTTACTGCTAAGGGCATGTGTGATTCAAATTGTCCTCCTGAGAAGCTCATATGTTAGAAAATGCAATCCGGTTCAGGGACCTGGACAGGGACTGCATCTATCCCTGGCAGCTTCCTCTCTCTCTCTTTCTCTCTCTCCTCCCACTGTCATGAGGTGAGAGCAGATCCTCCTCCACCATGCTCTAAAGCCCTACTACAGCATTGTTCCTGCTGCCAGCTGGCTGATCATGGACAGACTTCTGAAATTGTAAGCCCTAAAATAAACCTTTCTTAGAGGTTTATTTTAAAAGTTGTGATTTGTGATTTCAGGGTTGTGCTTGTCAGGTATTTTGGTCACAGTAATAACAACAACAAAAAATAAATAAAAACCTTAAACACTGTTCAAGCTTATATACCTACTGTGTGCCAGGACCAGGCTGCAGGTAAGGTGGGGCTGACCCAAACCTACCTGCTGTATTCTACTATGACTTGCTACCCACATATCTGCCCTGCCATCTTTCCAATCTGATCATGTTAATGTATATCATCAACCAAGCCAGGACACACAATAGGGTCTCTTCTCTGTATTGCTGGAAATCTTTGCACCAGAAAAAAGAACATCCCAATAGAACAAGTTAGCCAAGGAATAAGAATTGTTCCTTCTGCCTCAATCTTCCTCTTTTAGGTACTGTGAAATATGTGATGGAAGATTTTTCTTCAAACTAGTCTAATTGTTGTTTTATTTGTAACCACAAGAGAAAAATTATGATCAACAAATATACTTTAAATATTTATATGATAAAGAGTAATATCATTTCTATTGGATAAAGAGTAAAACCACTTCCATTGGGGTGAAGAAATTAATAAGGCATAAAGAAAAAATAAGTCTGGCAGCTTGGCTCTATTGGGAGAACAAACTTTGAACACAAATGTTGATTACCAATGTATGATAACATTCACTAACAGTATGAGCTCCATAACCTCCAAGTTCTCCCAGAGGTACCGTGAGGGTGAATAAAAAGGGTCAAGATTATTACTCCCCTCTTTCTATTATCTCTAAATATGTCCTTCTGAAAGAGAAACACAATAACTCCTATTTACAGAAAGCAATTTACCAAACACAGCAATAATTTTTAAAAATTATTAGAGTATCACATACACAGGAAGTACAAATCATAAGTGGACAGATCAAAGTTTACACATCCAGGTAAACTGCACCCAGATATGAAAGAAAAGATTCCTAGATCCATTTCAGATGTTTCCTGAGTCACCGCTATTCTCCTTAGAACAGCAGAGATTAGTTTCACCCACTTTTCTGGGGCAATCATGTGCTCTTCTGTATCTGCCTTCTTTCAGCCAGCATAATGTTCTGGTACACGCAAATGTGGTTTTTTTCATTGGTACACCTATGTTTTGAAGGGTAGAGTTGGCCAGAAGGATTCAGGGTCCTGGTCGTTGTTCAGGGGAGGCTTCTCTGTGCATAAAGGAAGAAAGATACCAGACAGCTGAAGGAGGCAAGGAGGGAACCAAGAACAATGTCTGGGTACTGGAATGAAAAGAAATTTCTTGATAATGAGCCAGTTGCAGAGAAGGAACTCCAAGGATTCACCGGCCCCAGCTGTGACAAAAATGAACTGGGACAAGACAAGAAGAAAGCAGGGAACCATATAAACCCTAGAAACGCATGTCATTCTGAAACTCAGGACAGCCCTACTTAAGCTCAAATAAAATCTTTGCAGAAAACCACACCTTATCTCATCACTCTCGGTTTTAACACTGTGTCTGTAAACCGTAAAACTTACAAATATAAGCAGGCAATAAAACAGCTGCTTACCGATTGTCCACTGTGAGCCTAGAGTTCTGCTAGACACTTTGAATACCAAAAACATGAATTATACGTCTCTCACTGCAAAAGAATATCATGTTGAATACAAGAATACCACCCATAGTGCTAATGAAAAAATATGGGAGTATCCAAGGAACGGAATTGTATAATACTGGCCAGCATCAGAAGCTTAGTGAGACTCTCAGTAACTTGGTGAGACCCTGCTTCTAAATAAAATATAAAATAGGTCTGGAGGTATAGTTCAGAGGTAGAAGGCCTCTGAGTTCCACCCCCAGTACCACCAAAAATAAATAAATAAATAAATAAATAAATAAATAAATAAATAAATAAAGTGTGGTTTGGTGTTAAGTTGGGAAGAGTAGAAGTATAATTCAGGTAGGGCTTTACTAGTTCTTCTGAAATTTGAGGCTAAAGAGTCTGGATTGAGAAAATCATCACAAAGAAGCAATAGTTGGTGGTACATAAGGACAAATGAATGTTCATGAGGAAGAGTCAAGGCCTTGAATTTCTGGGATGCTCCAAGAAAGCAGGAAATAGAAAAGATCACCAAAGAGAAGAGTGAGGTATGCAAGGTGGTGGACTAGCAAATCAAAGACAGGGTACTCAGTGAAATACTGCAACAGTCATCTCATAGGGAATAAATATTTATTGTTTATCTGAAATCCTGTATTTTATCTGGCAAAACTGAAAATGGAATAGGAAATACAGAACAAAACAAAACTCAGGGATGTGTGGAATAATGGAATCTAAAGAAGAAGATATTTATAAACTATAGTAGCAACTAGTGTCAAATCAAAATGATGTTAGGATGAATAAACATTTGAAAAGGTCATGAATTTTTGCTTAAGTGAAAGCCACTGATAACCTTTAAGGAAAAACGGTCTAGTCCTTATTTTAACAATTCTGTGCATGGTTAATTGACTCATATGTTTGAAATGCCATGGTTTTTTTTTAATTTACTGAGTACTTAAGAAAGTATTCCTTTACAAATATTATATCAAAGAGAAGATTCCTGTTGCCCTTCCTGAAAGGTATTACAAATCCTTCACTTTCTACTGAGGTATGGCTATAGAATTGCCTCACAAAACTGGAAGCTTTCAAATGACTATATTTTCTATATCAAAGCATGCATTTTAAATGACCACTTACTATTTTAAATAAATGTATTTTCTTTCTTCTCTCAAGACTACAAATTGCTTATTGTGATTGCATGACTCAAGGGGCCCACAGCAATTAAAAAGAAGACTTTTTTCTGCATCTTTATTTCCATGAAATTTAAAAAAAAAGAATCTTCCTCACCAGGGAAATGCAAAACACAAAATGCACTTATTAAACATGAGTTATCTAAAATAAGCATTTAGTTTGTGGAGATGTATATATTTGCGTTTTATGCACAGAAATGACTGTGTCCTGAAAATATTAGCATAAAAAAAAGCTTGCACATAAGCATAAGAATCATTTCAGGTACTTCCTTGCAATCAAAGATTAATATACATTCTTCATAGAAATGTCCATAGGTTTGAAAATCTCAGCTCTTGGCTGTCATTTCAAATTTGTTTTCGCATTATACTTCATCTTTAAAACATAAAGGCCATATACTGCTCTCCAATGACACATAAAGCTTCTACTAACAACTCCAAACATAGACCTAAGGAATATATCACTGTGCTTAACAATATGCCTAGATGTTTTATCAAGATCAAAAGCAATGCACGGATTTATCTAATCATTAAAATAATATAGTAATATTATTACCCGTGATAATTTTTGCTCCAACAACAGCAATATGTACAATAATATGGAAGCAAGTGAGTTTGGCTACAAATTATACATACACACACACACACACACACACACACACACACACACACACACACACATTGAATACCTACTCTTTATAAATTTTAACATTTTCTTTGCTTAAATTGATTTTGGACTAATGAACTTTTTAACTAAATAAAGTAGGATTTTCTACTAAATACTACAAATTTAGAAAAATTTCCATAACAGGCATAAATTTCAATGTTGAGAATAAATTATTTCTAACAAACTAAGCTTTTAGTTTGCTCAGAATATTCTTGTGACTTTATTTTTTTAAGAGTTCAGGTAAATCTGAAAGTATAACACTGTAGTCTTACTTATCAAATATTTTCAATAAGCTACCACTGAGGTCAAAATCTCCAGGAAATATGAGAAGTATCAGGAGGTATAGTTATTCAAGTTGTAGGTAAACTGCCAGTGATCTTCAATTTTGAAAACACTAAAATGTGTATCTGAAACCAAAACTGTGATACGTAGCTGCACTTTCATATTTTCCCATTATTCAGTTTGATTTAGCTCCTTTGATAGAGCAAGACATTGTTTTCTTTTGTACTAGTTATTCTACCATGCATGTATCAATAAACTTTGTTTCATTAAATGCCTTATGAAATAGCATGTTTAATATCGGGTTAATATATTTTTCCAAGATTTATTTGGTTATGGGTGATTTCCACCAGGCAAGTCCTATTTTCTAATACATTCATAATCTCGGTAGGGATGGCTCCATGATTCAGACTAAAAAAGAAATCTAGAGGGAGAGTTGGAGTACCAGTCTACATCTCCAGGCCAAGTGTGGAGGAGCAAATGGCTGAAGGGTAAGTCTCAAACTCTTTGATCCTGCCTCTGGGATGTAGCACAACCTCTTGTGAAGAGTTGTGCTTGATAGATGGCTGGCTTGACTCCCTCTGGTCATCAGTTCTGTGGATTTGCATACAACCTGCTGGTTAGAATGAGTAGGTGGCAGGAAATTAGCTGCCTTAACCACCATCAACCATGTGCAATATTCCAATTCTATTAAGTTAAAAGAAATAAGGAAAAGACCTACTCCAGGTCCAAATTAATCCTAGTATTCCCTGAGAGAAAATAAATATTTGACTGCTTATCCCAAACTTACAGTCTTTATGGTTTAATTGAGGGATTTTTAGAAAGTAGCATCACAAGCAACCATTTATCAAGTGACTATTATGTGTTTAGAACTTTTGAAAAATATTACACAGATCACCTTAAGTAAGAAAATTCCACCAAACTGTTGCTCATCATGGAAACTGGCACAATTCTCCGGGGCGGGGGGGGGGGGGTGAAGCCCCTACTGAAAAACTAATCTCTGTCTCTATCAAGCAAATAAAATTTTATAATCATAAATACTTCTGTAAAATCAAGTTGTCATCATCAAAACTGACTCCTGCTGTTGGTTTCTGCCTACACTAGTCCTAAGCTACGGGACAGAAAACAGGGAGTATCAGTTCACAGATAATAGAACTGCTGCCAAGTTCTTGCTTATTATTTCCTTTAATTCTTTTTCTTGGGCCCTGTTCAAATTGTTGGAACTTTTAAAAAGTGCTACTATCAATTCAATTCTCATGGGCATACTCAGGAACTGGACTGAGATGGCCTGGGTCCAAAATATATAAATGTCCTATACTAAAGCTTCCTTTAACTATCTATTTCTAAACTGTTTCCCACAATATACTATTATGGTACATCTTTCCCCACATATGCTATTAATTTGGTTTCTTTTAATTAGAATAGGACTTATTTGACGGTCTTATGAAGAGTTCCACCACATTCTATAATGTCAGAAGAAAATCAGACATGCAGAGAAATCCAAATGACCTATTTGTTGGCACTTCACACAAGATCAGATGGAATCTGTGGTTAGAGCTGCATGTGAAAGATGTGATTCCCCGCCAGATCTCTGACCATCTTTCTACATGAACAACTCACAGGGCTTTCACTCCGGGCCTGAACTCTGCTGACACTGGTAGTTTAAACTCCCTACTCAACAGTTCGCCCTCGGAGTGGGTTGAACTATTTTCTTGCAGAATTAAAGGGTCAGATTTCATCAGATCTCTTCAGTGCTCCTTTCCTGGGATGTAGTGACTTCATGTGGGATAAATGGTCATCATCTCGGGCTCTGCATACGGAAGCTTGAATTCAGTGACTTTGGTGATACTGCTGCTGCCACATCTGTAAATGGCCTGTAAATGATCGTTTATAAATGATCGCTTCTGTAAAGAGTTCGAGCAACCTCAAATTGACCCTTGCTTAGTAGGACACTCAAATCATTCTCAGAATTTACTAATCCTCTTGAACTACACATATTCTGCAATATTTTTATCTCCTTTTTCTCATACCTCATGACATTTTCTTATAAATTCCTGGGGCACCAGGTTTTCCTCTTACCCTAGACGCCTTGGCCACATTCACTGTTCAGTAAGTACCTACAGTTCAACTCATGGCTATAGTGACAAATGCAATAGTAACTGAACCAAAGAGAAAACAATGAAATAGAAGTCCTAGAAGCTAAGACCTTGCCCAAACCAATACCCAGCTTAGCTCTTTAGTTGAAAAACAGTGAATGAAAAAACAGCTAGAATTTTCACTAGAAAACTTCTTAGGAGTGACCCACACACCCACTCCCAAGAGACCCAATTCCCTCTATGCCAGGCAAACTGGTACTGGATTGGATAGTGGAGGAGGAGGACATTTCTACTTCAACCAGCTACCAAAGCAGGCAAGCTTTCTCTGTTTATTTCTCATTATATAAATACGATGTATCATAAAAGGCTCAGTTCAAATTCTATCTTTTGCATGGCTATACCAGTGAATTCTTCCTCTTTAAATCAGAAGTCACTATGGCCCTTTTTGTTACTGCTTCAATTCTATGAAAACACTAACTGGACTCTGGACTAATTTTATGGCAGTAGGGAAAGAGTAGGGTGTGCTGCACCTAGAAAGCCCTAGAAAGCACCAAGAAGTCATCAGGAGTTTAGAATTGAACACAGTTGACCACCTTACAACATACTGCACTAAAAGATAAGTGTACAAGCAGAAACCAACAGCAAAATAAATAACAAGAACACAAAAAAAGGGAAATTGTTTCTATAAAAGCCAGGAAGATTTCAGGGGAATGGCAGCAATTTAACAAGGTCTTGAAAGATGTTCCAAGTACAGCTGGGGATGGTTTGGCAGGGACAGTCAAGAAAGGGGCCAGGAGGACTCTCCCTCTTACTTTGGTTTCTCTGGCTTCTCCTTCTTTATGGAGTCATAAAAGTTCAACCTGCCAGTTGCCACTTACAATCGGCTTCTTGGCTGCACGAGTTATAGAATGATTTTGATTTTGGTTGTATTGGGTTATTCTCTTTCACTGAATAAACATTGTATTGTGATTAAAGCTGTTTGTGATGTGTGCATGTATGTCTCCACAAGTCTTTTATCCCATTAAGATGTATGACTACAATACACCAATAAAAAAAAAAAAAACTGATAACAGCTGGGCGTGGTGGTGCCCGCTTGTGATCCCAGCATTCGGGAGGCCAGAGGATCGTGGTTCACGGACAGCCTCAGCTACTTAGCGAGG
Organism: Muscardinus avellanarius; assembly: GCF_963383645.1. Lineage (NCBI taxonomy): Eukaryota > Metazoa > Chordata > Mammalia > Rodentia > Gliridae > Muscardinus > Muscardinus avellanarius. The sequence continues at coordinate 62,262,885 of NC_137795.1, read as the reverse complement.
CCCTTGGCAACTCAGTGAGACCCTGTTTCAAAAACAAACAAACAAAAAAAAACTAAAAAAAAGAAAATAGGGCTGGGGGTGTAGCTCGGAGGTACAATGCCTCTGGGTTCCATTCCCAGTACTGCAGAACACATATACACACACACACACACACACACACACACACACACACACACACACCTGACAACAATGCTGATACCTTTTTTAAAGCTCTGATGTAAAATGTGGCCCATTTGTCTTGACAGGACAAGTTTGAAAAGAGCATCAATAGGAGAACATTGAAACCTTCTTGATGCCCATCTGACCTCAACAATATCAAGTGTCCCTGTCTTCTGTGATTATTTGAAGACTCTTTGACCAACTGCTTCTATCATGTCTTTTCCTTTTAACAGACTTTGTATTTATAATCATATAACTCGACCAATACATACTTATCTTCCTCCACGAATAATTGAGTGTGTGTGTGTGTGTGTGTGTGTGTGTGTGTGTGTGTGTGTGTTTCTGGGAATTGAATTCAGAGGCATTCTACCTCCAAGTTATATACCCAGCCTGATTTATTATTTCTTATTTGGAAACAGTCTTGCTAAGTTGCCAATGCTGGCTTTGAACCTACAATCCTCTTGTCTTAGACTCCCAATTACTGAGATTACAAGCGTGCATTACCATACCTGACTAAATTTTAAGATCTTTTAGAACAGCATATCAGTTACAGAAGATAATCTTTAATAATAAATTTTATTCTTTTTTTTTTTTTTTTTTTTTTGCAGATCTGGGGATGGACCCAGGGGCATTTGACCTCTGAGCTACACCCACTGCCCTATTTTTTATTCTTTATTTTGAAACCATGTCTCACTGAGTTGCAGAAAGCCTCACTAAGCAGCAGTGGCTGTCCGTGAACCATGATCCTCCAGTCTCAGCCTCCCAAATGCTGGGATTACGAGCGTGCGCCACCACGCCCGGCTAATTTTATTCTTAATAATAAAACATGTTTAGAGTTTGGAAGAAGGACAAAGGTATTACTAGTGTTAACACTTATTTTCTTTTTTGGCTAAGCATATAAAGATTCTTAATTAGCTGGGCATAGTGGCACACACTTGTAATCATAGCATTTGGGAGGCTAAGACAAGAGGATTGTGGTTTGCAGATATCCTACGGTACTTAGAGAGGCCCTTTGCAACTCAGTGAGATCCTGTTTCAAAATAAAGAATAAAAATTAGGGCTGGGGGTGTAGCTTAGAGGTAGAATGTGCCTGGGTTCCATCTCCAGTATGGCAATAATAAGTAAATAAGTAAATAAATAAGTAAATAAATAAGTAAAATAAACATTGTTAATTGTAAAACAGAAAAAAACATTGTTGAGGTGTAATTTACATATGATAAAAGATACACAAAATATGTGCAAAATTCAATGATCATTAGTATAGAGTTCTGCAGCAGTCATCATAACTTAGATTTGCTTTAGTATTACTTATATTACAAGATCAGAGATCTTCCTGATAAACAATTACATTGAAGTATAATTTATCTACTGCAAAACTCACAGATGTTACATGTATGAGTCAGTGGTTTTCAAACATTTATAGAGATGTCCATTCACATACTCATCTAGTGCCAGCACCCTTGCCTTTCTGCAGAGAGCTGTGCCCATTTACAGCCAGCCCCTCTCCCAACTCCAGCCCCAGGCAACTCGTCTGATTTCTGTGTAAAGACATGCCCTTTTCTGAGACTAGCATGTACATATAACCAAGCTTATATGTTGGAACATGTTATCAGTAGCTACTTCCCTTAGATTGCTGTGCAAATACACTTTATTTTGTTCATCAATTCAATAGCTGATGGGACTGGGATTGTTTCCTAGTTTGGGCTATTCTGCATAGTGATGTCAGGATACCTGAGTACATGTCTTTGTGTGCTGGTATGTTTTCATCTCTCTCAGATCAATGATAGTCATGAGTGGACTTGCTGGATCGCCATAATCCAATATTCCCATTAGCAATGCTAAAGAGGTCTATTTCTTCTATAGCCTTGTAGACCCTTGGTATTTTGGGTCTTTTCAACTACTGTTGAATATATAGTGATATTTTACAATGGTTTTAATCTTTTTTATGACTAATAAAATCGAGTATAATTTCAAGGACTTCTTAGCCAATTATATGTATTTTGGTAAAATGTCTATTCAAATCATTTTTATCTAAAAGTTGTGTGTTTTCTCATGATTAAGTTTGGGAGTCTTTATATTTATAACTCTAGATATAAAACTTTATCAGATATAATTTGTGATTCATCTTTCCATTTCCTTAATGATTCATTTTGGAGGTTAAAACCCCAATAAAAAACTATCTTCATTTGTAAACTGCTTTTGTTATCATATCTAAGAAATCTTTGCCTAGTCCAGAAAATTTATAGTTTTTCTTTTATACTGAGGTCTGCAGTCAGTTTTGAGTTGGTATTTTTATATGCTGAATAGTACTTTTGTAGGAGGTAAGGATAAAAATTAATCTTTTTGCATTTGAATGTTGAATTGTCAGGGCACCTTTTATTGAAAATACTATCCTTTCTCCATTGAATTGCCTTGGCAACTCTATTAAAAATTAACTACACAAAAATTCATGGGCTGAACTTTGCATTTGTATTTTATTCCATGGTTCAGTATGTCTATCTATCATTGCCTCTTTTTATTCTGGAATATGGTTAAAATGCTAATAACACAGAACCTTAATCCCTGTAGCTTTATATAAAGTTTTAAAATCATGTAATATAATGCATCTTACTTTGTTCTTTTTTCAAAATTGCTTTGACAATCTTAGCTCAATCCATTTCCATATAATTGTAGGATCAGACTTTCAATTTCTACAAAAAGTTGGGAAGGATTCTGACAGTCATAGAAAAGAGAAATTTGGGGTATACTGTCATCTTAATGTTGATCAATAATGTTTCATTCATGAACAGAGTATGCCTATTTATTTATTTATTTATTTATTTATTTATTTATTTATGGTAGTACTGGGAGTTCCTGGGAACTCTTCTACCTCCGGGCTACACTCCCAGACCTATTTTATATTTTATTTGGAAACAGGGTCTCTTAAGCCAGCAAGGCTGGCTTCGAACCTGTGCGATCCTCTTGTCTCCGCTTCCCAAGCACTGGGATTACAAGTGTGCGCCACCACGCCCGGCTTTCTATTTATTTTAATCTTCAATTTTTTGTCCTCTAGGTTTTATAATTTTCAGCATATAAACTCTGCACATTTTTTGTTTGATTTATCCCTAGATGTGTTTTTAACTGTAATTATTTGGAGTTATGGTAAATGGTTCTGTGGTCTACATTTTCTTTAAACATGGTTATTGCCAGTACACATAAAAGTGATGTTTTGTGTGCTGAGAAAATTACTATCTATTCAATGTTTGTTCAAAGATTTTTTTTTTTTTTTTTTTGGTATTTGGGATGGAACCCAGGGGTGTACTACCTCCAAGCTCACCCCTAGCTATCTTTTTTATTCTTTATTTTGAAACAAGGTCTCACTGACTTACTTGCAAAGGGACTTACTAAGTATGGTTGAGGTTGTTCATGAACCTCAATCATCCTGTCTCAGTCTCCCAAATACTAGGATTACAAGCATACACCACCATGCCCGGTTCTTAAGAGTTTTTAACATGAATAGGTGTTAGATTTTGTTAAAACATTATATATATATATAATCGACCAACAATGTGATTTTCAAACTTTATTCTATCAACATGGAATAATGTAGAAATTGAATTGATCTGAGGACACCAAACTAAACTTAAATTCCCAATATTAATCTCTAATGAGACATAATTCTTTTTATATTGTTTTGGATTCAGTTGCTAATATTCTGGTAAGAAATTTTGTACCTATGTTTATGTAAGATAGTAGACTATAGTTTCTTTGTATTGCATGTAATATCTGAATCTACTGTTTTTTCTTTATTCTCTATTTTGTGAGTAAAGTTTGTATAGGATTGGTATTATTTTTTCTTTAAATATTTGAGAAAAATAACCAGTCAACTCACTTGGGCCTATAGTTTTCCTTTTTGGGAAATTTTTTAAATTACTAACTCAATTTGTTTATATTATAGATCTAACTGTACTTTCTAATTCTTCATAAGTCATGTTTTCTAATTTCTATTTTATATCAATTTATCCATATAACACTTCTTGACACAAACTGGCTCATAATATCTCTTAAATTCTGATCCACTTCTCTATGGTAAATAGTTATATACCCTGACTTTCATTAGCGATTTTGGTAAGCTGCCCCTTGATCAACTAGCTAAAGATTTATCAATTTTGTCTGCTATAAGCAAAGAACAAACTTCTTGTTTAAATGGGGTTCTTTTTCTATTTCACTGATTTCCTCTCTGATCTTTATTATTTCTTCTCTCTGCCTCAAGATGAATTAGCTACTCTTTCTCTTTTTATATATCTATGCATATATGTCTTTTTTGGTCCAAAGGATTGAACCCAGAAACATTCAGTGTCCAAGCTATACCTTAGCCCTTTTTTCTTATTTTTATTTTTTAAATTTTGAAACAGGATCTCACTAAGTGGCTGAGGCTGTCCTCAAATGTGTGAACCTCTTATCTCAGCATCCCAAGTTCTGAGATTACAGGCATGTGCAACCACACCCAGCTTCTTTTTTGATATTCTTAAAGTGAAAGCTTAGATTACTAACTTGAGATCTTTAGTTTTTCGTAAAATAAATTTACAATTCTAAATTTTCCTCTAAATTGACTTTGTCTAATTTATCAATCAATTTCTGTGACTAAGGTATTAAAATATGTAATTAAATTATTGAAATGACTATTTCTTATTTTAATTCTATGAACTTAAGCTTATTGTATGTTTTATTTTATTTTTGGGTTGGATAATTGTGACATCTTACTGATATATTGACCTTATTATCAACATAAAATATCTCTCTTTGTCTCAAGCAAAAACATAAATTTGTTTCTCTTCTTATCATAAGTTCTACCTTGTCTGACATTAATAGAGTCAACTTGAGATTTCTTATGATTATTATTTGCACTGGTATCTTCTTTCAATTATTTTTTTCTTTTACTTGTAAAGTAAAAGTAAAGTGTTAAAGACTCTAAAAGTAATGTGTTTCTCTTATAGTGAACATGTTCTTGGATCTTCCCATTTCTATCATTGTAAATCTTTCTCTTTTGACTAGAGTTTTTAGTCCCCAACTATTGATAGGGTCAAAGTTTTATCTATACCCATTGTTTGTTAATTTTTTCCATATCTTTTTCTATGGATCTCCTTTACTATCTTCTTTATAGTAAGGAAAATTCTTAGCATACTTTTGAATTCTTCTGTTGACATTTGACTTTATGGTTTGCTTAGTGGTTGTATCAAGAAATACAGTTTGCATCTTAACTTGCCATGGTTTAGTTCAGGTTAGTATTAATCTAAATTTATAAAATATAGTAGCTTTATTCTTATATTCTCCCCGCTACTATCTGTTATCATTCTCATATATATTACCATATATACATGTTTTTATATCCAATAATATCATTTCATAATTATTGTGCCAAATAATCTATTTTTACAAATTAAGAATGTGATTATATATTTATAAAATCTCTTATAATTACTCACATATTACCATTTCTAATGTTCTTCATTTTTTTCTTATTGAAGTTATTGTTTAGTGTTGTTCTCTCTCCCTCTCTCTCTTTTTCTCTTCTCTCCTCTCTCTCTCTCTCTCTCTCTCTCTCTCTCTCTCTCTCTCTCTCTCTCCCTCCTTCCCTCCTTCCCTCCCTCCCTCCCTCCCTCCCTCCCTCCCTCCCTCCCTCTCTCTCTCCCTCCCTCCCTCTCTCTCTCTCTCTGCCTGTTGAACTTTCTTCAGAATTTCTCTCTGGCTTTGCTGACCTAAAAATGTCTTCAGCCTTCATTTTGGAAGGATGATTTAGTAATGTGTACAATTTTAGTTGACAGGTGTTCTTTTTTCTGTTTTCTTTTCCTTTGTTTTTAAGCATTTTTAATATGTCAGCATATTGCCTCCCTGCTGCTATTAATTTAGATAAAAGGTCAGCTGCTTTTTTTTATTCTTTCTGCCTTCAAGATTTTCTTGTCTTTTTCTTTAAACATTTTTACTTTGATAGACCTATAACTGGTTTTCTTTATGCATCTCTTAATTGTGGCTCATTGATCTACTTATAATAATACATTAGTCATGCTTTCCATCAAATTCAGTAATTTTTGACAATTTTTTAAAAAATTGTTTTTCCTGTCAGGCGTGGTGGCACACACTTGTAATCCCCGCACTTGGGAGGTGGAAACATGAGGATTGTGCAGGTCCGAAGCCAGCCGTACTGGCTTAAGAGGCCTTGTTTCCAAACCAAATATAAAATAGGTCTGGGAGTGTAGCCTGTAGGTAGAAGGGTTCCATCCCCAGAACCACCAAAAAAAAAATTAAAAATAAAAATGTTTTTCCTGTATCTCCACTTGTTCTGGAACTGTTAAATTCCTTCCCAGAAAGTTTGTTCCAATATACAAAATGTCTCTGTTTTTTTTCAAATAGCCACTAAAAATTCCCCTAGTTTGATATCTTTCTTGATTGTTCTTTAAACATCCAAGAATATCTGTCTGAATCTAGAGCTTGAAGACATATTAGATATTACACTCTGCTGGAGGTCAAGACGTGATGTTATTCATGAGCTGTGCTCCTGGTGTGTCATCCTTCTGTGTTACTTGTCTCAGTCTATGTTACTTGTCTCTCAAGCGCAGGCTTAAGAGACCCTGTTTCTAAATTAAAAGTAAATAAGGCCCCTGGGTTCCATCCCAAGCACTACAAAAAAAAAAAAAAAAAAATCCTCAGTTAAAATCCTGTTTGCTAGCAAATTATGTGGCAAAGAACATCTTATTTATCTCTAGGCCTCCATGTCCTTATCAATAATTTGGAGATATTAATACGTACATATTAACATAAGATAATTTTAAGAATAAAATTAGGTGGCATTTTTAAAAGTTTATCAGAGTAAAAACTGAAAAAGTTAATGGGGAGTCTTAGACAATTATAAATGCATTCAGATGAGAACTGGTTATATAATCCTTTTAAAAATCTTAATTATAAAAGTATCATATTGTATCTAAAATTTATATTTTCATTTGACAAAATATAAATTTTTACAAATGTAAAGCAGCTAAAAACTCAGTTACTTGATAAAAACACAAATTTTAATCTTTAAAGGGGGCCTTTTTATTTATATTTATTTATTTATTTTTATTATTTATTCATTATTTATTTATCTTTATGGACTGGGGATTGAAACAGGGTGGTGCACTTGCCAGGCAAGCACTTTGCCATTTAAAAATTAAATATATTAAAATATATTAAATATATCAAAATAATATAAAAAATAAAATATGCCAGGTGTGTTGGCCCACACTTGTAGTCCCAGTACTTGGAAGGCTGAGAAAGGAGGATTACACAGATTTGAAGCCAGACTCAGATACTTAGTGAGGCTCTCAGAAACTTGGTGAGACCCTGTTTCCAAATAAAATATAAAGTAGGTCAGGGGAGTAGCCCAGAGGTAGAAGGTCCCTGGGTTCCATTCCCATATCACAAAAAATAATAAATAAATAAATAATCATAGGTTTCAAGTTTTTGTTTGTTTGTTTGGTGGTACTGGGGGTGGAACCCAGAGGCTTTCTACCTCCGGGATATACTCCCAGACCTTTTTTCTATTTTATTTGGAAACAGGGTCTCACTAAGTTGCTGAGAGCCTCGCTAAGTAGCTGAGGCTGGCTTCGAACCTGTGCGATCCTCCTGTCTCAGCCTCCCAAGCGCGGGGATTACAAGCGTGCGCCACCATGCCTGGCTGGGTTTCAAGTTTTAAAGTCATGTGATCTAACTGCTTACAAATTTTTGTTGATGTCAATTGGCAGATGCCCATCAAACTGCTCAGACTTACAAAGAATAACAATTTTGACAGTTTGCATGAGTTTACTTAGAATCACAGTCTAGACTCAGATTTTACCTTCTACTGAAAAGAATTTTTGCCTGTCAGTTGTAAATAATTTAATGTGATTCATGTTAATTTCTGCAGTGACAGACATAGAGGACTATTATTAGATGGTTTAAAAGATATATTTAACACAATAAATACCCATCACATTATAGTGAGTATAAGAAACACTGATTATAGATTCTTAATCCACATAAAATATTTAAGATAGTAATATCATTTTAATCAAAAGCTCTAAAATCACAAGCTTGTTATGGTTTTGGTAGAGAATGTCCCCAGGAAGAACTCGTGTATAGGCAAAAATGTTCAGAGGTGATATAACTGAATCATGAAAGTTCCAACGGAAAAGTCAATTGATGGATCGATGGACTTCTTGGGTGGTAACTTAGGCAGGTGGGGTGTGTCTGAAGAATGGAGCTCACTGGGGGTGTGGCCTTGGATTATATAAGTCCCTCACCTGCTGCTTTGTTCTCACTCTACTTCTGACTGCCCTGTGGAGCTCCATAGACAGGACTCCCAAGCCTAATGTGAACTGAAATTTCTAAAACCACCAGAACTGTGAGCAAATAAGTCTTCCTTCCTCTAGGTTGTGGCTGTCAGGTATATGAGGTCATAGCAGTGAGAATGCTGCCTGAAACAAGTCCCAACTGTTCATTTTAAAAATGAAGAAACTGAAGATGAAATATGAAGTACGTGCTCATGACCATACAGCTGGAGGCTAGTCTCCACCAAAATAGTACTGTCCGCCTTATGGTGCTTTCCAAGCTTCACCTCCTTCCTTCCCAGCAGATTAAAGTAATCTTTGTGTAATAAACTATATAATTTTGATAGAATTAAAAAAAAAGAATTTGGAGTTGATTCATTCACTCACTCATTCATCCACTAAGGCATTCAACCTGTCTATCAAGTGTCAGACACTTTTCCAGGTACCAATTAAAGATTCAAATTGACCTTTCTATCTACTATTTAATCATATGTGTGATTTTGGACAAAATCTGAGACTCTAGTTACTTAATTAGTAAAAGGAGGATAATAACATCAGCCTTTCTCACAGTGCTGAAAAATTAAATGAGATCGTGTACTTGAATATGATGAGTAAGACCTTCAATTTAGGTACAATTAAGTTAATCTGTAATCTAAATGGCAGCACCATATAAACAACTGACTCATATGGTATGTCTGATACGCAGCTCAGTGTCTTTCCCACACTCCCACCATGGGTCCGTTCTCATCACTGGTTCCACTACCTACGCAATCACCTAAGCCAAGATGCAGAAGGCCATCCTGCCGCACTCTGCTTCCATCAAGCTCCATGGCTAGTCAAATGCCATGCCCCATCAGGTATCCCACCTATGTCCACATATTCATCTCTTATCTCTCCTTTTTGTCAGGGCATTTTTTATTGAAAAATAAATGGTATACATTTAAACTGTTTGGTGCCCTCTTTCCCCTCTCTGCCCCCTGCCAACAATGAGTGTCCAGGGTAACCATGCTATGTTTATTCTTTTACACATGTTCAGATGTAGTTCTTCCATTAAGCAAGTTCAGCCTTCTACCTCGCCTATCCTTCCATTCAAACTTTTCTGAGATTTCCCTTCCCTTATCTGGAGTCCCTCTAGTATCCCCAATGTTCCCTAGTATGGGCATATTAGAGAAAACATATGAATGTCAGGGCATTTTTTATAAGCCCTCATCATTTTATTGCTTCATGGATTGTATATCTCTATCCCTCTACACTAGCTGCATGCTCTGAAGTAAAAATTGAGAGGGTCAATAAAAACATACAGGCTGAGCCGGGCATGGTGGCGCATGCTTATAATCCCAGCACTTGGAAGGCTGAGACAGGAGGATCGCACAGGTTTGAAGCCAGCCTCAACTATTCAGTGAGGCTCTCAGCAACTTAGTGAGACCCTGTTTCCTAATAAAATATAAAATAGGTCTGGGAGTATATCCCAGAGGTAGAAAGCCCCTGGGTTCCATCCCAGTACCATCAAAAATAAATAAATAAATAATAAAAACATACAGGCTGAAGGGTGAGAATTCCCTGCAGCCTTTCTTGTACTCAATCACTATAATGTGGGCAGCAAACTTCATTCCTATAGGTAAAAGTTTAAAAACCCATCTCAGTGGGAACTGCCGCTTCCTCCCCATATACTGGCATCTGAAGGGTTACAAGGAAAAACTGATTGATTCATTCATCCCCAACACATGAGCGTGGAGCCCAACCAAGATTCCTTGTGCAAGCACCCAGAGCTTGCAGTCAGCACAGAAGTATATGGCTCTTAAATATGAGTCGACAATCAAGACGCCAAACAGCTGAGGGATGCTTCAAACAAGAAAGAGAACAAGCCAGGCAAAGTGGAGCATGCCTGCAATCCCAGTACTTGGGGAGGCTGAGATAGGAGGATGCAAGGTTCGAGACCAGCTTCGGCAACTTGGTAAGACCCTGTATCAAAAAAAAAAAAAAAAAAAGCCAGGTGTGGTGGCGCATGCTTGTAATCCCCATGCTTGGGAGGCAGAGACAGGAGGATCGCACAGGTTCGAAGCCAGCCACGCGCTGGCTTAGGAGACCCTGTTTCCAAATAAAAATGTAAAAATAGGTCTGGGATTGTAGCCCAGAGGTAGAAGGGCTTCCAGGAACCCCAGTACCACCAAAAATGAATGAAAGAAAGAAAGAAAGAAAGAAAGAAAGAAAGAAAGAAAGAAAGAAAGAAAGAAAGAGAGAAAGGGAGAGAGAAAGAAAGAAAGAAAGAAAGAAAGAAAGAAAGAAAGAAAGAGAAAAAAGAAAAAAGAAAAGAAGAAAAGAAACTGGGCCGAGGTAGAATACCCCCAGCTGAATCACATAGATAATACAGAAAGAAACTCAAAGAACTATATCATTTATCCTCAAAAACAGAGAGGATAAGTCTTTTTTAGGATAACCCCTCAAATTTACCACCCACATTTTATCTTGAATTTTTTATTCCTGTTAATGTGTTTTTATTTCCAAGAAATCTTCGTTATTCTTTGTTTTTCTTTTACAGCTTTATGTTCATGTTTAATGGATACACTATCCTGAAGTCCTAATAAGTTACTAATATTTTCATCCTCTTTTATTGAAGAGGAAACTGAGGCACAGAAAGTTTAGGACTTACTCAAAAGAATACAATCAGGCAGAAATGCAGACCAAACTTGAATACAGGTAGTTCTGGACTTTCAGAGCACAGACACTTTACTACAATAAACTATCCCTTTTTGGTCATGAATCTATTCAAGAATCCATGAAAGAAGATACCTGTTTCCCTAATTCTTTTGGACTGAGAAAATCTTAGAGAAAAAAAACAACCTTTACATTATATCCAAAATATAATATCACAGAATAAGGATTTTTTAAGTTGTTTTACACATTTTAAGTTGTTTTAAAGATAGATAGGCTATCCTACACTATTTTATTCACTCCCTTTCAAAGTTTTTCAGTATCTCCTGTCCCTCATTCAGTAGCACTGTAAGCCATGATGCCATAACACAAGGATTCTAATTTAAAACAGAAAAACTTGCCCTCTGCACAGTTACTTAATTTCTCTAAGCTGCCATCAAAGGAACGATGAGTCTCAGAGCGCCTGAACTTGAATTAAGCTACTAAGCTCAACTTGAGCTATGCACTAGACTCAAAGAAACAGAATACAAAGGCCACCTCTGCACATCTTCTTACACTTGCATAAGAACAGGGGTTTTTTTGCAAGTATTTCCACTTTAGGTGAAAATTATATGCTAAAATCTAAATCCATAAGTAAGCTCCAAAGTGGAAAAGAGACACTTGAAAGCTACTTTACTGAGAATGGTGCTATCCTATTCTGAAATCTTCCTGCTGTTAGTATTTCATGGATCAGGGATGCCCAGAACAGCAGAAGAGAAGCAGACTCAAATTCAACTGACCCCTCTGCACTAAACAAGCCACACTGCTCCCTCATCAGTGTGAAAATGGACCTACCCCATCTGTCTCATACCCTCGCACATATTTTACATTCTACCACTAAATACACACAGGAGTTACTGTGCATGGACTTCTAGAAGTACTGATAGGAAAAGACAAAAAATGGAGTCATAGTAAGAGATTCTGCTTCCGTATGTAAACAGAACACAAGAAAGAGGAGGCTAGAGAAAAACAAATGACCGAAACTGACCTAAGGTTTAATTCTTTCTTCTTCCTTAAAGTCATTTAAAATCACTTACTAAGCTGGGCGTGGTGGCGCACGTTTGTAATCCCAATAGGCTGAGACAGGAGAATCACAGGTTCTTGGCCAGCCTCAGCTACTTAATGAGGCCCTCCACAACTTACTGAGACCCTGTTTCAAAATAAAAAATAAAAATAAAAAATAGGCCTGGGGTGTAGCTCAAAGTTAGAATGCCACTGGGTTTGATTCCCAGTTACACACACACACACACACACACACACACCACTTATTAAGGTCAAATATTTAAAAAAATATTATGGTAGTTTTTAAAAAAATCACAAGTAAAACTTTATTAGGAAAACCTTGAAACATTTTACTCACAGGAAAACACAATGCCACCTTGTGACCAATCCTTCCAGGCCTCAACAATTCTTTTATCATTCATTCATTATCTCAAGACTCAAAAATCTGAGTTTAAATCTCCATAGGGAATCAAAATCACAATGAAAGTAGAGAGTTCCTAAGAGATGACACAACCCAACTTCTGTTTATTGCAAAGATTATCACTAAGGCCCACTGGTACTGGCTGAACCAAATCCCCCCAAAGAAATTCACATGCCAAAGTCCTGACTCCAGCTCTTCAGAATGTGGCTGTATGATAAGATCTATATACAACAGTAATTAAGTAAAAATAAGGCCAACAGAGCAGGCCCTAATCTAATATGTCAGACTCCATTGTAAGAAAAAAGCTATTTAGATACAGACAGGCACACAAAAGAAAAACCATGCAAAGATAAAAGGAGAACACCACACACTCCATCTGTCAAGGAGAAAAGCCTGGTCCCTCCCTCAATGCCCTCATAAAGAAGCTCATAATACCTTCAGATCAGAATTCTACCCTCCAGAACTATAATATACCTCTAAGACAAAAACTTTCTGTTGTTTAAAGTACCACGTCTATGGTTCTTTGTTAGAGCAGCTCCAGCAGACAAATATGGAACCTATCTTATATTGTAAAGAAACCACAGACAGGATCAAAACCCAGCATCCCAAACTCCAAAAGACATGGGAGTTTCCATCTCACTACAAGGCCTTACAACAGACTCCTGTATTTCAGTCAAAGTTCTCTCCCTTGAAAATGCTAAACCTGGCCGGGCGTGGTGGTGCACGCTTGTAATCCCCGCGCTTGGGAGGCAGAGACAGGAGGATCGCGCAGGTTTGAAGCCAGCCGCGCATGCTGGCTTAGGAGACCCTGTTTCCAAATAAAAATGTAAAAATAGGTCTGGGAGTGAAGCCCGCAGGTAGAAGGGCTTCCAGGAAGCCCAGTACCACCAAGAAAGAAAGAAAGAAAGAGAGAAAGAAAAAAAGAGAGAGAGAAAGAGAGAAAGGGAGAAAGAGAGAAAGAGAGAAAGAGAGAAAGGGAAAGAAAGAAAATGCTAAACCTTCTCACTTTGCCCCCATTCTCACTCTTGCCCTCTCTTGAGCTTGGGCCTCCTAGAATGAAATGATATAGGAAGAAGATATTGACCAGGTGTAGGTGTTACAGACTCAGGCTTTCTGGTCCCCAGAGCCATGAGACAAATAGGTTTTTGTTCTTTGTTTGTTTGGGTTTTTTTTGCAGTACTGGGGATGGAATTCAGGGGCATTCTACCTCTGAGCTACACCCCAGCCGTATTTTTTATTCTTTATTTTAAAACAGGGTCTCACTGAGTTACTAAAGTCCCAACTAAGTAGCTGAGGCTGTCCGTGAACCATGATCCTCCTATCTCAGCCTCCCAAATGCTGGGATTACAAGAGTGAGCCACCATGCCTGGCTGGTTATTGTTATTTGTGTTAAAAAAAAAATCTTAAATTTGTTCAAACTCTCTAGACCATGATAAATATACACTGTTCATGCTAAACTCTTTGTGAGCACCAAACCCACATCAGCAACATGACATTTTCAGATAGATGTCTCATGAACCCAACATATCTAATACCCAAATTGACCACTTCAAAAAGTCAGTAATGACACTATTTTGGAAACTAACAAGGTCTAGGTTCAATATCCAACTCCTCAGACAAGTCATCTAACCTCTCTCAGTCACAATCTCATATTTATAGTATAAATTCTGTAAACAATATAAATCCCATGTAGTAAAATAATAAACCCCCCTTCAACATGATATACTGGAAATTAACAATCCTTTCAAAGCGCATCCTTGTATTGTTCCTGATTTTAAAGAGAATTCTCAGTTTTCCCCCATTCCATATGAATGGTTTGGGGTTTATTGTATATTGCCTTAATAATATTGAGGTAAGTTTCTTTTATTGTGATTTTTTCCGCAGCGTTTTTAAAATGAATAGGTGTTCAATTTCATCAAATGCTTTTTCAGCATCTATTGAAATGATCATGTGATTTTTGTCCTTAGTTCTATTTTTGTGGTGAATGACATGTATTGATTTGCCTATGTTGAACCATCCTTGCATTTCTGGAATGAAACCAACGTGGTCATATTGTATAATTTTCTTGATATGGTTTTGAATGAGTGCTGCTAGTATTTTATCTAGAATTTTTGCATCTATGTTCATTAAGAATACATAATACATAAATAAGTGAAATTGGCTATGTTCAAATAAAACTTCATAAAAAAAAAGTAGCATGGCCCAGGGTACAGCACTGGCTCTTAATTTGTCCTTCAATCTATGGAAAGAAGACAGCTCTTATCCACTGATCAGTTATTGAGATGACAAAACAATGTGTGTGGGACAATGACCACCCCATGCTTTTGTCACTGCCCACTGACAGCCCAGATCGTACCGTTCCTACTCGCTGCACTTAACAAAGACCTTGAGCTTTCTGGTTTTCACTTCTTTTCTATATCTGTCTGGCATGCAACTTCTACTCAATCTACTCTTCACTGTTTATCTAGCTTACTTCCAAGTCAAGATCCAGCTGATACCTTACAAGCCCTTTCCCCAATAAAGAAATAATTTTTTTTTTTTCTTTTCTTCTTCAGCACTGGGGATTGAACCCGGGGGCATTCTACCTCTCGGCTATACATCCAGGCCTATTTTTTTTTTTTATTTTTTTTATTTTTGAAACAGGGTCTCACTAAATTGCAGAGGGCCTCACTAAGTAGCTGAGGCTGGCCAAGGGCCTGTGATACCCCTGTCTCAGCCTCCCAAGTACTGGGATTACAAGAATGCGCCACCACGCCTGGCTAGTAAAGGGATATTGTAAGAAATTAACACTATTTCATAGATAATTTGGCACTGATATTCCCACAATATATCTTTCCTTCATTTTTTATCTATAGATTTAGTTCACCCCTTGAAAGGAAAATTCTATATGACACAGACTAGATATAATACTCCATGATATTTATAGATTCTAGCTTGATGACTTTCTGTAAAGAATCCAATGACTATTATACAGTCATAATACCATGCTGGTATATTATATACCATGCTGGATGGCAAGTGTGTGATTGTGAAAAATTAGACAAGATCCTTGATCTCACTAAAATTATATGTGAGTAGAAAGAGGAGGAGACCATTGCAGATTCCAGTAAGAACTGGAATGGCAATAAGCAGCATGGTGAGAGGAATAAAGATGGGAACAATAATGCAGAGCTGCTGTTTCAGATAGAAGAGCCACAAGAGACTTTTCTGGGAAGAAAAGAACATTTGAATTGAAACCTGAAATCTAAAAAGAGCTGAAGGAAAGCATTTGAGCCAGGCTGAAAGAGCATGTGTGAAATTCTTGAGACAGAAAACCCCGTGGCAAGGCTAAAGAAATACCAGTTACATGGTACTTGAAACAGAGCTTTAAATAAGGAAAGTGACATAATTTGGCTGAGGTTTTTAAAAGAAGGTACTAGCCTCGGAGTGGAGAAGAGACAGTACCGATCTACGAGGAAAAAATAGGGAATATAATTTAGAAGCTACTGCAAGAAAAAAAATTGATGATAACCTGGACTGGGGTTACCTCAGAAGAGGGATTTTTTATGTCTGCAACTGAATTCATGATATCTTTTAGAAAAGCAGCCAACAGGACTTTCCCTGTTCTTGGGCTGGCTGTGGATAGGAGAAGCACTGGATACACCATTATTCATGGAGAGAGAATATGGTTTGAGATATGGCTAAGGGATATGAGCTCTGTTTGCGGTAACTATTGTGCCATGATTCATTTTTTAATATACTCTTATTGGTGCATTGTACCCACAAATCACAGGGAGGCTCAATGTGCCACAAACCCATATGCACAAAGCATTTGGTGTTCTTCCTCCAGGCCCTCCCTCCCTCTCTGTACATTAGTGAGATTGGCAGTGACACCTTCATACGTGGACATAGCATCATCTGAACAATTTCCCTCATCAAGTCTCTCTTTTTCCCTCCCCACTTCCTTCCTCAGACCTCCTCCACCATTCCACTGGCCTCCCTGCTCATTCATCCCATGCCCTCCTTATTTCCTACTTTCACTCTGGCTTCTACACATAAGAAAAAATATATGACCCCTAACTTTCTGAAATTGGCTAATAGCACCCAGCACAATACTATCTAGTTCCATCCATTTGCCCACAAATCACATAATTTTGTTCTCTTTATGACTGAGTAAAATTCTATTATGTGTATATACCATTCCTCATCCACTCATCTATGATGGGCACCTTAGTTGGTTCCATAACTTAGCTGAACTGTGTTGCCATAAACATGGACATGTCAGTGTCACTATAGGATTCTGACTTTAATTCTTTTGGGAAGATTCCAAGGAGTGGTACAGCTGGCTCATGTGGTAGTCCTACTCTCAGTCTTTTGAGAAACCTCCACACTGGTGATTAAACCCAAAGGCATTCTACGTCTGAACTACAACCCCAGCACTTTTCCTTTTTTTGCTTGAAATCAGGGTCTTCCTAGGTTGTTCAGAGTCTCACTACATTGCTGAGGCCGTCCTTAAACCTGAGATCTTCCTGTCTCGATCTCCCAAGTACTAGGATTACAGCCATGGGACACCATGCCTAGCCGATGATTTGAAGACTGAACCAGCCAGCCTTGCGTTCTCACAATGAGCCTCACCTCGCAGTGATATATTATTTTTAAATTACTTGATCCAAAAAGAGATGCCAAGTTGGCAGAGAGATACACGAAGTGAGATGGAGTCAAACTTTGATCTAAAGAGATGAATGTGTAAATGTCATCAGCTTAGACTGGCTCTTTAAACTCATAAAATGATCAAAATCAACTAGGAAATAGTGCTATTATAGAAAAGAAATCCCTTTCTTGTCCTGAAATGCTCCAAATTTTAGAGAAAAGGCCAGCACACGAGAAAAAGAAAAATGTTTCAACTACCTGAAATCTGCTGCAAGGTTGAGTAAAATAAAAGAGAGATGTATGTTACACTTAATAATAAGATAACTGATGAATTTTATAACTGATATGAAGAGAAACATATCAAGTGATGTCTGCATGAACTGTTTTGACTTTGACTTGTACTATGATGCATAATTAAAATGCACCAAATATAAAAGTATATATATAGGCTAGTTTTAGCTAAGCCGGAATGAAAGAAAACAAACTAAGATGAAATAAAAATGAGACATGAGAAAGTGAAAACAGAAATACGATTTCCCGCCTGGCCTGGTGGTGCACGCTTGTAATCCCCGTGCTTGGGAGGCGGAGACAGGAGGATGGTGTGGGTTCGAAGCCAGCTGCGCTGGCTTAAGAGACCCTGTTTCCAAATAAAAATATAAAAATAGGTCTGGGAGTGTAGCCCAGAGGTAGAAGGGTTTCCAGGAACCCCAGTACCACAATAAATAAATAAATAAATAAATAAATAAATAAATAAATAAATAATAAAAGATTTCCCAAAAATAAATAGCATAAATTATATTGATAATTGTGGGAAACAAACCAAACTTGTAAGACAGACCACTTAGTTGATCAATATCTTCATAAAGCGACTATAGTCAAACACTGCTATTTATTATATTTGAATCAGCAGAACAAGTAGCTATGATCTCTTTAGTGCAAAAATAAACTGAGGCCATGGGTCAAGATAATGTCTACTTTTAAAAATGTAGAAGAAATAAAGCTACAAATCCTGTGAGTTGGGAAAATGAGCTGAAACATTCAAACTAATAAGAGAAGGTATTTCATATCTCTTCAAGTTGAGAAACTTTTTTATGCAGAAATCAATAGAGCAAAAGATAGGGTATTTTCATTTCATAAAAGTTAAAGTCTTATATATAGCAAATAACTACTTTATAAAACAAATTTTTAGAAAAATGTCAATGTGGAGGAAATATCACAATATAAATTTCTTACTATACAAAAGTATCTGCATGTTAAAAGAAAGCCAATAGAAAATAGAGTAAAAGATAGGAACAAATAAATAAGAAAAAAAATTTGAAATGACTAATAAGAAAGCATGAGCCCCTCATTTTTAAGAATTTCCCATAAAAATCATAAATACATAGTAATTATACACTAATATATATTTTAGTAGTTCTACATACAAAATCAGACATATGAAATTCCTCAGTTACCTAGGTAGCCTCACCAGCAATACACAGCAGTCTTGGCCCACATCTGATCATACAGCAGAATGTTTTTTTCTTATTTAATGTGACTTGATATGATTTGTTAAAAAAAAACATTGTTTTAATTTCAGTTTATGCACTCTAATGAGAGATGTAACAATTTAATTTAAAAATGCAAAAACTTCAGAGATCTTGAAAACTTTCATGGCTTCAAACCTCATACAAACACAGCAGCAAAGATAACAAGTGAAAAGTGCCTACCTTCCCTGATAGCTGTGAAAGGTGTGCCTTCTTCTTCCTGCAGCCTGATAACCTTCAGGGCTACCAATTTCCCATTTACCCTGGGGGAAAGAAGAGCAGAGAAGAAAAGTGAATCTGCAAAAGTACATGCCTAATTATCTCCTTTGCAAGTTCTATTTTATGCAGTTTTACTCTGAAAATCTCAGTGACTCAATTACACTATCACAGCAGGACTGATTCAGTAAGGATGGGAATTCTGTATCATCATCATCATCGAGATTCACATTCTAAATATTCACAATTGCACAGGCCAAGACTTAAATGGAGTTTTCTGTGATTCACTCTGTTCCTTCTAGAAAGATACTAGTGTTTAACAAAATCACCAGGCTTGACAATTATTCTCAGATTAGTAAAAATTCAAGCAGTGAAAATAACTCTTTCCCTGTGTTTTCTCAATTGCTCCTCCTTTATTTCTTTTGCTGAAATGTAACTTCAGCCTTTGATGAGATCATTCAATCCCCAAGGACAGACACTTGACACTTGGCCTTCCCTCTGTCTCCCAACAACACCCATTCCCCCCTTTTCCTGTTTATTTTAAAAGCCTCCTAAGATTACATTTGATCTGGCTGTGTTTTATATCACAGTATATCATCAAAAAAGCTATGAGTATATGCTATTACAAGATTACACAAGACCTACCCAAAGCAGATGGTTCTTCCAGACACATTCTAAATGTGTGTCAGCGCTCATTAAAATGAGACTACACTATAGAGATAACATTTTATCCAGTCAGTTCTGTCGACTATTGAAGACACGATTATCCACATTGGTCTTCTTGGTTGCTCCTTTTCCTACCATTATTATGAAGCCTATCCAGCATACTTTGCTTGGTTTGTTTGTTAATTAAAATAGGCTGTTTTTTATTTAAAACACGTATTAAAAACATTAAAGGAACAAAAAGAAAGGTATTTGGTGAAAAGTAAATCTCTCTGTTGTATTCTCCTTCAGCTACCTCACTACCATCCTGAGGGCACCACTCACCATGACACATAAGTACTTTCAGATCTGTAGGTTTCTATATATAGATGGATCACATAAATAAATGCAGACACATAGACACTGCACACATGTACAGGACACACATAAGCAAATGATAGTATATAACAAAGAGTACATTGTATATTATTTTTGTCAATTAACAGTATGTTTGGGAACATTCCTCATAAAGTCATAGAAAACTACCTCTTGACTTTGAACGGCCAGAGGGTGTTCACTTGTATAAGTATAGCATACTTAATTTAATCTGAGTCTGATGGGTGTTTGTTTGCTTGTTTGTACTAAGGATTGAATTCATAAGTATTCTCCCACAGGGCTATACTTGCAAGCCTTTTTACTTTTTATTTTAAAAGAGTCTCACTAATTTGCCACACACTGACTTTGAACCTGCTATCCTACTTGTCTCAGCTTCCCAAGTACTGGGAATACAGATATGCACCTCCATGCCTAGCTCTGAGTCTTCTACTAATAGGCATTTAGCTTGCTCCCAATTTTTTGTTACTATGATGATGCAATGAATATCCGTGTACATGTAATTTCATCCATATAATAATATGTTTCTAAAAATTAATAATATGTTCCTAAAAATTAAATTGCAGGGCCAAAAGCTATGTGGTATTCTAATTTCTAATTCTAATGAATATTAGAAATGTATACTACACAGAATATGCCAATTTAATCTTTCTAGAACAAACAATAAGAGTCCCTATTCCTTCCCTCTATCATATGTGCTATGTTATCAATGTTTGATTTTGCCAATCTGATAGGTCAAAAATGATTTCTTACTGCCAGGCCCAGGGCCATGTGCATACTAGGCAAAGGACTCTAACACTGAGCTACATACAGTCTAGCCCTCAACCTCTTGCCACAATTTAACTTGTCACCAAAGATCTTTGGAGGTTAAAGAACCACAAGGAGAGCTCATGTGATCCAGATAATGGTGTGTCTCAGTTTAAAATGAAGAATTTGAGTGTCTTTTTAAGAAACTACATCTAGTTTTGCTCAGAAAGCTGCCACAGACACTAAACCCAAAAAATCAAGGAATTTCACACAGTCCAACCATTCCAGTGGCACTTCTCACTTCTCAATGGACAGACTGCTGGCCCCCCTCTCACTGGTCACAAGTGGACAAGGACTCTGCTTACAGGTTGCTCAGTGTGCGCCCCCTGGGGGTGGGACGTTGTGCTGATGGCCTGTGTTTGAGGGGGAACACAGGCCAGCTCTCACGGCAGATCCCGAATGCATCCTTTGATTTCTCCAGTCCTGTTTGTGCTCTTGGTACCCAGGTGCAAGTAAAAAGTGACTGTGCATGGGGGGTTCAGCTGGAGACTGTACTGCCTGCTCTTCACTCTGTCCTTTAGGACTACGGGAGCCTTTGGCAGGGCTGGAGGCAGCGACACAGTCAATGCTGACATCTGTGTGGATTTTTCTCAGCTCAGCTGAGCTCATCTCTGGCTCCCTGAGGAGGCTGTAACTGATTCCAAGAACTGCTTGGAATTTTCCCCTCATTTACAGATATTTTTCCCTTACCCAGAAAACACACAACCTTCTTCCCACAAACCTTCTTTCCATTTCCCTTGAGGGGCATCAGATTGTATGTGCCATAAAATGAACTCTGGAATACAGGACCCTCATAATTCTGAAGAATTTCTACTTAAACCACGACTGGCCTTCAACACACCCAGCACTGCCAAGCTTTTAAATGGGTTAGCATTTGTTGAATGATTTTAAAGATGGTGCCCCTTAAGTACTGTCATAGACTAATTTACATTACTTACAGAGTGAAAGGAAAAAATTTGAACTTACTTTCTATGTTTGTATAAAAAAGCAATTCAAGTTTCATGGAATTCTAATTCTTAAATCTCCATGACTTAGACCTCCAAGTATCAGTATTTTTATCGTACTAGCTTCTGATC
This sequence comes from Muscardinus avellanarius, assembly GCF_963383645.1. Taxonomy (NCBI): domain Eukaryota; kingdom Metazoa; phylum Chordata; class Mammalia; order Rodentia; family Gliridae; genus Muscardinus; species Muscardinus avellanarius. The sequence continues at coordinate 62,241,002 of NC_137795.1, read as the reverse complement.
ATCACAGTCCTTGATGCTATTGGAATTTCATCTATCACAGCATATAAACCTCCCTCTTAAGTTTATACCACACTGTAAAGACCCAGAAGTAAAGAGACTGTTGTGTTCACTGATAGTATCTAGAACCTTCCTGGCACAGAGTATGTGTTACTGAATGAATGTTGATATCGTCATATTGACATGAAAAATACAGAAGCTGGGCGTGGTGGCGCACGCTTGTAATCACCGCGCTTGGAAAGTGGAGACAGGAGGATCGTGCTGGTTCGAAGCCAGCCATGCTGGCTTAAGAGACCCTGTTTCCAAATTAAAAAGTATAAAAATAGGCTGGGTGTGGTGGCGCACGCTTGTAATCCCCACGCGTGGGAGACAGAGACAGGAGGATCGCGCAGGTTCGAAGCCAGCCACATGTGCTGGTTTAGGAGACCCTGTTTCTAAATAAAAAGTAAAAATAGGTCTAGGAGTGTAGCCCAGAGGTAGAAAGGCTTCCAGGAACCCCAGTACCACAAAAAAAAAGGTATAAAAATAGGCCTGGGAGTGTAGCCCAGAGGTAGAAGGGTTTCCAGGAACCCTAGTACCACCAATACATACATACATACATACATACATACATACATACAGAATAAAGTATAAAAATTAGTATTTCAAAAATTCCAGAAACACCAAAATTTTATAAAGACTTCAATGTCTCCTTTCATGTTTAGTTTTAACTATTTTTCTTTATTTCTCTCTCTATTTTGTTCTTTCTTTTTCTCTCTCTCCCACCCCAGGGACACTGTACCCCTAAGCTATATCTCAACCCTATTTTCTAATATTATTTTATTTTATCTTATTTTTGTGATACTGGGGATTGAACTCAGAGGCATTTTACCTTCAAACTACACCCCCAGCCCAATTTTATTTCTTATTTGGAAACAGGGTGTCTCTAGGTTGGTGAGACTTTTACTGCTTGCTGAGGCTGTCCTCAAACTGTGATTCTCCTGTCTCAGCCTCTTAACTGTTAGGATTACAGGCATGTGCCACCATTCCAGCTTTATGTTTTAGTCTGAAACAGAGTTTGACTGAGTTGCTAAAGGCCTTGCTAAATTGCTAAGGCTGGCCTCTTGCAATCCTCCTGCCTCAGCCTCCCAAAAACTGGAATTAAAGATGTGTGCCACCAGGCTTAATTGGTTTAGCCATTTCTTTAATCTCTTTTTCTTAAAAGTACAAATCCCTTGGGTTTTGTTTTTATGTTGTTGTTGTCATTGTTTGCTTATTTATTTGTTTTTTTATTTTGGTTTTTGGTACTGGGGACTGAACTCAGAAGCAATCTACCCAGGAGCTACATCTCTAGCACTATTTTATTATATTTTTAAACATGGTCTCCCTACGTTGCTGAGGCTGGCTTCAAATCTATCTCGTCCTCCCAAGTATTATAGGTGTACAGCACTATGCTTGACTCAAGTCTTCTGTTTTTGACACATGTAGGTATAGACAAGTCTTTAATAAAGACTTTTTGAATTTAAGTTTTTGAATTTTTAGAATGCTTTGTTAATTAACCTTTTTATACCCAATATTTCAAAACACTCTCCTGATCTTATATAGGCACAGAATACTAATCAGCAACTCCCTCTTCTTCAATTGCTTCATTGGTTTCCCATTAAGAATTATACTGATCATCAAACTGCTCTTGACCAAAAAGCCATGGTGACCTTCTCTTAATTAGTTTCTCTCTATATGTCTGGACGCTCAGCAACTGCTAATTCCCTTAGTTTTAGGGGCAGTAACAGTATTAACTCACTGGCTACAACTTTGGAAAAGGGGCATTTAAAAAAATTAAATTATGAAATTTTATAATGTTATACTCTTTGTACATACATAGTTTAAACTTTAGCTTGGCTGCATTACTTAAAATTTTAAGTTATGAATTCATGTACAAAATGTTAGCTCTTGAAGATATCAAAAGAAGATACTATTATTCTATGAATAATGAAATAAACATTTTGCCTTCTAATTATCCCATAGCTATAAGCTATTTTATGAAAGCTCAAAACATGTAATCCAAACATTGATTTAAATAACTTAAAATAATTACAAAATTCATATTGAATCAATAAACTAAAGCTGTTTACAGGAAAACACTGAAGATTCCTCTTTAACATGTCTTATTAATTAAATCAAAACCTAATGAATAAAAGGCAATCAAGATTTGATTGCTAGCAGAGACATTAATTCAAGTAAATAATGTGGCACAAAAAAATGCTTTAAGGCTGAGGATGTAGCTCAATGGCAGAGCCCTAGCCTAGCAAGTATGAAGCCTCAGTTCTGATTGCTATCACTACAAACAATAACAGTAATAAGAAGAAGAATTTTTAAAGCTTTGAACTGTTTTGACACTGCCACAGAACATTCTCTTAGAGATATTGCCAAATTTGCCCTTATTGCTTTAAGCTACGCTACATCGATTGACATCTTTTATTGTTTTCCTTGGACTAGAGACTGAACTCAGGTGTACTGTACCTCTGAGATATAGCCTCAGTCCTATTTTTATTTTTTATTTTGAAACAGAGCCTCACTAAGTTTTAGAGGGTCTTGCTAAGTTCGTGGGACTGGCTACAAACCTGTGATCCTCTTGTCTCAGCCTCTCAAGTACTGGGATTACCCGCATGTCCCACCACACCTGGCTAAACTGGCACTTTATTTTAGAGATTCTCTACAGAATGTTCTCTTGTTCTTCCAACAACTTCTATTTCCAGCTTGGCCTCACTGCAAGGCAATGTCAGGACCACGGACAAGTGACTGGCTTTAGTCTGTCCAAGGCACAGAATGGGCCCTCAGGGGCCATGCAAGGCACAGCTGCAAGCGCAGGGCAGTGGCTCCACTCCCAGAAACATGAGGACCCTGAGGGGCCAGACAGAGCCACGCTGAAGTGGGATCCAGCTGTCGAACTAGCTCCAGCCACAAACTCAAAGGTGCCAGCTTCAGAAAATTCTCCCACAATTCTGTGCAACCTAAATTTACAGACATAAAATTCTATTGTCGGAGTGAATGAAGCTTCAAAGAACAGCCTATCCATTCTTTCATTCACTTATTCATTTGTTCATTGAATGTTTTGCAAAATCCATAAAAGAAAACTCCCCACTTATCTGAGGTGCATTTTCCATCTTCAAAAGATGATGCTAGAGGAGAACTTCCTTACAGATAAACAATTCTCAAAGGAAAGTCTAAAGGTTTTCTGTTCCATTAGTTACCTCAAATTAATAGGACAACTTAGAATAATAAAACACAATTACATATATTATCTAGGTCATCTTTGAAAACAGTGTTTATGTGCGCACACCTAGAAGAAATTATGTCTGGAGGATATAAAGGAAATTAAAGGATATACCTAAAAGAAATTTAATATACTCTTGGAAATTTAATATATTCTGCCTCTCCCATCCATTATGATTTGTCTCAGGAGAAACCGCGAAAGAAAATGATAGCAAGTGCAGATGGATATGCTGCTTTTGTTTCCTGGTGTAGAGGCAATAGAAGGAAAGGCAGACGCCACGGAGGGAGTGACAACAGCAAGGACAATATTTGGGGCTGAGTTTATAAGATTTGAACAAAGTTATTAATAATAGCTGAAATATTACTCCAGTCATGTTTCATTTATTATCCTATATTACATTCATGTTTCAAAAATTAAAAGCTTAACTATATATCTATGGCCTTGCCCTTGTCATTTAAATTTAATTTTTAAGCAGGTATGAATGAGAAATCATTCCAAAACTGACCTTTTGCTACTCTGGCTTATCCAAATAGTACAATATAGTATACTTTATTCTGGGGGGGGGTACTAGAGTAATTAGAATTTCAAGGTAATCTGTCAGAAATTACATCTTGTCCTAATCGTTATTAAAATGATATAGAAAGAAGTGAAAGATTAATGCTAGTTCCTGCTAAATATATTTCTTTTAAAATAAAATAAAAAAAACAAAACACAATGGTTATTGATTTGAATATGACTAGCAAAGATAAATTCTGAAGATTTAATGCAACGGAAAAAGGATATAGTCAATCAAAAAATTATTGCCTAAAAAAACAAATGATTGCTACTAAAGTATAGCTCAACATTACTTTTGTTATTTATGTAGTTAGTTAGTTATTTAGTACTGAGGGTTGAACCCAGGGGAATTCGACATCTAAGCTATATTCCTATCCCTTTTAATTTTTAACTTTTATTTATTTTTATAATTCATCCTTATTGTTTTAGAAAATGTACAAAACTCATAATAATTTGAAATATAAGATCTAACTTCTGGAATAATGTTTTGAGCATGAATAATGCTCATGACAGAAAATAGAACTATGTACATTTCAACAACTTTTAAGCCAACCCACTTTGCAACTTTCCAAAAATAAAATCAGTCAACAAGGGATTTTAGAATCCTGTTACCTTGCAATTAAAAGTAACCTCAGGGATAATTCAGGCTCCCAAGGAGACAAAAAAGATCTTCACTGGCTTATCTATCCTTGTATTCTCACTGCCTGAAACAGAGCAGTATCTCAGAGACTGATGAAACTCAAATTTCTCTATAATAAACCAAATTATTTAATATCTCCTTACGCTGAGTGTGCTTCCTATAAGTTCTGCTCTAATTAAAATTCTGAATTCACAAAGACTAAACTAAATTCTCTTCCACAGGACAGTCCTTTACTAAATGAAATTTTCATTCCTCATTCAACAAATTTTAATTGAGAGATTATGAGTCTGTGCTTGGGATAAAGAATGAACAATGTAGACATGTCCGCACATTTAAAGATCCAATAGTCTAATGAAAAATAGAGACATAACTAAGTACAAAGATGACTGAGACATGGTCAAAGGGAGTCATCAGCAAGCAGGAGGCAAATTATCTTACATCAGTAAAATATTATTATGAAAAGACATCAAATGTGCTTAAATCTATAAGAAGATAATGAAATAAAGAAGAAACCTTTATTGATCATTTATGGGGATGCAATGCATCCAACTCATTAGTTTGAAACCAATTAAGTGAAAAGATGATATCGTGCACTTATTTTCTCTTTCATATTTATATACACTGCACTTCAGTGTAACTGAACAGTTGATAGGGAGGAGTAGCTGTTTAAGGATGCAAGACATGTAACTAGTGAACAAGGAATAACAAAACTTGAATGCTACCATTTTGCTAATCATAATCACATATAGAAGGCTGCTAAGACCACAGAATTAGTACCAGCCTTCATAAGCCTTCTGATGAAAGCTTTCATGCCCTACAATGAAAGAGAAATTTTATATACTTATATATATAATTTCTCATTCTCTCTATATAACAAAGTATATTTAATAATTAATGATATTAAGAAACCATTACATTTTACATGTCATCACATGATATTATGGTTACAGGTTGTACAATGACGTCCTGATCTTTCAAAGATAAATGTTGTATGAAACAATACTTAGGATTTGTTTCAAAATAATCAGGACCCAAATAGAGATGATAAAAGACCACTCATGGGTTGCCAGTGTTTAAAGCTAGGTGATAAGTTCATAAGGGTTTATTATGACTATGCTCTCTACTAATTAATTCTCATGAAAAAGTCCTTTAAAAATGCCTAATATGAGTTAGAATAAATTTAATAAAGGAAAACTGTAGCATGCTATATAAAAGAGATAAAGAACCCATTTTATATTAGACAAGGAAAGATTCTCTGAAAACATAACATTTAAGTTGAAATGAAATAAAGAAAAGAAAAAGAAAGGAGCGTTAAAGGGAGAGGTAACAACCTCCAGAAAAGTCCAGAGGCAGAAATGGGATTAAAGAAAAACAAGACAGGGATCCAGCAAGGGAGGAAGAAAGAGAGAAGGAGGAGAGAGGGCAGATGGAGTGAGTTGAGGAGTGGGGAAAGCAGCTAGGAAGGATCAGGAGCCAGATCATGGAGGTGCAAATATGGGGCCACAGAAAAAAACTTATGGGAAAGCATTGAAAGATCCTAAGGGAGGGAAGAGCATGACTGCATCCTGTCTGCAGCTCACTGGCTGTGATGTGAAGGATTCCTGAAGGGACAGGAGGAAAGTCAGCAAGCTGCTGTAGTGGTGCAGGTAAAACAGTGGCACTCATAACCAGGGTATTGGTAAGCGCAATGGAACACAGAAAACATTATCCTGAACACAAAGCCAACAGGCTGTCAGAGTAAATTGGATTGGATACAGGGAAATTAAAAAGGATGATTCCAAATTTCCTGATTTTTGGCATGTGGAAATTTGGATGAACCATTTACTGAGATGAGAGGGATGAAAGAATGGGAGATTTAGACAAGTTCCAAGAATTCTGTTTGGGAAGATTTTGGCCTGGAAACATCCAAACAAAGATGTAAAGGGAGCATTGATATTTATGGGTCTGGATCTCAGTACAAAATCTGGGCCAGACATAAAATTGTGAGTCACTTGGAGGACTTCAGGGGACAGCCAGTTTTCTGTTACAGCAGGAATAAAGAAAACACTCAGAAAAGAATCTGCTGATCAGGGGATAATACCCTAGATCTAGAAGAGATGAGAAGAGCCTGGAGGATGGGGGAAGGGGCAGTACAGGGGATGACAGAGACACAGGGAGGAGAGCTGAGAGTGGAGGACCTGGGAGCTTCATAGAGTCTATGCTAAACACTGATGGGAGTGAGAAGACTCCATCCTGACAGTCTCTTGAAAGCAGTGGAATAGGGCTCCTGTTTTGACTGTTGCTAAGCAGAGCTGCCCCTGTGTGTAGAATGTAAGGTATAGAGAGGCAGAGGGCCAGCTTTTGTAGTCATGAAGAAGAGTGAAGTGCAGGTTCTTGGCCAACAGCAGTATCCACTCTGACTTAACAGGTGTAGGGTGGGGTAATAGCAACTGTGATTTTTTAAATTTTTTATTGGTGCATTGTATTTATACAGCATAATGGGGTAGACAACTTGTGTAGACATAAATGCATACATCACCCAGCCAGCTCCCACCAAGTCCTCATCCCACTCCTTCCACATGCCTCCCTCCAATGCTTGGCTCAGTGGTTGACTACACTATGAATAAGTAAATCGTCTGCTCTAAAGAGTTTCCTTCTTCCTCCATCCCATCCACACAGTTAGGTTGACTTATTTGCTCCTCTATAGGATCTCCTTTTTAACCTGGAGTTCCTCCTATGACCCATTTCACCTTAGCTTTCACATATTAGGGAAAGCATCCAATTTCTTACTTTTTGCAACTGATTAATCTCGCTTAGCAAAATATCCTCCAGTTCCATCCATTTCCCTGTAAATGCTGCAATTGTATTTTTTTTAATAGCTGAGTAAAATTCCATTGTGTACATATCCCATGGAACAACAAAAAGCCCAGAATAGCCAAAGTAGTTCTCAGCAACAAAAACCATGCAGGAAGAATCACAATACCTGACTTTAAACCATACTACAAAGCCACTGTAATAAAAACAGCATGGTACTGGCACAAAAACAGATATACAGACCAATGGAACAGAATAGAAGACCCAGAAACAAGTCCATACACTTACAGCTAATTGATTTTTGACAAAAGGGCCAAAAACATACACTGGAAAAAAGATAGCCTCTTCAACAAATGGTGTTGGCAAAACTGGTTAACCATATACAGAAAAAGAATTAATCCTACTTTCTAACACTGCAAAGGAGTCAATTCAAGATGGATCAAAGACTTGGAAATTAGACCAGAGACCTTGAGGCTCCTTGAAGAGGGCACAGGTCCAACACTGCAAATCAGAGGCACAGATAAGAAGTTTCTCAACAAAACCCCAAAGGCACAACAAACCAAAAGGCGAATCAATATGTGGGATTGCATGAAAATGAAGAGCTTCTGTACAGCAAAGGAAACTATCAAGAACTTCAATCGAGAGTCAACAGAATGGGAGAAGATTTTTGCCACCTACCCCTCCAATAGAGGACTAATATCTAGAATATACAGAGAACTCAAGAAACTCAACACTAAATAACAAATCATCCAATCAAAAAATGAGCAAGTGAACTAAATAGACACTTCATGAAAGAAGAAATTCAAATGGCCAATAGATGCATAAAAAATGTTCAACATCATTGGCAATCAGAGAGATATAAATCAAAACTACCCTGAGATTTCACTCAACTCCAACTAGAATGGTAACCATTCAAAACACTAACAACAACAAATGCTGGTGAGGATGTGGAGAAGTGGGAACTCTAAAACATTGTTGGTGGGATTGCAAATTAGTGCAACCACTCTGGAAAACAGTATGGAGGATCCTCAGAAGAATGGGAACAAATTTACCATTCGATTCAGCAATACTACTTCTAGGTATCTACCCAAAAGAAAGGAAACCAAACTACCAAACTAATGCATGTGTATCTATGTTTATAGCTGCACAATTCACCATACCCAAACTATGGAACCAGCCAAGATGTCCATCAACAGATGAACAGATTATAAAACTGTGGGATATGCATCTGTGATTTTTGAAACGCCGCTGGTGATTCTAATGCAATGAGCGCTGTGAGCACTGAGAATCACTGTGCTCAAGTCTCTAGGTCTCCACATCAGTTTCTCATGACCTCTCTTCCTTTGTCTGTCTCTCCAACACCAAACTCTCTCTTATACTATAAATATTCACAAATGTTCAACTATCTTGAAGATCCTCAGTGTGGGTTGCAGCCTTCTTGTTATGTCTCAGCTGATTAATCCCTTTGAAGATGTGGCTGTCAGGGAGTACATACCACCAAAAATGCTCTCTAATTACTGAGTAGACCAAGATAGTGCCCCACCCCATTCTGGAAAATAAATTTGTACTAACATGACCTATGGATGAACTAAAATTACAATATATGTAGTGTTCTGCTAGTCCACTAATTTCAAAATCTGATCAAAAAATTATGGTTATTTAGGTATAACAATTTTCTTAACTCCTAGTCACTATTTCATATTCTATTTGCTCACAGAAATTATCTAAACAGTAATCTGCCCTAAAATATTCACTGGAGGAGGAGGAAAGCAAAGGGCACACAAGAGAAAGATCAGACCATCTCCTTCAGCTGGGGTTAATAGAATTCATCATCTCCTGGGCATATCTGGACACTTTGAGGCTGCCAGTGCCTCTCTAATTTTTTATAGTTCCCCTAGATAAATCACAGTGATAAAACAATCTTAACTCCAAATTTCCTGAAAATTCTATGAAGCCATCATCTCAGGTCTTAAAAGACAGCTCCTTAGAAAAACACAGTTCTCTCAAACATCCTGAACATCTGATAAATTTAACTCAGTCTTGCAATTGTTTTGCAATTTTGCACCTAAGCTAATGCTCCTTAGCAACAGTGATAAAAGCAAAAGACAAGGTGAGTAAATGCACCGGGTCTCTGCCACCTTTCTATGCCAGCAGCATCGACTTGGGTGAGCATCCATTCTGAGCTCACCCTTTGGCTTCCCCCAATTGTTTCTGAGCTGATTTGAGGTGGTCTGGTGTTTGCATGTTCAGTTCCAAGAGGTTTTTATTGTCCGTTTTGATACATTAACCTCTGAAGCTCTAGTGCAGTAGACTGTATACTTCCCAGGGCTTTGTATGAGAATACCTTCTAGATACGAGAAACTGTTCTGGGAAAGCAAGAAGTAGCCTACACATAGCCCTTGAGGAGATGAAGACAGTATCAAGGAACCAAAATATATGATAAATAAAGGTAAGTTTCTAAAGAAAAGTGAGATAAAATTATCAAAGCCTAGTCGGGCATAGTGTCAGTACTCCCAGTACTTGTGAGGTGATACAGGAGGGTGGCAGGTTCTAGGCCAGAACACAGTAACTACTTAGACTCTATTTCACAAAGAAAAAACAAGAAGGACTGAGGATACAGGTCAGAGGTGGAATAACCTTGTGTTCAACCTGCACTAATACTACAAAAAAAATTATCAAAGGCCAGAAATGGACAAACTGCCAACACATCAAGAGAAGGTAAAGCATAAAAACAGGACACCAACAGATAAAAGGTAGCTGCTACATGCACACCCGAGATGACTGACTATAGAAGCCATGCTTGTTTAATGAGATGTGTGGTTTCATTACAACTAAAAAAAAAAAAAAAAAATGTAAGCCAGGTGTGGGGGTGCACACTTGTAATCCCAGCATTTAGGAGGCTAAGATAGGAGGATAGCAGTTGGCAGACAGCCTCAGCAAACAGACTCAGCAACTTAGTGAGGTCCTTTGCAACTCAGTGAGACCCTATTTCAAAAAATAAAGAATAAAAAGTAGGGTTGGAGGGTGTAGCTTGGAAGTAAAATGCCCCTGGATTCCATCCCTAGTATCACACACAAAAAAAGAAAAATGTAATTTCTTATGAGTTTTTAAGATTCACACATGGTGAGATTTTAAACTTACTGTTTTAATTAGTTCTGTAAAATTTCATTGATAAACATACAATTACATTCATAAACTAAACTATAAACATGATCGACTCATATGCATAAAAATGATCAATGAAGAAATGAAGGGGAGGCAAAGAAACATCAAACATTTAAAAAGCAGCGGTAGTGAAGGTTTTTTGTTGTTCCCTAGTCCCACTTACACACACACTTGTCTTGAGAAACATATTACAAAACTCTTTGAACATGCTGCATTTTACATTTCTAGAGGAATCAAATTTCTCCTTCTGAGGTCAAGTTGCCACTTCAAATAGACTTTTATTAATCCTCAGTAGCTTTTCTTTCCATAGAAAATGCTTCCAAAAAGCAGAATAGGCATGGATGTACTTCTTGATGATATCACCGCTCTTCCCCAAGTTTGGATTGCTTAATACGTTTTAACTAATTCTTACATTCCACATCTCATACTATATCTAAAACCCAGAGTTAAATCTGTTCATTCATAGTTGTCTTCTACCAAATTCTATAGCATCACAATCAGAGTGCATCAATATATGAGCTAGAATTAAAGGAAAAAGGATAAAATGTGATGTGCAACCTTACCTCATTCCAAGCTTCCCAGTCCAAAGACAGCTTTAAAGCACGAAGTGCTCGTATCCCTAGCAGAGGGATGAATGTCTGCCTTTCTCTGGCAGAGGCATTAATGTCTAGCATTGTAAGAGGGACGTTTCCTCTCTCAGGAAAAAAAGCATCTCGGAAGAAGTAAAATGAGATGCACCAAAAAGCACATCGCCAGTCACTACGAGACTCTGAGGAGTCCCCAAATACTCATTGCCAAGTGGTGTTAACCACGGAGAGGGTGTGCTTCCCATTCAAAAATAGCCATACAAAATTAGTGAGGGTTGGAACAGCAGGATAATACAATTAAAGCAGCCCTGGAGAGTCATTAAGGCAAGGGTATTCAGAGTTCAGACTAATCTCTACCCACTGTAATAAAGATCAGCACACACGCACACACACACACGTACACACGCGCGCGCGCGCGCGCACACACACACACACACACACACACACACACACACACACACACACACACCTCAAGTTTATCTTACAGCCAGGAAAGCAACCTAGTGTTTTCTTTTTTTAGTTCCCTACAAACACTCATTGAGAACTACCAATGAAAGTTTCGCACTAGCCTTGTGAAAGGACTAGAGGAAAGTGTTAAGCCAAGAGGATTACAAGTAATATTTTGGTTTTGCCAATAAAATGTATTACTTTAATAATTATAGAAAGTGTTGTTAAATAGATTTTAAATACAGCATTAAACAATGTCAGAAAGACAAGTTATTTACTCTGATATGAGACTTTTATGGCCAAAAGGTCTGCAGAGCAGAGCTACATGGAATTGTGAGCTACCTCACAAGTAGTTCCCCTAAAGTAGTGGCTCCCCTAAAAACGCCATTTAAAATAGACTGTTTTGCCTGGCGTGGTGGCACACGCTTGTAATCCCCGCGCTTGGGAGGCGGAGACAGGAGGATCACGCAGGTTCGAAACCAGCCGCGCTGGTGTAAGAGACCCTGTTTCAAAAATATAAAATAGGTCTGGGAGTGTAGCCCGGAGTTAGAAGGGCTTCCAGGAACCCCAGTACCACTAAATAAATAAATAAATAAATAAATAAATAAATAAATAAATAAATAAAATAGACTGTTTTAAAGGCAAGTAGGATATTAAACTAAAAATTTATTTATTCCTTTAAATATAATGCTGAAATATATTTACCCACAAATGTTGAAGGTCAGGATTGATATGCATTCATATGTCACTGAAAAGCAGATAAAAGAAAGGCCTTTATACAAATTACACAAACTAGTTTAATAAAGACCCATGCTACTAGTACTACTTCCAAAACCTAGCGCTAGAGCCAGAGTACATTAACCTGATTTGGAATGAAATAGTTATTTATACTCATGATAGGGTGGGAGTGTGCTCAGGATAGAGCACTTGCCTAGCATGTGCAAGGCTCTGAGTTCAATCTCTACTGCAGGAAGGAAGAAAGAAGGAAGGAGGGAGAGAGAGAGAGAGAGAAAGGGAGGGTGGGTGAACAGTCAGTCAGCAGTTAAAAATAGCACTCAGGCTGAATGCCCCTATTGTTTAAACATTTGTGCTATGGCAGGTCCTGAGCAAAGGATTTTATGTACACTGTTGAATTTAATCCCTAAACATCATACTTCACATTACAAAGAAAATGCGGCACAGGGCATCTCACTAGTGTGTTCTGAATCACCCAATGAGAAGTAGTGGGTCCACTTGTTGGACATAGGAGACTGAAATCATAAACTCTGTGAGGGTAAATAAAATGTGAGCCATTAAGAAATGGTATGAATAACATTGTCATTCTACTCCCTCATTCATCAGTGGCACTCTGTTTATAGCAATTTTTCAAGATATTTATGATCAAATTATTTAATCTCAAAGTGGATTTTTATTGTTTGTAGCTTCTAATAACTTTTTTTTTTTTTTTTTGGTGGTACTGGGGTTCCTGGAAGCCCTTCTACCTCCGGGCTCCACTCCCAGACCTATTTTATAATTTTTTATTTTTTGGAAACAGGGTCTCTTAAACCAGCAGGGCTGGCTTCAAACCAGCACAATCCTCCTGTCTCCGCCTCCCAAGCGCGGTCTAATAACTTTTATAAGCCACGTAAAATTCATTTGTAACTCATATCTTAATTATAACACTGAAAAGTTTATGGCACAACAATTAGAAAATGTGGATAAAATTTATATCAATCTAATTTTTTTATTCAGATGTAAATTCTTCCATGTGCAGATATATATTCTAGTGTATTTTTAATTCCCTATGCGTAGCTTCCTCCTCCCCCCACCAAAAAAAAAAACCCTACAAAAATTTTACCATTTAGAGAAAAAGAGAGAGAGAGGAAGAAGAAAAGAGACTGATTGTGTCGCTTTACTGGGTGGGCTGAGTTAAGAACCCTGGAAGCCTCGAGTTCTAACATTTACTTTCCTTGCAAGAAAAATGACCCCGGACGGTCTTTCTTTCATAAAATTCAATGATTCCTCCATTTTGATTTACTGGTGGAAGCCAGTAGCCACACTCTACAGGACTGACTGGGAAACTGCCGTTGGACCTGGCAGTCACATCGGAGTAGGACCTGCAGGGCACCATCCTTCTGCGATGGCCTGGCTAGAATTTAGTCTAATGGGAGTGCCCCACAATCCGTGACAGAACATGTCCAGGATAAATACTCTAGCCGATTTTATTTAATGAACCTAGATACATAATCTTAGACCCAGAGGAACAGAGACTCACAGTATCCAAATAAGAAAGTACTTCCTATTCCCTGGCTACAAAATTCTGTCCCTAAAACCATATGCCCAAATCACTTCTCACCCCCACTTAAGGAGTCTGATCTGAGTGTTCCTAACCAGTTTCCCCAATCAGTACATGGGAAACACTTTTTAATTGAGCATCTATTCATATCACCATGACAAGTGCTGAATAGGAAGTTAATATAGATTAGGAAAAAAGGAGATACTAAGCAAAGCAGTAAATGAGTCATCTAATATGGTTTAAAGAAAATACCGCGCAGACACCTGTAAGACTGTCAGGACAGGTGTCAAGACTATTGCAACAGGGAGAGAGAGATTAGATCATCTCCAAATACAAAAACTGAGAACTGATAGCCAGCAGCGATTGGGTGAGCCCACTAGTGAAAAATTACTAAGAAGAGACAGGAAGAGTAGGGGAACTTTGGCTAAGCTGACCTAACAGGATTCTTGCAAAGGGCAGGCAGGAAGATAAGATATCAAGGTGGGGGTAAACTGACTTGGGATTCCTACCATTGGCTTAGGCACCTCTGTCAAGGATCAGGACCAAGGTCAAGGCCTCATCTAGAAGAAAGCATAGAGAAGCCTGACACAGTTTGGTCAAGGGGACAATCTTGTCAGATGATTGAAAAGTTTCATGATATGGGTGTGACTTGAGTTAAGCTTTAAAGACAGAATAGGATGTAGATGTGTTAGAAAGAGAGTTAAGCCATTTACATACAGAGGGATCTGCCATAAACAACAGCCTGGTGCAGCATCACAATCTAGAATCCCAGTGCTTGGGAGGCCGAGAAGGAGGATCGCAGCAATTTAGGGAGACTTTCAGAAACTTTACGAGATCTTGTTTCAAAATAAAAACTAAAATAAGACTGGGGTTGTACCTTCAATTTAGAAAAACCCTGGGTTCAGTCCCTAGTACTAAATTTTTTTTTTTCAGGTCCTCAGAGGCATTTGACCTCTGAGCTACACCCCCAGCCCTATATTTTATCCTTTTTTTTTTTTTTCTTTTCTTTTGGTGGTACTGGGGTTCCTAGAAGCCCATCTACCTCTGGGCTACACTCCCAGACCTATTTTATACTTTTTTTTTTCCCCCCGAAACTGGGTCTCTTAACCCAGCACAATCCTCCTGTCTCCGCCTCCCAAGTGCAGGGATTACCAGTGTGCGCCACCACCCCCAGCTATTCTTTTTTTTTAAACAAAGTCTCACTAAATTGTGGAGGGCCTCACTAAATAGCTGAGGCTGTCCGCAAACCATGATCCTCCTGTCTCAGCCTCCCGAATGCTGGGATTACAAGTGTGCGCCACCATGCCCAGCTCCCTAGTACTAAATTAAAAAAAAAAAAAAAAAAAGATTCAAAGGTGGGGTGAACAAAGCACTTAAAAGACTAAAGAGAAGAAATGTGTGTGTATGAATGTATGTATGTGTAAAGACACGCACTTGAAATGACAATAAAGAATCAGGGAAATAAAAGCTAACATATTAATAATGTTCATCTGAAGCAATTAAATATAGATTTGAATCCTAACCAATAAAGGTAAATTAAGTCTAGAGAGTCTGCTAAATATATTTCATGATATAAGAACAGATTAAAACAAACCATAAAACTAATATCTTTATAAATCAAGCAAACTAGAAAATTAATAAATTTCTAGGACTTCAGTACCATAGTAATATATCCATACCATAAAATATCTTTACTAAAAAAACAAAGAACTTTGAATACACAGTTTATTAAATCCACCCGTGCTACTTCCAGGGCTTTCCAAACAATCACACTGGTGCCCATCACCATGAACCGCCCCCAGTGCACTGGCATTCCCTTCTACAAGCTAATAACTGCTCAGCTCAGTTTAGTGTTCCAATGTGAGAAACACTGACATGGTCTTAAACAAAAAGCTGTTTAGTAATGTAAAGCCTCAGCTACCAAATCTAACTTCTAATAAGAAATCTAATTTTCTTTCATGTGAGAAAACACAATTTAGCCCCTGTGAGGAAAATCCATGTTATATGACTTTTCCTTGTACAAATGTCTTTTATGCCATCTAGCTTCAATAAACGAGTGAATGAAGTCAACTATCTCACATAAGAACTAGCACAGTGAACAGCGCCAGAGGACACACTGCATTAGCTTTTCCTCTTCACAGCACAAGTTGTGTAACTAAGCAGTCACGAAAATCAGCTTCCCTTTGTGTGTGTCAACCCACAGTTAATGACAAAAACCATTCTGAAATGCTTTTCTCTTAAGCTGAAAATCAAGGTTAAATGAGAAAAGTCCCTGGCTTCGTGGGCAACACAGATTCAAAAGCATTAGATGTTTTCTCAGTTTTAATTAAAAATGGTTAATGACAAAATTGTTGTCACTCTCTGTCTGAAGCATACGGGGACTTCCAGAGTTCAACCTAAGGAACCTCTCTATAACAGCACTTTATATGCAAATTCTAGCTCAGAAAAAATAAACCCACAAATTTAGCCCTTGTAGTATATTAACTTAAAGAGAAGACTTTTTAATTTGTATATTGCTAAATTAAACATATATCTAAATCTTTCCAAATATCAGAAGACAAGGCTTTTAATCATTGATTATTAAGTTTCTGCTCTTCCTTTCTAATATTTACTTATATTACTTTCTTATTTAAAAAATTAAGATATAGCTATGTAAAAATTAAAATAAAAAGTGAATACTATAAAACTAATATCTAGTTTTGATAGTAGATAAATATCATTTTGGGGTTATATGTAATATACAAGATAACCTTTCCTCTTTTTGTTTTTATTTTTTATTTTTATTTATTTATTGATTTTTTTTTTTTTGCAGGTCTGGGGATGGAACCCAGAAGCATTCGCCCTCCGAGCCACACCCCCTGCCCTATTTTTGTATTCTTTATTTTGAGACAGGGTCTCACTAAGTTGCAGAGGGCCTCACGAAGTAGTTGAGGCTGTCCGCAAACTGCGATCCTCCAGTTTCAGCCTCCCGAATGCTGGGATTAAAAACATGTGTCATCACGCCCGGCTTTTTTGTTTGTTTGTTTTTAAAAACACAATTTTTAAAGAAAATATATTCTTTCTCTTTCTTTTTACCATACTGAAAATCCAGACCATTAAAACTAGTCAACTGAACTTGTATATTCTGAATTTAAGAAAGTGAGAGGACATGAACACTCATGTCCTCTATTCATCTAATAAGAATGCTACAAGATTCACTAATTTTGAGTGATAAAGAAAAAAGCAGACTCAAATTATATAAGATATTTGAAGAAAGAAAGACTCATTCATTTCAGATAAATGGAATGGCGTCAAGTTTAAAGTATAGAAACAAAATGACAGATAAGATGCTGAGACACACAAGTTTTCAGCACAGGTCTGTTGCCAATCAGTGTGTGAGCATAGTACCACCATTCCACCAACTTTTAAAGACAATTTTTGTAGTCTCTCTTAAGTTTTTTTTTTTTATCATACACACATACACAGACACACAGAGAGATGCACATTAATATATAAACTTCAAGGAAAAGCCTTTAACCTGAAGAAAGGAGAAAGGAAAGCAGAACTAGACAGGCTGATTGCTAAATGGCCCTATGAAAACGCCAGCTTTAATAATTGCATTTGTGATTATTAGAATCTTCTATATGTAGTAAACAAAATAACCTTAAGTACAGTGGTTCTCCATAGGCCTTATTAATTAAACAGACTCATTTTAAAAGAGAAGGACCAAGCCCCGGTTGGTGGCCCACGCCTATAATCACAGTACTTGGGAAGCTGAGAGAAGAGGATTTCAGGTTCAAGGATAGCCTCAGCAAAGTAGCTGAGACTTCTCAGCAATTTATTAAGACTCTGTTTAAAAAAAAATAAAAATAAAAATGCCTGGGAGTGTGGCTTGACAGTAGAATGCTCCTGAGTTCAATCCCTAGTACCACAAATAAAAATAAAAATAAAAGAGGATTCAACAGTAAATTAGTTCAGGTCACATCAATTATCACTTTAATGAAGTCCTGATAGTTTGTAAATAAATACATAAAAACAACATAGATATTCAAACTCAGATAGAATACACAAGGGAGTGATTAAAAATGAAAACAAAGGCCATGAATATTTGGTAAGAGTTTTAAAGGACATAATAGAGAATCATTTTCTCCTTGTAGCTCATTTTTCATGAATATTTAACTATATTCACAGCAAGTGCCAGGGAGACACTTCAGGTGGGGCTCAAGAAGGATGACTTTCTAATTGACTTAACAACCTACTTGAAATAATTTTATTTTTTTAAGGGGACAGCTCTTACTATAATAGCATTCCTGTTATCTCTGGTGCTGGCGGGTCTGGGGTTATAGTTGCTCTACACTACTATGCAATAAATGAGAAAGAGGTGAGGGTGCCATCAACTGTGGATCTGAGGACCATTTAACAGGAAAACAAAGGAATGAAAAATCTCCAACATAAATCTATCCAAGAGAAAGGGCAGAAACCAGTGAGTGTTCCACTACATGCACCCATCTACTGTCATTATGGAAACCTACAGAGCACTCACATATGAGAAGGAGGGAAAACAGCCATGAGGGCTCCATGGAGTTGCCTAGACAGAGAAAATACGGGTGGAATATGAATGGAAAATGACTAATGACGAAAGCAAAATTATAACACTGGCACAGAGGGAAGATATGAGAGAGATGCAAGACATTGGCCATGTACCCCTAGAGTTAGTAATCACTGAGGAAGGGTAGCATAGGCATAGATTTTAAGATACCTTCCTCCACAAAATGATGAGAATTAAGGCTTAAATCTTGGCTGGAATGACTGAGTTTGAAATTTGGGTCTCCTGAATTCTTAGCAATGTGATTATGGACAATTTACTCAACTTTTATAGGTCTCAGGTTCTTCATCAGTAAAATGGAAGAGATCATTTTATTTCAAAAATTTTCTAGCATTATATAATAAAGGAAAAGTAATCTCTGACAAGCACTGAACATGCACCACATGTGAGACAATATTACAAAGACTCTGGATGTATTCTTTCATATATATTCTTTACAGCTGTAGAAAACCAATTCTATTACTAATCACATTCTATGGAAGAGAAAAGTGAGCATATACAGTTTTTTAATAAATATTAACTTTATTCTTTGACTCTAAATAACAAAGAGAAAGGTAGTATCAAGAGGTGATTCATAAAAATAGATAATGTTATTTTTTAAAACTACAACTAAGCTGGGTATGGTGGTACACACCTATAATCTGGGTACTTGGGAGATTTAGACAGGAAGAGTGTAGATTTGCAGCCAGCCTCAGCAATTTAGTCAGACCCTGTTTCAAAAAGGGGGGGGGGGTGTCTGAGGAGTGTAGCTCAGAAGGAGAATGTCCTGACTTCCTGGGTTCAATCCTCAATACCACACACAAAAAAATTCACAATTAGCACCAAAGAAGAAAAATGAGCAATGAATCAATGCACTATAGAGTACCACTATGTATATGAATTTTAAAAGAGCATAAAGAAGGGCCTGGGGTGGTATCACACACTTGTAATCCCAGCATTCGGGAGGCGAACACCAGAGGATCACGGTTCGCAGACAGCCTTAGCTACCTGGGGAGGCACTTCACAACTCAGTGAGACCCTGTTTCAAAAATAAAAAGGACTAAAAAATAGGCCTGGGAGTGTAGCCTGGAGGTACAATGGCCCTGGGTCCCATCACCATACTGCAAAAAAAAAAAAAAAAAAAAAAAAAAGAGCATAAATAGCAGGACATGGTGGTGCACGTTTGTTACACAGCATTTGAGAGGCTGAGACAGGAGGATCACAATTCATGGTCAGCTGCAGCTACTTAGTGAGGCCCTCCGCAACTTAGTGAGACCCTACTTCAAAAATAAAAAATAGGGCTGGAGTTGTAGCTCAAAGGTAGAATGCCCCTGGGTTTCATCCCCAATACCACAAAAAAGAGCATAAATAAAAAGGCAGAAAAATATTTAAAAAGTACAATTTTCTTATATATTTAATTCCTAAGTAAGATGAAGCTGACAATAAAAAGAACTATTTTAGACCTGTACATTACCAAGACTAGAAAGGGAAAGGCCAATTATTCTGGACAAGTGGAATCAAGTTCAAATGACAGAAAACAAAGCTCGCCAGGTGTGGTGGTGCACGCTTGTAATGTCTGCGCTTGGGAGGCTGAGACAGGAGTACTACACAGGTTCAAAGCCAGCCTCAGCTACTTAGTGAGGCTCTCAGCAACTTAATGAGACCCTGTTTCCAAATACAGTATAAAATAAGTCTGGGAGCATAGCCTGGAGGTAGAAAAGTCCCTGGGTTCCACCCCAAGTACCACAAAAAACAAAGCTCATCAAATTTTTCTCATTAAGACAATACTTAGAGGGCACCAGAGGGAAGGAAGCTCACCAAGGCTCTGTGCAGGAGTATCCCTAACACTCTGAACTTCATTATGATGCGAAACAACAGTGTACCAACAAAAGAATCTCTAAAAATTTTTAATTTAAAAACAAAGCATACCTCAAAGTCTTAATCACTTTTTCTCTTTCTACTGACTCCCTTATTCTAGTCTCTTTCCCATTTGGTTTAAAACGAAAACAACAGAGAATACCTCTCTTTCCATTTGACTCCTCTTCTTTCTCTGTCTCATTTCTCAAGAGTAGCTTGTAGTTGATCCTCCACTTTCTCACCTCCCTTCTTCTCTTCAACCCAAAGCAATTAAGTGTACATCATGACTAACCCCCCAAACATGGAGAGAAACCTTCCTATTTGTAAAATATAATAGATTTGCCTCAGGACACCTGTGATTTGATTTCCTGACTATCTAGCATTGCCATCCATTTTCTTCTGAAATTCCCTTCTTCCTTGCTGGTTTTCCTGCTGCTTGTCCAGGCAAGTCCTCCTGTTCCTTGCTTCTCTCTTTATCCAATTCTGTTATTTCATTCTTTCTGTTCTACTCTGAGATGAGACATAGTCTATTTTAATGTAATGGTCTACCATGCTTTACTTTGGACACAGTCCCAGATGCTCTCAACCCTTTAGAGTTAGCACTGAAATTTTCCAAAGACAGATTTTTTTTTTTAATTTAAACAAAAGGGTAGGGGAGTTCACTATTTAGTTCATCTCTTTTCCATTAGGAATTCTGCTTTGGAGGGGGGGGGGTCCCAATAGGCATCCTTTGTAACATTATTTGGTTTCTCAATATCTTATTCTCCCTCTTACTTCCTCTAAGAGGTTTTATTGGCTTCCTAAGGGTTTTTGTTTTTCTTTTATCAATATCTATGCTGAATGCTAAGCAGGATTTGTCTCATCCCTCAAGCCAATTAGAAACAATTTCTTGTTCTACTTGGATAGTAACAATGGGTCTTTCAACTATTAACCAACATTTTATAGAAAACCTAATGTTTATAATTTTCCCTCAGCTCAGATAATGGTTGCAGATCTGTAGTATCATTGATTTAAATCACTGAAAACAGAGATAGTAAAAAAAAATTAAAAATAAAAAGGAATCCCAAGGAGAGATTTTGAACTAGAGGCAGAATTATCTCTTTAATTTTCAAAGAATCTGTTCAAGGGGAAAAATGTATGTTTGTTTCCCTCAAACTGTACAAGGAAAGGGAGAACATATTTGCTCATAAATCATCCATTAAGTATTAAAAAAAAAAGGCCTTAAGCTTGAAATCTTTAAATAATTAATTTCCCTTTTTTTGGTGGTACTGGGGCTTGAACTCAGGGGCATTAAACTTCTAAGCTACACTCCCCATTTGTGTGTGTTGGGGGGGGCACTGGGGACTGAATCCAGAGGCATTCTATGTCTGAGCTCCACCCCCAGCCCCATGTTTTATTCTTTATCTTAAAACAGAGTCTCTAATTTACAGAGGGCCTCACAAATTGCTGAGGCTGGCTGTGAACCTGCGATCCTCCTGTCTCAGCCTCCCAAGTACTAGGGCTACAAGCATGTGTCACCACACCTGGCTAATTTTTTATTTTGAAACAGGGTCCTGCTAAATTGCTGAGACTGGTTTCAAATTTTTATTCCTACTGTCTTAGCCTCTCAAGTATTGTGATTAAAGGTTTGCACCACCAGACTCAGCTTCATGTACTTTTTGTCTAACACTTTGTAAACACAGATATTTTGCTGGCTAAAAGCCAATCAATTGACATCATCTTTTCCATTTTCCAGTTTCAATGACAAAGATAGGTATCATTCTCCAGAGATTCATAATGAAGCCATAACAAGAGCCTGAAGTTGTGTTTTCTGGCAACACAAGCATATTTAAGAAAAGGACCACTCCTTTATTAGGGCCTCCCTTTTTATCCTGGCCTACCAGAATTGTGTATACTTTAAAATCTCCGCAGTATACACAGTGTCTACTACACAGTTTGGCACTGGATAGCTCTGATTTGCAGTCCTAGATTTTCGTGTGCATGCTATTGCTCCATCACCACTCTTGACGGTAGAGTGTACATCTGAGTCAGAGCTAAATACAATGTAGGAATTTGCCTAAAAGTCACTGAATCTTCATCCCCTTAGCTTTGAAGGCTAATAGTACCTGACTTCGCCCAAGCCCCAACTTACTGGCTAATTCTTGTTTCAAATTTCCAGCATTTCAGGTACCCTGAATTACTCCAGGCTTATCATCAGTAAGGTATCTGGATGAGTTCTTTGAATTTTAGACTAATCAAAAATTTAGGCTAATCTAAATTTTAGACTAGTCCAGTCTCCAGACCTTCCTTAGCACTGTACACTAACTCATTCCTCTGCCAATCAATTTAAAATTAACTGATAGGTTGGGCATGGTGGCGCACGCTTGTAATTCCCGCTCTTGGGAGGCAGAGACAGGAGGATCGTGCAGGTTTGAAGCCAGCCTCGCTGGCTTAAGAGACCCTGTTTCCAAATAAAAATATAAAAATAGGTCTGGGAGTATAGCCCAGAGGTAGAAGGGTTTCCAGAAACTCCAGTACCACCAAAAAAAAAAAACAAAAAACAAAAAACAAAAAACCTGACAAATCAGCATTAGAAAGGGATTCAATCACATTCACAAATGTTCTCACAGATTCTCTGAAGTTAATGCCTCTAAATACTCAGCTTGATCCCACTTTCATCTAATTTTAGTTTCTGGAAAAATATTTTATCAAGTTCCTAGAAGCATAAAGTATTGTATAAGTAATATAATGGTGTGATTTATCCTCCAAATGGGAACAATATTCACAGTACAAAGAAAAACCATAAGTAATCGCACAAAGACTCCAAGCATAAAAATCTAGACTGTCCCCAGAAAACCAGGAAATAAGGACCCCTCCTTTCTTCCCTGGCTTCAGTGTTCCCAATCTCTTTCCTTAAAACCCTGACCACCACTGAGTATGGTTCCGCACATGTAGTTCAGTCAGGAAAGCTGGAATGAGGCTCTAGCACCAACTTTTCCCTAGAGAGCAAGCCTCTCTGATAGAGAACACACTGGGATATTTTATGATGTTCATTCTTGCCCTCTCCCTATCAAAGCCAGATGGGGTTCACCTTAGGATTGTCACTGTGAGAACCTGCTAGGGTTCTTAGAGGTATCGACTAAGGAAGAGTGCGGAGTCTTCCTACTTCTGACCCCTAGAAGTTCTTACTCTAATGCTTGTAATTCTCAATCTCCAGCAATCATGTAGTTCAGCAGTTGTGCCCAGGTAAACAGAACTTGGCTGTCTCTGTGTGGATGCCTCTACCCCTCCAAAGATTAAAATAATGGTTTGCCCTGTGATCTCAATTCTGTGACAAATTTTTAAACAAGTTGTCGGTTTTTACTTTGCACATGGTTTCTTTTGTGATGATGAATGCACAATTTCAGCTTCAAAGCTCTAAGTGTCGCAGCTGGACAGAATTCTCATTTCCTATGTCTTGGGATGCTCGTTTGGAGAGTTCAGTCACCGTACTATTAGAAAACCCAAGCCATGTGAAGGGCCAGCACCAATGTGAGTCATGTGAGTGAGTGTTTTTGGCAATGAGTCCCCCAATCCCCAGCTAAGCTTCAAATAAGGAAAGAAACTTCTTGCCTAACCCCCTCCAGACTGTAGATCCATAACTGAGAGTTGTTATAAGTCTCTAAGTGTTGACATTCATTTTGCAGCAGCATACAAGCAGAATATTCCTAGGGTGATGCTCAAGGTCCTGCCAACTTTTCAAACGTCAACTCATGCCAGTCTCCCTTGAGAACTCTATGCCTCCAGTCACACAGCTGTCTGTTTGCAGAAAACACTAAGCTCTTTCTTAGCAAGCGCTTTCTTTTTTCTTTTTCTTTTGTGGTACTTGGTGGGGGGGGTGTTAGAAACCAAGGGCTTTCTACCTCCTGGCTACATCCTAGCCATATTTTATAATTTATTTGGAAACAGGGTCTTACTAAGTTGCTGAGAGCCTCACTAAGTAGCTGAGGCTGGCTTCAAACCTGTGCGATCCTCCTGTCTCAGCCTCCCAAGCGCAGGGATTACAAGTGTGCGCCACCACACCTGGCTCTTAACAAACTCTTTCTAACCTCAGGGCCTGGCTTGAAACACTCTTGTCTCTACTCTTTACCTGGCTGGTGACAATGCCTCCTTGACCTCTAACATAAATGTCCCTTCCTTAACAAGGATTCCACTGTCCAACTGAAGTCTACCTATTACCCAGCTCTCTCTTTACAAATGCACATTATCTGCCACTCCCTCTTATAGCTCTCCTTTCCTTTACACTACTTGTAAGAAGTTTCTGCTGATTTGATTAATTTCTGCTTCTCCTGATCAACGGCAGGCTCCATGAAAAGAGGGACTCTGTTAGATTTTGTTCACTATAGTTATCCATTGTCTGGCTGAGTACACGGAACACAGTAGAGGTTTACTAAATACCCCAGGAGGCCAGAGTTCTTTTTTTTTTTTTTTTTTTTTTTGGTGGTACTGGGGTTCCTGGAAGCCCTTCTACCTCCGGGCTACACTTCCAGACCTATTTTTACATTTTTATTTGGAAACAGGGTCTCCTAAGCCAGCGCGCGCAGCTGGCTTCGAACCTGCGCGATCCTCCTGTCTCTGCCTCCCAAGCGTGGGGATTACAAGCGTGCGCCACCACGCCCGGCTCAGAGTTCTTTTAAAATAGACACTGCCTCCATGCATTCTTTATTTAGACCAGGTTTCTCAATTGGGGTACAACCAATATTTTGGGCCAATTAATTCTTCCTTGCAAGAGATGGCATCTCTGGTCTCTTCTCACTACATGCTAATAACACCACCACCATTTTCTAAGCTGTAAAAACCAGAAATGTATCTATCCAGACACTATCAAATGTACACTAGTGAGCAAAATCTTCCCTACTTGAGAAACAAGGGTTTAGACTAGAAAGATGCTAATTCCTAGCATCTTGGTTTAAACTAAATAATAGCTTAAACTATTGCTCACTGATAGCAATGAGGTAACTCTTGGCTGTGGCCATGGTTTAAACTGAAACCAGCCTAATCAGCACAGTGTTCTCCTAGTTCTCCTCAAAAACCACTTCAACTGACCTATGGGAGAAAGAGTCCAGGAATCCTAATAAAGTCATTTCAGTAATTAAAAATTTCCACACTAATTCAAAAATAATTCGTGAAAACATTAGGACTTCTTATATTTGCTAAAGACAAGCAGATATCACTCATTGCTATTTTGAGGGTCTCCTAATCAAATGATCAAAGAACCCTGATAACAAAAATAGCTAACAGAGACCAATGCACTTAAACATTATCTAATAGGAAAGTTACTCTAGTAAAGTTTAGTCTAATAATTGCAATCATGCTTCATGCTTAAACAATAACCTTGCTATCACTTTTGTCAAAAAGATCAGGCATTGTTTGTTTTATCCGCTGCAAGCTAAATGAAACCAGCTGTACCAATGAACCAGCCTCTAAGGCCTGCATTCTTCCACCAAAGGAAGCCAGGGCTGAATCTGCAATTTGATTAGACTTGAAGGTTCTTAAAACATAAAATTAGCAGATGTTGGTGGGCAGGGTATTAACCTCCTTCCACTAGGTAAAACTAATAACCTTATTTTTTCATCTTTTACCTGCTACTCACAAGGAACACAGATCTAAAAATCCCATGCAACAAACTGTACTTACTCCGCCAGCTACTTTTTAAAATTCCAGTTTCTCCTGTTATACATGGCAATGTCATATTTCTGTACCTTAAATTGCAAAGTTAGCACTGATTACAGCATGAGGTAATACCGTTTTCATGTCCTATGACTAATAGTGTGGTTAGAGGCTTGATCTCTAAAGTGAGCTGCAGTAATAAGCTTAGACCCAAGGACCCAAAGTCTAAAGAAATCAAAGCAGACCTAATGAGAAACAGAGTGGGCCTCAGGCACATCCTACAGCACAGCTCATGAAATGAGAGCAGATCTGCCTCTCCTCTGCACCAAGGTCCCATCTGTGGCCAGGTGGCCTCTCCAGATACTGGAAGCCAGCATGACAGTCCAGGTATCAACACAAGATTGAAACTTCAATGAACTAGGAGACCAGTGTTTTCCATCTGGGGATTTCTGTCTTTTAGAATTCCTCAAACTCTTCCTGATAGTGTTTCAAAAGAGTTGACCTTTGGGGCAAGCAGTAAGAGCCATCTCTTTACTCTCACATATTCCAGCAAGGTGGTTAATTGCTGTTGCCTTTCTTCTTGCTGCTGCTTGTTTTAATTAACAGCATTTCTTCCCCCTATTTCTCCTGGGGCCGTGAAGAGCTCTTTTAAATGTATTTAGTATATTTCAGTCTGGGTTTGGCTGGTCTCTCAATTTATGAGGTCATTTAATTCAAGTTCAATTATTCAACACAAATTGGCAGAATGAAATGCTAAAAGAAGACTGGCACTTCCAATCACATAAATCTCATGTTACATAATGTGGGCAAATTCCTCCATTGTTCTTATTGACCTCTGAGATAACAATTTACTGCTGGCACAACCCATGTGGGCAGGCTTCTTAGCGGCCTCCTCTAGACGTGAGGCCTTGGCATCTTCACCTCAACAGGAACTGAAGCTAAGTAGACAAAATGACTGGCAAATAGGACCATCTGTGGGATGGCTCAGTCTGAGTAAGGCCAAAAAGATGGAACAGAGATCAAGCTGTTCCTCCCCAAAGTCTGAGAAAATTAGAAGCAGCCTGTCTCACTCCCTAGATGCTGTTTGAGAGAATAATGGTCCATGTTTTCACCTCTCATGTAGGATTTAGGCATCTGAGGGTATGGGGGAATCCAAGAGTGATCCAAGTGCACCTAGGAGAATATGGATCCCTGCAGCTCAACTCTGGAGGTTGAGGTGGCAACGACCTTAGGTTATATGAACAACAATAGGTATTCCTGGGTGCCCACACACGAGCAGACTACCAATCCTGCAAAATTACACTGCTTAATGCCAATTTCACTTTACTACCCGAACTTTCTCCTTAATTAAAATGTGTATAATCAGGCATGGTGGTGCACACTTGTAATCCCAGCATTAGGGAGGCTGAGACAGGAGGATCGTGGTTCACAGACAACCTCAGCTACTTAAAGGCCCTTTGTAACTCAGTGAGACCCTGTTTCAAAAATAAAGAATAAAATATAGGGCTGGGTTGTAGCTCGGAAGTAGAATATCCCTGGGTTCCATCCCCAGTACTGAAAAAAAATTGCAAAATAACAAAATTTATTCGTTTTGCTCTAACTTTGAGGCCCTCATGTTTTAACTACTTTAGTCTGATAGCCATAAGGTCAAAATTGTCATGATATTTAGAGGAATAAAAAGGACCACGCCGCCAAAGGAACAATGCCAAGAATCCTACACAAAGACACACAGTGATAACAGACACTCGGTTCTGAACTCAATCCATCGCCTCTGGAGAGAACACATGTAAAAGTACTGTGTTCAACATCTTCCTCTCCATTTGAATCTCCATACCATTTTGCCTGACTTTTCTTAATATATCCCAGCTTATACAGAATACACAATATTCTAACTTAGGTAGAATCAGTTATGTATATGTACCAACTCCCTTCAAGATTGTTTCCTGAGGGAAAAATTTTATATCTGCCTTAACTCTTCATCTTTGGCACAGAATGGTATAATTATAAAAATTAAAACAAACATTATTGGTTGCATGGGTTTCATTAGTCTCAATGTGAAAAAGTTCCTAACAAACTGAAAAGTAAAAATACAATTTAAGTTGCTAAATTTAAGAGCTTTTTCAAATGTCTCACATTTCTGAAATACAAAATGTACAATGGATTTTTTTTTTTTTTTTACTGGTGCACTATAGTCTCGCATCATAACATGGATCATGTTGACAATGGCATATATTCACACAGCACTTGGTGCCCTCCCCTCCTCCCCTCTCCCCCATTTCCCTCCCTCTGGATACTGAGTGCCCAGGTTAACAATGTTACATGCACATGAATACACTTAGTCACATGTAGATTTTCTATAAATGAACATCAGCCTTCTTCTGCCCCTACCCCTCCTTTCTGGCTTTGCTGAGGTTTCTGCTCCATTTTCTGGAGTCCCTCTGGTATTTCTAATACTCTCTAGCTTGGGCATATTAGAGAAAACATATGTCCCTTCTCTTTCTGTTCTGGCTAATCTCGCTTAACATAATGTTCTTCAGGTCTTTCCATCTTCTTACAAATGACATAATTTTGTTCTTCTTTATTGCTGAGTAGAATTCCATTGTGTGGCCGGGCGTGGTGGCGCACGCTTGTAATCCCCGCGCTTGGGAGGCAGAGACAAGAGGATCGCGCAGGTTCGAAGCTAGCTGCGCGCGCTGGCTTAGGAGACCCTGTTTCCAAATAAAAAAATGTAAAAATAGGTCTGGGAGTGTAGCCCGGAGATAGAAGGGCTTCCAGGAACCCCAGTACCACCAAAAAAAAAAAAAAAAAAAATTCCATTGTGTGTATTTCCCATAATTTTTTAATCCATTCATCTGTTGATGGGGACCTAGGTTGGTTCCATATTTTGGCTATTGTGAATTATGCTGCTCTGAACATGGGTGTGCATGTGTTAGTGTAGTACACTGATTTTACCCCCCCAGAAAGATACCCAGTTACAATGAATTTTTTTTAATTTTTTATTAAATGCTACAATAGCTGAGAAGAAAAAACATAATCAGAAAATCAAACCAGGATAGAAAGTAGTAGTCACATGAAATGGTAAATGGCCTTTGAAACCGTTTACCATTGACTTTTCAAGTGCACACGTTCTCTCTCGCTCACTTGCTCGCTCACTCACTCTCTCAAATAAAAGTAGAAATAAGTTGGTAAGCATGAGTCAAAAAACAAAAGCACAATTCTCTACTCAAATGTAAAAATATGGTAAATGCAAAGTGCTTTAAAAATAAGCAGTACATTTGTGAGTTGTGTGTGGACATGGAAACAGTCAGCCAGCCATTCTCTAGAAGCCAAGCTTCTCAGAAAGGGTACCCGTATGGGAATCTCAGCCAACTCCTCCAGTGTCTAAACAAAGGCTAACTGCAACTATTCCTAAGTCAAGATTTACCCAAATCTGTTGATATGGGTAATAATACTTTGCTTACATTGCATAAAGAAGAACCATGAGATAAATAGATAAACGAAGGACAGCTGATACACACTACAGGCAAAAAGAAAAAACTGTCACAAATGTAATGCCAAATGAAGGAGGTTTGAAATTAATAACTACTATGAACTGAACCGTATTCTTTCCAATAAAAAAAGTAAATTCTAACCCCTATTACCTCAGCATGTGACTTTGTTTAGAAATAGGGTCTTTACAAAGTTATCAAGTTGAAGTGTGGTCATTGCAGAGGACCCTAATCCAATATAACTGATGTCCTGATCAAAAGGGAAACTCGCTCTCTCTCTATCCCTTACACACACACACACACACACACACACACACACACACACACACACGACCGTGTGAAGATGAAGTAGGATCAGGGCAATGCATCCACAGTTCAGGAATGCCAAAGACAGCTGGTGCATCACCAGAAGCTAAAAGACAGAAATGAAACAGATTTCCCTTCAGAGCCCTCAGATGAAACCAAACTCTGCTGACAAGTTGATTGAGGACTTCTAGCCTCTACAACTGTGAGACAGCATAACCTGGTGTTGAAGCAGCCTCGTGTGTGGTCTAATGGCAGCACCATCAAACAAACTACTTAGCTGGCTTTTTAAATTATGTAGCACCTCAGGGACACACCACACAAACTCAGCTCTCAGGTCCTGCCATATGACATGTACATAGCTGATGTTATTTGTCCTGACCTTCACACCTTAAAGCTAGCAAACCCAGACAGCTCATCATCTCTCAAAACAGGTGAGTGGTCAATGTCTTTCACCTCCAGCTGGAGGAAATTAAATGCTACAGGTGACCAGCAGGCTTGAAACTGCTTGAGAAACAATGACAAGATAAATTTAGGCCTGCCAGAGTGAAAGCTACCAACTGCCCAGTATAATCCATCTCCAATATTATAGGCACTTTAAAGTCTTTCTTTTACTTAGGTTTAATAAATGGAAAAAATTCAACTATCTATAAGATTTTGACATATTCTTCAAGTTTAACGATACAGTTATATTTGCAGATTGGCTGAACAAATCTTAATAGTGAGTAGGCCGTTTCAAAGGCTCGGTTAGTTTTCTTATAATGAAATGGATGTGCTTTTTTCTGTTCGAGTCACAATTAAAACAAAATCAGAGCACATATGAGAACCATGGGGAACACTCAACAAGGACCAAATCTCTCCAAGGCCTCATATCCTGTATGGGCATTGATGGTATGATGGTTAAGGGCAAATAATGGCTTTTATTCAGATAGACACAAGCCACAACACACTTTACTACTAATCATCTGTGTGAACATGGGCAAGTGGCTCAACCTTTCTATGCACCGAGATTCCGGGCTCGTGAGATGAGATGAGAGTGATAAGACACAGTGTGTGAAGCACCCTGAAGAGCAAATGAGGTTAAAGGATATAACATAATGTGTTTTATACAAAATAACTGCTGAATAAAGGATAACTAGTATGATGTTACTAACCTTAAATGTACAAGTCCCTTTTATACAGTAAAATACCACTATCTTTTAAGAGAAAATGTGTAAGGTTGAGACACAACCTCTGTTAACATTAGTCCATCCATTTGGCCCATTATATGACACTCCATAATTCTCAAGAAACTTAGTTGAGTGATTAATAGTCCCCTCTGGGTTTTTGTTTGTTTGTTTTCTATTTCCCATCATGCTGAATTTTCATTCAGAGAAAAACCAGCTAACCTTTAAAACAAATTTTTTTATAGTTCACAAAATTCATGCTACTACTTTTAATGCAAAGCATTACTTTACCTACACACACACGTGTGTGTGTGTGTGTGTATTCTTTCTTTCTTTCGTTTTTGTTTTTTGTTTTGTGTTTTGTTTTGTGTTTGCAGTACTAGGGATGGAACCCAGGGGCATTCTGCCTTTGAGCTACACCCCTCAGCCCCATTTTTTATTCTTTTTTTTTTTTTTTGGTGATACTGGGGATGGAAGCCAGGGATATTGTACCTTCAAGCTACACTCTTAGTTCTAATGTTTAGTCTCTTTATGTTTGAAACAGGGTCTCACTGAGTTGCGAAGGGCCTTGCTAAGTAGCTGAGGCTGTTCGCAAATTGCGATCCTCTGGTCTCTACCTTCTGAATGCTGGGATTACAAGCGTGCGCCACCATGCCCGGCTTGCCTTTTTTTTTTTTTTTCTTTTTTTTTTTTTTTTTGCTACTGAGGACTAAACTCAATAATATTCACTCTCTGAAATACATCCCCAGATCTTTTTATTTTTTAGTTTTTAACAGTGTCTAAGTTCCTGAGACTATCATAGAACCTGAGATCCTCCTCTTTCAGCCTTCCCAAGTACTAAGATTACAAGCTTGTGACAACATGGCTGGCTTACATATTCTTTTATAAGCAATATTTCTTCATCTTCTCAACTTAAAAATGATAAACTAAACTATGAGATTATACTCTTAAAAACAGGTTGCATAAAATAGTACATGGTCAAAATGATCAATTATGTGCTTGTAATGATCCTTCAGAGAATATTTCTTCTTTTTTATATTATTACCTAGGCTTGAAAGTTTTATTCTCTATAAATATTTTTTAAAAGAGATTACAAATCAGGTAAAGTAGCATATGCCTATAATCTCAGTAGCTGGGAAGCAGAGGACTGCAAAAGTTTAAGGTCAGCTCTTGGTAATTTTATTAAAAAAACAAAAATGGCTGAGGCAGTAACCCTTCCCTCCTTTTATTTGGTGGTTTAGCATCTACAACCACAAAAAAAAAAAAAAAAAGTGGGGGAGATGATAACAGGAATGGCTTGGAAAGTTATTTTCCAACAACATTTGGTAAAGTAAGTTATTAAGGTAAAAGGCTTATGTCTATGGCAGCTGCCTCAAAAATAGCATTAAGTTTTACTCAAGCCACAAGCCACAAAATACAGTGGTTTTTCTGCCCTCAACTGATAAGGGGGAAGGAGGATACAGCATCATGAAATAAATGAAATTCATTTTTTAAGATCATTCATCTGTCCCTTGACCCCAGAATAATAATGGTAGAAAAAGGGGAAAAGTAGGAAAGAGTTGCTTCCCTACCTGGGAGTGTAAGCACCATCATGCCAATGCAAACAGGTAGAAATAACAAATTTATAACTTTATTTAACTAAGTCACTTCTGAAAGATGGAATGACAGCTCAATTTAAGATGATGTCAAGGATGTAATATATTGGGTTTTCTCAAATCATTACTACTCTTTTCAACACTAAACCTCCTTGTAAAATTAATCACAGAAATAGAAAAGATAAACTGGGCCAGATGTAGTGATGCACACTTGTAATCCCAGCATTTTTGAGGCTGAGACAGGAGGATCGCAGTTCGTGGCCAGCTTCAGCTACTCAGAGAAGCCCTTTGCAACTCAGTGAGACGCTGTTTCAAAATACAGAATAAAAAATAGGGTTGGGTGTGTAGCTTAGAGGTAGAATGCCCCTGGGTTCCATCCCAAGTACTGAATAAAAACAAAAATAAAAACAAAGAAAGCTAACTGGTCAGGTCTGAAAAATAGTTTTCTGTAAGGACAACTGGCTTTTAAATTATGGAAAAAATCTTAGATGGAGATAATAATAAATTGCATTAAGAGCAGATTCGTTTTATATATGAAGTATTTTAAAAAGCATTGGACTTACTTGCTTTTCCCTTTATATACTGTAGCATAAGATCCTTCTCCTAGTTTCTCCAGTTTTTCGTACGAGTCAGCTTTTCCAAATTTGGGACTTGTTGGCTAAAAATGAAGCAAAGAATAAACAAAACATATTGCATCAAAATAATTAACAACAAATACCTTGATTTTGTTGAGAAAATACAGATTACTTCACTTGTTAAATAACTTTTTCTGATATAAGATTATCTTTAAAGATAACGTAAGAAATAGTCACAGTATGAAACATAAAGCATGTAAACTGATATACTTGGAATTACATTTAACCATAATCTAACCTAGGAGACAATGCAAATATTTTAATATTTCTTCTTAGAGCTCAGATAATTGTTTTTTTTTCTATATAGATGGGGTTACATTTATAGTATTTTATAACATGCTTTTTATATACTCAATATATTGTGTACATTTTCTATCTTGTTACATAATCGTCTAATATAGGGCCTGGCAAACTGTTACAAATAGACAAATGGACAAATCCATCTCACTACCTGTATGTATGTATATATGTATGTATGTATGTAATCATGAAGATAGAATGGTATTTACATTTTTATTAAAAATGTAAATAGGTACCGAAAGAATTTTGATATCCAAAATAATCTCAAAATAAATGTAAAATTTCACAGAAAGTGAAAACTGAATTTTAATACCCACAGTTCTATTAACGTGGTCATGCTCATAATATACATATTGCCAGTGGCTTTCAAGCTACAACAGAGCTATAGTTGCAACAGACATTACATGGCCAACAAAGCTGAAATAAATATTTATTACTTGAATCTCATTACATATATAAATCATAGCCATATAATACTCAAGTCTTATAAAGGTATTCTTCCAATGGGATACACCTGTAATCCCACTACTTAGCAGGCAGAGACAGGAAAATTGCAAGTTCTCGGCCAGCCTCAGCAACTTATTAAGACCCTCAGAAACTCAGCAAGACCCTGTATCAAAACAAAAAATAAAAAGGAGCTACGGGTGTAGCTCAGAGGTAGTATGCCCCGGGGTTCATTCCCTAGCACAAAAATAAAAAGTACTCATCCAACTCATTTTCCTAAGAGGCAAGATAGATAGCAATTAGGCAGTCAAATAAATATTCAGATATCACTAATTATGTAGTATGAGACTCCCATATAAATCCATCCTTATCATCTAACCCCAACAAAATTATATTTAATGGGTGAAACGCTTGATGTCTTTAAAGAACAAGAAATCTGCTAATCTCCATTATATAAGAAACATGAACAAGCATTTCTTCTTTAAAGCCTAGCCTCTTTTTTAAACTAGGATCATTCTATCTTACTCCTTATGCCTATAAACAAGTCCCAAACATGTCTCAACGTTAGGTTCTTAATATGAAAGATGGCACAGAGATTGCAGACAACAGGTACTCATACAACTTTTCTACCATACCATTTAACAAGTAAGCATCTCAAAGTGTCAAAGGTTGAAAGTAAACCACCTAAAATGTAGTTTCATATTGTTACTTCCTTAACAACAACTCATTCTGTAAAAGAAAAAAGAAAAAAGAAAACGCTGTGTGTATTATGTCCTTGTCAACATGATTTACATTATGATGTGAGACTATGATGCACCAATAAAAGCACATTATAAAAAATCAGAATTTGTGTGCAAAACTAAAGATTTTGCAGAATTTGCTGTCAATTAAGAGTCATATCTTTTAAACTGTATATAACATAGAAACCTGAACCTATGCATACTGAGGAAGTATATGATCAGGCAACTCCTGAAACTCATCAGGAATTGCTAATAAAAAGAGGAAAAAGGAAAAACCAGAAAAGAAATACGCCAGCCTCACAGCCGAGGGTGCAGCAGCAGCGCCATATTGCCAGCAACAGCTGCAAGTTCACCATGCCCATGACAACTCCAGATCAGTGCACTCAACCCACCAGGCTCAAGAGAAGAAACATAAACAATGAGCTGAAGTGAGCAGCTGTGGATCATTCAGGTGTAATTCAGCAGTTTTTTCAGCACAAAGAACGTCTAAAGCTCCCAGTAGCCAAGCTCATGATGCCCTCCAGGGACTCAGAACAGAGCTCAAGACCAGAAAAGAAATACGCCATCCTCACACCTGTCGAAGGCGTGGCAGCAGCGCCATATTAACAGACGCGGTGGCGATTTCACTGCGCCCATGACAGCTCCACATCAGCACACTCAATAACCGTAAGTTAAATTGCAGCCCCTAAAGGAAAAATCCCAATACTGCACTGCCAGTGACTTGCGCAGCTTTGATAATCTCCCTGGGTCTGAGATATTGCAGTACAACCCAGTGAAGGAGAGGCAGTGGCAGAGATACCACACCCTAGTCACAGCTCCCCATGGGAAAACACCCACATAGGTATCCCCATGGTCTCAAGTACCCTCGATTAACTCCCTGGGTTTGAGACTTTGCGATACAATCCAGTAAAGGAGTAGTGGTGACTGAGATTACCACAGACTCAAGATCCAAAGCACCCTAAGTGAAGTCGTAGTGAACCAGGGAAGAACCCAGAGAAGGCACAAACTTCTGAAATCATGGGAAAGAGGAATAACAATGGAACAATGAATGCCCACAACCCCACAACATCAGAACCTGATAACACAGAAAAACAAAGATCTCCAGAAGATCAAATCAGGAATATAACTAGAAATAATACAGGATCTTCAAAAAGAATTCAGAGAGAGTCTAAAAGAAATAAAGGATGCAATCATTGAAGTAAAGGCCTCATTCAAACTATAAACAATCAATTAGACCACATGGAGAATAGAATCTCGCTCCTAAAAGATGATCACTCCAAAAATTAACGCATAGTTTATAATTTATAAAAAAATCAAACAGCAGGAATTTGACATTAAAGAAATATGGGCCCATTTTAAGAAAACTAACTGAAGAATAATTGAAATAGAGGAGGGAAAAGAAGGTGAAACCAAAGGGATCATTAATCTCTTCAAGGAAGTAATAGCAGAAAATTTTCCAAACATAGAGCAAGAGGTCGATACACAGGTCCAGGAAACTTATAGAACTCCCTTCAGACAGGATCAGAGAAGAGGTTTCCCATGCCACATAATTGTCAAAATGACCAACGTGGAAGCCAAAGAGAGAATCTTCAAGGCAACAAAAACAAAGGGCCAACTGACATTCAGAGGCAAACCAATTAGAATCACTCCAGACTTCCCAAACAAAGTCATGAAAGCCAGAAGGAATTGGAGTAACATATTCCAAACTCTGAAATAAAACAATTTCCAGCCAAAAATATTATACCAAGCAAAACTATCTATTAAATTAGATGGGGAAATAAGAATCTTTCATAACAAACAAAAACTGAAATAATTTATGTCTTCAAAACCAGCGCTAGAGAAAATACTCAAGGAGATTAACTACAAAGAAGAAATAGGTAATACATGCCAGAACCAAAGAAACAAGATTTCCCATCCAGCAGACAACTAAGCAGAGAAGAATAAAGAGTATCTCAATTAAATTAAATCTTAACATGTTAGGAAATTAAAATTATCTCTCAATAATCACACTGAATGTAAATGGTCTCAACTCCCCCCAAAAAAGACATAAAGTGGTTAAATGGATTAAAGACCAGAATCCATCCATCTGCTGCTTACAAAAAAAACACCTTACAAGTAAAGATAGGAACAAACTCAAGGTAAAGGGCTGGAGCAAAGTAATCCATGCTAACGGAACTCGAAGGCAAGCAGGAGTAGCAACTATGATATCAGACAAGTTAGACTTCAAACCCAAACTTATTAGAAGAGACAAAGAAGGTCATATTTTACTGGTAAAAGAAATAATCCAGCAAGAGGAAATAACAATAATCAACATCTATGCCCCAAACATATGTGCAGCTACTTTCGTAAATCAAACTCTTTGTGACATGAAGTCACAAAAGAAAAACAGAAAATCTTCAAATAAATAACCTAACGACACACCTCAAAGTCCTTGAAAAGCAGGAAAAATCGAACCCCAAAGCCAGTATAAGACAGGAAATTATTAAAATCGGAGCAGAAATTAACGAAATAGAGAATAAAAAAATACAGAAAATCAACAAAACCAAAAGCTGGTTTCTTGAAAAAATTAACAAGATTGATAAACCACTAGCCAACCTAACTAAAAAAGGAGAGAATCAACTCAAATTGTGAAGATAAGGGATGAAAAAGGAGAAGTTACTACTGACAGTATAGTAATCCAGAGGATTATCAGAAACTACTTTGAAAAACTATACTCCAACAAAATGGAAAATCTGGAGGAAATCGACTACTTCCTAGACAAATACAACCTTCCTAAACTGA
Source organism: Muscardinus avellanarius (assembly GCF_963383645.1). Taxonomy (NCBI): domain Eukaryota; kingdom Metazoa; phylum Chordata; class Mammalia; order Rodentia; family Gliridae; genus Muscardinus; species Muscardinus avellanarius. Next base: position 62,203,789 of record NC_137795.1, on the reverse strand, counting down.
GTCAAAAAGATAAAGAACACTTAAACAAACCAATAACAATCAAAGAGACTGAAACAGCATAAAGAGCTTACCATCAAAAAAAAAAAAGCCCAGGACTAGATGGTTTTCCAAGTGAATTCTAAAAAACCTTTATAGAAGAGCTAACCCCAATACTCCTCAAACTATTTCATGAAATAGAAAAGACTGGGACTCTCCCAAATACATTCTATGCAGCCAACATCACACTAATACCCAAACTGAATAAAGACAGTTCAAGGAAGGAATACTACAGGCCTATATCTCTGATGAACTTGGATGCAAAACTATTAAACAAAATACTAGCTACACGCATTCAAAACCACATCAAGAAAATCATACACCATGACCAGGTAGGGTTCATTTCAGGGTTGCAAGGCAGGTTCAACATATGAAAATCAATCCATGTAATTCACCATATAAACAGAATCAAAGACAAAAATCACATGATCATTTCAATAGATGCTGAAAAAGCATTTGATAAAATCCAACATCCATTTATGATAAAAACCACTGCAGAGAATTGGAATAGAAGGAACATATCTCAACATCATAAAGGCAATCTACAATAAGTGCACCACCAACATCATATTAAATGAGGAAAAACTTCAAGAATCCCCCCTAAAAACAGGAACAAGACAAGAATTTCCATTATCACCACTTCTCTTCAATGTAGTACTAGAGACTTTAGCCAGAGCAATAAGGCAAGAAAAGGATATTCAAAGGATTACAAATAGGAAAAGAAGAACTCAAACTTTCACTATTTGCAGATGACATGATACTATATTTAGAAAACCCAACAAACTCAACCAAAAGGCTTATAGAACTGATCAACAAATTCAGCAAAATATCAGAATACAAAATCAATCTTAAAAAATCAGAAGCTTTCCTGTACACCAACCATAAATCCACTGAAAAAGAAATTCAGAAAACACTTCCACTCAGGATCTCCCACCAAAAAAAATAAAATACTTAGGAATAAACTTAACCAAGGAGGTAAAAGAACTCTACAAAGAAAATTATAAAACACTGTAAAAAGAAATCGAAGATCTTAGAAGATGGAAGGATCTTCCATGTTCATGGATTGGCAGAATAAATATCATTAAAATGGCCATCCTCCCAAAACTGATCTACAGATTCAACGCAGTACCCATTAAACTACCAAGATCATTCCTCACAGACATAGAAATATCAGTCCTTAAATTTATTTGGAATAACAAAAAGCCCAGAATAGCCAAAGTAGTTCTCAGCAATAAAAACCATGCAGGAGGAATGAATCACAATACCTGACTTTAAACTGTACTACAAAGCCACTGTAATAAAAACAGCATAGTACTGGCACAAAAACAGATACACAGACCAATGGAGCAGAATAGGAGCCCCAGAAACAAGCTCACACACTTTCAGCCAATAGATTTTTGACAAAGGGGCCAAAAACATATACTGGAAAAAAGATAGCCTGTTCAACAAATGGTGTTGGAAAAACTGGTTAACCATATGCAGAAAATTGGAAATTAATCCCACTTTCTCACACTGCACAAGAGTCAATTCAAGATGCATTCACGACTTGGATATTAAACCAGAGACCTTGAAGCTCCTCAAAGAGGGGATAGGTCCAAAACTGCAACACATTGGCATAGATAAACACTTTCTCTACAAGACCCCAAAGGCACACAAATTAAAAGGTGAATTAATACAAGGGATTGCATGAAACTGAAGAGCTTCTGTTCAGCAAAGGAAGCTCTCAAGAACCTCAACCGAGAGCCACCAAGAGATTTTTGCCACTTAAACCTCTGATAGAGGACAAATATCTAGAATATACAGAGAACTCAAGAAACTCAACACTAAAAAAACAAATCATCCAATCAAATAATGGGTAAGCAAACTAAATAGAGACTTCACGAAAAAAGAAATTCAAATGGCCAATAAATGCATGAAAAAAGGCTCAACATTGCAGGGCGCGGTGGCGCGCACTTGTAATCCCCGCGCTTGGGAGGTGGAGACAGGAGGATCGCGCAGGTTTGAAGCCAGCTGTGCTGGCTTGAGAGACCCTGTTTCCAAAAATAAATTAAAAAAAACATAAAAGAGGTCTGGGAATGTAGCCCGGAGATAGAAGGTCTTCCAGGAACCCCAGTACCACCAAAAAAAAAAAAAAAAAAAAAATGCTCAACATCATTGGCAATCAGAGAGATATAAATCAAAACTACCCTGAGACTTTACCCAACTCCAACTAGAATGGCAATCATTCAAAACACAAACAACAACAGAGACTGGCAAAGATGTGGAGAAGTGGGAACTCTAAGACATTGTTGGTGGGATTGCAAATTAGTGCAACCACTTTGGAAAACAGTATGGAAAATCCTCAGAAGAATGGGAACAAATCTACCATTTGATCCAGCAATACCCAAAAGAAAGGAAACCAAACTACCAAACTAATGCATGTGTATCTATGTTCATAGCTGCACAATTCACCATAGCCAAACTATGGAACCAGCCAAGATGTCCATGAAGAGATGAATGGATTACAAAACTGTGGGATATGTACACAATGGAACTTTACTCAGCCGTTAAAAAAAAACTCAATTACATCATTTTCAGGGAAATAGATGGAACTGGAGGACATTATGCTAAGTGAGATTAGTCAGTCACAAAAAATAAGAAATCAGATGCTTTACCTAATATGTGAAAGCTAAGGAGAAATGGGTCATAGGCAGAACTCTAGATGAAAAAGGAAATCCTATAGAGGAGCAAACAAGACAACCTAAAGGAGGGGATGGGAGGGGGGAAGAAGGAAATTCTCTAAAACACACAATGTACTTAAACATATGGAAGTCAACCACTAAGCCAAGCAAGGGAAGGAGGGATGGGGAGGGAATGGGGTGGGAATTGGGTAGGGGTTAAATTGGTGATGTGTACATGTATGTACACACAAGTTTTTTACCCCCATATGATGTATGAATATAATGCACCAATAATTTTTTTTAAAAAAGAGGAAAAAGAATTAATTTCCTAGTGTATTAATCCAGCATATCTCTGAATAGTGATCAAACATCTTCAAAGGAGACTAGCCAAACCAAGTGCAGAAACAACTTCTGGGAAATTGATAAATGCTGAGAAAATGCTGTTTGGTGTTAATTAATTCATCTGCCGCAGAGCTGAACATCTCAGTAAATCATTTCGTAAAATACGTTTCCAATGAGGGTTCCATTTGGTCCCAAGTCCCATGATCACATGTTGTTAATTTTTAAATGAAATACAGAACAAAAACAGAATTCCTGCCTTTACAAAACCGGAATTCCTAGAGCTGTACAGTATTTTCCGCATCATTTTCTTTAATATAAATGTATAATATAAATGTATACATAGAAAAACATCACAGAAAGACTGATTTGCCCAAAAACATGAACTGAGTTTTAAATACATTTTCTTCAAACTAAAAGCTATCTACTTAATCCTCTCTCATTTAGCACTGAGTATGAGAAAAAATAATAGTATAAAGTTTGTATTTAACAGTATATTAAGAAAACATGTAACTAAATACAAGAGTATATATATACTCTTTAATTATATATATAACATATCATTAATCTTAATTAATTATAAAACTAATTTAATTATATATACTTTATTTATATATACATATATATAAAAATGAGGGTTCCTCTGTGTGTGTGTGTGTGTGTGTGTGTGCGCGCACGCACGCGTGTACTTGTATTAGTTTGCTAGATGTGCCAAATACTTCAGAGTGTCATGTCAACGACAAAATATGTATTTTCTTCCAGTTGTGGGCCCCAGAAGGCCAAGGCATCCGCAGGTTGGACTCCTCCTGGGGCCTCCCCCCATGGCTTGCAGACTGCCGCCTTCACTGCATCCTCACTTGTCTATCCCCACGTGAGCGCATACCTGGGCTCTCCCCCTGTTCTTATAAGGACATTAGTCATTTCCCCAGTGATCCTCAATGGGGAAAATATTGTGTTCACACTTCCACTCTAAATTATTTATAGCCACAATGAGAGGTCTGTGTGTCTGCTTTTGGATTAGGTTCCCAACCAACAACCTCACTTTAACTCCACTACATCTTTAAGACCTTACCTACAAATATGAGCACTTCTGAGATATAGATAGATAACATATGGATAGACAGATAAAAGAGAACGATACAACAGAATTAAGTATATGAAGGAAGGGAAGGAGGAGAAGAATGAATGAGGTCATACGATTTTTTTGAGAAACATAACTGGCTTCCATGTGAGTTAAAAACAAGGATTACAACAATGAGCTCCCTGAGCTCTAAGCATTACATTAATTTGGGGCCATTTTTTTTTCCTTCAAGAGACTCGTAAGATACAAACTATGTGTTGAGTTGAATCAAGTAAAATTTAATGGAAAATTACATTCAAAGTCGCCTGACTAGTCCTGTGTGGGTTTTGTTCTTATGCATTTTTCATTACCAGGAAACAGCTTGCGAATGTCACACTTTACCATCACCCTCCTGAGCCCAAGTTTTAAATAGAATTTGAAACCTATATTAAACTTCAGTATAAAATGATCTTCAATGGGGAAAATATTGTGTTCACAGTTCCACTCTAAATTATTTAAAATCAGAATGAGAGGTCTGTGTGTTTGCTTTTGTGCTCCTTCAAGAATGAATCCAATCTAAGTTAAAGAAAAAAGTAGCGGCAGAAAATTACTTCTTTATTCCTATTAGGAGATAAATTGCTAATGCATATTTAGAGCAAGTACCAGTCACAGTCATAAAATTGGCATGAGAATAGACGCCAATAGTTTGTTCTTCTGAGAAAGGCACAAATAATATTCTAAAAATTATATACTTCCCTGTTCAGAATCTGCCATATATACCCGTGTGTATATACATGCATATATATGTGTGTGTGTGTGTGTGTGTGTGTGTGTGTGTGTGTGTGTATGTTTTAAGATTAGACATAGATCATAATACTAAAAAAAAAACTGGACATGTAAAAAACAAGAATTTTCTTGTTATAAAAACCCCATTATTTTCACAAGAAAAATCAAGTTAAAGAAGATGCTAATGGTACACAGTAGTGTGTCCTATTAACAATGGAATGGCAGAAAATTAATATTTTCCCAATTTTGGTGGTAAACACTTAGCTATTTGCCCTGTGAAACTGATACATAGACACTTTGGAAATACTCTGTAATTTACAGATCAATCATACTGACTTCATATGAAGAATTAAAGCATGTAATTCTTCTGTAAAACAAAAGAAAACTGTTCTAATCTATGAAAGTAAAGTCCTACGAAATAGGCCATGTGTATGAGATGTCTCAGCCTGGAGAGTTAGATTCTTATAAAGTGAATCTTCTATTTTAAGAATGCAGAAATAGTCTAATTTGTAATCACTATGAATATAAATAAGGAATGCAAGTGCTAAGGATTTAAAGAAGTTAATAATAAAATCCTTCTTTCCAGTTAAAAAAATAAGAATAATTCAAATGGAGAGGTCCTATTTTGTTTGATAATTATAGCTTGGACCTTCTATTTGTCACTTTTCCTGCAACTTTATTAAATCATCAAATTCAAATAAAGATACTGGGTCCCACCAGTATGTAGTCAATCCTAAACATTATCTTTGGCTCTTTGATGTCAGGTATATGGATGGTTAGGAAACAAATTTATGGACTTATTTTCTGCTTATCATTTCTACACTTAGAAGGCAGGATTGACATAGCACCTAAGTGACTTGGAAATCCAGAGAACTAACTTGCATTTGCTTACAGACACTAATTACATAGGGATATAGACTTCAATGAGAAAAAAAATAAATACATTTTTCCAAGCAATGAAAGTGTAGAGAACTGTCAGCTGTGCATAGCAGCAGAGGGGAACATAGGCAAGGATAATGAAAAGTGCAGATAATGTTCCAGCTCAATGGTGCTTGTCACTCTGTCATTAAAAAGGTGTCCCTGAGTCTAGGGACAAAGCTCATGGCAGAATGCTTGCCTAGCATACACCAGGTCTTCGGTTTGATCCCCAGCACCTCAAAAAAGGAAAGCTGTCACTAGACTTTGATAATTCTCATTTACTGTTTATAAATTAATAGCAACAATCAGCAAATATTCTTGTTTACCATATACTAGGCTTTCATTTTTATATCCATTCCTTAAACTCAATTCCTTATAATACCACTAAGAGATTGGTTCCACTACTATTTCCATTTGAATTTGAAGAAAGTAATAACTAGAGAAATACAGTAAGGCCTTTCAGATCTTATAGGTACTAGCAGAAGTAAAATTCAAACAAAATTGATTGGAACTGAGAATAGTTTTTAACACTACTAGGAATTGAGTAGTTTTTAACACTACTACATAGCCAGAATATTTTCATGGAGTCCTAATTACCCACAAAATGTAGGAGATATTAATCATGCTTAGTTCTGTCTTCCACTGAAATGAAGCAAGAATGGGATTTTGAGATGTATTTTTATAAATTGGATGAGTACACCTCAGAATTTATTATAGTGATATAATGATATGGCCATAGGAATGCCCATAGTTTCAAACTGATTTACTGAAAAGTGATTTTAACTCTACCACATAACCCCTTGCTTTAGACTATGAGAATACCCTCTATATGAGTTAGCTCTTTGTCACTATGACAAAATACCTGAGCTAAAACAACTTAATGGGCAAAAGTTTTGTTTTGACTCATGGCTTCACAGACTTCTGTTCACAGCCACCGTGGCCCTGTGGTTTGGGCCTGTGGCAGTGCAGTACAGCATGGTGGGAGCATGTGGAAAAGGAGCCCTGGTAACAACCAAAGAAGGAAGGCCAGGAAGCAAAGGAAGAAAAAAAAGGAAGAGGCAGGAGTACCAGTAACCACTTCAAGGCCATGTGCCCTGTGACCTAACTTCCTTTATGCCTTACATCTTGGAGACTTGGCTCCCAACCAAACCGTCAACACATTGCCTTTGGGAGACATTTAAGTCCAGACCATAAAACCCTGCATTGCAGGAAAAACACAGTTAAGAAGCACTGATCTACTTTGTTGTACTCTGTGACAGTGGATATAAGGACGAGGAAGGAAGGATTCAATCAGAACTATATGATCCCATTAAATAAGGTCCTGAAATCAAATATGCCTTGGAATTTAGTTTTTATTTTGTCTTTGACATCCAGAACAGACTCTGTAATCCAGCATTTATACCCCTATTACAGCCACATTAAGTTAATCCAGAGATCACAGAAAACTTGATTACAAAAGATATCTAGGTCCTGGATAGAGGAATGGTCCCAAATACCACACAGGGCAACAAGCTGATTTTTTTTCTAGATAGTAGCACTTTAAATTTTAGACCTGGTTCTATCTGGGAATTTTTCACTCCCCACAAGAGAGAAGTGGTGCCAAGAGGAGACTCTGGGAACTAAAGTAAAAGTCTCATTTGCAAGTCTGCAGTGTCCTCTCCTCCCTCTAGGTCAGGGCTGTCTATCACAGAATATAGATTTTTCTGGTGATGAACTGACAGCAGGAATCTGATATTGAAGAAATATGGGTCCATTTTAAGAGAGCTAACCTAAGAATAATTGGAATAGAGGAGGGAAAAGAAAGTGAAACCAAAGGGATCAATAATCTCTTAAAGGAAGTAATAGCAGAAAATTTTCCAGACATAGAGCAAGAGGTCGATACGCAGGTCCAGGAAACGTATAGAACTCCCTTTAGACAGGATCAGAGAAGAGGATCCCCACGCCACATAATTGTCAAAATGACCAATGTGGAAGCCAAGCAGAGAATCTTAAAGGCAACAAAAGCAAAGGGCCAAGTGACATTCAGAGGCAAACCAATTAGAATCACTCCAGACTTCCCAAACCAAGTTATGAGAGCCAGAAGGGCTTGGAGTAACATATTCCCAATTTTGAAAGAAAACAACTTCCAGCCCAAAATTTCCTACCCAGCAAAACTTTCTATCAAATTAGATGGAGAAATAAGAAGCTTCCATGACAAACAGAAACTGAAGGAATTTATGTCTTCAAAACCAGCACTAGAGAAAATACTCAAAGAGATTAACTATAAAGAAGAAATAGGTAACACACATCAGAACTAGAGAAACAAGATTTTCCATCCAACAGACAACTAAGATTGGTTATCTGTGGAGATTCATTACTTATGTTAGTCTTTTACCTATCTGTAAAGGGTATTGTTTGCCTTTATTGTTGTTAATTTTTAGGATTTCTAGTTGGAATATTAATATACCTTCAGATATAGCATTTGGAAATATTTTATCCCATTCTATTAGTAACTTAACTCTGTTTACATTGTCTTTGGATATACAATATGTTGTTTATTTTTTAGGGAGTTTGTATACTCTTCTGTTGCCTGTGCCATTGAAATCATAACCAAGAAATCACTGCCAATTTCAATGTTGTGAGGTTTTATGACCCAGATTTTCTCCTAAAAGTTTATAGTCTTAAGATTTATATTTAGGTCTTTTATCTATTTTGAGTTAATATTTGTATATGGGATTAGGTAAGGGTCCAATTTTATTCTTTTCCATGTAATTATTATTTTTCAACAATATTTATTTAAAAGATTATTATTCCCACCACCAAATGTTCGTGGAAACCTTGTCAAAAATAACTTGACAATATAGGGAAGAATTTAGCTCTAGGCTTTTATTTAACTCCAATGGTTTATATATCTGCCTTTAGAATAGTACTACACTGTTTCAATTATTGTAGCTTTTAATGGTTAGAAATCAGAAAATATACATCTTCTAGCTTTGTTCTTTTTCAAGATCGTTGTGGGTACCTAGAGTCCATATTCCATATTAGGATAGATTTTTTTTTTCTGAAAAATAAATATATAAATATATGATAGTTTCACCTAAAAAATAGAAAAAATAGATTCTCTGGTAAGAAAGAAAGCAAAAAGAAATATTGAAATGTTATCGTTAAGTCATCAAAAGCTTGGTATCAGACAAATGAAACTGTTATGTGAGATTATCATTTTTAATTTTTGATAAATTGCTATAATACTAGATGTCAACTACTAAGCCAAGCATGGGAGGGAGGGATAGGGAGAGAATGGGGTGGGGATCGGGTGGGGGCTGACTGGGCAATGTGTGCATGTATGTCTACAAAAGTATGTATCCCACTATGATGTATGAATACAGTGCACCAATTAAAAATAAAATAAAATAAACTTAAAAAAAAAGAATTTTTATAAAAATTGTAATATTGTAGCACACTGATAAAAGAAAAAAAAAACATTTTCCAGCTTGATAAGGAAAGAGCAAAGACACTTTTTCAAGGTTCACTGAGAAGAAGCAAAATTCCTAAAATGAAAAGGATGCAAAACAGTCCCCACACAATGTAAGTGCTCCGACAGAAAGACATCCCAAGGTGGGGCAGGAAAGTCAAGCCCAATATGAAACTGGGGAAAGAGGATCTATGGGAAATTAACAATACAACAGGAGATAAACAGGAAGTTTCCAGTTAAACTAGATGGCTTAAGTGAGCAGAGCACCTATTCATCTCTCTTCTCTGAAAATTGATAGAGAAGTGATATTAAATACAACCCAAAAGGGCAAACACAGAATGAGTAATAAGACTACAGAAAAGATATTAATAAAATGTTGAAGATGGGAGACAAGTAGATGAGAGGTAACTGACAAAGATAAGCAAAGAAACCTTGATACTTGAATCACCAAAGGCATAAGCCAATGAGAAGTCAATACGAATCTAAGAAAAGATCAAGAACTGGAAGGCTGGGGATGTACCTCAGTGGTACAGTACTTTCCTAGCATTCTCAAGGCCCTAGATTTGGTTGTCAGCACACACAAAAAACAGAACAACTGGAGGCCAAGGTACAAGGTGGACCTAGGTGAAATGATTAGTTGGAGTGAGTTGAAGAAGGAGGTCCTTTGCCGTAGAATCTCTCAGCTGAGCATCTACCCCTCCCCAATCCCGGTACAAATTCAATCCCCGAAATGACTGAACCACAGATGCTCAGAAGTGGGACACCAAGCATTGTGGATATCAGCATTAAGAGTGACACTAACAGAAAACAAATGAGAATGAAGTCGGCGTAGAGAACTGGGAGGCTCCTTATTTATCATCTCAGAAAAATGGCAGCTAGGCTTATATGTCCTAAAAATTGATTGGTAGATCTGCTTGGGAGGAATGATCCAGTCAAGGGAGGAATGGGGATGGGTGAGAGAAGAGATACTGACATTTGAAAGCATTCCTAGAGAAGAGCTAAGTCTTCACTTAAATTTCCTAGCATAAAGTCTACCAGTTCCCAAGCCACCCATCCTCAGAGAGCTCTTAACAGACTTTTGCAACTTTATCTATAATATGAATTGAGAGCCAACAGTTCTCTTCCATAAGCATAACATAGACCCAACAAAAGTCTAAAAAAGCAAAGTAGAGACCAAAACAAATAGCAAAACAAAAAACTCAAAAAAAGAGATAATTTGGAGTGTATAAATACATTTTTTCAAAATTCTACCAATCTGCCGGGCGTGGTGGCACACACTTGTAATCCCTGCGCTTAGGAGGCTGAGACAGGAGGATCGCGCAGGTTTGAAGCCAGCCTCAGCTGGCTTAAGAGACTCTGTTTCCAAATAAAATATAAAATAGGCCTGGGAGTATAGCTCGGAGGTAGAAAGTCCCTGGGTTCCCACCAAAAAAAAAAAAAAAAAAAAAAAAAAAATTCTCCCAATCTAGAGGCGGGGAAGTGGAAGTTGGGAGGGGGGAGGGCACCAAGCACAGCCTGAATATATGCCATTTTTAATATGATCCACATAAAAAGAAAAAAAGAAAAATATCAAATGAAACATTAAAATTAAAAAAAATTCTCCCAATCTACATTGAGTATCTTCAGAAACATATGAGATGATATATTATTCATTGCTAAACAACACAATGATTTTTATAAGTACATTCAATGAATAAGAGAGAAATTGTGGAAATAAATGTCAGCATAATTTAAAATTCAACTGAAGGGCTAAAAATGAAAGCCAAAAAGCTACCCAAAATCAGAAAAAGAAATTCTAAATAGAGAAAAGATTATATCAATTTCCAACATTCATCTAATAAACTTTTTAAGGTAGAGATTAAAAGAAAAATAAATAATAAATTATTTTCTGAAACTAAAAAATAAATAAATTCAAAATTGAGGAAAAAAATGAATACCAAGAAAAAGATCTAAGACCAGAATAAAAAGAAAGCCCTAGCCAAGCATGGTGGCGCACGCTTGTAATCCCCGCACTTGGGAGGCGGAGACAGGAGGATTGCGCAGGTTCAAAGCCAGCCTTGCTGGCTTAAGAGACCCTGTTTCCAAATAAAAATATAAAATAGGTCTGGGAGTGTAGCCTGGAGGTAGAAGGGTTTCCAGGAACCCCAGTGCCACCACAAAAAAAAAAAAAGAAGGAAATACCTTCTCATCTACATTTGTTGATATTATCCATTGGCTTTGGTTTTATTATACCTGTTGCTCTATTATATAAAGGGTTTCAAAACCTATGCCGCTGTCATCTTCCCAGAATCCTCTCCTGTTTGGCATTGTAAGCTATGCTCAAGTGTTATTTTAATGAAAATAAAATTTAACTTTAAAGAAAAATACAGAGAACATCATATAGACGAGTTCCAACTTTCCTTGATAAGGATCATAATTAAATCCTTTGTAAAAATTAAAAATGAATGTCAAAATTCTGTTATCATATATATACTATGACATATGCACTGATTTTTAAAACTGCGTGACCCCCCACCCAGCAACCAGATCTTGTTTTCTAAATATCATTCTCCAATAAAAAGAACAAGAGCTCTTTGAAGAAATTGCTAATTCTAGGTCAAAAGCAGGGAGAAATACCAACCCAGAACATCTTATGAAATAAAGTAAGAAAATGCTCAAAAGAAAGGGATAAAGACATTTCAAAAGCACCGGAGACAATTTAAAAGAGCTGCCAATGGCCAACGCAGGAGCAATAGGAGCAACAAAAGAAATAACATATTAGTGGATGAGAATTAGAATTCCTAACAAAATGCAGGGTGATCGGTTAAACTCATTCATGATAGGCAGTGAAATTTAAGAAGGCCTCATTGTAATATCTGGCACTTTAATTTCTATATATCATTAGGGGTTGATATGTAGTATAACAAAAAATACATATATAGTAAAATATCAATAGTACTTTGTATAAAATGGGTTTGATCACTCCTAATAACTTCATTTCTTCTATATGATACTAAATCTAAAAAAATGAATAAATAAATGAATCTAAAAGTTCTCTCAAGAATTAGTGATATATCTGTGACAGAGATAGACCCTGCCTTATAATCATAGGTAAATATTATTGGGGAAAGTCTGGGGGGGAAATAATGGATTCTCACCAATGTTACATTAAAAGTATTTATTTTAGCCAGGCGTGGTGTGCACGCTTGTAATCCCAGCATTCAGAAGGCTGAGACCGGAGGATCGCGGTTCGCGGACAGCTCAGCTACTTAGTGAGGCCCTCTGCAACTCAGTGAGACCCTGTTTCAAAATAAATAATAAAAAATAGGGCGGTGGGGTGGTGTGGCTCAGAGGTAGAATGCCCCTGGGTTCCATCCCCAGTACAATAAATAAATAAATAAATAAATACCACTAAAACAAACTGGAATATAATAAGTAAACAAATATTGTCATAAAAATCTTTGCGAATTTTCTAGTTTCAAAACTATCTTTACTGCCCACAAACACAGTAAAATTCAAGAGCCTCTCCAAGAACTTAAAATACCAAGGTTTTTTAATTGTAAATTCCTCTAACTAGAAACAACTTTAAAAAAATGATTTTTCCAAAAATAAGTTGAATCATTTTATTCATTTGCTTGCTGAGTGCCTATGATTAAAGAGACTGCATGTTGGTTTGCTCGCTTTCTCTTTCTCATCCAAAACATTAAACCACCCTGGGAGAAAATGCATAAAAACACACTGATAAAAGCACCTGCTATCTTCCAGCACAGTGTGCTACAATTATAAAAGGGAGATTCCTCCCTTCCATTTACCCCGTGATAAATGAATACGGCACTTACCGAGCTGGGGCTGGAGTGCCGCCTAACTTTGGGGGACTCTTTGCCAGCAGAGGAGGTCTTAAAGTTAATGCAAGCATTGTTCTCAGAATGCACCCTCTTCACTTGATTAGTTGGTTTCTCAAAGGGGTCAAAAGTGCTCTGTGTCCTCTGAACCCTGACTTTTTTATCCTCAGGAATTGTGTCCAGGTGTTTGATCACTGAGTCCATGCCCTGGCAGTTCCGTGTAGACATCTTTGTGACACATATCTAGAAAATAAAAGAAAGTAAATTCAGACATTTCCACTAAAACTTTAGTACCACTAAACATGCTGTTTTATCATTGCAGAAAGTATGCCAATTTCTATTTCAAGAAATACAAAAAAACCCCACATTCTGAAATATACTCTCGCTTCAATCACAATATGAAGAACTCTGCATAACCATCCTGTTTGAACTTACATTTAAAAGCTTACATTTTAAAATTTCTCCCTAAAACGAGCTATGCTATAGGTCACCCATATTCTTGGTGGCTCTTAAAGTCCATCACATGTTTCATCATTTGACTGCACATGAAATTTCTGAATAATTAAGAGGGTGGGTAACATGATTAATTTTGAAAAAGAAAGATTTGGGTTAAATCAGATGGGCACTTTAACTAATGGATCACCATAGAAGCAGTTAACACAAGCAAGAGGCAAAAAGGTATTATGCTGTTTAAAAAGTCTATGTCTGAATATATATGTTTAAAATATATCCCACTCTCGATATCAGCTTGAAAGTGGAATAGAGCCAATGAGTAGAGCCGTTTAAGAATTGAGAACAATTGTGGATTTTTTCAATTCCAAAGATAATGGATAAACAAGGAGACTATAATAAAAAACACTTAGTAACCTCATTTCAAAAGTTTGTTTACATTACTCCATTGGACCTTTACTTCCTTCCCAATAGTTTTATTCTCTTCCTATTCAGACTATTCTACTCTCTCGTTTTATTTTAATCTCTCTGAATTTTACTCCTGCTTTCCCTTTTAAGCTCTTTCAATCTCCATATCATCTGGAAATTCTGAGGTTCTTACTAAAAAAAAAAAACCCAAAAAAATAAAACTATGTCTTCTAGCTTTTCTGTAGAGCAGAGTATCATCGATTGGCTCATGTGCTCAGGTTTGGTCCCAGACAGTAACACTTATTAGAAGGTGGTGGAACCTTTAAGAGGTGGAGCCTAGTGGAAGGAAATTAGATCAATGGGGCTTAACCCTTGAAGCAGGTATCAGGACCCAGCCTCCCTCCTCCCTCCTCCCTCCTCCCTCCTCTCTCCTCTCTCCTCTCTCCTCTCTCTTCTCTTTCCTTTCTCTTTCTCTTTCTCTTTCCCTCCCTCCCTCCCTCCCTCCCTCCCTCCCTCCCTCCCTCCCTCCCTCCCTCTCTCTCTCTCTCTCTCTCTCTCTCTCTCTCTCTCTCTCTCTCTCTGATTTCCAGCCACCATAAGGGAAACATCTGCTCCACCAGGTGCGCCCCACCATGATGTTTTGCTTAACACAACAAGGCCAAGTGACTACGGACTAACATCTCTGAAACCATGAGCTAAAATAAACATCTCTTGCTTTTTTTTTGGGGGGGGGGTGGTACTGGGGATGTAACCCAGGGGCCTTCTACCTCTGGGCTACACTCCCAGACCTATTTTATATTTTATTTGGAAACAGGGTCTCTCAGGTGGCTTCAAACCTGTGTGATCTTTCTGTCTTAGCCTCCCAAGCACGGGGATTACAAGCGTGCCAACATCTGTTGCTTTTAAATTGTTTATCTTGGCCGGCTAAGATGTTGCCAGGCATGGTGACGCACACTTGTAATCCCAGGCTTGGGAGGCTGAGACAGGAGGATCGTGCAGGTTTGAAACCAGCCTCAGCTGGCTTAAGAGACCCTGTCTCCAAATAAAATATAAAATAGGTCTGGGAGTGTAGCCCAGAGGTAAAGGGCCCCTGGGTTCCATCCCCAGTACCACCAAAATAAATAAATAAATTAATTAATTAATTAATTAATTTAAAAAATTAAATTGTTTATCTTAAGCACTCTTTCATAAAAAACAGAAAGTTAACAGGTAAATTAACCTAGGAATTAAGCTAACACAAAGCTATTAGGTAAGTTTATTAGTCTCTCTAAAGAAAGGCTTACTCTAAATAAAATTGCTTTTAGAACGTTTTTCTTCAGGTGACAGCTTTCTCCATCACTACATGCTATAGAGTGAGGAAAACAAGATATTTCAGAAAAGTTCATACTTCTTAAGTAAATCTTATGAAATTTCAGAAAATATGTAGACTGATTTCAAATGTGGTATGAATTTACATATGTAGGAATATGCAAATATAGATATAAATGCAGATACAAATAGACATTAATATTTGTGTAAAGCATAGTGACACATACAGAAGGAAATATACCAAGCTTAAGTTCAAATTCCTCCAGACATGTGGAATTGCATGGTAAAGGGTAAGATTAATGATTTTTATATACTCCTATATTGCTTAAATTATACAATAAATGCTTCAATTTATATAATTTTTAGCAACTAGAGTAAAAAGGTGTGCATAATAAAATTAAGCTTTTCAAGTTTTAAAACAAAAAAATTATTTAAATTTTAAGCATCAACTCTGTGCCAAAAGTGTGTTATCATTAGTAAGAATAGGCTGAATGCCAATTAAGTCAATGAAAAGGATGCTATCATTCTTTCTAGCATACCACAAGACTGCTGGAGATTGTTTGTTTGTTATAGCTTAAGTATTTTTAAAAGAATCAAAATTACAGTCTCCCATTCATGATCAAAACCTAGCATTTTGTGCCCAGCTTGGCGGCACAGGCTTGTAATCCCCACGCTTGGGAGGCGGAGACAGGAAAATCTTAATCCTTGCTGGCTTAAGAGACCCTGTTTCCAATTAAAAATATATATTTATAAAATGGGTCTGGGAGTGTAACCCGGAGGTAGAAGGGTTTCCAGGAACCCCAGTACCACACACACAAAAAAAAAACCTAGCAATTTGTCACAAGTATGCTATATAAACTCAACATTTTTTAAGAGTCAGTAGTGTTCTTCTTTAAAGAGAAGAAACTTTCCACATCACTGAACTGAAGCAATTCAGTTACACATGGGCCCAGTCAGTGAACTCTGAACATAAAAAATTCAGAGAAAATTATGTAAATTCACATCAAAATTAAATGGGTGCTATTAAATGCATAAAGAAAGAAGGATCTCAAAACAATGGTTTAGGCTTCAGCCTTAAGATACTGTAGGAAGAAGACCACATGAAACCCAAAATAAACAGAAGACTGAAATGATATTAGATTAGAAATAAATTAAACAGAAAATAATAAATAAAATCAATATGTCCAAAAGCTAAAGATTAAAAACCTTTGATAAACCTCTAATCAAACTGATAATAAACAGATAGGAAATATACATTACCAATATTAGAACTGGTAGAGATGTTTGACATTACTACAAGATCTATAGATATTATAAACAATGTTATGCCAATAAATTCTGCAACATAAACGAAATAGACAAATTTCTTGATAGACAAAAGCTACCAACATTCTTTTTTTTTTTTTTTTTTTTTTTTTTGGTGGTACTGGGGGTGGAACCCAGAGGCTTTCTACTTCTGGGCTATACTCCCAGACCTTTTTTATATTTTATTTGGAAACAGAGCCTCAATAAGTTGCTGAAAGCCTCACTAAGTAGCTGAGGCTGGCTTCAAACCTGTGCGATCCTCCTGTCTCAGCCTCCCAAGTGCAGGGATTATAAGCATGCGCCACCACGCCCAGCTCCAACATTCACTCAAAAAGAAATAGACAAAACTGAATAGGCCTAGTTCTATTTTTAAAAAACTATATTTTTGGTTAAAGCCTTACCACAAACAATATGCCATGACTAGATGGCACAACTGGCGAAGTAAACCAAACATTTAAAGAAAAAAAAATGCCAATTCTATAAAAATTCTCCCAAATAACTGAAAAGAATATCTCCCAATTCAATATATGAGATTAGTATCATTCCAACACTGAAACCAGACAAAAACATTGTAGGAAAACTACAGATCAATCTCTCTCATGAACATAGATGCAAAAAATATTGGCTTTTGGTACATTTAATATAATAAATTTGTATTAAATTTATTTAAAAATAATAAATTTAAGTTATTTAATTATTTAAATTCCTTATTTAAAAATAATAAATAAGATAGTCTAGTATCAATTTCAGGAATGCAAGGTTGGCTTAAGATCTAAAAATGTATAGTATGCCTTTTGTTGTTGTTGTTGTTGTTGTTGTTGTTGTTGTTTGGTGGTACTGGGGTTCCTGGAAGCCCTTCTACCTCCGGGCTACACTCCCAGACCTGTTTTTACATTTTTTATTTGAAAACAGGGTCTCCTAAGCCAGCGCGCGCGGCTGGCTTCGAACCTGCACAATCCTCCTGTCTCTGCCTCCCAAGCGCGGGGATTACAAGCGTGCGCCACCACACCCGGCTAGTATGCAATTTTAATATACAATGGTAGGCAGGCTCTAAGAAGGCTCTCATTGGAACCATTTCTATGTATCTAACCTCATTTAATCCTGGCTCAAAACGTAGGCTACATTTATTGACTTGTATTTAATAACAGACTCTGGCATAAATTATGAGATATCACTTCTGAGAAAATATTATTAAAAAGATAGTGAGTTCTGCATTGGTACTCTTCCTCTCATTTCCTTCCTCTTAGATGACTATCCTTGGAGAAAACCAGCTGTCCAGTCATGAGGCAGCCCTGTGGAGAGGCAAATGTGCAGGACTGAGACCTGAAAGTGACCAAGAGAGCCAAGCCTTCAAATACAACCCATCTCAGCCCCCTACTTGACAGGAAACTCATGGCAGACTCTGAGACAGAGCTACCCACAGCGTGAGCACCTGCACTCAAGCCCCATGGAAACTGTGAGGTAAAATTGTTGTCTATGTTAAATCATAGAATAATTTCTTATGTACCAAAGATAACAAATGCACAGACCTTTTTAAAGATCATATGATCATCTCGATATACTCAGAGAAAGCATCTGACAAACTGAACACTAATTCGTGCTAAATACTCTCAATAAACTCAAACTAGAATGAAAGTTCCTAACTAAAAATATATGGGTCAAGTTCATAATGAAGTATGAAGTATAACTTTATACAATATGTGCACCAGCCCAGCCACAGAAGGAAAAAAAAAGTGAGGACAAAAATGATAAATGACACTTACATCTAATAACAGAGGGGCTCTCACAGTAAGCGCACCTTACAGTTTAAAGAATGAACTTAATTCCTAACCAGTTCACAAAACATGTAAACTCAGACCAGGTGTGGTGGCATTTGCTTCTAATTCCAGCATTTGGGAGGCTGAGACCGGAGGATCACGATTTGCAGACAGCCTTAGCTATTCAGTGAGGCCCTCCACAACTTAATGAGACGCTGTTTCAAAATAAAGAATAAAAAATGGGGCTGGGGTGTAGCTCAGAGGTCTAATGCCCTTGAGTTCAATCCCCAGACTGACAAAAATATATATATATAAACTCATATAAACTTTACATTTGCTACCAGTTCTGGAACTACTAAGACTTACAAGGTCATTTGTTAGCTTTAGGATACACAAGCACTCCAATTAGAAATTCTGATAACTCTCTGATTCTATATTATTTAAGTAAGAGAAAGTGTTAGAGAATCTACTGTAAGATAAGTAAAATCTTATCATCGTTTTGTATGTTTTGAGAAAAGTAGCCTTATTTAATGTACTGAGTATGGGATGTTTGACCACTGTAACGATGAGTGATGTCTATTTGCCTATGGAAAACTAACTTCACTGAAGTATTCCACCATTAAGACAGACGGGTGGCAGCCTTTTCCTAATGTCTAAGGGTGGGGGGGATACTGAAAAGTCTAAACCTAAAATATTTCCCATGAACATTTCTTAAGCATTTCAGGTTTATTAATTCCACCATCTAGTAGCAAAGATAAGAGACAATCAACATAAAACAAACTTGTTGGAAACAGTCTACTTTTATAGACACAGGCCCATGGTAGTGATTAACTTACTACATTCACAACTTGCTCATTGATTCTTATTTCATATGTTAATTTAAACATATACCAGTATTCCACAGTGGTTTGCAGATAACATATTTTCCAGAGACCCCACCAGCAGAACACATGTGAAACTTAATATCATCTTAACTACTTCCATGGCTGTAAGGACATTACATATATTATTAAACACTCTTTTCCTATCTGCCTCACTCAGTGATTGGCCCACAGTAAAGCTGAATAAGGATCTGTTGAATTAGTAATTCAAATTCAAGATGATTCATTCAAATAAGAAATCTTTATACTCTCATGCTAAAAGAGCATTTATTATCTGAATATTTATTATTCAGATTTATTATCTGAATTCTATTTATTATCTGAATTTATTATCTGAAATCTATTATCAAAATGGTACAATCATGATAAAAAATGAACAAACATGTATATTCATAAAATGCTATCCAAAGACTTTTTAACTGAAAGCTCATTGTGATAGGCAAAATTCTAAAATGATAACTAATATTTCTTACCTTTGAATAATCCACATCCTTTTAAATGTGATTAAGATAAGGTAGCCCATGACTATGTCATATTATATGGCAAATGGAAGATTACCTGGGTGGGTCTGACATAACTGGGTGAGCCTGTAAAACCAGAGCATCTTTTCTAGCTAGTGACAGAGGAGAAAGTTACAGAGATGTGATCTGCCTAACCTGGAGAAAAGCAAACATTCATGCTAAGAACTACCTATGGGGACCATGTGGCATAGATTGGTTTCTATCTGAAAACTAGCAGGTGAATGGGGACTAGTATCTGACATGCATCAGAAAGTTAATTCGGCTAACAACTAATGATCTTTTAAGAGGATTCTAAGTTCCAAATATGAACCATTATCCCAGAGAACAAACACCCTTGTTTCAGCCTGATGAGATCCTGGACAAAGAAACCAGCTACGTCATGTCCAGATTTCTAAGCTACTAAAATTGTGAAATAATAGGCAGATCATTCGTGGTACTCTATTACATAGCAATAGAAAACTAATACATTCATTTTACTAAAATTGTCTGAAGCACTTTGATATTTGAGCAGAATGTTCTTGAAGGACATGGCTGTAAATACCACTTTCCAAATTTGATACACTGTAGCAAACCTACAAGAAAATAAGCAATGATTCTCATGACTACTCTCAATATATGACCATATCCTGAGAGTCTGCTGCACAACACAACTCTATCAGTATTATAAAGTTCCCCAACATAGGTTAAGTTTATACACAATTTATGTTGGTCTCTACTTCAGCCGGGTTTGTGTGAATAAAACCAGTATCTGCACCTGCTTTGTGCATGCATCTTCACCCAGAAAAGTAATCTACACCTAAACTTTCCACATTAGGCCAAATAACTATTCTGGAAAAGTTTCAAGTTTCCAATACTTGGGACAAACTACTTAAATGTGATCTGACCATCTCTGTTAACTGTGAGCACAACAGAAAGCAGAATCCAGGCCCTTCTAAAGACCTGGGAATTGGCCTTGTTGACCTCTAAGCTGCTGACAGTTCACCCTGTAGACCCTGAATAAAAGGAAAGATCTGATTTAGAGCAGGACCCAGGCAAGGTGACCTAAGGCTAATGCTCTTTCCTTGCTAAAAGCTGCAATCTCTGGCTACTCTCAGAACAAAATTCTGGAGTGGGACATGGTGGCACATGCCTGTAATACCAGTACTTGGGAGGCTGAGACAAAAGGATTGCAAGTTGGAGACCAGCCTCAACAATTTAGTGACACCCTCTTTCAAAATAAAATAGGGCTGGGAGTATAGCTCAGTGGTAGACTGTCATTGGCATTCACTACCAAAAAATAAAGTAATATAATTGAAGTACCCAGGGTACGTAAAGAGAAGAAAAAGCATCCTAGATCTGTCAGAGAAAAAGGGCACTGAAGGATAGATCACACACTGGTGTTGTTAATCCCCAGCGCCCATGTCTTCACACGAGTCCCTCTATCAACCTGTCAGCAACCTATATAAACTCTTCCCTCCCCAAATAGAATTTATCTTTCCTCTCACAACAAAATGTTTATGGTCAGTGCACTACAAAGACTTGGTTAAAGATGTAAGCTCATCGAAAAGAAAATTCAGGAATAGAAGCATGGTATGTCAAATCAGAAAAAAAAAGAAAAAAATAAAAAAAAACAGTGAACACTACTAAGTAGTAACCCTTTTATCAATTACTCATGTTCATGCTCATCTCTAGTGCCCAGATCTGGACCTATGTTCCAATTCTCCACTAAGAAAAAGAAGGGATTCTTGCAAGGAAATGCATTCCAGTTCACAGAGATTGAACACAAAAAACAGCTGGGAAAAATCCAGCTATTGCCAGAAAACTAGCATCCTTTCAGAAATGCCTGGGAGAGTGCTGGCAGGACAAAAGAATCTTCCTAAAGGGCCTCCCACTCACCAAACTGTGATTATGTACTTGAGCACCCAAAGAAAAAAATACAATTTTAGTGCAATAGAATGAGTTATTGAAGGACCATGAGTTCATTATGATTTCAAAAGAGTAAAGTTACCACAAAGAGAAAAATGACAAATGACAGTTATAAAAGAAGGGTGAATAAAATAGGGTATGGGTGGCTTTAACACAGAGAATAGTGAGTAGCCAAGTAGTGCTAGACTGAAGTAGGAACTGTACCAAGAGGAATCGCTGCTCAGGAAGGCGGTGGGGGGGGGGGGCGCTCAGCAGCATGAGAGAGAAAGAGCAACACCACACAGCTGGAGAAAAGACCAGGTCAGTATAACACGGTGGTCAACGCATTGGAACGACATGCTACGCTGTAGGTAATGTTCCCTAAGCAAGGTTTTTAAAGTACACATCTGGTACAAAGATACCAGATTGCAAGGAAAACCTACATGAAACCAAGGCAGGAGCCATAATTTTAAAATATGTTAAGTTTTTGAAACATATGTGAAAATAACCCCTAAAAAGAAATTCAGCTTGACTGCCAACCCATGACTCAAATCTGAATCACTCATTTGGAAAAAGCAGCTAAAACTCCATCAGTCAATGATCCAGATCCTTTAACCTAGACTTGTAACTCCTCAAGATTATACAACCCCAAGAAAATACAAAATCAAAACAAACAAACAAAAATATTATTAAACTTCCTGGAAGGAATCTAAAGGAGCAAACCTCTAAGCCTGGGAAGGTATAGAAGAGATAAAGGAATAATGATGAAATCAATTCCACCCCACAGTGTTGGTGTTTTAAAACAGGATAAATGTTAAAGGCAGGAATATAATTTTCAATAATCATATTCATGCGTGTTTTCTTTGTTTAAAATATCTGGAATATGTTGAAATAATCAGTCACACTAAATTGGTATGTAAAATCAAGGGAACTTAAATCAATAATCAGTGCTCAAATACAGAGAGGCAAACTGGTTATCAAATTACCTGTATTAACTACATATATATCTTAAGGACATAGGTACTTAAGGAAGAACGAATCCACATTCTATAACCGTTCTAGTCACAAAAGGCCTCAGACATTTCACACACCATCAGCTTTCACTGTCCTTCACACATACTCTGGCAGTGTCCTCAAGCCCAAAAAGGCTTCCTCCCACACCAAGCCACGACTTGTTTCAAAAATTATCTCTACCCAGAAGCCCTTGCTGGCTGAATTCTACTCACTCAAACCAATCCTTCACTGGAACTCACCTCAGTGACTATATTTAGTCCCCTGCAGTATTTTAAGCACCTTCATTACAGCTATATCTTTTAATAATAATCTCATGAACCTGACTGTTTCCTCCACAGGGCAATGATTATATCTTATATTCATTTTATAGCCCTAAGAACACCTCTGCCTTCAAATCTCTTCTTGGAGAATCTAGTAAAATTTGTTAAATAACTCATGAAAAATAAGGGGCCTCTTATTTTTTAGGTTAACAGGTATTTTCTTAAGTCACAAAACCAAAAGGAAACATCTTTGGTATCTCTGTCCAAGGCCCATCATGGTAAATAGCTGTACATATCAGCCCTGTGCAAACACAAAATATTCCAGTATTAGTGGGATTTAAGGATATGTTTTCTTTGGCTGCACTTTTCACACTTACTTATTCCATTTAGAAACTGAAGTGACAAAAATCACATAAACAGGAATGTCTCATGGTACTTAAAAACACATAAAAAGAAATCAACACAAAAAATAAACTTATTATATTTTCTAATAAACTCAACAGCATTTAGAATCTCAATCTAACTGAAAGATGCAACCACACATCTTAATCACTTAATTTGGTCCACTCATTGTCAACCGAGATTTGTTCATCTGCTGCAGCCTCTAAGCTTGGTGGGAACGGTTAGAAATTCAAACGGCGTTTGAGGCTCCAAAAGTCACATTTGACCTACAATTTTAGCTTAGAGCCATGTAAAACCCAGACAACTGTCTACTGAAGTCACAGCAGTGGGTGTGAAAAAGTACAAGTTAATTCAGTTAAGGGTGGCATTTATTTCAAATGAATTCATTTGGGCTCAACACTGTCCCTTTGAATCAACCATTTTCTGGTGACTGGCATTTTTTAAATTTAGAGTGTGGTCTTCCCTACTTCTTCATGCCACACTCTTAGTTGAAGGCAGGCACTAGAAAATAATTGGTTTAAAATGACTCTAAGTTGTCCCACAGTAAGTATGCACCATGCATCAGGCAGTAGCTAGGTTAGGGTCTTCGATATTCATGAAAGCAATATAAATCTGAGGTCTGACACAAAATTGTGAAGTAAGCAAAACTCTTGACGCTCTCTTCTATTTGTTTTCTCCCCTTGCCCCGTATCCTACAAAAGCCTGAGTGTTTTCTCCTACTCTATAATTTCTCTCAAAATCTTCTCCCTTGTCATTGGCTGGTAGTTAAAAAAAAAATAAGCCAATTGCAAGTTTTTGATACTTAAATCAGAGTCTCACATCTTCCGGAATCATTTGAACCTTCAGCATTGTAGAACAAAAAGCTTCCTTCCTTGTAAAAGTAGTTTCAGCTTCCTTCCATCAGCAGGGATAGATGGGCACAGTAATTTGGGTTGGGGGCCATAGAATGAATTCCTAATGCCACTGGAATCATATCTATAACAGCTGACTTCATCTCTAACTTCAACCTGTAGGATTTAAAAGTGTGATGTACTCTCTGATTTTGGAGGATGGTCTTCTCATTTCTCAATAGTGAGTGTGTGTGTGTGTGTGTGTGTGTGTGTGTGTGTGTGTGTGTGTGTGTGTAGAGATGGTAGTATGATGTATTATTTATATATAGAGGGATATATGTATGAGTATTTTTACATACAGTTGTGTTTTATCAAAACCAAGCTCATGCCCAAAATCACCTTCAGAACATCAGCTAATATACGTAAGTCAGAGCGAAGTCACTTAGAATAATAGTTGCTTAAACCCTCTGGACCTCAGTCTTCTCATCTGGTAAATAATCCAGCTGACAGGGGCAGCTCTTCCATCTTTCACAGTCTAATGTTCTATCATGGAACTCTAGGTGGCAGTTGACAGCTGCTAAGTGATTTTATGTAGATCAACTAGATAAGACCAGACCCATAAATCCAGTTTTTGTGCTTCCTTTCACATTCCTTAGGATTTCGGGACTTAGGGAGGATGAAAATAGGTGCATACCATGAACACTTCTATTGATGTTTGTAGTCTTTCCCAACTTTCCTTAAGTACAGAATCCTGACATCATTTTTCAGACACAGCATCCTGGGTCTTAGGGCTGAGGAATTGCCAGTGTCAATACTGTAGCAGTACCCACTGTAGGACACGTGGCAACCCTGGCTCTGTCTATTAAATGCTAGTCATACCCCTACATTTCTGCAAAGGCTGCAACCCCAAATGCCCCACTATATACTACAGCATCTTTAGATTGTACCTCATAATCTGTTATTTAAATATATGTTGTGCTTATATATTCTTATATGAACTTAAAAACACAATTAGCTTTCAAATGTTTCACATTTTTAATGGGGGTACTATCTTCTTTTCATGTGCTTTTCCCCTGTGTTAATTACATTTTCATGACCCAGCTATAAATACCTTGAGCACATAAATTATATTTTCTGTTTCCTTAGTGTCACCAAAGCACCAAAGACTGGCCATGAAAATGCGTTAATGTTTATTCAATGATGGGATTTTTTTATTCTATGTTTTCCCCCTTAACTAATAATAGGCCCTTAAAAAAAATTAGTCCTAAGAAAACACATTAAAATGACGCAACTTCCAAGTTGAGATCTTTTCCAGTCAATGAAACTAGCTATTGCCACTCCCTAAAATTCAATGTCTAATATTGTGATTATACTTTTAAGAAGTGCATCTCTCTCTACTGACTGGTTTCTTTGGGGTCTGACCTAATTTCCTTTGAATCCTGAATTCATCAACTGACGGACACAGTCAAACAGAAAACTCATGAGGACACTGTATTCCTTTGTGCTGCCTCAGTGACTGTAGTTTTGTTACAACCCTTACTGGGCTTCAATGTTTACCACTAACAGCCCGGATAACTGTTTCACTAATTCTTTTATGAAATAGTTAGGTGATCCTCTCAGCAGCTTAAGCTTTGGTAAGTGTTGTTAGGTAATTTTACTTAGCTGCTTTCTCTTCTATTATAATTATATATTTGAGATAAACACACACATATGTGAGATATAGTTTTGCTTTTAGGCTTATATAAATGCATCTATTAATTGACATCTAAATTATTCATTTTATCCAAGTAATAATAATAAATTTAACAAAATGTTTACTGAACACTCATAGCAAGGGCAGAAGTATATGTATCATTAGTTGAGAACTATACAGGTTTTCAGCACGTCCTTTTCTTTGGGGATCAGAATTTCATCTGAGATATGTTCTGACCTCTTGCTGCCTACTGACCAGCAGCACTGGCACAACTTGGGGTGTCTGGCCCACCAATGTCCTGCTGAGTAAGAATCTGAATTGTCACATGATCTCCAATTGACATGTGCATGCACTAAAGCTTTAGACTTGATATTCCAAACCATACAAAGATACATTCTGCTATTATGATAAAAAAATAAATTATGATTGTGAGAGAAGTCAAGTCTTTTAGAGGCAAAGTTTGTTCCAGTCTCTGAATACAGTAGGAATGATAATCATGGCACTAATCCTTGGGTATCATTTTTTGCTCAAACTTCCCATAAAATATCTTGGTAATTTTGGATGATTCTTTAATATAATTTTCAACACTGAAATAAAATTGCCTAACAATATACAACCAATATAGATATGAATACAAAAACCAATGGTATTAGCTTGAGTGAGGAATAGATAAAGAGGAATATACATGGGTGATTAAAGAATATGTGACATTATTTCCTGCACAGAAATTTATGGACTTAAAGATTTCTAATACAGGAGCACTATTTTGCCACTGGCCATCATATCTATGAAAACAAACACCAAAATTCTTCTAAGGACAGCTGAACCCAGAATCTTGCTTTGCTTTTTACCCAATAGCTTGTTGTTGTTGTTGTTGTTGTTGTTGTTGCCTGGGAGAAGAGGGATATAGGAAGAAGTCACTCTAGATCCAGAAAATAAATCTGAAAAGGAATTCACATTTATAAGAGTACCATGTCTCCTAAACTAGGTCCTCCCTGGGGGTGGGGGGTTAAAAGCCCTTAGTCTGTATAGCAGCCAAAGCTGAATGTTTTCCCCTCTAGACTGGACAAAGCACACAAACTCCTACTCCTATTTTGTAGAAGGCCAGGTGTGACATCTTTCAGACACTATTTCCACTAAGGCCTTACTAAATATCCCAAAAATCAGAGGGGGAAAGAAGGTATATAAATTTTCTGACTCCCACTTGATATTTTGCAATTATATGCTGGCTAAAATTCCATCATGGAAAAAAAAATAACTAGTCAGGGACACAGCATTTATATCAAATGGACAAATGAGTATCCAGTGTTGGGAAGTGAAATACTAGAATTGGCATGTGTATTGCCTCACCTCCCCCCACCTATGGCCAGAGGACTCAGAAATGGGGCACATGAGAATCTACATGCACAGCGAAGGAGTGACTTTGTCCTGAAATCTTACAAAGCAAAAGCCTATGCCAACCTACAAAACCCCACAGCTGCAGTGGGGGAATGGAATACCCATTCTCAACAAAATAGAAGAATCAAGCTACACAAAGTGGCTCACACTGCATGGCTAATTAGTTTCTTCATCAAGACACTTTTCTCTTAAAGCTCTTATCCTAGAAAAGAGTCTGTTCCTGCATATATGGACTTTTCTCCCCTTTCTCATAATTTATGGGTTTAAATATAGCTCTCCTTTATATTAGGCTTTGTTTAGGCCTCAACATGAGAAGGAAAAATGAGTATGTTTTCAAAGAGCCCTCATACGATGCAAAAGTGTGAAACCATTTGGCAAGGGGAACTGACAAATGTTGACTATAGCAATTTAAAAACTAAGAACACCTATCATGTAAGAAGTACTAATAACTAACAAGTGGAACAGGACGGACTCAAAATCAAGGACACAGTCTAGACTGGTTTCTACCCATACACATATGCTTAGTGTTTGGGTTTTTTTTTTAAACATCATAAAGGCACAAGCTGTCATTTGTCTCAAAGGCTGTGCAAAGGACTGTTTCAGGTACCATTTTAATCCTGTTTCATTTCACTTCTGAGTTTCACTGAACTTCCCCTCGCTTGTTTGTACTAAACCAGTCTGGTTCTTTCTTCATGTTTATACCTTTCAAATATATCTAGCTTGCTCTTCCGCCCTTCATGCAAGAAAAAGCATCCAGAAAGGACAATAAAATTTAAAAATGAAAACCAAAAAGAATACACTACAGGAGGCATGACTGATCCATTAAGATCTGAATTCTTTACCTGGTAATCATATGAATAGTATTTAAAAATAAAGATGGTAAATATTTTTAAATTTCTTCCCTGAAGGAAAAATAAAATTGCACACTATCATCTTCCTGAAACAGCCATATAAAAACATTAATTTATATCTTCTCTACCCATAATGACCATCTTTTAATAAAATTTAAATGCATTATTAGTGCTTTGATATAACTATGTGGTTAATGTCAAGTGATGATACAAAGTTTAAAAGTTTGATGTTCCTCTTCTAATAAATGAACCTAGATGTAAACCTAGCCAAAGAACTCAGAAAAATATAGGGCATCACTCAATATGGGATTGACTTTTGAAGCTGCTAACATTTCAGAGAGTCATATATGGGTCACTAACCACACAGAGCTTATGAAGAGAGACACAGGGAACAATGAGCCTTTGAAAAGAAAATGGAAGTATCTTTCAATGCAGCTTTAACAATTGGCCCATCTACTGTAAAGAGCTGAAATTTCAGCAATAATAAATCTGACAGCAATCCATTAATAATAAAGTTCTAGCTGACTTCATGAAGAACTGTTCTGTAAACCTCTCCTACCACTGAGAAAAGTCAATAGTGACTCCTAACTGAGATGTCCAAGGTGAAAAGAGCAGAGCGGTTGGGTGCATGTGCCCCGCTGCTTGTCTGCCACCTAAACACAAACCCCAGTGCTTCTAGAAGCATTTCACTGTCAACTTTGTATTTTTAGCGAGATCCCATTTAGCAGAGGAATTAGCCACTGTGGCAAACGTGTTTTCCACTGGGCAAAAGAGTAACTCTATTGAATATATACCTTTCTAAAGCCTGCCAGGTAATAAACAGAATACTGAGGCATTCTATTATACCCTCTTTTTATCCACTCATCCCCAATAACATTAAGGAACAGTCATATGTGTTCTGTAATCAAGAAAACTGGGGAAGGCTCTTAGGCAAAGTATAATACAGTTGACAGAAAAGACAGAGGACTTGTAGACAAGATGACAATGGTGGCCAACTTCTACACAGCTCATGTTATGTAACAATTACTATGAAAACTGCTTTAAAAATAGCTCTTCAATTTCTCCAACAATCCCCATAAGAGGGTACTATCATTATCTCAACTTCACAGGTAATTAAATTAAGGAACACATGAATTAAGTAACATGTTCAAACCCACAAAGAGACTAAACACAGGAAAGGAGATTTATTGCAGCACTCAGATTACAAGGCCCAAGCTCCTGACCACTGCTCTCTTTACATCCCTCCACCCCCCGACTTATATCCTCAGAGAAAGAAACAAAGGATGGACTTGGCCTTCAAGGGTTTTCTCCATTCTCTCCTCTCCTGATGTAAAGGAAAAGTACCCTCAAAGCCGCACAAAATAATTGGTCTGTGGTTTAAGGATTTCTGGCCTATTCTTCCTTCCTCCTGATAATCTACCAACCCAACTAAACATGAATTTGATTACTCTAATTCTGAATCGGCCTCATACCAAAACTCAGCCCATAACAGAAAAAGGGAAGAGCAGAAAGCAGGCTCATTAAGAAGAATCGGGCTAATTGGCAAGATGGGACAACTCAAGTATTGGGTGTGCCATGTTGACTCTTCCTCTTCTATCTGTGCTTGGATCCCTAGAAAGGGAATTAAAGGCATATGTGGATATAAACTGCTGACTGCCTCAGTCTAGGAACCATCAAATCAGTTGATGACAAATAAAGGCAGAACTCTGAGGCCTTAAGTTGGCTTTCCAAAAAGGATGCCCTATCAAAAAAAAAAAAAAAATCTGGATTTAAAGAGAAATGCTATCAGAAAGAAATTTGAGAAAGAGAAAATAGGATTTATGAAGAAAGTCTTACCTCATTGCATGGAAAATAGATTAACAAGGCATCAAGCTCACACCCACTCCCATTCTCTCTCATTCATAGGATAGCTGAGGCTTCTGATTGGGTGTCCACTGGGAACAAGAGTGAGGAGTGAAAGACTCCCTGGAGTGGGCCTCAGGAGACTGAGTAGGGTTTTGATCAGACTTTGCTTATGAAATTAGAATGAGTGAAGGAACAAAAACTCAATTGAGTAAAATCTAAATGTTAAAGATTACAAAAGCTACACCTGGGCTTCCCATTGAGTATTTCAGCTTATTGTTCTATCAACAAGGAATAGATAGGAGAACCTTAGCATCCCAATTATCAGGCTTAATTATCAGACATATAGCAAATATATTAAAAGATCCTTCCCTCAGGTGCATTTCTATTCCTAACTCTTTGCCTCTTCCCATAGGCTATTATTTTTAGTATCTCTAAATTATTTATTAAGGTGCCCATATGGAAACTTGACTTAGTGACATTATATTGGGAGGAAACTGCTCTTTTCTCCAAATAAAAATGAAAAGATGCACTGAAAACAAATGAAATTCTGATAACATGCTACAACATAGATGAACTCTGAAAATATGCTAAGCAAAATAAGCCAGATATGAAAGGCCTAATACTGTATGACTGCACATGATATGATATAAAGAGCCGAACATAGGCAAACTCATAATCACAATAAGTAGAATAAAGATGACCATGTACAAGGGATGGGGATAATAGTGAGTTATTTAATGAATGAAGAGTTTCTATTTGGGATGATGAAAAAGTTCTGGAAATGGATAGTAATGATAACTGCAAAAACTGTGAATATACTTATAACACTGAGTTGCAAACTTAGAAATAGGCAAGGTGGACTTCCGGGAAGATGGCGACCGAGAAAAGCGGGGCTTAAGAGCCCTGCTAACAACCAATTTCCATTACCACAAAACCAGCGCCTTTCATAGCCAGAAAACACCATCACCAGAAAAACAAAAAAACCACCAGGCTCCAGAGAGAAAGCTGACTGAGAACAGAGCTCAGGGCCACAGAGGAGACACACGCGCCCGAGGACGCGGCAGCAGCGCCATACTGCCGGCGGCAGCGGCGAACTCATCGGACGGCTACAGCAAGCCGAGGTGAGCCGCTGCGGAACAGCCAGGCGGGATCTTTCGGCGCAGAGAGGATTTAAAGCTCCCAGTGGCTGAGCTCAGCACACACTGCAGGGATTCAGAGTGGAAATAAAAACCAGAGAAGAAAAAATACGCCAGCCTCATGGCCGAGGGCGTGGCCGCGGCGCCATATTGCCACCGGCGGCGGCAGCAGCAGTGAATTCGCCGAATCCAGCACAGCTACATCTGCGTACTCAAGAACAGTGAGTCAAATTGTGGGCCACAGAGGAGAAATCCCAGTACTGTACCTCACTGAGGTACTCACTGTACCCAGTGAGGGAGTGGTGGTGGCAGAGATACCACACCATAGGAGAACGTGCAACCTGGCACCCCCCATAGTTTAAAGCAGCCTCTATTGACTCCCTGGGTCAGAGACTCTGTGATAAAACCCAGTAAAGGAGTAGTGAGGTCTGAGATACTACTGACTCGAGATCCAGAACACCTTAAGTGAAGTTATAGTGACCCAAGGGAAGAACCCAGAGAAGGCACAAACATCCGAAATCATGGGAAAGAGGAATAATACTGGAGCAATGAATGCCGCCCACAACCCCACAACATCAGAACCTGATAAAACAGAAAATCAGAGATTTCTAGAAGATCAAATCAGGAAAATAACTGTAGAAATAATAGAGGTGCTTCAAAAAGAACTCAGAGAGAGCCAAAAAGAGATAAAGGATGCAATTAATGAAGTAAAGGCCTCAATTCAAAGCACAAACAACCGATTAGACCACATGGAGAACAGAATCTCGCTCTTAGAAGATGAGCAATCCAAAAATGAACGCATGGTTTCTAATCTCGGAAAAAATATCCGACAGCAGGAATCTGACATTGAAGAAATATGGGCCCATCTTAAGAGAGCTAACCTAAGAATAATTGGAATAGAGGAGGGAAAAGAAAGTGATACCAAAGGGATCAACAATCTCTTCAAGGAAGTAATAGCAGAAAATTTTCCAAACGTAAAGCAAGAGGTTGATACACAGGTCCAGGAAACTTATAGAACTCCCTTTAGACAGGATCGGAGAAGAGGATCCCCACGCCACATAATTGTCAAAATGACCAATGTGGAAGCCAAGCAGAGAATCTTAAAGGCAACAAAAACAAAGGGCCAAGTGACATTCAGAGGCAAACCAATTAGAATCACTCCAGACTTCCCAAACCAAGTCATGAGAGCCAGAAGGGCTTGGAGTAACATATTCCAAACTCTGAAAGAAAACAACTTCCAGCCAAAAATTTCCTATCCAGCAAAACTTTCTATCAAATTAGATGGAGAAATAAGAAGCTTCCATGAAAAACAGAAACTGAAGGAATTTATGTCTTCAAAACCAGCGCTAGAGAAAATACTCAAAGAGATTAACTACAAAGAAGAAATAGGTAACACTCACCAGAACCAGAGAAACAAGATTTTCCATCCAACAGACAACTAAGATTGGTTATCTGTGGAGATTCATTATTTATGTTAGTCTTTTACCTATCTCTAAATTGTATTGTTTGCCTTTATTGTTGTTAATTTTTAGGATTTCTAGTTAGAATATTAATATACCTTCAGATATAGCATTTGGAAATATTTTATCCAATTCTATTAGTAACTTTTAACTCTGTTTACATTGTCTTTGGATATACAATATTTTTTTTTATTTTTTAGGGAGTTTGTATATTCTTCTGTTTCCTGTGCCATTGAAATCATATCCAAGAAATCACTGCCAATTTCAATGTTGTGAAGTTTTATGACCCAGATTTTCTTCTAAAAGTTTATAGTCTTAAGATTTATATTTAGGTCTTTTATCTATTTTGAGTTAATACTTGTATATGGGATTAGGTAAGGGTCCAATTTTATTCTTTTCCATGTAATTATTATTTTTCAACAATATTTAGTTAAAAGATTATTATTTCCACCACCAAATGTTCGTGGAAACCTTGTCAAAAATAACTTGACAATATAGGGAAGAATTTAGCTCTAGGCTTGTATTTAACTCCAATGGTTTATATATCTGCCTTTAGAACAGTACTACACTGTTTCAATTATTGTAGCTTTATATGGTTTGAAATCAGAAAATATATATCTGCTAGCTTTGTTCTTTTTCAAGATCGTTTTGGGTATCTAGAATTCATATTCCATATTAGGATAGATTTTTTTCTGAAAAATGAATATATAAATATATGATAGTTTCACCAAAAAAACAGAAAAAAATATGCTCTGGTAAGAAAGAAAGCAAAAAGAAATATTGAAATGTTATCTTTAAATCATCAAAAGCTTGGCATCAGACAAATGAAACTGTTATGCGAGATTATCATTTTTAATTTTGGATAAATTGCTATAATACTAGATGTCAACCACTAAGCCAAGCATGGGAAGGAGGGATGGGGAGGGAATGGGGTGGGGATCGGGTGGGGGCTGACTGGGCGATGTGTGCATGTATGTCTACAAAAGTTTGTATCCCACTATGATGTATGAATACAGTGCACCAATAAAATAAAAAAAATAAATTTATAAAAAAAAAAAAGAAAAAAAAAAGAAATAGGCAAGGTGGTAAATTTTGTGATTTGTGGTTTTTTTTTTTTTTTTTTTTTGGTGTTACTGGGGTTCCTGGAATCCCTTCTACCTCCAGGCTACACTCCCAGACCTATTTTATATTTTTATTTGGAAACAGGGTCTCCACCAAATCTTCGTGGAAACCTTGTCAAAAATAACTTGACAATATAGGGAAGAAGTTAGCTCTAGGCTTGTATTTAACTCCAATGGTCTATATATCTGCCCTTAGAACAGTACTACACTATTTCAATTATTGTAGCTTTATATGGTTTGAAATCAGAAAATATACATCTTCTAGCTTTGTTTTTGCTTCGAGATTGTTTTGGGTATCTAGAGTCCATATTCCATATCAGGATAGATTTTTTTCTGAAAAATAAATATATGATAGTTTCACCTAAAAAAAAGAAAAAAATATTCTCTGGTAAGAAAGAAAGCAAAAAGAAATATTGAAATGTTATCTTTAAGACATCAAAAGCTTGGTATCAGACAAATGAAACTGTTATGTGAGATTATCATTTTTAATTTTGGATAAATTGCTATAATATTAGATGTCAACCACTAAGCCAAGCATGGGAGGGAGGGATGGGGAGAGAATGGGGTGGGGATCGGGTGGGGGCTGACTGGGCGATGTGTGCATGTATATCTACAAAAGTTTGTATCCCACTATGATGTATGAATACAGTGCACCAATAAAATAAAATTTAAAAAAAAAAGTATAAAAATGGATCTGGGAGTGTAGCCCGGAGGTAGAAGGGTTTCTAGAAACCCCAGTACCACCAAACACACACACACACACACACACACACACACACACACACACACACACTTGTTAAAAATTAAAGCAGACAATATCTCTTTTACAATTAGCAAAATGTAGGGACAGGGAACTCATCCACAGAATTTCTCCTTGAAATATATATATATTTTTAAAGTAGACTGTAAGTTCTATGAAAACAAGAACCAGATCTGTTTTACTCAGCACTCCATAAATGCTTGTTCAATAAATAAATGTTTAAAAGATAGCAAAAGGGTCCACTTAAGTAATAAACATAATATTCAAAAAGCATCTAATTACTATCCATGGGAAAATATAACAGGACATATTCCAAGGGAAATGCCAACAGTCCTTTAGTTTTGTCTATGATTCCTTCACAGCATGTCTTATGATGTCTAACACATAGTAGATGGCTAATAAATGTCCAAAACAATGACGAAAATATGATTGTAAAATCAATGTCAGATTACTGCTCTACTTAATCCCTTTTAAAGTCACTTTTTTAGATGTACGATTCTCCTGTCTGTCTCAGGATAAAAAAATAAACCTCACAGCTTAAACAAAGTGAAGGTAAAAATATAAATAGCTAGAACATATCACTCTCAGAAATAGAAACAGCAAACCCAGAGTACATCATCTTCTAAATAGAAAAAAAAAACTTTTAAAGAATACCTTATAGCTCATCCTCATTTTTAGGAAATAAAAAGTGATCAAAATAAAAGAAAATTTCAACTCCCCTAAAAAATCCAAATATTCATTCCCCAAAATCAGCGCACAATCTTTATAGTACATAGTTGAGAACATACACAAGAACATTTAAAGCTGCCTCTTCCCAAAAAAATATTTTGTTACTAATTGTGAATCATAACAGGTTATCAATATTTCTCTCAATTGGCCTATCAAGTAAATCAAATGTTCTTTCTTAAATTTACTTATGTCAAGATATTATACAGAACTAGTTTATGGCTAACATGCAAGTTACTAATGATTCTGAAAAGATCCCCTGTCTATTGACATTTGCATTTTATATGAATAACTAAGTTAAAGTACACATAAGTAGGATGTTTTAAAAGCAAAATGAAGGAAATTCCCTAAAACACACAATGTACTTAAACATATCGAAGTCAACCACTAAGCCAAGCATGGGAAGGAGGGATGGGGAGAAAACGGGTTGGGAATTGAGTAGGGGCTAAATGGGTGATGTGTACATGTATGTCCACACAAGTTGTTACCCCAATATGAAGTATGAATATAATGCACCAATAAAAAAAATTTTAAAGCAAAAAATCAAACGCCAACTATCCATAACATTTAGCACCGATGTAACTGGTGGACTGATGTAAACTCACCAGGACCATGAAATATATTAGTCCCACTCTGAACAATATTAAAACATATCTTTCAACCTCAGCCTTCTGCTTCCCACCACTATCAAAAACTATAAGCCAATTGACAGAGGAAACAAAAATTTAACCTCTGCAGATGTCAAGGTTTACATTTTAATCTCTTGATTTTTATCTTCTTCTGAGCAGGTAAGCATCGTTTTGGAGTAGCTTGTCTGCTGCCCTGGTCTCCCGTGCGTGCGGGGGTTCTCCATCAGCATCCAAAATGCCAACAGCCCACTATTAGAGCCAGCACTTCAAGCAGAACTGCATGAAGGATTATCACTTCCTTACATGAAAGCATAACCACTCCAGGTGTAATGATGCAAAATCCCGCAAGCGACCTCTGCTCGGTAGCATACACTAACAGCATACACTTACAGCAGGTGCATTTCTGTGCTCCCTGAGTGGAGGATGTGGGATGAGAAGGGAGGAAGCCCTAGATCCCTAGTATATTAGAGTCTTTTACCCCACTCAGATCTAATTCAGCTAAATTCACACACATCAGTTTACCCAAAGGAAAAAAGTGGTCTCCTGTCCTTCACTTGCTCGACTCAGAGGGCGTTCAGCCAAGCATAGTCAGACAAAACAATCTATATGATCTCCTTAAGCTATAATAAATAAGACTAGTTTCACAAGAAATAAGATTCATCTATGGCAAAGAAGCAGTCCTTGGACCTTTTCCTCATCTTATCACTGCTACTGGTGTTTACAAACTACAAGCAATAGCCTCAGGAGCCTCCGGAGACTCCCATGAGTAACCTCCTGTCTGTGCCTAATTTAAATACCCCTTTATCAATCTGTGATGGTTTTGGCAGTTAAATAGAAGGGAGTGAGTAAAATGACATGCATAAAATGAATCCTTTTCAAGTTGTAAATGAGTGAGTCAGGATTCAGACTTGCTGAGATACTCCAAATTAAAAACCCTTGCTATAATTTTAAGCATGCTCCGTCTTACCGTTCTGCTGTTGTCTCTCTCAGTCTCGATTCACCTGGAACTCTTTAACATGTCTCTAGCAATGTGTTTGCACCAGGCCAGCCTCATACAGCAACTGAATTCACATCTTTCTGCACTAGCAAGCTGAAATGGTACGGCCGTACTACAACCAAGAAAGGGGGAAGCATAAGCAAAAAAAAAAAAAAAAAAAAAAAAACAGAAATCACCCAAGAGAAGCCAATCTCAGTAGAATAACACCCAAAAAATGGTTGCAGGAGAACACAAAGGACATGCTAACATCCAGCATCAATAGCTTTAACAGTCCAATTTTTCCCAAAAAATATTCTAATTTTTTTTCTCCAAACACGATGGACTTGCCTGTGGAGTTCCCAGGAAGGCAGAGTAACCGGGCTCTGCAGCAGCATTGCAGCCAAAGGAACCGTGCATATGCTGTCCAGGCAATTCACAGCACAGTCTCTTCAGAAAGATATTGATTTGCAATGCAGAGCTGCTTCAAAAGAATACAGAATAGGAGCCAAACAGCTAATGGTGATTGCATAGGAGGAAAAACATTTAATCAAGGGATGCACCTCATCATGCTCAATTCAATTTTTTAAAAGCACTGGAGAAAGCCAATAAGTATCCTGAGTGACATCCCCATAAAACAGTGATCTGGGGTCCTATCGAAGGCCAAGTGTAGGCTACCATCACTAATGCTGCAAAAGCTGGGGAAATGGTTTATTGTGTCTACGTGCACACACTTGTCATATGCAAATGGGGCGTAATGAGAACTCTAAAATAACCATGCACCCAATACATGAGTTTTAAAAAATGCACAGGTGTGGCACTTACAGAACCAAAGTGACAGAATGCATAGTTATGAGCCTGTAGAATTCTTGATGGGCTTAGAGCTCATACTACCCTCATAAATAAAACACAAACACAATCCAGGTCTCACAATTCTTAGGCAATTGTGCCAAGTCATGCCACAAGGTGCTGAGTGGCACAGGAAGGATGCCAAACTGCTACTCTCTTAGCGACCCCTACAGGAGAGTGACTGATCTACACCCTTTAAGGATGTCTATCTTCAGATAGAATGACATAAGTTCATAAAGTAGATTCAAACACCACAGTACAACTGAGAAATACCTTGGGCAAGAAACTAAAAAGAGAGGCATGAAGTCTTACAGGTTGATATTCATTTGTTTAAGAAATTATGATACAAAAGGAGTTAAGTACTGTGTCTGCCGTGAGTGGTCACTAGTCCCGTAGCTCATGGAACTTAGAGATAAGGAGAGGATCAGAAAGCTCAGGGAAAAGCATTTTACTTTCACATCATAATTGATGTAAATGGATAACTCTCCCTCATCACTACTTGCAAACCATCTTTACCTGCTCATCATTTTAAATGACACCATAAAAATATTCACCCTTATTTTTTCTAAACACACAAGCTCATTCAAAATCAAACAAACAAAAACAAAACTACTCTTAAAATACAAATATCAGGTATTTTTTTCTTCACCAAGGCCAGGGAAAAGGAGTTATCTCCTTTATATCTGGAAACTACTGAATTACATTAATAGCAATTTCCTCAGAGTAGATTTCATTTCAACATGTCTTTTGAGAACTTGAGGTTTTGTTTGTGATTGCTCATCCCTTCAGCCCACAAAGACTCTCCTTTTTCAGAACCAACAGCACTTCTTAATGTGAGTCATTTAGAACTTAATCATATGCTGCCTCTTAAAACTCTCTCGTTACTAGCATTTTACCTATTTTAAGGCCCTTGAGGGACAAACCATATCAAGTGCAACATATAACAAAAGGTTGGACATGTAATAAATATTAAGTACTTAAAATAGTTTTTAAAAGTATTAACTCCAAATTAGAGGGATAATGGTTATTCTTAGGAAATCTCCCCTCCCATACCATCCAATGTGCCCTGAAAAAAAAAATTGCATTAGCATACTACCTTGCTCACTTCATCTAAGTAGTTCCCATGTCTTTTATTTTTCCACTCAGTTGGCTGATAAAGGCAGGTTAAGTGTTTGCATTTACGAAAATATACTATATAAAAACTAATCAGGTTAACAACAAAATTTCTCGTTTATTCCTTCAACAAGCACATATTGCTATGCCCAGCAGTGTGAACAGCCATGTTCCCTGCACTGAAGGAACATGTCTGGTTAGAAATAGAGTGATTACAATAAGTGAAATTAGTGTTTTGGGAACACTCCGTTGGGTGCAAATAGCCTCCCTTGGGTGGCTCAGAAAAGAAGAGGCAGGATGAAGCCGAGGCTTCCAGGCTCTGCCCAGGTGGGGAAGGGCACTGAGCAACAGCTTGGGGCCTGAAACCGGAGGCTGAGGAAACTGCCAAGCAGCACATGGTGTCGGCAGCTGTGAAGGCGGGGGGAATAATGGTTCAATGCCAGTGTAAAAAGGGCCCTGTAAGCCATGCTCAGAAGTCAGGGCTTACATTCAAAAGGAAGTTGTCTTTTAATTTATTTTTAAAAGGCCCTGCTTGAGGAAGGAAACAGACCAAATAATACCAATTCATATATAAAGGCAGCACTACCAATCGCACTAGCATGTATGGGGGATAGTAGGATGGAGTTAGGAGGGTACACACCAGGGAATATTGTGAGCGTATATGAATGTATCACTTTAAATTTCACTGTGATATATAATTAGATGGCACAAATGAAATTCTACAAGAAAGAAAGAAAAAAAGAAGACCCTAAAGGACTAAAGGCAGAAGAGTCTGGATGGAAATTTTTATTTTACAACAGGGAAATAATACAGAAAATAAATTTGGGTGGCTAGGGGTGTAGCTCAGTGGTGGAACATTTGCCTGGCATGCTCAATGCCCTAGGTTCAATCACCTGTACCCCAGAAGAAAATAAAATGAATTTTAGAAAATAAAGGAAATGGATTTAGAGAGGTAAAGAGGGAAGAGAGGTTCCTACTTGGAAAGCTGAGACAGCAGTTTAGACAAGGTCCAGAACTCAAGCAATGAGACTGGGGATGGGAAGACAAAGTGGGGACACTCGGACCTCTGGATGAGAGGTCTAATGGAGAAGGGAAATCCAGACACAACTCTGAATTTCCAGGGTAACTAGATGAAAGATGGGCCATAAACATAGAGTGGCTGTAGGAAGAACATCAGCTGAGGCGTTGAGAAACGCTCAGGAATTCACTTTTACACACTGAGTTTGGGGTATCTCTGGCAAGGGCAGGTGGACATGTACAGGAGGCAACTGTAATAGTTTCTGGAGCTTAGAAGGGAGGTCAGAAGTTTGTGGCTATGTTTTGGGTCAAAGTTTCCCCAAAACAGAGATGAACCAGGATTATTGATCACCTAACTTTATGATCTCAATGGAAGGAGTGAGTAAACAGAACAAGGAAAAGAAAAATCCAGGAAAGAAATGTGGCCCCTAATGAAACACATGCCCCAACATTAGTCCCCCTTGTAGCAAGAGGGGCAGCCTTTTGTGCTGGTGGTCTGCTCAGCCACTGGCCAGGGCTGGAGAGCAAGGGCTGCCTGTAGGCTGGGCACCCACTGACCCAGCAGACCCGCACCTGCAGCATCCAGAAAACTGATTCCTGCCCCAGGAATTGCTACCTTTGCTCTTCTCTCTTTCCCCAGATGATCACGTGGTTGGTGCCTCATTCAATGGATCCTCAGGAACCCCCTCTTCAGAGTCCTTCCCTGACGCCTTCCTTCCTTGTGCTTCTCTCCTGTCACCCTGCACTGCTTTGTTCACTAATTTGATTTGCTTATCTGTTTATCTTCATCCTCCAGTAGAGTGTGAACTGCTCAAAGGCATGGGCGTCTACTTCCGGCCCCCCTGTGTTTCCTAGCCCCTAGAACAGCAGTGGGTGTTTGTTGAATAGAGTAGGAGGGGTGCTGGTGACAGAGTTCAAAGTCTGTGGATGTGTGTAGAGTGGAAATGGATGAGGAGCAAGAAGAATGTGTGAGAAGAAAAACTAAAGTCAACAAATACAACTTTACGGTCAGCCATAAAGCAGAAGATAGTGGCTAGAGGGCAAAGCAGCAGAAAGATAATCATTATGTTAATGATGTAAGGAATATATTAGGGAACATGGATGTATATTTGAACCCACACCATACAAGAGCAATGGTAGAAGTTTAAAGTTTTTAGTTTCAAAGACAAGAGACAGAAGTCTTGTAAAAAAAAATAATAAAAAAGAAACATTTCATGGACTATAAGGTGGAGATAGGGAAAGAGATAGACCAACTAAAATGCTAGAATTTGACATCAACTTAGGTCAATTTTTTTTTTTTTTTTTTTTTTGCAGTACTGAGGATGGAGCCCAGGGGCATTCTACCTCTGAGCTACACCCCCAGCACCATTTTTTATTCTTTATTTTATTTTTGAAACAGGGAGAGTCTTACTACGTTGTGGAGCTGAGTAGATGAAGCTGGCTGCAATCTCTGATCCTCCAGTCTCAGCCTCCCAAATATTGGGAGTACAAGCGTGAGCCACCACGCCCAGCTAACTCAGGTCATTTCTGCATGTAAATAAAAAAATAGTCCCTTAAAATATCTGCCTTTAGAGCCAGGAGTGGTGGCACATGCCTTTAATTCTAGAACTTGGGAGGCTGAGACAGGAAGACTACAGTTTTGTTTGAGGACAGCCTCAGCAAGTAGTGAGACTCTCATCAACCTAGAAAGACCCATTTCAAAATAAAAATAAAGTACAAGGTCTGGAGGTATAGCTTAGAAATGAAATGCCCTCAGGTTCAATCCCCAACACTAAAAAAAAGTCACTTTATATATTATTTTTGTAAAATTCTAAAAGGTATTACTATATATGCTTCCCTGACTTTTTAAAGATTATACTTATAATAAGTACAATCTTCAGATGACTTCAACTGATGAAGAGGTCAATTATTAACACTAGCAACAGTCTTCATGGTTTAACAGTGCATACACAAGGCTGACTGTCTTCTAATCCCAATAACTTGAAATCTGTGCATTTCCCCACTTCATTTTTATGACTCCTTCTTCTTTGGCCACCAGGGTTTTCTGTGGCTCTAAATCCTCTTCTAATATCACCAGGTCTGCTTGGTCTTCAAAGCTTCCTTAACCATCCATCTTTGATTGGGTAACTAGTCAGGCTTATTTAAGAGTATATGAATATAGGACAAGTTTAAATCTATACGTGGAAACAAAGAAGAACTAGGAACTTTCTTCTGCTAAGAGGAAATGTGTCAGCTCTAGCCCATAGGCTCTGTGGTTCTTGTCTGGTCAGACACCTTGGTTTCATTCCAACCTACCTGGAGCCATCTCTGACCCTGCCAGATATCTGTCTGAATCTTCATTTAAAGAGGGTCATAGGACAGGTATAGCATTTTTTAAAATACAACAAAAAAAAAAGATACAACTGCAGAAAAGAATAAAAAAATCTTTTTTGTTTTCAACTAAACAAGGGGGAAAATTAAAGTTTTTTAAAGCACACGATGTACTTATTCATATCGTACTCAACCATTAAGCCAAGCATGGAAGGGAGGGATGGGGAGGGAGTGGGGTGGGGACTTGGTGGGGGCTGGCTGGGTGATGTTTATATTTATGTCTACACAAGTTTTTTACCCCATTATAATGTATAAATACAATGCACCAATAAAAATTTTTTAGAAAGTTAAAAAAATTAAAAAATTAAAAAGTGAAAATAAAGTGGGAGTAAAAATTGCTTTATGTGTATGCATCTAAACTACAATAAATCACCTATTTTATAAATTGATTCCATTAAATCATTGAGTCTGAGGGAAATCTTTAATTTTGCTTTGAAAAATGATAAAGAGAAAATTTCTACCAGGCGTGGTAGCACACGCTTGTAATCCCCGCACTTGGGAGGCAGAGACAGACAGGAGGATCACGCAGGTTGGAAGTCAGCCTTGCTGGCTTAAGAGACCCTGTTTCCAAATAAAAATATAAAAAAAATAGGTCTGGGAATATAGCCCAGAGGTAGAAGGGCTTCCAAGAACCCCAGGTCCACCAAAAAAAAAAAAAAATAAGAAAGAAAATTTCCAATAATAAGTTGATTTTCAAATGGTTACATTTCTAAATAAACCATTTTCTTCTATCATAAGCATTTATAACGAAATGTTCATGTTATTGATTGCTGTTAAGATATTCACATTGGCCGGGCGTGGTGGCGCACACTTGTAATCCCCGCGCTTGGGAGGCAGAGACAGGAGGATCGCACAGGTTCGAAGCCAGCCGCGGGCGTTGGCTTAGGAGACCCTGTTTCCAAATATAAAAAAATGTAAAAATAGGTCTGGGAGTGTAGCCCGGAGGTAGAAGGGCTTCCAGGAATCCCAGTACCACCAAAAAAAAAAAAAGATATTCACATTGTTTTAGTAAACCAAAACTCAACTTTTTAGGAAATCCGGACAATTTTACAACTTTAATGCCATTCAGTTCTCATACTCCAATATAATTGGAGAAATGTCATGTATTTTAAATGCTTACTCAGAGCACTGTAAAGTTCTGAGGAGTTTGAGCTGACTGTTTAAATGCCATTTCTTAACCATGATACCAAAACTATTCATATGTCATTATGACAT
This sequence comes from Muscardinus avellanarius, assembly GCF_963383645.1. Classification (NCBI taxonomy): domain Eukaryota; kingdom Metazoa; phylum Chordata; class Mammalia; order Rodentia; family Gliridae; genus Muscardinus; species Muscardinus avellanarius. Next base: position 62,160,542 of record NC_137795.1, on the reverse strand, counting down.
TTTATGAAGACTTTGGGATTTTTCTATTCCTATTCTCAACTTTGAGTGGTTTTTTTTTTTATATTCTAGAAGGGATAGAATAGAACAAAACAATTCAGCAATAAGTGTTATTCTATCACAAGGTAATATATTTGTTTCCAAAAGAAAAAAAAGTTTGCATTCTCCCAAACTCCACCCTAAAAACAAGAGATATCATGGTGAAAACAAGATGGAGAGTAGAACACTTAAAACCCATGTATCCAGAGCATAATAAAAGCAAAATAATTTTTGTGATGAAAATGAATGAAATTTACTCTTTTAATTTTGAAGTGTATAACTCATTCTTAATATTCACCATATTGTGAAAAAGATGCTGCCAATGAGGAGCATAGACCCTGTCCATCAGAAAGCTCACACCCTACTAAGTCTCTCCTTTTTGCGTATTTATTTGTTTGTTAACTTATCTATGTGCTTAAACTGTGAAAAAAAAATTTTTTTTGTAGTCCAGAGTTGTATGTTGGCTTTACAGCTTTTAGAAATTTTATCCCAGTAGCACACGCTTGTAATTCCAGCATTTGGGAGGCTGAGACAAGAGGATTGTGGTTCGCGGAGAGCCTCAGCTACTACTTAGTGAGGCCCCTTGTAACTCAGATCCTGTTTCAAAATAAAGAATAAAAAAATAGAGCTGGGGGTGTTGTTCGGAGGTAGAATGCCCCGGGGTTCCATTCCCTCATACTGCAAGGAAAAAAGAGAAATTTTATCCCAGCTTTTGAATCACTCATTTAGTTAGCAAAGCAAATAAGATGACCTAACTTAGGGGGGTGGGAGGGGGAAGAGGGAAAGTTCCTAATGCACATGATGTACATTCATAAGCATATCAAAGCCAATCACTAAGCCAAACATGAGAAGGAGGGAAGGAGAGGGAATGGGGTGGGAATTGGGTAAGGGCTAATTTGGTGATGCCTCCACCATCTTGTATTCCATTAAGATGTATGACTACAATGCACCAATAAAAAAATTTTAAAACAAAAATCCTCAAAGGAAGAAAGCTTTTTTAAAGTATACCAAGTAAGCATATAAAAATAATCTGAATTACATCAAAATTTTTAAATCTCAAACAACTGTACCACTGACCTAGTATGTACATTAAAATATGAAAATAGGAGCCTGGCATAGTGGTGCATGCTTGTAATCCACATACTTGGGAGGGTAAGACAGTAGGATCACAGATTTGCAGCTAGCCTTAGCTACTTAGTGAGGCCCTTTGCAGCTTAGTGAAACCCTGTTTCAAAATAAAGAATGAGCCTGGCGTGGTGGTGCATGCTTGTAATCCCCATGCTTGGGAGGCCAAGACTGGAGAATTGCACAGGTTCAAATCCAGTCTCAGCTACTTAGTGAGGCTCTCGGCATTTTAGTGAGACCCTGTTTCCAAATAAAATATAAAATAGGTCTGGGAGTATAGCCCAGATGTAGAAAGCCCCTAGGTTCCACCCCCAGCACCACCAAAGAAAATAAAAATAAAAAAAGAATGAAAAATAGAGCTGGGGATGTAACTCGGAGATAGAATGCCCCTGGGTTCAATCCCCAGTACCATAAAAAATTAAAATAAAAATTATTCATTAAATAATTTACTTCCTCTACTTCATTTTATATACCTAAGAAATAAACTGGAGACAAAGTCATAGGAAAAAATGGGTAACTATGCTGCTCATTCAACAGGAAACACAACAATGAAAGGACAGCCATCCAAGGAAACTCACACAGATATTAAAATACATCATTGCATTAATCCCCAGTACCACAAAAAATTAAAATAAAAATTATTCATTAAATAATTTACTTCCTTTACTTCATTTTATATACCTAAGAAATAAACTGGAGACAAAGTCGTAGGAAAAAATGGGTAACTATGCTGCTCATTCAACAGGAAACACAACAATAAAAGGACAGCCATCCAAGGAAACTCACACAGATATTAAAATACATCATTGCATTGACTTTCCTTGTGGCCACTCTCTTAGCATTTGACTTTTCAAGACAATACTGATTTAATTTAGGTCATTCTAAAACCATGTGTACCTCATTCTCAAAGAACAGAAGGCAAACCAAAACAGGCATTTGGCTAAGGAAGATGTATCATATGATGATTTAACCAGCCCAGTCTCACTGATATAACAGAGAACCAGATTCACTACAAAAACACACACAGAGCAGGGAGGGATATTAAGATCCCTGGAGCCGGGCATGGTGGCCACACCTGCCAATTCCAGTACTTGGGAAGCTGAAACAGGGAAATCACCGATTTTAGGACAGCCTCAGCAACATAGCAAAACTCTAAGCAATTTAGCAAGACCGTTTCAAAATAAAAAATAAAAAGGGCCAGAGTACAGATCAGAGGCAGAACACCACTGGGTTGAATCCTCAATACCAAAAGAAGAAGAAAAAAAACCTCTGAAATGCTTTACCTTTTCTATCAGTACATCAGCACTCAAATGTTGGTTGAACCCTTGCAGAATGTTTTTGAGTGAATATTAAAATAAAATTGGGTAAGGGCTAATTAAGCAATATGTGCATGTATGCCTCTACCATCTTGTGCTCCATTAAGATGTATGACTACAATTCACTAATAAAAAAATTTAAAAATTATAAAATAAATTAGATTGCTAGTTCCAAAAACAAGTAGAATCAATTGTTTGGAATGATCAGAACATCTTTTCTCTCTTCCCAGGGAATGGCTTCTCCTTCTACACAAATCATCCACTGCAATTTAGGGAGGACTCATCCTGTCCAGGAACAGGCAAGGGATCCAGCGCAGACCACTCCTCCTTCCCTGGGATGTTTCCAATCAGTGCTCTGAGCGCCCCATCCCTTCATCTTTGAGGGTGGTAAAGCAGAGAAAGTGTCTCCTTAGAAGTAGACAGTTCAGTGTCTCCAGTCATGCAGAGAAAGGGGCTCAAATGAAATCCTGAAATTACCAGGTAAGAGTAGAGATGATGGAAAGGGACAGCATTGACGCCATGGAATCCCTGGTCCTGGCCTCGAGGTCCTCAGGACTGCTAGTTGCCTGGCTTTATAACACACAGTTGCTCAGCCCTTGTTTCTATTCTGCCACTCTTATCCCTCAAGAAAAAAACAGTTGTTTTTTTTTTTCTTTTGACACTTCAAGCTGATTTTCAGTTCCTTATAACCCAGAGTGCTAGCACACACACAGGAATACATGTACAAAAAGGATGTGGAACTACCAAGAAGCACTAATGCCAGAGCCAGAGCTAAATAATTTAGTAGATATGTTGCTTTAAACTCTAGGTAAGGGAGATAAAAGGATGATGTTGACTTATAACGCAAATGGATGGTCTGAATAGCAGTCAAAGATTTACAAGGCTACTTCACACACCTAACTGTAGACAATAATAATTCTATATAATTTGGACTAGACATAATATCATCTTTAATGAAATTTTGTTATTCTTATAATTTGTAAGGGAAAACCATAGAGCATTAGCTAGTAATCAGCTATCTGAACCTACAGAAAGCCTGAATGCTCTGACCAATTAGTTTAATAAAGCATCCAAGTTGCTATCGTGGTAAATACCGACATTTCAAGCACAATACCTAGAGGTAAATAAACTGATCAGCACTGCAGATACTTTTTATAAATTGTTGGTAGATATCACTACCCATAAGCACCCAAAAAATGTCCTAGAAAACATATAGTGAAATCATTTTGTTGCACCATCCCTGTCCTTCAAAGAGTTCTGGCCATGAAAGAAAGAGATTTATTAAAAATTAAAGAAGTGATAGGCAAGGGGATTTTGGAAAAGTCACAAAAGTACAGTAGGGACTGGTAGAATATGTAAAGACAGCACTAGGAAGATATTTATAAACTATGCTTTCTGAATTTCACTCCTAAATGATTTCTTCCTGTGTTCTGTTTATTTACCAAGCCATCTATTGATCTGTGTGTTAGGCACTAGAGGGGGTATAAAGATGAATCAAACCCAACTGCTACTCTTGGAGAAACTTACACAAATAAGTATAATACAGGAAATAATTCTCACAGAAAGGTAACAAAAATACTATGAAAGTTCAGAATAAGGGGGCCTCAGAATGACAGGTGTAATAAAACTGGCAGCTTTTCACTTTAGGTAATCAAATTCTGAATACAGGAGTGACAAAGAATTCAATAGGTAAGCTGGGGGGGGGGCGCTGCATATCTCAAGACTAGCAATGATCCCTCTAGCACAAGAATTGTTATCTATATCTGGATGTAATTTGATAATTTAACAAAGAGCTTTTGTAATATCATAGGAGCATGGCCTAGAAGAGTGAAACAAGTTCTGTAATCCAAACCGTCATGAACAATGGTTCCTTTCTCCTGCATGGGAGAAGATGATTTGGATGGACTCCAGGGTCTCCAGGTTCCCCGCCTGCCCATATGGTTCAAAGATGTGTGTTATCCTAGTTGTCCTAGATGCTGACGACCCAACTTTTCCTCCGTATTTCTTAAGGAAAAATTTCGCTTTGGGAATTATTGCAACAAATAGTCATAAGGAACTTGGAAACCATCTTTACTTCTCTATTTCTCTCTCCAATACTCATCCTAATTTATAAAAATTGAGGTTTTACTTTAACACAAGACAAAGGCAAAATAATCAATTAACTTAGTTTATCACTCTTCCCCTGAGGCAACTGATTGCCTCATTAATCTCTGTTTCTCTTTGTATTTCAAGGAAGATTCAGCTCATATGAAACACAGAGCTGTCATGACCAGTCGTTTCCATGGGCAAACGCTAGCCGCAGCACCAGAGGACCGCTTGACTTCAAGGAAGCACACCACGAAGTGGGTTCACCTTGGTTCAAGCATTTCCTTAAGGGACCAAAGCACAGAAGAAACCATATAAACAATACAGAAGAAAAAAAAAGCTAGATGAAGAATGTTAACTCAAAAACAGAACAAACCTGGCTTCACAATACAGGCCTTGGCCAAGATATCTTATGCATGGGAATAATAATAATAGTTCCTATACTTAAGAGGGCTGCTGTGAAGCATACAAACTGCTTAGGACAGTGCTCAGTACTGCAAAAGCTTTCAGCACCCAGTGGTAGCATAATATATATTTAGGAGTGAGTAGGCACTAAGCTTTAGCACTAAAGTTTTGGCACCACAGCTTCCCCCATATCTTGGGGCTCGTATTGCTGTGTGAGGTCTTGGACGGGTCTTGAGTCCTCTTGGCTCAGATCAGCCTGGACACTTCCTTAGCCATAGTCTGCCATGCTCGCTTCCCAGTCACTCCTTAATTCCATCAGTTCCAATTGTTACACCTCTAGCTCTGTATTTTTGTTTCTATTGCCATTGCACTTTGCTTTTGTACCATTTCATAAAACTCAAACACATTTTTGAAAGTTAAAAGGCTACCCGGTAGGCTTCCTTGATATTTCCTTTACCTAAAGGTAGGAGGAAATATTTATAGTTCAATGTAAGTTTTAATGTTTGTTAGCAGATTCTTTCTTCTATTCTCTTCTTTCTCTTTCTTCTTTTTCAGAATCACGTTTCCCTATTATAAGTAAAAAGATGCAGCTCAAGAGTCAAAGCAGAACTGAAAACCCATAGTTAAACAATGAAACTGCAAAAATATGATTTATTGAACGGATTAAATGGCAAGAGACATATACCACCCTCATAAAACACAAGGTAAATTTGGTGAGTAGCAAACGTTAGGCAAAGAAGTGGAATTTACATTTACCAACAGGACAATCAACCACTTAATGTAGTCATACCTGACTGCCACTGGAAACTTGGAACAAGGGATTAAAAAACAAAACAGAAACTTGTCAAGAATCAAATTCACCAATAGCAACCAAATGATTTCTCAAATAAATAGTTCTAAATTAGCAGGCACACATTTCCAAAAATTGAGGGAGGAGTGTTTTGACATAATTGATGCCAATCAAGAAGCAGGACTCTGTCTTCCAAGAAAGCACTAAACAAAATGTTCTATCTGATTTTAAAAAAAAAAGGAATAAAACTATGAGACCTCAGCTTTCAGTACATACACAAATAATTGGCTTTCTTACTGAAATCTAGTGAATCATCCATGATGCATATCTCTATGCAGAAGCAGGATCTACCCAAATGTGTTAAATCTCGGTCATAAAAACCTACTAAACTTCTGCTCTTCCTCTCATGTATAAAAGTATTATATCTTTCTGTGAAAGTAGCATAAGGCACCAAAACTATAAAACAATATTTTAATAGTAGGTAAGGAAATTTATAGGTAGAATTCATTATTGTACTATCATTTCAATTACCATGAAATTAAAATGAGACTATAAATACTAGAAAAAGATATATATATATATATGGCAATTTTCCTGTGTTCCTAAGAACCAACAATACTAGAACTAAGGGTTTCATTGGGTAAGGCATGTATTCTTTTTTGTTTACGGGGGGGGGGGGGAGAAAAGGAAATTGTCATTATTACCAAAGTTATCTTTTGCCTTAAATCTTTCTTAATCCCTCAAGCCCTCCCAGGTACAGATCCATTTTTTCATTTTCCTTTACATCAAATTCTTCAAAAAGAATAATTGATGATTTCTTTTATTTCCATTCTTCAACCAATATTAATCAGGCTTCTATTTTCTCTATTCTACTAAAGGTCAACAAAGGCTTCCACAAGACCGATTCCAGTGGGCAACTCCCAAACCTTATCCAAATCTCACAGTGGCATCTGACACAATTGTTTAGCGAGGTCTTCACCAAACTTTCTTTACTGGGGCTCCAAACACCTCATACCCTCAGTCCAGTCCTCTCCTACTTCACTGGCTCTGCCTCCTTAGAATCCTTTTCGGGACATTTCTCCCCTTCCCAACTTCTGAAGCCCTGGAACTGAGACCTCAGAGATCTTTCCATCTCTGTCTACACACACTGTTGAAACATCACTAATGCACTGAAGCTCCCACTTTTATATCTCCAGACCCTACCTCTCCCTCATCTTCAGACTCCTTTATCCAACTACTTATGAGAAGACTCTTCTCCCATACTGTGTTAGTGACCTTTCCACTGCTATGACAAATACCTGAAATAATCACCTTATAAGGAAGAAAGGCTTATTTGGGCTCGTGGTTTCAGAGGCTCCAGCCCATGGTCACCGGGCCCTGTCATTTGGGCCAGTGGCAGTACATTACATCATGGCAGAAGTGCATAGCAAAGGAAACCTGTTTACTGTGAGGTGGCCAGGAAGCAAGGAGAGAAAGAGGAAGGGGTAGGATCTGATTACCTATTTCAAGAACACATCCATAATGGAATGAACTTCTATAACTGTGAGACAAATAAACCTTTCTTGGTTTTGTCTGATATTTTGGTCACAACAACAACCAATACACCTCCTAATTGGTCTTTTTGCCTGCTTCTGACTTGGAAGAAAATGCTACATTCTAACCATGCCCATTAAGGTATGACCTGTCTGACTTCACCAGGCCCCTTGTTTACTGCAAATCAGTCACCCTAAGCTCCTTCCTATTCCTCAAGTACATTAAGCCCTCTGCATCCCCAGGCTATTGCAACCTCTTCTAGAAAATTCTTCTACTAAGTATTCCCATAATTCCCTCCCTCTCTTCTTTTAGATATACTTTCCAAAGTCAGCTTTTCAGAAATATCTTCCCTGACCAGGTGATCAATACTTGCATTCCCTACACCTATCTCTCTTTTCCTTTTCTTTGCTTTGGTTTATATTCTTTGTAATCTTTTTTACCAGATAATCCATCTGTTTATTATCTGCCTATCATCTACATTAGAATAAAAGTTTCATAGTGGCAGAGATTTGTCTATCTTGCTCACTCACTCTTAAATCTCCAAGGCCAAGAACATTGCCTGATAAATAGTAGGTGCTCAGTACACTTTTTGTTGAATGACTTCATGAATGAGCTATTTCTATACTCTTACCTATTGCTTACTGAGGTAGAGTATATTCCAATTGCTTACTAATTTGAAACATATGGTGCAATGTCAAAAAGAATCATTAAGTATTTGAATTTATATTTTTAGAGCTTCATAATGTCAAGTAGGAGATTTCTAGGAAGAAAGAGCAGCAGGGGCAAAACAAACAAGATGGGAAAAGTTACAACATATTTGAGGGAACATACGGAGTTCCCTACAGGAAAGCTGGGAAGAGCTGGGGAAGAAGAAAAAAGGTTGAGTGAAAGATGAGGATAAGGCAGAAAAAAAGACAAGGAGCAATCACGAAGGGCCTTGTGTTCAGGCCTGAGCTTTGAGTGCCATCTCACAGGCAACAGGGTATCATAACTAGGGAAAGAGCAATCAGATTTTCATTTGGAAAGAAAAAATGATTCTGGGCACACAAGGGTATATAACCCATACAACCAGTGTTCTTACAAAGACAAGACATATAAGCACATCAATCTTAAATGATAATTTGATGCTTTGCCATTCATATCTAAGAGGTAGCCACAGTTTCTTGCTCATAAACTTCTAACTGATCAGCTTTCCCAGTGAAACACTTTCTCAGCATATTCCAATTTGAATTATTTTCAGCTTTTAATCAATTAGCTCTTCAGAAACACTTATATGACAGCTCCTAATTAACACACACCAATTTCTAGATATGTACAAGTGAATCAGTTAACTTCCTTATAACATTAAATGTTAATATTACTTTGGGTAGTGAAATATTCAACAAGAAAATTCAATTATAGTTATTTTAAGTAGTAAAAAATGGTATCTGATTATTAAAATAACAAAATAGTCTAGAGTTTATCCAACACAAACTTTATGTTAAGTAAAAGATTCAGCTGATTTAGACAAGAAGCGTGTAAGATATCCTCTATTTTAAGGTTAAAACAGTAGGTTTGATTTGAATATTTAATGTTTTCCACTGTAAAAAGCTTATAAATAGTACATATTGTCAGTTTACTAAGTCTTTTTAATCAGATGCCTTCTGATTAAAATTAAAGGGCTATGGTTTAATTGGTTTTTTAAATCATTTGAATTTTCTTCTTGGCTTCCTCTGTATCCTTAGTATTTATAATGCATTCACTACTTTCCTCTAACCTTGAACTTATTCTCCACATCTCATTTTGCAGTTGCTCTGCTTTTGAGTGCTTTACCAAAAAAAAAAAAAAAAAAAAAAAAAAAAAAAAAAAAAAAACACACTGAATACCTACTATACATCAGGCACCGTGCCAAGCACAAAAGCAAAAGATAAAAAGCTAAGACCTCCACCATGATGCCAGTATCTAATCTTCCTTTCTTTCCACCTCTAGGCATCCACAACAGCTTGAACTATGCCTTTCACTTATAGGACCTAAAATATATTTACTTTTACATCTTTACCAAAATGACTTAATTCCAATGGCATATTTCTTCTTCCTCAAATAATCCGCCTTACATTAGCCTCTTACACTTCAGGTTCATTTTTAAAAGAAGCAAAACAATTCAGAAAATGAGCAATGTATGATATCAAAATCATCTTGAGCAACTAATCTTTGCTCAGTTAGCAAGTCTGTGACCAATACCAAATAAGAGAGGGTCTAGAAAGAGAACCATTACAAAAAAATAAACAAAGACATAAGGTACAAAGTTAATGACTATGTGGATATTCTGTGGCTGGACTTCATGAGAACAGAGTTCAGAGTTCAGTGAAGTGACTCTAGTGTTGCAGAGAAGCACCACAGCACAATTCCTTTGTAGCACAAACTTGTCCAATTTCTGTCCTCCTGACCCACTTCCCTAAACAAGCCTTCCCCAGCAGTTCTGAACAGCACAACCATGAGTTGTAATGTGTGGAAGGGAAAGCCATAGACAAGTATCTGCATAAGCTATTCACTTCAAAGATACATTGAACAATGGGGACACCCTTGAAAATGTCTGCCCCAGCTAGGAACACCAGCCTGGTGGGAGATAACCCTGGTATGCTTCCTCTAAATCTGTGTTGGCATCACAGACCGAGGTCTAGTCCAGGTCAGGACTCCCACCAGCTTATATAACTTATACAACTTCTGTTCAATAAATATTTAAGTATGAAGGAGTGCAGATGTTTTAAATTTTAAAAATGACCTTTAGACATCAACCTTAATATTTACATTCCACAGAAGTAGTCACATTTTAAATACCTTTGGGAAGGATACACAGAGCAACCATTTCGAAATGGAAAAAAAGCAAATACGTACAAAATCTAAAACACTTCATATAACATCAGGAAAAAGGAATCTGGTTTTTCACACACAGGCTGAAAGTACCATTCTTCCATTCATATGCCTCACATTTTTACCCACCTTACCCTACTATACCCTGTAAGCTACAGAACCCTGCTGGCAAAATGCTGCTCTCTGGGGAGAATTTTTTCTAACATGATAGAAGAAATGGTCTGAATTTAAAGCAGTTTTTCTTTCTCATCAGAACAGTGCAATGACCTCTACGCAAAAATATAATGAAAAATGCAAGCCAATGCTATAAAGCAGAATATGAAGCCTAGCCTTGCATATGCAAAGATATCAGATCTATAAATTTAGAGTTCTGTCACACAGTTGAAACAAAGAAAATACAAATAATCCTATGCATGTAGGAATGCCTCCTGATAATGATCTCTACCACAGGAGACCTGGATGCCACTGGGAAGCTGATTCTGATTTCTAGCCTTCTATGCACATTTCTGTATTCTCAAAAAAAAAAAAGTATATGGAAATACTAGTGGTGTCAAAATATGATGCAAATACCTAGTACAAAGACCCTATCATCTATTACATTCCAATAAAATTTCCTGCTCAGGGTAAATGCAAACTTATTTAAATGGGAAACACATTGGACTGAGATTCAGAAAGAACAAATCCAGTGTAGCTTCCTATATATATGGTTTTTAAATGTAAGTATTTACAGGCTTGACTAAAGAGCTATGTGGTCATGGGTGGAGATCTTAAGATCATTATCTCCTTTTCGTAAAACTGGCCAATGCAGCAATGATGGCTGTTCAATGGCTAACTTCAGGATCTATGGACGTAGTAAGAAAATGTTAACTCCAAGGCTAGGAAAGGTAGCCTGTAATGACGAAACAAACACAAACCACCTGGGCCTTAAACCTAAACACAGAATCTCTTTCTGCAACTATGAGAAGGATGGCCAAGGAGCACATGTGCTCAGTTCCATACCAAACAAACTAGGCATTATCCTAAAGGCAATGGAAACACTGAAAGGGGTCCAGCAGTGAGGGGCAAACATCACAAGCAAGACTTATGAGATAGAGTTTAGATGTGCAAAATGAGTCAACAAAGTCAAACAATAGGACCCTTACATATTTATTTTACTATACATTATGACCTATTACTTACCTGTAATAGCATAGGCAAAAGATGAAAACTAAAAATGCATAGATAGAAAAAGAAAATAAGTTTTTTAAATACTCAGCACATGAAATCAACAGAATGAGGATGTATAAAAGAAGAAGTGCTGCTATTGCTGATGGTGATAATAATGGTCACAACTAATTCTACTGTCATTTAAATGTACTGGTTCTTTCAGTTGCCAGTCATTACACTAAACACCTGTTTGCATTATCTCATTTGATTCTATTTACTATCCTAGGAGATGGGCACAATTATTCTCCCCACTTTACATATGAGGAAAAAATAAAGTTTAAGAAAGCTACTAGGCATGTCCAAAGCCATACGATAAGTCAAGGAGCCAGGATTTAAGCCTGTGTTTGCTGGTACCAAAGTCTCAGGCCAAATTGTTCCCCCATATTCCAAGACATTCAAGACTCTGAATTTGTGAGTGAAAAGAAAGTATCATTCTCCTAAAAGTACCTATTTTCTGTTTTAACCATATTTTTTATTGGTGTATTTTAGTCATATATATTAATGGAGTGCAAGATGATAGAGGCATACATGCACACATCACTTATTTAGCCCTTCCCCAATTCCCACGGATTCCCTTCCCCCCTCCCTCTTTCTCATGCTTGGCTGAGTGATTGACTTTGATATTGGATAGTACTCATATTCTGGTTTCGGTGTTCTGATGGAATGATCATTAACAGTTACATTAGTCTCTCCTTCACATAACACATGTGCTTCAGACTCAAATGAGGATATTCTGTTTCCCATTTGAATTCTATGGACATGTAGCTGTAATTAGTTCTGGGATTAAACTGTATAAATTTCTCTATCTGGCACACCCTTACCTTCTTTTTTTGTGTATATGGTCATGTAGGGGATGTGGAGATTGAACCCAGAGGCATTCTACCTCCAAGCTACACCCACTAGCCCTATTTTATTCTTATTTTGAAACAGAGTCTCACTAGGTTGATGAAAGTCTCACCACTTGCTGAGGCTGTCCTGGAACCTACAATCCTCCTGTCTTAGCATCCCAAGTACTGCGACTATAACTACGCTCTATCACGCCCAGCTACACCCTTATCTTCTAATGAAAGAACCAGGTCATGTGTACTCCCTCATTGCCTACAAGGCTTCTCATCATAATTCTGGTGCCTGGACAGTTCTGGTACTTATCTGTTGAGCCACAAATTTAAGAAGAACCTAAGCACTGAGCTAAGAAAGTCTAATGCCTACAGGCATGTATTAGAACCTAAGGAGAATATACAGGTGTTTCTAGTTGAAAGCATACCAATTTTGTGACCTTTGAAAATATGTCAGTCCATCCTCTTTCAGAAATGCAATGTTAGTGGTTATAGAAAAAGAAGAATATATTAGAACTTGGTCAATATATACACCTTTGAAACACTAGCAGTATTGCATCTCTTACACTCTGTGTGGTTCTTTAGCTAAAAAGCTTTACGAGCTCCCATTTTTCTACAAAAACAAATTGGTCCTAGTCTCTTTTAAAGATATCCAAAGCATCTCAACAACTCAAGAGGGAGTCTTGTTTCTGAGAACGCCAGCTGAAATCACAGCAACAGAACTAATGAGTGTTATCTGCTGTATCGCCCTACTTACCAAGACAATATGCAGATAGATTGATGCGTCCCCTTTTTATGATAAGTACAGGTAAAACTTGATAAGATTCTTATTTTTCCACAGTGCTTTTCAACAGTTTCTTTGCTTATAGGTTTTTGTTTTATTTAGACTTATGGCTACTCCACAAGCCATTTAGTGCCTATCATGATTCAGATAAAAGGAAAGGTGTTTTTTTTTTTTTCCTTAAGTGACCATTCTGGCAAGAATTACTATGTTAAGCCAGAGCCGTATAAACTGCAAACTTTGGGGCTAGGTTGCCTGGGTTTCCATCATGACTGTGCTGCTCACCAAGGGTTTGACCTCCAGCAAGTCCCTCCATCCCTCTGAGGTTTATTTGCCAGAAAATAGGAATAACAAGAGTGCCATCCTCTGAGGACCATTGGTAGAATTGAGCTAGGTGATTTTTGTAAAGAACTAGAACAGTGCTTTGTGCATAATAAATATATATATGCACATATATATGTATTTAAAATAATATTAAATAAATACTGATATTTTGCCAATCTACTAAGCAAGGAGATAGAAAGACAATTATAATGTGCTTCAAAGCTAATTAACTCAAAAGTCTTATTCATATATCACTATAGAAAATATACATTATAAATATATATTATTCTATAGTAAGAAATATAAGAAATATTCCAGCAAGGAAACTATGCTTTTATATAAGTGTATCAGTCCTTGATTAGGAAAAGCAGACAAAAAAATCTAAATATATAAAATGTACAGAACAAAAATGAGAACTGTTGGTCTTTTCTGATAAGACGCTATAGGTAGATAACCCTGGTTACACTATTTAAGTAAACACAAAATAAAATAGCTCTTTACATTTTTACTTGCATAGCTAAGCTTGTTTTTTACATGGCTACCAAAGATTACATTTATCCTTAAATATTAACAGGTAATAATTCATCACTGTGAACCTTCATGAAACTTTTCTGTTGGAAAAATACAGATAAATCCTTAAGACCATGCAGTCTGAATTGTTCTTATTTTAAAAGCTATCTTAGTAATAGAATCTGAAAAATTATGGTAGTCCTGGCTATTTTTCAAGATGCCTACCTCTCTAAGTAGTCATAAAGCAGTGAAGGGATGATAGTAACAGAAAATATGCCTGAAGGCAAACTCGATCATTCTTTGGGCTTTCTTCCTTTCTTTTTGCAGAGGTGGTGACCTGGGTAGAAGGCACAGTGGTTGTATACCTCAGACATCTAAAATCACAAAGGTCATCCTTTAATTTCATTAATTTCCATTCGCTGCATTATTACATTAAGGCTTCACTGAACTTTCTGTTGTGTTCCACTGTGTATCACAGGTCCATACCTACACACACAGACATCCTTCAATAGAAACGCTGAGAAATTTTAATAGCCTGTCTTGTTCCAGAAATGATTTCCAGGCAGATTGTGAGATGCTTAAAATACAATATAGCAAGTTAAAAGAAAAATCAAGTAGCTGTCATGGTATATAGAGTGCCTCCTGAAGAGCTCATGCATTCACTCTCAGGGTTGCTGCGCCTCAGTCACGGGGTTGTAATCTCATCTACAACAGATCCATTAAAATCGATTATTTTTGCTGGGTGTGGTGGCGCACGCTTGTAATCCCCGTGCTTGGAAGGTGAAGACAGGAGGATCATGCAGGTTCTAAGCCAGCCACTCTGGCTTAAGAGACCCTGTTTCCAAATTACAAAAAAAAAGTATAAAATAGGTCTGTGAGTGTAGCCCAGAGGTAGAAGGGTTTTCAGGAACCCCAGTACCACAGGAAAAAAAAAAAGGGGGGGGGTATTTTTCTGGATGGTGACTTGGGCTGGCGGGACTTGCTTGGAGAGGTGACCTCTAGATGTGGCTTTGGGGACTATGCCTGTGTACTTGAATCCCTTTAATTTCCTCTCTCTTTCTTTCTCTCTCTCTCTCTCTCTCTCTCTCTCTCTCTCTCTCTCTCTCTCATCTCTCTTCCCCTTATGTCCAGCCTCCCTGATGTGAAAGGGAAACCATGTGCTTTCCTCCTCTCCACTTCACACCACCATGCCCTCAGATCCACAGTCCCTGGCCTTATGTGGACTGAACCCAAAATTCCCAAGTAAACCTTCCTTCCTCTAAATTATATGGTCAGTTATTCAGATTATAGCAATGAGAATGCCAACTAAGACAGCACATCTGGCTAAACATGGCAGATAAACCACTCAGATCTTTCCTCTTCTTCCCTATTAAAACATATGCCTTTACAGAATAAAAAGGATGTAAACTCACTAGGATACCAAAAGGAGTAGAAACATTTCAACAATTCTAGAGAAATAATTACTGGTCTAAGAAAGCAAAGGAAGTTACTGATCAAGTTCCTGCAGGAAAATATCAGTAAGACATGATTTGATCCAAAATACAGACATGCCAGGGAGAGGGTGAGGAATAGAAGTGAAATAAGAAAGCTGGGTAAAGTAAGCAGCAACACAAACCCCCAAGTTCCCAGCCCTACCCAAGGCAGCCAGATTAGTCTCTCTAGACACTTGAAGATCAGAGATACCATCAAGAGGAAATTGACTAAGGATCAGGACTAAATTCAAATGTACTAAGGACTAAACAACATCAGAATGCTGGGATATACCCCTTTGACTGGGACACCAGTCCAAAGTCCCCATTCAAGAATATCTTCTGGAAAATAGTAACCCTCTCTAAGAAAAAGGGCCTCACACAGGGACATCTGTAACTAACTCCCCTGATGAAGAAGCTGGTTGCTGCTTCATCACCACAGAGCAAAGCAACCTACTAATATGGCTTACCCATGGGCAGAGATGCTAATCAGCATATTAAGACCCACTCTTAAACATGGACAACAAATGATGTTCATGCACGTAAACACAGCTTCTAACATTTATATGTAACAAACAAAAAATAAACAGGAATTGAGAAGGCCTGAATATAACATGGACATTACATTACTTTCAAAGGAATGACATTAATTATTTAAGCTACATTTAACGTTCCTTCGAGAATATTAATTATTCCTTAATAGTTTAAGTACAAAATTGGGATTACAAAAGGGACTCCAGACAAAGGAGAAACTCCTAGAGTGATGGAGGAGGTCTAAAGAAAAGCAGCATGGGGAGGGGGAGAATCTGGTGAAGGGAAGACTTCAAGTGACAACTGATACAATGAACATATACAAAATCATCAGTGCCAATCTCAATATAATGTACAGGGGAAGTGAGGAAGTAAGGGGGAAGGGAGGAGCTCACCAAGGGCTCTGTATGTGTATGCATCTATGGCTCTGAACTCCATCATGATGCATGATTATAATACACCAACAAAAATAAAAATATTAAGTTGGAGAGTCAAAAAATTTTAAATACATATAAACAAATAGGATCTATAATTATATCTTCAGAAGATATGATATAAAAAACAGAATATTATGTAAAATAAATTTATACTGATCAAGAAAGATGATTGCTAACATTAAAAATGTGATAAAATAAAAATTTAAATAAAACAGCAAACAAAGTCAAGAAAATCTTGTTAAATATAGAAGCAAGCTGGATCTGGTAGTGCATGCTTGTAATGCCAGGAGAATCACAGGTTCTTGGCCAGCCTCAGCTACTTAGTGAGGCCCTCCACAACTTAGTGAGAACTTGTTTCAAAACAAAGAATAAAAAATAGAACGAGGGGTATAGCTCAGAGGTAGAATGCCTCTGGGTTCAATCCCCAGTACCACAAAAAAAAAGTAGAAGCAAAACAGTAAGCAATGAGAAATGCAAGGGAATGTATACGATTTTTAAAATACTAACGCAGTAATTCAGTGGAAGAGATATCATTGGCGAGTTAAAAAAAAAAAGTTTCAGAATCAAACAAGTTTCTAGATTCATCCCAGGACCAAAAAACACAATAAGCCTTCAGATTTTAAAAGCCCACAAATGCCCAGCCAAAAGAATAAAGAAAAAAGACCTGTGATCAAGCAAATTATGAAATATCATCATACCAGAAATAATAATATAAAAATATCGCAAGAGCTTCCACAGAAAAAATTAAGATACACATACACACATTTAGTTAGCAATTACAGTAGAAAGACTTCCTGAAAGTCAAAATGAGAGATAGAAGGCAAAATATAAATGGCTTCCAAATTCCATGGATATCAAGCAGAATTTTATACCATGCTCAACCTATCAATCAATGTGAAGAAGATATAAAGGTTGTGGTATGGTTACAAAAGAGACAAAAACTTAGCTTCCCACATTCCTCTCCTCGGGAAGCTACTGATTAAGTGTTCTTTCAAGCAAGAAAGCAGAAGGCATGATCCTGATCCAGGCAACCCAATATGACAGAGCCCTGAAGGCTCTGCACTGGGATAACGAAGGGATTTCAGGCTGAAGAAACAGGCCAACTAGCATGGAGCTAAAAAGGCGGAAACTGTGGGATAGAGGTACTTAAAAAGATTTAATCATGTGAATGACTGGGCATGATAGCAGAGGAAGAGTAGGGACCCAGACAAATAAGCAGTTTTGAGGAGCAAGTATTAATTACTGAACAAAACTGAAACAAAAAGTTGTACAAGAAAGGCTATTAAGGTATACCAATGTATAATGTGTCAAAGCAAGGGGTTTATGAAAGTTAATATATAGAAACTGACATTGCCTATAGGACTAATTGCCCTGAGTGGTTTATAAGCTAAATCTTAACCTAATTTTTTTTAAAATAATTCAAAAAATACTTGGGTAATTTTTGCATTATTTTGAAATACAGCCACAACCATCCAATGGAGTTGATACTTGATAGACAAGTCTTTGAAAGATAGATATGGGCTGGGGGCCTCCGCGCGTCGCCCGCGCCGGCACCGTGGAGCGCGGACCCCCCTTCGCCTGGGAGTTCTGCAGTCGCCTGGGGTCAGCGGTGACATCCCAGAGGGCAGGCCCCGCCGCCGCCATGGTGGCCAAGGATTACCCCTTCTACCTCACTGTCAAGCGGGCCAACTGCAGCCTGGAGGTGTCCCCGGCCAGCAGCCCAGCCAAGGACGCCGAGTTACCAGCTTAGAAGAGGCCCTGTCACGAGTTAATCAGGAAAGGCTTGTGAACTTTCTAGTATCTGGGAAAGGAGTGGTTCTTTTTAAGTCTAGAAAATACTTGTGCCTGGGCCTTCGGGCTTGGGTCACTGTGTCCTTTTGTGAGAAGGGAGCCCCGATTCATAGTAAACTTCAAGTAATTGGAGCTGGGACTTCCGGGAAGATGGCGACCGAGAAAAGCGGGGCTTAAGAGCTCCGCTAACAACAAATCTCCATTACCACAAAATCAACGCCTTTCATAGCCAGAAAACACCATCACCAGTGAAACAAAAAATCACCAGGCTCCAGAGAGAAAGCGGACTGAGAACAGAGCCACAGAGGAGATACACCAGCCTTGCGCCCGAGGACGCGGCAGACGCGGCAGAAGCACCATACTGCCTGCGGCAGCGGCGAATTCACCAGACGGCCACAGCAAGCCGAGGTGAGCCACTGCGGAACAGCTAGGAGAGATTTCTCCGCGCAGAGAGCATCTACAGCTCCCAGTGGCCGAGCTCAGCACACGCTGCAGGGATTCAGAGTAGAAATCAAAATCAAAAAGAAAAACGCCAGCCCCACAGCCGAGGGCGTAGCAGCGGCGCCATATTGCTACCGGCGGCAGCAGCAGCGAATTCAGCGAGGCCAGTACAGCTACATCTGCGTACTCAAGAACAGTAAGTCAAATTGCGGGCCACAGAGGAGAAATCCCTGGGACTTGACCCAGTGGGGAAGGGGCGGTGGCCGAGATATCACACCATAGGAGAACGTGCAACCTGGCACCCCCCACAGTCTAAAGCAGACTCTATCGACTCTCTGGGTCGGAGACTCTGTGATAAAACCCAGTAAAGGAGTAGTGGGGTCCGAGATACTACTGACTCGAGATCCAGAACACCTTAAGGGAAGTCATAGTGACCCAAGGGAAGAACCCAGAGAAGGCACAAACATCCGAAATCATGGGAAAGAGGAATAATACTGGAGCAATTAATGCCCACAACCCCACAACATCAGAACCTGATAAAACAGAAAATCAGAGATTTCTAGAAGATCAAATCAGGAAAATAACTGTAGAAATAATAGAGGTGCTTCGAAAAGAATTCAGAGAGAGCCAAAAAGAGATAAAGGATGCAATTAATGAAGTAAAGGCCTCAATTCAAAGCACAAACAACCGATTAGAACACATGGAGAACAGAATCTCGCTCTTAGAAGATAAGCAATCCAAAAATGAAATCATAGTTTCTAATCTAGAAAAAAATATCCGACAGCAGGAATCTGATATTGAAGAAATATGGGCCCATTTTAAGAGAGCTAACCTAAGAATTATTGGAATAGAGGAGGGAAAAGAAAGTGAAACCAAAGGGATCAACAATCTCTTCCAGGAAGTAATAGTAGAAAATTTTCCAAACATAGAGCAAGAGGTCAATACACAGGTCCAGGAAACTTATAGAACTCCCTTTAGACAGGATCAGAGAAGAGGATCCCCACGCCACATAATTGTCAAAATGACCAATGTGGAAGCCAAGCAGAGAATCTTAAAGGCAACAAAAGCAAAGAGCCAAGTGACATTCAGAGGCAAACCAATTAGAATCACTCCAGACTTCCCAAACCAAGTTATGAGAGACAGAAGGGCTTGGAGTAACATATTCCAAACTCTGAAAGAAAACAACTTCCAGCCAAAAATTTCCTACCCAGCAAAACTTTCTATCAAATTAGATGGAGAAATAAGAAGCTTCCATGACAAACAGAAACTGAAGGAATTTATGTCTTCAAAACCAGCGCTAGAGAAAATACTCAAAGAGATTAACTACAAAGAAGAAATAGGTAACACACTCCAGAACTTGAGAAACAAGATTTTCCATCCAACAGACAACTAAGATTGGTTATCTGTGGAGATTCATTATTTATGTTAGTCTTTTACCTATCTCAAAAGGGTATTGTTTGCCTTTATTGTTGTTAATTTTTAGGATTTCTAGTTGGAATATTAATATACCTTCAGATATAGCATTTGGAAATATTTTATCCCATTCTATTAGTAACTGTTAACTCTGTTTACATTGTCTTTGGATATACAATTTTTTTTTATTTTTTAGGGAGTTTGTATACTCCTCTGTTGCCTGTGCCATTGAAATCATATCCAAGAAATCACTGCCAATTTCAATGTTGTGAGGTTTAATGACCCAGATTTTCTCCTAAAAGTTTATAGTCTTAAGATTTATATTTAGGTCTATTATCTATTTTGAGTTAATATTTGTATATGGGATTAGGTAAGGGTCCAATTGTATTCTTTTCCATGTAATTATTATTTTTTAACAATATTTAGTTAAAAGATTTTTATTTCCACCACCAAATGTTCGTGGAAACCTTGTCAAAAATAACTTGACAATATAGGGAAGAATTTAGCTCTAGGCTTTTATTTAACTCCAATGGTTTATATATCTGCCTTTAGAATAGTACTACACTGTTTCAATTATTGTAGCTTTATATGGTTTGAAATCAGAAAATATATATCTTCTAGCTTTGTTATTTTTCAAGATTGTTTTGGGTACCTAGAGTCCATATTCCATATTAGGATAGATTTTTTCTGAAAAATAAATATATAAATATATGATAGTTTCACCTAAAAAAAATAGAAAAAAATATTATCTGGTAAGAAAGAAAGCAAAAAGAAATATTGAAATGTTATCTTTAAGTCATCAAAAGCTTGGTATCAGACAAATGAAACTGTTATGTGAGATTATCATTTTTAATTTTGGATAATTTGCTATAATACTAGATGTCAACCACTAAGCCAAGCATGGGAAGGAAGGGTTGGGAGGGAATGGGGTGGGGATCGGGTGCGGGCTGACTGGGCGATGTGTGCATGTATGTCTACAAAAGT
The DNA here is from genome assembly GCF_963383645.1 of Muscardinus avellanarius. Taxonomy (NCBI): domain Eukaryota; kingdom Metazoa; phylum Chordata; class Mammalia; order Rodentia; family Gliridae; genus Muscardinus; species Muscardinus avellanarius. Next base: position 62,139,679 of record NC_137795.1, on the reverse strand, counting down.
TTGTATCCCACTATGATGTATGAATACAGTGCACCAATAAAATAAATAAAAAAAAATAAAAAATAAAAAATAAAAAAAAAGAAAGATAGATATGTAATAAGATACCTGTGCATATGTACCTAAAACCAAAATGAAAAGTACACTTTCCAAAGGAATGTTAGATGGATCAAGAATATATAAGGAAGAAAGTCAGAATAACATGTTCCCAAATATGTGCAATAAAGTATATATTGAAAACAATTCCAAATGTATAATGCATACATTTGTTAGATTGAAGCACATCACATTTCCTCTATTTTATCCCTTTAAGTACAACACACATGTACTATAAGATTATATGCAGTAGTCTGTAGGTTTTCTCTCAAATTCAACTCAACCAAAACAAAACTGTTGATGGGCTTCCCCAAACAATCCTGAAATCAACTCATCCAATGATCTTCTCAAACCTTACATATGGTAATTAAATATTCAAGTTATTCAAACCCAAAGCCTGGATGAGCCTAATTTGATCTCGTATCTGCTGACAGATCTCAACTCCACCTTTAAAATAAAGAAACCAGACTCAACAGCCTACCAGGCTCCAGAGAGGAGCAGCGGACAGCGAGCCGAGGTGAGCCGCTGTAGAACAGCCCAGCAGGATTTGGCAGATTTTTCGGCGCAGAGAGCATTTAACGCTCCCAGTGGCTGGGCTCAGCACACCCTGCAGGGACTCAGAGCAGAGCTCAAAACCAGAGAAGAAATACACCAGCCTCACGGCCGAGGGTGTGGCAGCGGCGCCATATTGCCACCGGTGGCAGCAGCAGCAGCAAATTCACCGAGTCCAGTACAGCTCCATCGGCGCACTCATCAACAGTAAGTCAAATTGTGGCCCCTAGAGGAGAAATCCCAGTACTGTACTCCCAGGGACTTGACCCAGTGGGGGAGTGGCGGTGGCAGAGATATCACACCATAGGAGAACGCCCAACCTGGCACCCCCCCCCCCATGGTCTAAAGCATGGTCTAAAGCATGGTTGATTGACTCCCTGGGTCTGAGACTCTGAAATACAACCCAGTAAAGGAGTAGTGGGGAATGAGATCTAGAGCACCTTAAGTGAAGTCTTAGTGATCCAAGAGAAGAACCCAGAGAAGGCACAAACTTCCGAAATCATGGGAAAGAGGAATAACAATGGAGCAATGAATGCCCACAACCCCACAACATCAGAACCCGATAAAACAGAAATTCAGAGATTTCTAGAAGATCAAATCAGGAAAATAACTGTAGAAATAATAGAGCTGTTTCAAAAAGAATTCAGAGAGAGCCAAAAAGACATAAAGGATGTAATTAATGAAGTAAAATGCTCAATTCAAAGTACAAACAACCGATTAGACCACATGGAGAATAGAATTTCCCTCTTAGAAGATGATCACTCCAAAAATGAACGCATAGATTCTAATTTAGAAAAAAAAAATCCGACAGCAGGAATCTGACATGGAAGAAATATGGGCCCATTTTAAGAGAGATAACCTAAAAATAATTAGAATAGAGGAGGGAAAAGAAGGTGAAACCAAAGGGATCAACAATCTCTTCAAGGAAGTAATAGCAGAAAATTTTCCAAACATAGAGCAAGAGGTCAATACACAGGTCCAGGAAACTTATAGAACTCCCTTTAGACAGAATCAGAGAAGAGGATCCCAATGCCACATAATTATCAAAATAACCAATGTGGAAGCCAAGCAGAGAATCTTAAAGGCAACAAAAACAAAGAGCCAAGTGACATTCAGAGGCAAACCAATCAGAATCACTCCAGACTTCCCAAACCAAGTCATGAGAGCCAGAAGGACTTGGAGTAACTCCAAACTCTAAAGGAAAACAACTTCCAGCCAAATATTTCCTACCCAGCAAAACTTTCTATCAAATTAGATGGAAAAATAAGAAGCTTCCATGACAAACAGAAACTGAAGGAATTTATGTCTTCAAAACCAGCGCTAGAGAAAATACTCAAAGAGATTAACTACAAAGAAGAATTAGGTAACACACACCAGAACCAGAGAAACAAGATTTTCCATCCAACAGACAACTAAGATTGGTTATCTATGGATATTCATTATTTATGTTAGTCTTTTACATATCTCTAAATTATATTGTTTGCTTTTATTGATGCTAATTTTTTAAATTTCTAGTTGGAATATTAATATACCTTCAGATATAGCATTTGGAAATATTTTGTCCCATTCTATCAGTAACTTTTAACTCTGTTTACATTGTCTTTGGATATACAATATTTTTTTAATTTTTAGGGAGTTTGTTTACCCTTCTGTTGCCTGTGCCATTGAAATCATATCCAAGAAATCACTACCAATTTCAATGTTGTGAGGTTTAATGACCCGGATTTTCTTCTAAAAGTTTATAGTCTTAAGATTTATATTTAGGTCTTTTATCTATTTTGAGTTAATATTTGTATATGGTGTTAGGTAAGGGTCCAATTTTATTCTTTTTCATGTAATTATTATTTTTCAACAATATTTAGTCAAAATATTATTATTTCCATTACCAAATCTTCGTGGAAACCTTGTCAAAAATAACTTGACAATATAGGGAAGAATTTATCTCTAGGCTTTTATTTAACTCCAATGGTTTATATATCTGCCTTTATAACAGGACTACACTGTTTCAATTATTGTAGCTTTATATGGTTTGAAATCAGAAAATATACATCTTCTAGCTTTGTTCTTTTTCGAGATCGTTTTGGCTATCTAGAGTCCATATTCCATATTAGGATAGATTTTTTTCTGAAAAATAAATAAATAAATGTATGATAGTTTCACCTAAAAAAATATTCTTTGGTAAGAAAGAAAGCAAAAAGAAATATTGAAATGTTATCTTTAAGTCATCAAAAGCTTGGTATCAGACAAATGAAACTGTTATGTGAGATTATCATCGTTAATATTGGATAAATTGTTATAAAACTAGATGTCAACCACTAAGCCAAGCATGGGAAGGAGGGATGTGGAGGGAATGGGATGGGAATCGGGTAGGGGCTAATTGGGCGATGTGTGCATGTATGTCTACAAAAGTATTTTTTTATCCCATTATGATGTATGAATACAGTGCACCAATTAAAAAAAAAAGTAAGAAAGAAAGAAAGAAAGAAAGAAAGAAAGAAGAAAGAAAGAAAGTACTTCTCAGCATCTCCTGGACAGCCACCCCGGCAGGAGGTGAGGATCACAGCAGGTTATTGTAGGAGCCTCTCAACTGCTCCGCTGCCACTCCATCTTTTCACATAAAATAGAAGCCAAGTCAATCCACTTAACTCAAAAAGTTACAATGAATGGTTCCCCATCTCCTTCAGAGTAAAATCCAATTTTATAACAGTCTTCAAGTCCCTGTACAAAGTGGCTTGTATTTCTGACCTCATTCCTACCACTCTCTATCCATGGAAAGCCTCCTCACTTTCCCTTTACTGAAACACCATTCTCCCATGCAGCCACAAACTTCACTCCTTGGTTTGTCGTCTGTGCTCTAAAGAAACCTCTTCTGTGAAGTCTTCCCTGACCATCCTTTTTGAAAACTATAAACTTTCTGACCTGTCTCTTGCTTTCTTTTTCTCTATCTTATCTGCCACCATCATACAAACAAAATTTTCCGGTATCTCTTCCCTACCTGCCTTCACAATTCAATTCAATGAAGACTGAGACTTTGGTCTGTTTGGTTCACAGCTGTATCTTCATGGTCCAGCACCGAGATAAACACATGCTAAGTGTATAATTATAAACATTTGTGAATGACCTGCCAAGTTGCCTGTAACCAAATGGGGATTATATTTCAAAGCTTTTTAAAAATATTTTATAGTTATTACACAAATGAAATTTAAAAATTTAAAAATCACAATACAGGTTAAACAGAGTATTTAATTCTGAGTTGAGCACCAAGGAAACAATGGTCATACTTATAATTAAACTTATTATTTCTGATGTTATTTTTATTTTTACTTTCTTTCTAAAGTAGTCTGTGTCAAAATAAACCCTGACAAGTGTGATTAATGCATTCTTTGTCACTCTTGAAATATTTTGATACAAAAATCAATTAATTACAATTATGTGAAAATTTTCATATATTTGCCATATCAATTTTTAAATTCTGTATCATTCACATTTTAAAGCAATGTCTATGATTGCTCCTAAAATGACACTGCTAAAAGGAGTCCTCATTCTGTAGCTAGAGAACGCCATCTGGCTCAATGAGAGAGAAACCACATCATTATACTGACTAAATGTAGTATTTAGTATTGCTAAAGGGGCTTCCTTTCAAGAGGAAACAAGTTAAGTTGGAGTATTTTGTTTATTTAGTAAATACTTCCTAAACAAAAGTTACATAGACATGGGGAAAATTCTAAAAATATTTTAGATAATAATAATCACAGCTAGTATCAAGCACTTTGCATATATTGCCATATTTAATCTGTACAATAATTCTTTAAGGTAGAGAGCTACTACTGTTAACCCCATTTTACAGATGAGGAAACTGGGCCATTAAAAAGATAAGCCACTTAAACAGGAATCTTAGTAAATCCAAGTGATCTGGCTCCAGGGCCCACACAATTAATTGTTGCATTCTCTGTCCCTTCTCAGACAACAAATGCCAACCAGCCTCAGTAACATAAAAAGACCTGTTTCCAAATAAAAAAAATTAAAGCTGAGGGTACAGTCTCACAGGTAGAATGTCCATGGTTTCCATCCCCCTACACCTCTACCACCACACACACACACACACACACACACACACACACACACACACACACACACATACACAGAGTACTAACAGATTATTTTAATGTAGTTTCATGTATATCCATTAAAAAAACACACTAGTTTTTAAATGTAAAGAAAAACTAAAAATGTACGTTCCAGCATGAATCAAGTAGCTAGAACCCATAATATAAGTCATAAAGATAATTGTGGAGCTGGTTGTAGTGGTGCACACTTGTAACCCAATACTTGGGGGCTGAGACAGGAGGATTACAGGTTTGAGACCAGCCTTAGTTACTTATTGAGGCTCTCTGCAATTTAGTGACACCCTGTTTTGAAAAAAATACAGCTGAGGTTGTAGCTCAGAGTACAATATCCCTGAGTTTAATCCTCACAGTATTACAAAAAAAGAAGATCCTGAAATTCTATAAAAATGTTCCATTTCCATTGAATCATTAAATAATGATTTGCAAGTAATTTATAATTTATCTGCAACTTTCAAATTCTTTCATCAATTCACCAAATAATAGTTATTAGCTACCAAGAACATACCTAGGAAATAATCCAAAATTGGCAAAATATGTTTTACATCATCAGAATATTGAAAGCAAATATGTAAATATATATACATATATATGTGTGTATATACGTGTGTGTGTGTGTGTGTGTGTGTGTGTATATATATATATATGTATAATGTTTTTTTGAGGTCAAACTCTCTGAGTTATAGAAACTTTGTTTATACACTGAGTATTCAAGCTGGGCATGGTGGCATATGCTTGTAATCCCAGCATTTGGGAGGCTGAGACCTAGAGGATCATTGTTCGTGTACAGCCTCAACTGCTTAGTAAGGCACTCTGCAACTCAGGGAGACCCTGTTTCAAAATAAAGAATAAAACATGGGACTGAGGGTGAGCATGGAGGTAGAATGTCCCTAGATTCCATCCCCAGTATCACACACACACACACACACACACACACACACACACACACACACAAAATCACTGAGTATTCAAAAGCAGTCTATCCATAACTGCCATGAGTTTACTATCCTTCCCTAAGGAACACTTCTAGCCAGCAACCAAAATAGTCTGGATTAACAATCCACATTAAGAGCCAATATGAGAAGATTTTATTATAACAATACATTCTGTCTTTTCTTCTCAAAGGAGAACACTGCTCAGTGAAGCACTGCCATGTTCCTTCATGCACACTCTCCTCAAATCTCTTTCCTCTATTCTCTGTTACTTTGCTCAACTTCACTTCTCTACTCACACTCAAGCTTCCTAAATATCCCTTCAATCCATATATAAAACAAATGGTCCTGATGATAAAAGATAAAAAAAATAAAGTTTAGTGGACAGTATGTACCCAATAAAAAGAAAACCATAGCTTTTGTGGTTTACCATTGGGATCAGCACCATCATATTTCATGGTTCCTAAAAGTAACCACAAGTCCATTTAGGAACTCCAAGAGTCTCTCCATGTTTTCAGCTGAAATTTAGCCACCTTTGCTTGTCCTTGTGTGTCATAAATCTGAATAATTCTACAAAGAACTCTCGCACTCATGTTAGCACTACACTGACTACTTGTATGAGAACTGGAGGAATTGAGGGTAGAAGGACACAGGAGGAATGAATTCAAGCTCCATGGGAGAGCAAAGGACTGTTGGGTCTTGTTCATTAACCACTTCAACCCACTCTGGTAAATTTTAGGAGCACAGTCATTGTGATGAGTGGGAAGGAAGAAAGGGAAGGAAAAGACTGCAAATTCATTATGGCTTATGGGCTGATGGAGTATGCCATCACTGTAAGCATTGTTCATACACATGAATGTTATTTAGAACTATCTCTGAAATCAACACTGTCTACACCAATGTACAGTATAAAGCCTGCTATCTCAAAATCTCATTTCAGGACACTCTTCTACTAGGTCACTATATCAATCTTTATTACTTTGCCACAGTACACTTTGAACACACATCCTTAGTTGCAATATATCACAAAATGTGTTTTCTGGTTTGCCACAGTACACTTTGAACACACATCCTTAGTTGCAATATATCACAAAATGTGTTTTCTGGTTTACTTTTGTAATTATGTTAGCACTGAGTTTCTTGTTCATATCCATTACTGTGATCGCCTGTCAATTATTGACTCAATGCTTTAACACATATGATTAAGTCATCTCCGTGTTTTATAAACAATGAGAACAATATTTTATCAAATAAAAGTTATTGAACATCTTAATTATGCCAATTAATAGTAGTGACATACAAGGAAGGCTAGTTATGACCTAAGAGAAAAATTAAGTCTTCAAATTAAGTCATTTAATATGATCACAAGATGATAGGCTTTTTCTATTCCTCATTTTCCACGTATTTTCTCAGGTGTCATTACTGACTTCTATTAGATATCAGTACTCACTGGTTCCTATGATGAATCCCAAGTGTCAAAAGTAGATATTGGGTGTCCCCAGGAAATCTCTGAGGCAATCACCTAATTCAGTACATTTTAGATGCAAGCGTGGGTCACAGGAATGTGTTATACATGTGCACTCAGACTGGTATGAATACTCCCTCCAATCCAACCTGGACCTCTTAAACTTCTCCAATACTTTCCTTATAGCCTGAGCCTTTTACTTTATATTTTGTCGTTCATTCTAATAGTGTTGGTGTTGATTTAAGAAGGATTAAGAAAAAATAGTCATTCTAAGTCACATTTCTCACCTGTCAAATATGGCGACTTAAATTAAGTATGGATTACCTGTCTCTTCTGTCCTTTGGCTGTTGTCATTGCTTTCTTTTAGGAACTGTTTTTTTTAAACATTTTTCTTTATTTTTTATACTTTTACTGGTGCATCATAGGCTTACATCATAATGTAGCTCACAGTGCTGCACATACAATAATCAAAATTGTTCTTCAGAACTAATAACATCTTTCTCTTTTGAATTCCTTTTTAAAAATGTTAACTATGCTTAAAGGTAACATGCTTTTTAAAATAACTGCCTAAGTCCTTCTTGGGGACAGGAGGACTCTTAACACGAAGTACCACAGATAAGAACCTTCTATCTATACATCAAACCTTTGCACATCATTTCCTTATCTCACTATACATTTAGTTGTTAATATGCATCTACATCAGTTCTGGTCGTTATACCCCGTGATTAGTTTTACTTTCAGTAACATCGCTCCCATATTTTCCCTTTTCACACACAAAAAAATTCCTTTTCTACCTTCAATCTCATCAAAATCTTGCTAATTCTTAAGTACTTAATTTTAATCCTCCATAAGAAAGCTTTTATTCCTCCCAGTTCTTGTTTTAATTAGCTTCCCTCAACCCAATGGTCTAGTAGTTCAGAGGCTGAACTTCTTACCAGCCCAACTTCCAGGCCATCTGTAAATAGAATGATAACAATGGTCAACTATTATAGCAGACCCATTCTGAGTGTTTAGGACTTTCTTCCTCTCTGGTCTTCAGCTCATAAATTTGCTATTTTGTTACAGTTTCCATCTCTTCTTGGTTATACAAAATAATGGAGCCACATTACTCACTTAAAATTTACTTTAAGCACATTTCAATGTATACAAATGGCCAATAAATATATAAAAAGTGTGAACATCACTAGCAATCAGGGAAATGCAAATAAAAACTGCACTGAAATTCCATCTAACTCCAGTTAGAATGACAATCAACAATAATGCAAAAAATAATAAATGCTGGTTACAACATTGGGAAATTGGAACTTTTATACACTTTTGGTGTGAGTGCAAATTAGTGCAACCACTGTGGAGATCAGTATGGAGGTAACTCAAAAGACTAGGTATAGAACCACCATATGACCCAGCTATACCACTCCTCAGTATCTTTCCAAATGAATTCAAGTTAGAATACTCTAGGGATACATGTATACCCATGCTTTTACCAGCACCATTTATAACAGCAAACTTATGGAACCAAACTAGATACCCATTGACAGATGGATAACAAAAATGTGGTATATGCACAATGAAATGTTACTCAAGCCATAAAAAACAACAAAATTATGTCATCTGCAGGAAAATGAATGGAATTAGAGAATACTAGGCTAAGTAAGAAGTCAAAGGTTGAATATTTTCTGTCATAGGTGGAAGCTAAAGAGAAAACAGAAAACAAATGGGGCTTTATATGATTGAGAGTGACCAGGAGAATGGAAGGGAACAGGGGGAAAGATGGAGAGGAGAAAGGAAGACCTGATCAAAGCAATAGTTCAAATTATGTCATGGCCATATAAAAAGGTATCACTACCAACTACACTATTATGTATCACTACCAACTACACTATTATTAGGGTGAGTAGTGAGGCGAGATCTGAAAGGAAACACACCCAGACCTGTGTGCACATTTGTTTACATGACTTTGAGCCTGGCGTGGTGGCACACGCTTGTAATCCCTGCGCTTGAGAGGCTGAGACAGGAGGATCGCACAGGTTCGAAGCCAGCCTCAGCTACTTAGTGAGGCTCTTAGCAACTTAGTGAGACCCTGTTTCCAAATAAAATAGGTCTGAAAGTATAGCCCGGAAATAGAAAGCCCCTGGGTTCCACCCCCAATACAACAAAATAAGTAAATAAGTTAATAAATAAATAAATATAAATACATGACTTTGAACCCCTCTAGGATATAGAATAACAATGTACCAATAAAATATAAAACATTTTTGAAAAAATATATAAAATATTTCTCATTAAGACAAAAAGTATTCCATTGACTCAACAAATCTTTATTTTAGAATAACAGCCACTAGTCACAACTTGGATTAATAATTTTCCTCACCTTAAATATGGAAATATTCATAGAAATACTCCTACAGCATCCTTTTGTGTGTGTGTGTGTGTGTGTGTGTGTGTGTGTGTGTGTGTGTGTGTGGTGCAGAGGATGGAACCCAGGGACATTCTACCTCTGAACTACATAACCAGTGTTTTTTTAAGTCCTTTTTATTTTTTGAAACAGGGTCTCACTAAGTTGTGAAGAGCCTAAGTATCTGAGGCTGTCCACAAAACCCATCCTCCTGTCTGCCTCCTGAATGCTGGGATCACAACTGTGTGCCACCACACCCAGCTCCTACAGTATCTTACATACTCAAAATTATCGTTTTTGGTGGGAACCGAGGAAGGGCTAAAAGTGTGTACCATTCTGTACCTCATGATAATGTATGATTACAATGCACCAATAATTTTTTTAAAGTATCATTTTGGTGAATTTAAATGAATTCTGACAATATTATAATATTAGCTGACAATATTTACTAACATTCATACAAGGAAATGAGATACACTGAGGAACATGAGACAGAGTCCTCTCTTAACAAGATAATGTTGGACTTCAGTTTTTAACCATGCCATACTGGATAATGCATTTTTCTTACAAATCATATCTTCTAGGAGCTACTCAATGAAATAAACAAGTATAATTTATTTTTTATTAATTCTCCAAATTCATTCATATTGGGACATGTCTGACATTTTGATTAGTATGTCAAAAGCAGCTAGAAAAGCCAGGCATGGTGGCAACAAGCTTGTAATCCCAGTACTTGGGAGGCTGAGGCAGAAGGAACCAGGTTTATGGTTAGCCTCAGCTACTTAGTGAGGCCCTAAACAACTTAGTGAGACCCTGTTTCAAAATATAGAATTAAAAAATCGGGCTGGGGGCATAGCTCAGAGGTAGAATGCCCCTGGGTTCAATCCACACAAAAAATAAATAAATAAATAAGTAAAATTAACTAGCTAAATAAATAAATAAATAAATAGCAGTTGAAAATGGTGGTGATCTAAAACACGTTTTCTTTGAATTAAACTACTCTGTAAAAAATACTTTAAGATCTTACCTAGATGGAAAGAGAAGACAAAATATTTTTGTACAGATTAAGGACTGAATATTTGGAAAATAAAAAAAAACTGAAAATAATGGAAACTAAGAAAGTTTAGTACAACAGCCTGTAGTTAACTAAAAGTCAGCCAGGCATGGTGGTACAAGCTTGTAACCCCAGTAGTTGGGAGACTGAGAAAGGAGAATCACAGGGTCAAGGCCAGTCTCAGCAACTTAGTGAGGCCATCTGCAAATTAGTGAGACCCTATTTCCAAATAAAAAATAAAATTGTGCTCTAGGTGTAGCTCAGAGGAACAATGCCGTTGGATTCCATCCCCAGTACTACAAAAAAAAAAGAAAAGAAAAGAAAAGAAAACTAAAAGTTATTTTTATAATAATTAATAATTTTTACATTTTTTATTGGTGCATTATATTCATACATCATATTGGGGTAAAAAACTTTTGTGTACAGACATGTACACATCACTGATTTAACACCTACCCTATTCCCACCCCATTCTCTCCCTGTCCCTCCTTCCCTTGCTTGGCTTAGTGGTTGACTTTGATATGTTTAAGTACATTGTGTGTTTTAGAGATTTTCCTCTTCCCCCCTCCTTTCTCCTCCTTTAGGTTGCCTTATTTGCTCCTCTATAGGATTTCCTTTTTCATCTAGAGTTCCTCCTATGACCCATTTCTCCCTAACTCTCACATATTAGGGAAAGCATCTGCTTTCTTTATAATAATTAATATTTGTTAATTGAGAGATATAAACTATTTCTTATAAATATCTCATTTAAATGTAAACAAGCCTTATAAGGCAGTTATAACTATTATTTTAAAAAGCAAAACTGGAGCCAAGCGTGGTGGTGCACGCTTGTAATCCCCGCACTTGGGAGGCAGAGACAGGAGGATCGCGTAGGTTTGAAGCCAGCCTTGCTGGCGTAAGAGACCCTGTTTCCAAATAAAAATATTAAAAAATAGGTGTCTGGGAGTGTAGCCCGGAGGTAGAAGGGTTTCCAGGAACCCCAGTGCCACACACACAAAAAAAAAAAGGAAACACTGGAGCAAATAACTTACCCTAAGATATACACTATACTATACTGTTAAATTAATATATAGAATAAAATATCTTTCTTATGTAACAGAAAATATACCTGAATGAAATGTCTAATCTAATCATGAAGAAAATAGGTATAAGGTAATATTACTAAGAACTGTATAGTACCTATATGAGGAAAACTAGAACATTTAAATTAAAAAAAAAGGAATCCATCCAAGAGATATTGTGTACATACATGAATGATCACTTTGAATCTCACCACAATGCACAGTCATATTACACCAATCAAATTAAAAAAAAACAGAAATAGAAGAAAATAAAATTGGACAGATAATTTGTTCTTGAGTAAAAATATTTTAATATTCTAAAGATATCAACTTCTAAATTAATTTCTAAATTCAATATCATACTAATTAAAATCTCAGTAGAAAATGATTTAATTTTAGAAGAAAAATTATAATGTTTACTAAAAGTCTCAATATATGATAAAAACATTATACTTAATAGTTACAAAAGGGTCAAACTGACTTAAAGAAGGCAAATAATGTAATATCATAACCAAGACACAGACCAAGTATATAATAAAAATTAATTTATGATAATGGTGATACTTTAAAGCAATGGAAAAGATGGATTCTTCAATAACTGTTTAGACAACTAAGCAGAAATTTTAAAGAAGAGGAAAGATGAATTCCCTACTCAATTCTCAGAGTAAAATAAATTTAAGATAATTTAAAAATGCAAATGCAGAAGATTAAACTATCAGAAGAAAATATGGGTATCAGAAAAAAAATTTATATTAGTATGGAGAAAATTTACATAAATGTAATCACAATATGAGAAACCATAAGATTAATAGATTATATTATCTAAAAAAATGAAAAAGATCTATACAAAAAACATAACATATATAAAAATATAAGCTGGAAAATTTATATATAGATATATTTATATATCTATATATAATTCTGCTTCCAGCAATGAATTAGTTCTTAATAAAATGTAAAAATCATTATACCTATAGATAAGTTGACAAAGAATAGAAACAGACTATACACACAGACATAAATGATCAATAAGTAGTTTTATAAAAACTTAAACCTTACTAGAAATTAATTACAATTCAAAACTAAAAACACAACCAAATCACATTTAACATCAAACAGGGTATATTATAGGTCTATCCAACATTAGAAAATATATCAGAGTACTTTATTACACTAATAAGTCAAATCAGAAAAATTACAGAACTATACTGATAAAAGGGCATTTGGTAACTTTTATGGTAGGTCTTTTACTTAAAAAAATAATCAGTCCATAGAAGATATTTAGCAAAATGAAGACACAAAAAAAAGAATAGTAATCATCCTCCTTAAAAGATGATAATAGAAAGAAGTTTTTGTATGGAAGCACAAGTTCCCTTCGACATCCTTAGAAGGGGAGGGCAGATTTTATGGTCAAAAGAACTTGAAAAAATTGATAACTATTAAGAGTATCTCAAAAATTTTAATGTACTTATGTACATAACATATTATAAAAGTATGTCATAGAACATAGATGATCTTAGCTGTGTGAATGTTTGACTCTAATTGGAATCTGAAAGAAAACATGTTAAGTGTGTACTTAGATGGATGGATGGATGCATGAGGGATGGGGAGATAATGGGATGGATGGATGGATGGATGGATGGGTAAGTTTTAAGAAGCTATAAGCATAATGTGGTTTTCAAATAAATATCCAAATTTTTTGTTAAGCCTCTCTTCAAAAGGCAGATCCTTTCCACCAACCCCTGTCTGTGTGGGCTACACCAAGAAACTGTTGAACTTGGTTACACACTTGGGAGGTAGAGACAGACGGGAGAGGACATTGGAGGTAGTGAAACTTCTCTATGTATATCTTTTTTTTATAGTTTTGACTTTGGGAAGAATATTAATGTTATTAAACAAACAAGAGTATGAAAGATAGAATAAAACTGAAGCAAAATGAAATCAACTGAGACTGTATTTCAAATGAATAACATAACTACACCGCCACAGAGGAAGAACGGCAACTATGTGAGAGAATGAATCTGTTAACTGGCTTGATTGCTGACTGCAGCAATCATGGATATCATGATACACTATGTATTTCAAAACATCATGAATTAAATGTATACATTAAATGCATACAATAGAAGAAAAACAACTTTTTTAAGTTTATGAACATGGTGTTCTTGGTTAAAAGGCATTCTTGGTGGGAAGGGACAGAGACAAAAACAACACTAAATTCCTAATGAGATTTGATTTTGTAGTATTATAGCAAACTAATTTTGAAACTACTCTTGGGCAACTAGATTTTAGAAAATAAGTAAAGAGGCCGGGTGTGGCAGCGCACACTTGTAATCCCAGCATACGGGAAGCGGAGACCAGAGGACTGCGGTTAATGGACAGCCTCAGCTACTTAGTGAGACCCTTCACAACTCAGTGAGACCCTGTTTCAAAAAATAAAAAATGACTAAAAAATAGGACCAGGGGTGTAACTCAGAGGTAGAATGCCCCTGGGTTCCATCCCTGTACCACCAAAAAAATAAAAAAAAAGTAAGGCTTTGTGTGAACTTGATGTTTCTAAAATATGTGTATATGTGCACAAACATACAGAAAACTATATGAATGTGTGAGTGTGTGCATATACATGGGTTTATGTGTATATAAATGTATATATATATATATATATTAGTGTGTATATGTATACGCATATGTATATTTTCTAGGTCTATCCACTCGAAGGCTCTTGTAGTAGATTCCCCAGAAGAAGGGAGCACTTGCTATCAAATACCATTCCCCACTCAAAGAAATCAAGGGACTTTGGGGAAATGCTGGGCACAAGGACTTCAGACATAAGCTTAAAACATTCTGTTATGTCATAAAGTAAGAAAGTGCTTCCATAAAATCATTAGTTGGACATATCTCAAAAATACAGGAGCCAACTTAAGTAGTTCCAATTGCCCATTCAAGCTATCTGAAGACCAGAATTATTTAAAAAGCAGTAACAACTTAGAAACCACTGGGAAAATGGGAATCTATAACTTCATATCACTAGTAAATCAATGAAAAAAGACAAAAAGGGAAAGGAGGTCACTTGCTTACATGACAGGCCACATATCAAGAGGGAGGAAAATATTATAATTCTGTAATCATCTCAGTAAAAAATGGCTGAAGAATACTAAATATAGGGCAGAATATTTTGATGAGGAGCAAGATTTCCATGTGGAATTAAAATGTTCTCCCACATATTGCCTATAGTAGAAAGGAAACAAAAATAGCATACAGAAATTGACCAACACCTTGACTGGATGACCAAAATTAGCATCAGATCTGAGGAACAGATGGACTTCACGTGCCTCCAGATGTGAACTCCCGAGGGCACAATATCAGCTATGGAAAATTCCATCTGGGGATGAATAACCTAAATATAAACAGGAGGAAATATTACATACAACATGAGGGGAGTTCTATTTTTAAAAAGAAAGAAAAAAGGCCTGTCTCTAGAAATGTCAATGTCATAAATATAGAAGAAGGTTGAAGAATTGTGCCAGACTGAAGGAGAATAAAACCCATGGTGAGTAGACAGGATGCAGGCGTAATTCTAAGTGTGGTACTGCCCAGAAGGAGAAAGACACTAAAATATAGTATGTCTTTCTATATATCTACTCACACATAAACAGGCCAATGATTAAGATGAATGAAGAGAAGAGAAAGAGGGAGAGTAGAGTAAGGAGGGAAGGGAACAGACACAAAACTGGTAAAAGATATTTTAATGTTCTTTGTGTTACTCTTACAACTTTTCTGAAAGTTTAAATTACCTTCCAATAAAAAGCTTAAAAATATTTAACTTTCATATATATATGAAAGTCTTCTTTTAGACATTTATACATCCTCCCCTAAATACTAAAAGGTTATATAGGTTATTATTATTTTCTAGAACATTTTACTAGATAGTGAAAATGTAAACTTTAATATTCTAGGTCTCCAACTGAATTATTAAAAGTAACAAATTAATGAAGCTGAAATATAACTTCAGTATAAACAGATCATGGGTAAATAAAGAAAGACTACAAAGTAATAAATGTATCACTAGTAATGCAGTGGATGCAAGTAGTAAGTGGACAAAGCAAAACTTTCATTTAAAGTGCAGATTCACAAAAATAAATTATGATATATGCCTTAATCATATGCTTAATATAATTATTCAAGTATCTTCTGAAGATGGTCCAGGAACAGAGTCTTTTTTTTTTCATATTAACCATAGCCATAAAGTATCATCTACAAATTCCAGCACCAGTTTTCAAAAGGCAAGTACTTAAGAGATTTTCTTAGACTAAAGTCTTCTAAATCCGTACATTTTTAGAGTGGTCTCTCTTAAGCCTGAATTAACAGGAAAAAAGGTCTCTTACCAAACCTCTATCCCATCATTTCAATGCATTTTACTTTTTTCATAGAAACAACCACACATTTTATTATATTTCATCAATGTATTGTTACTTATTTATATTGTATTATTACAGACATGAGTACAATCAACATAAACACACAGCTAGAAGGTGTGAGCATCCTAGAGACCAGCTTCCCATGCCAGGCAAGGTGTTCCCAGAGACAAGGGCAGTACCGCCAACCCTCCCATCAGGCAAGCAGAGGTCAGTTAAAGCAATGCCCAGAAGAAATACATACGGAGTCACTTATACCAAGTATGTACTGAAAATATCTGTCGCAAACAAGTCCACAAAGTACTTCATGAATAACAGTTTTCCAGAAGTGCACAGGGATTAAAGTGACATTTGACCAAGTTTATAGATAACCTCAATTTAAGATCCTCCCTGCTTTCTTACAGGCTGACACAAGACAGCAGAAATGTCTGGTGCCAGATAATACACAATAGTTCAAAACAGGTGTCCTGTCCCATGTAGTTGATCTATAATTAAATTATTTCAACCAGGCGTGGTGGCGCACGCTTGTAATCCCCGCACTTGGGAGGCGGAGACAGGAGGATGGCGCTGGTTTGAAGTCAGCTTCACTGGCGTAAGAGGCCCTGTTTCCAAATAAAAAATATATATAAAATAGGTCTGGGAGTGTAGCCCAGAGGTAGAAGGGTTTCCAGGAAACCCAGTACCACAAAAAAAAAAATTATTTCAATAAAAAACAGCAATATTAAAGTCAAAAGGAAATAAGAGAACAACACAAGATAAGAGGAAAATTAAGTTTGTCCTTGATGATATCTTGTAAAATAAACAATCTATATTTTCTTTTTTTTTTTTTTTGCGGGTCTGGGGATGGAACCCAGGGGCATCTGACCTCTGAGCATAACCCTTGCCCTATTTTTTATTCTTTATTTTGAAACAGAGTCTCACTGAGTTGCAAAGGGCCTCACTTAGTAGCTGAGGCTGTCCACGAACCGCGATCCTCTGGTCTCAGCCTTCCGAATGCTGGGATTACAAGCGTGCGCCACCACGCCCAGCTAACAATCTATATTTTCAAACATGTATACTAATACAACACAGAACTCATCCCTTCATAGAATCCATAAAAGAGACTGTTTAACTTTCCAACAGAGTTTTACTGATATGTAAATTAGGTACAAAGCCATGTTCTAAGATATATCTAGGTACGGTCAAAACCTATTTTACCAAACAAGGTTTAAAAACATTAAAAAATAAGCTGATCATGGTGACACATGCTTATAATCCCAGTACTTGGGAGGCTGAGACAGGAGGATTTCAGGCTCAACGCCGGCCTTGACAACATAGCAAGGCTCTCAACAATGTAGTGAGAACCAATTTCCAAATAAAAAGTAAAATTGAGCTGGGGGTGTAGCTTAGAGGTAGAAGGCGAAAATGTGCTCTTTTGTCCTATAGTTTGGGGTCACAATGATGTTTAGAGTAAAAATCTTTGCCAGTAAAATAAAGATAATATCAGAGATAATTCTATGCACCCTACCTTTTCCAGTAATTCAAAGACTTGGGAAAGAAGTACCCAAACACTCCAGCAGCTGATCAGAACTACGATGTATTATGCACATCTGATATGTGACAACAATGAGACATGTAACTCAATCACTGCCTTCGGTTATGAAGAAATTACAGGAGGAATCTGATTAATTTGCCCAGTAGACTTGCAACACAGTGACTTTGAGAATAAGACAAATAGAAACTCATTCCATTTGACCTGAGGGTCTCATCTGGCTTCTTCTATACCATGAGTTTAAATTTATTATTCATGCTGTATTTTATTTCTTTAATCAATGAAGAACTGGCGTTCTTCTATCTGTATTATGTGTATAGACATTTAAATACATTAAATATTTATTGACCTAAAATAACATTCAAATAAACTGAATATTTTTTATCAAATGTTAGAAACTGTATTTAATGATATAACAAAGTTGAAATTCATTTCAAAGAATTTGTCATAAAACCCAAGGAAAATATAATCTGTTGACATTCTAATGTCATTAACTGCGCTAATATTTTACAATATAAAAAAAATTCAGATGCTACACAAAATTCTTATTTTACTACAGAATTTTTTTTAGTCTTTAAATTATCATAAACATTTTATGGAGACGTACACATAAACTACATACAAACCATATACTACACACAATACACACAAATATACATAAACAAAAATTACATATGCAAACAAAAATGGGATATTTATATATAGATACTTTATGTTAAATTATGTGGAAGCTGGGCATGGTGGCACATGCTTGTAATCCCTGCGCTTGGGAGGCTGAGACAGGAAGATCGCACAGGTTTGAAGCTACTTAGTGAGGCTCTCAGCATTAGTGAGACCCTGTTTCCAAATAAAGTATAAAATAGGTCTGGGAGTATGGCCCGGAGGTAGAAAGCCTCTGGGTTCCACCCCCAGTACCACCAAAAATAAAAAATAAAAAATAAAAATAATAAAAGTAATAAAAAATAAATTATGTAGAATTATTTTTAATCACACTGAAAACACCAGGAAAAGGATACGGAAGACCAGGGACTGAAATCTTAGTCCTTTTTCATCCTCAACACCCTGAGGCAGTCTTTTCAGTGGTCTATAGTGATTATGAATCTCAATAGCAAAGGATCATTTTAAAAGTTCAATCTTTAAAATGAGATGCAATGATCTGTACAGAAAATCATAAAACACAGCTGCACGATGCCAATAAAAATGGACTGATTTATTAAAAAAGACCACCTCATCTGATTCAATAAAACTACTAGAGTCACTTAGAGCATTTCTTGCATAGTTACAATGTGCAGAACATTTTAAGACGCTATGAAATTATACCAGTTGGCTTTTCCTCCACCCTTTCCAATACTTGCTATAACATACTTTTAAAAGAATTTGCTTTAGGGACTAGTGTTTCTAGAGATCCTCAGAAAGAAGACATGGTAATTTAACAAAAATACACATTTATTCAGTAAAAGATTATTTTCATTACATGCTATTAAAGAAAGCATATTATCTACCACAATCAGTTGTTGTTGTTGTTATTTAAAGATACAAAAAGAGTACTATGTATAAATTATTTAAAAATTATCTCAAGCAGCCAGTTTTTAAATATTTTGTTTGAACATGTAGCTGACATTATCTTAATTCAAGTTAAAATCATTTGATGCATTTTAAGCTGATCACATACTATCTCTGAGAAAAATGTCTTAAGAACTGTCCCTACTTGCAATTCTTCCTAATATAATTTCTTTGGAGACAATTGCATTCAAATGGATAATTATTCTATTGTCCTTATTATCTTGAGTACAGACATCTTTCTTAGGACAATAATTAAGTCACATTTGTATTCCCAGTGTCTGGCACATAATCGGCAGCACCCGGTGTATATCTTGATGGAAGAGTGGGTGGGTAGTTGGATGGATGGATGGACAGACAGACAGATGGACAAACAGACAGATGCAAGGGCAATGAGCCAATGGTAACTGGTGTATTTTCATTCAGATTACCCTGTCCTCTGATCTCATACAATCCTTCTTCATTAAATTCCATACCTTTAAAAGACTAAAAAGCAACATTATATACTTTGGTCTCCTCAGAACATATCTAAATAATAAATTGCCTTAAACCCAAAAGACTTAGAGAAATGGCACATTAAAAAGAGAAGTTCATCTCATCTTTTCAGTTCATTTCAATAAATGCAGGAGCTATAAATTAAGCATGTGAACTGCCCTCAAGATGTCTACAGTCTAGTAAAGAAAACCTAAACTCAAACAAATAATACTACAAATGGTATTCTTTGTTTCTCATCCTCTAAAGGTCTGGGTTGGTTATTTGTCCAGACACCAAGGAATGTGACCTTGGCGCTTGGGGCTCAGTGACCACGGCGCTTGGGGCTCAGTGACCACCACCCTGCCCTCACCCCAAACATGAACCACCGAGCCAACAAACACCTGCACGGTCGCCCCCTGCTGGTCCCTCTGCTCAGCCTTGCAGGGCACAGCAGTCACCTCCCCTCCAACACTGAGCCTCACTTGACATTCCCCACATAAGAGGAGGCCTTCCTTGAGGCCCCCTAGGCTATGTGCTTCGAACAGGGCTGGTCAAAGGGCTGCGGCTTTCCTCTACCCTACTCTTATCACCAGCTAATAACCAGACGAAAAGCTCTGTTCCTAATCATTCAAATTAAACAAATGTTTACACTCATTGCTGACTCATAGCTTCTCCAGCCCAACTGTTGACTCTGTCCAAGAGGCGCCTCCCTGGCCAGCTGCCGGCCAGACATACAGCTGGCACCACTGGGCACCTTCCTAACCCGTTCCCCTGGCAGCCTCAAGAAACGCACTCCCTAGAGCAGGACGCTAAGGCATCACTGCAGAGACCTGGCACTCATAATACTTGCTATAATTTTCCACCTCCATTAAACAAAGGGATGAGACTCACAAATGTCACTAAAATGGGGAAAAAATCAAGTCATCTTAGGCACCAAATATCAACTTCAAAGAAAAAAAGCTTGATTATACATGCATCGGGAGCAGCTGGTAGGCTTTCCTCCTTCTATTCATGAGGAAGAGCAGCTTCCAGAAAAACATATTCAGTATTCCCCTCCATCACCTCCAAAAAGGCAAAATAATTCAGTGTTTTCACTGTTAGTGAATACACAAAAGCAACCTCAGTACAATGGCTACCAGGTTCGATTTGGGAAATAGAAATGAAACCATAATTTTATAAATATCAATTTCCATTAAATATACAGATACAAACAGCCTACAACACAATACATGTGAAAATATTTAGAGGACTGCAACAGCAAGGTTTTAGGTGCCTTTTTCAAGAAAAAAAATACTAGTCTGATATTAACTATTACAAGCAGCTTGAATTTCACAGCAAGTTTTACAGGAACCGATAAATTTGGTGTAAAATTGGCAGGTAGATGGATGTCAGGAAACAGTATTTCAGGGATCATTATTTGCAACTTTGACAGTATAAATAAGATTACAAACCACAGAGCTCACCATCTTATTTAGCACACAATACTCATATGGTGGGTATTTATCTAAGTATTTATAATGCCAAGAGAATCTAGATAGGTTCTTTCTTATTTGCTTCCAAAACTTAAAAGTGCATCCTAAAATATTTGCTAAAAGTTCAAAATGGCTTATGTCAAAGTAAACATAAAAGAAATGGCAAACTTGTACCTGCATACCTCATTGCTTCTCTGCATTCTTCAAGATGTTGGAAACCAACATCTAAAAAACTAGGTCTCCAAACTGAAAAAACATGAATAAAGCGTGCCAAGTCTAGTTTCCACAGTTCTACCTGTGGCCCTACACTTTTTCAACTGAAGACCTTGGAACACCTAGGACTGGTTCTAGAATTGCAAGTACCAATCATGACCCACCTCCTACCACTCTCTCTAATCAGTGCATCCAACCCTCCTCTCCCACCAACTCCTGGAAGCACACCAGGGGCCCTGCACTGGCTGTTCCTTCTGCTGGGTTGCTCTTCTCCTGACATCCTTCAACCATCCCCACGGCCTTTCAGCTCTTTATCCAAAGTCAGTTTCTCAGGGATGTGCTCCCTGACCCCTCCATCAGAAACGCAAAGCCCCTGCAGGCCTACCCAAGCCCTCCTATGTCCCTCAAAATTTTTTCTCTTTAGCAATTATTACTAACATACTACATAGACTATATATTGTGTTTACTGTCGCTCTTCACTAAATCATGAGCTCTGTGAGGGTCAAGGACTTATGTTTCAATTGTTTGCTTCTGCATTTCCAGTGCCTAAAAAAATTTCAAGCACACAGTAAGAGTTTAATAACTATTTCTGGAGAAATGAGTGAATCTATGCAAAAGCTGCTCTTGGGTTGGTCTCCAGTATGCCTTCCTAATAAGCCATGCAGTCAGCTAAGTCAGCTCACTCCACCTCACAAGAGCTCTGCCTGGTCAAACATTTGACTATCAACTTCCATCCTGTCTTCTAGCGTTCTTCTTCTTTTTTCTACTTAACTGCAGTGGGTCTTATTAAAAAAGCACCTTTATTATAAGCAACCTGAAACTATTTGTGAAAGTAAGCAGAATATAAGGAAATCAGTAAGTACAAATGAGATCATGTTGCCACAAAAGGTTTTCTCTTTCAGTTTTGCATGCTTTTGCAATCTTTGAATCATATTGCTACAAGGTCATATTCATATGAAAATTTGGAAAAGAGGCTGATACTTAACAATTTAGAAAATAATTGATTTTTATATTTGTTTGTACATATAAAAAAGAGAATAAACTGGATTAAACTGGTTCTATTTCTGTGTAAAATTCAAGAAAGTACTGTTCAAAGTTCAGCACATAATCCGTTTAGTAGAATTACAGTTGGCTGAATATTTTATAAAGCAGATTCCTTCCCAGAAACTCAGAATACCCAAAAGTAACTGTGGAGACTTTCCTAGCAGTTGCCAAATTTATATTTCAAGAAAAAAATTTAATATGGTCTATGCCAACATTCAATCAAGAAAGGGATAATATCCTATATTCATACCTCAAAAGCAAACCATTTAAATAGATGAAAGTAGTTAAAAGAAGTCTGAAAACAGGATGAATTAAAGGCCAAGCAAGCCATACTAGGTATTGGAATGTGTTATACATGACTACAATAACTAAAAGAGCCTGGTTTGAACACAAGACCACATATGCAGATAAACAGACAACAATATCTCAAGGAAAAATCCCTACCATATATAAAAGGTTAACGTATAGAAAAGGAAAGACGAGTGGGCAGGATAACAAGCTCTTTCATCCTCAAAACCATTCCTAATCCCAACTCCCCCCGCCCCGATTTGTAAGTCCCATGTTGCTGACAGGCAAGCAAAGTCTCTCTGTGTTTTGACCATGGTTAAATGCCACACGGAGAAAAAAAAAACTGTTGTCAATAAATGTAGCTCCTAAAAATGACTTTTTAAGGGGGAAAAAAACTGTTCAGATTTCTTTGATACCACATGTCAACATATTTCAGATGGACGGGGCTGGACTCCACCTTCAGGGTGCCACTGTCGGTCCAGGTAAGAAGAGGTGACAGGAGGAGTCTGGTGGCCCCTCAGATGGGAGTGGCACTGGATGGGGTAGGAGGAGGCGGTACTTTTTTCAGGGAGGCAAGTGTGTCACTGTGGTTTCTACTCACCATTTTTAAAACTGCCTAGACAAGATTGTTTTGGAAAAAGACACTTGCACAAACCATAATTATGCATTTTATGATTTTTTTAGCCCTCTTAAAAGAGAATCCTCCCTAAAATATCTAAATCTAAAAGCCTAAAATTGTTTTTACTTTTCCATTTTCAAATATAATCATGGATGCAAATTAAGCTACTGAGGTTAGTCTGTAGCTTACTCTTTCTCCCTTGTCTGTATCTGCAAAACTTCTCCATTTATCCTCTCCAGAGGAATTTCCTCTGTTAAAAGACCAGTTTTTCTAACTGGCTGTCTTTCCCTACTTATGGCTATCCTTCTTGTCCAGACAGATAAAAATATATTGAGGCTAGAACTTCTAACCCAAATTCTGACAGTGCCACTGAGTGGCCCCCAACCACCTCTACCAGCCAGATGTTCAACTCCTTCCTGCTCCCACCTACTCTTTTTTTTTTTTTTAAGCATTCTGTATTTGGACACAGCCCTTATATAGACCTCATTCAGAACTTCAATGCACTAAGCTAGCCCCTTTATTATCAACAGTAGACTACCTCAATATGGAACTAGGGTCCAAGAAAACTCAGTTAAGCACGCAAATGTCAAATAGTGTTTCCCTATGTGTCCCTATTCCTCCCAATTCACAGGCACAATAGAGCACTCCATAAAGCTGCAAGTGCTGGTATATGAAGTAACTATGTAAAAATAGATTTTAAACTTTGCCAGGCATGGTGCTGCACACTTGTAATCCCAGCATTCAGGAGGCGGAGACCGGAGGATCACAATTTGTGGACAGACTCGGCTACTTAGGAAGGCCTTTTGCACTTAGTGAGACCGTTTCAAAAATAAAAAGACCAAAAAATAAGACTGAGGGTATAGCTTGGAGATAGTATGGTCCTAATTTCTATCCCCAGTACCACCAAAAAAAATAAAGATTTTTCCTGGAAAAATCCTGGAAGCCCTTCTACCTCCAGGCTACACTCCCAGACCTACTATATATATTTTTTTTTCTTTCTTTTTTAAATTTGGAAACAGGGTCTCGTAAGCCAGCAAGGCTGACTACAAACCTGCAAAATCCTCCTGTCTCCACCTCCCAAGCAATGGGATTACAAGTGTGTGCCACCACGCCCAGCAAAAAAAAAAAAAAAAAAAGATTTTGAACTTGATTAAATCAGTGGGAATCAGAATACTTAAAAATACATCAGTCACACTATTGGAAATATCTTAATGGCACAATCTGTAATAACCATGAAAGAAAGTAAGGATGTATTGCTTAATAAATAGGCATGAGCTGGAAGTGATGGTGCATGCCTATAATCCTAGCGATTTGGGAAGCTGAGGCAGCAAGATTACAAGTTCAAGGCCAATTTGGGCAACTTAGCCAACTCCTGTCTCAAAATAAAAAGAGCTAGAGTTGTAGCTCAGTGGGAGATGGCCTCAGGATTCAATTAACGATACTGCAAAAATCAATTTAAAAAAGAAAATAAGGCATGTTATTTATATTTTTAAGACTTACAAAAAGATGAATTTATAATTATGTACAGATTTTTCTCGGTGTAATGACATATCTTGGCATAATCATCATACTACATTCCTTCTAGAAAAATCTTGTTCAATCACCATCTCCTATGACTCTGGACTTAATTTTAAGAGTTTCCTTCAAATTCTATAGCTTTTAACATAATGATGCAAGCAATTTTGAACATCTTTTAGTAAAAATAATAATTTGCACTAACAGTGATCTTTAAACACTGATCTAGAGTTTCAAATGTCATTTGTGTTTTGAAGATATGCTGAGAACACTTATCTAACAATCTTATTCACTGCAACACAAGACCTAAAAAATAAAATTCTAGTAAAAGATATGTTTTCGGGACTTCCGGGAAGATGGCGACAGAGAAATGTGGCATTTACGAGTCCCGCTAAAAATCAATCTCTGTTACCACAAAATCAGCGCCGTTCATAGACAGAAAACACCATCAGCAGAGAAATAAAAACTGTAAATACAAGGGACAGAGAAAGAGAGGGCTGAAAGAACAACCAGTCACCAGAAAAGAAACAAGTCTGCAGTGCCGCGGCCGCGGCAGCGCAATCTTCCCTCGCAGCACCAGGCTCCAGAGAGGAGGGGGACTCAGAACAGAGCTCAAAGCCAGAGAGGAGATACGCCGGCCTCACAGCCAAGAACACAGCAGCAGTGCCATACTTCCAGCGGCAGCAGCAAGTTCACCAGACGGCTCCAGATCAGTGTACTCAACAAGCCACCAGGTTCCAGAGAGGAGGGGTGGACGGCGAGCAGAGGTGAGCAGCTGCACAACAGCCAGGTAGAATTCAGCACTTTTTTCAGTGCAAGGAGCGTCTAAAGCTCCCAGGAGCCAGGCTCAGCACCCCCTGCAGGGACTCAGAGCGGAGCTCAAAACCAGAAATACACCAGCCTCATGGCCGAGGGCATACAAGCAGCATCATATTGCCAACGGCAGCAGCAAGCTCACCGAGTCCACTACAGCTCCATCAGCGCACTCAACAACCATGAGTCAAATTGCAGCCCCTAGAAGAGAAATCCCAGTACTGCACTCCCAGGGACTTGCACAGATAGTCTCCCTGGATCAGAGATTTTTGCAGTCCAACCCAGTGCAGGAGTGGTGGCAGCAGAGATATCACACCATAGTTGCAGCGCTCCATGGGAGAATGTCCAGCCTGGCACCCTCATGGTCTAAAGCAGCTTTGATTGATTCCCGGGGTCTGAGAATTTGTGATACAACCCACTAAAGGAGTAATGGTGACTGAGATACCACAGACTTGAGATCCAGAGCACCTTAAGAGAAGTCATAGTGACCAAGGGAAGAACCCAGAGAAGGCACAAACTTCCTAAATCATGGGAAAGAGAAATAACAATGGAGCAATGAATGCCCACAACTCCACAACATCAGAACCTGATAACACAGAAATCCAGAGATCTCTAGAAGATCAAATCAGGAAAATAACTGTAGAAATAATAGAGGACTTTCAAAAAGAATTCAGAAAGAGTCAAAAAGAGATAAAGGATGCAATCATCGAAGTAAAGGCCTCAATTCAAAGTATAAACATGAGATTAGACCACATGGAGAATAGAATCTCGCTCCTTGAAGATGATCAATCCAAAAATAAACGCATAGTCTCTAATTTAGAAAAAAAATTCCAGCAGCAAGAATTTGATGTTGAAGAAATATGGGCGCATTTTAAGAGAGCTAAACTAAGAATAATTGGAATAGAGGAGGGAAAAGAAGGTGAAACCAAAGGAATCAATAATCTCTTCAAAGAAGTAATAGCAGAAAAATTTTCAAACATAGAGCAAGAGGTCGATATACAGGTCCAGGAAACTTATAGAACTCCCGTTAGACAGGATCAGAGAAGAGGATCCCCATGCCACATAATTGTCAAAATGACCAATGTAGAAGCCAAGCAGAGAATCTTAAAGGCAACAAAAACAAAAGGCCAAGTGACATTCAGAGGCAAACCAATTAGAATCACTCCAGGCTTCCCAAACCAAGTCATGAAAGCCAGAGGGCGTGGAGTAACATATACCAAACTCTGAAAGAAAACAACTACCAGCCAAAAATTTCCTACCTGGGAAAACTATCTATCAAATTAGATGGAGAAATAAGAAGCTTCCATGACCAACAGAAACTGAAGGAATTTATGTCTTCAAAATCAGCACTACAGAAAATACTCAAGAAGATTAACTGCAAAGAAGAAATAGGTAATACATGCCAGAACCAAAGAAACAAGATTTTCCCTCCAGGAGACAACTAAGCAAAGAAGAATAAACAATATCTCAAACTGAAATAAAATCTTAACATGTTAGGAATTAAAAAATATCTCTCTATAATCACACTGAATGTAAACGGCCTCACTCCCCAATAAAAAGACATAAAGTGGCAAAATGGATTAAAAACCAGAATCCATCCATCTGCTGCTTACAAGAAACACACCTTACAAGTAAAGATAGGAACAAACTCAAGGTAAAGGGCTGGAGAAAGGTAATCCATGACAATGGAACTCGAAGACAAGCAGGATTAGCAACTATGATATCAGACAAGTTAGACTTCAAACCCAAACTTATTAGAAGAGACAAAGAAGGTCATATTTTACTGGTAAAAGGAATAATCCAGCAAGAAGAAATAACAATAATCAACATCTATGCCCCAAACATAGGGGCAGCTACTTTCATAAATCAAACTCTGTGTGACATGAAGTCACACATAAATCCCAATACAATAATACTGGGAGAATCCAACACACCTCTCACAACACTAGACCGATTTCCAGACAAAGGGTCAGTAAAGATGCCTCAGAACTAAAGAACACCATTAACCAAATGGACCTCTTGGACACATATAGAATATTTCACCCAACTACGGCAGAGTTTACATTTTTCTCACTGCTCATGGAACCTTCTCCAAAATAGATCACATCCTGGGACACAAAATGAGCACTAGCAAATTTAAAAAATGTTACATATTTCCCTGTGTCATTACAGACCATAATGGAATGAAACTAGAAATCAATTATAAGAAGACCCAGAGAAACAACATAAACATGTGGAGACTGAACACCACACTTCTGAATGAAGACTGGGCCATAGAAGATGTAAGAGATGAAATCAAGAAATTTCTAGAAACAAATGAAAATAAAGATACAACATATCAAAACCTCTGGAACACTTTGAAAGCAGTATTAAGAGGAAAATGTATAGCACTGAGTGCTCACATAAGAAAAACAGAATATCTTCAAATAAATAACCTAACGACACACCTCAAAGCTCTTGAAAAGCAGGAACAATCAAACCCCAAAGCCAGTAGAAGATAGGAAATTATTAAAATCAGAGCAAAAATTAACAAAATAGAGAATAAAAAAAATATAGAAAATCAACAAAACCAAAGGCTGGTTTCTTGAAAATATTAACAAGATAGATAAACCACTAGACAACCTAACTAAAAAAAGAGAGAATCAACCCAAATTGTGAAGATAAGGGATGAAATAGGAGAAATTACTACTGACAGTGTAGAAATCCAGAGGATTATCAGAAACTACTTTGAAAAACTATACTCCAACAAAATGGAAAATCTGGAGGAAATCGACAACTTCCTAGACAAATACAACCTTCCTAAACTGAGTCAAAAAGATATAGAACACTTAAAAAAAAAAAACCAATAACAATAAAAGAGATTGAAACAGCAATAAAGAGCTTACCATCAAAGAAAATCCCAGAACCAGATGGTTTCCCAAGTGAATTCTATAAAACCTTTATAGAAGAGCTAAACCAAAACTCCTCAAACTATTTAACGAAATAGAAAAAACTGGGACTCTCCCAAATACATTCTATGAAGCCGACATCACAGTAATACCCAAACTGAATAAAGACAATTCAAGGAAGGAAAACTACAAGCCTATATCTCTGATTAACTTGGATGCAAAACTATTAAACAAAATACTAGCAACACGCATTCAAAACCACATCAAGAAAATCATACACCATGACCAGGTAGGGTTCACCCCAGGGTTGCAAGGCTAGTTCAACATATGAAAATCAATCCATGTAATCCAAACAGAATTCATGTAATATAAACAGAATCAAGGGCAAAAATCACATGATCATTTCAATTGACACTGAAAAAGCATTTGATAAAATTCAACATCCATTTATGATTAAAAAAAAAAACTGCAGAGAATTGGAATAGAAGGAACATATCTCAACATTATTAAGGCAATCTACAATAAGCCCACTGCCAACATCATATTAAATGGGGAAAAACTTCAAGAATTCCCCCTAAAAACAGGAATGAGACAAGGATGTTCATTATCACCACTTCTCTTCAATATAGTACTAGAGACTCTAGCCAGAGCAATAAGGCAAGAAAAGGAAATCAGAGGAGTACAAATAGGAAAAGAAGAACTCAAACTTTCACTATTTGCAGATGACATGATACTATATTTAGAAAAACCAACAAACTCAACCAAAAGGCTTATAGAAATGATAAACAAATTCAGCAAAGTATCTGGGTACAAAATCAATCTTAAAAAATCAGAAGCTTTCCTGTACACCAACCATAAATCCACTGAAAAAGAAATTCAGAAAACACTTCCACTCAGGATCTCCCACAAAAAAAAAAAAAACTTAGGAATAAACTTAACCAAGGATGTAAAAGTTCTCTACAAAGAAAATTATAAAACACTGAAAAAAGGAATAGAAGAAGATCTTAGAAGATGGAAGGATCTTCCATGTTCATGGATTGGCAGAATAAATATCATTAAAATGGCCATCCTTTCAAAAGTGATCTACAGGTTCAAAGCAATGCCCATTAAACTACCAAGATCATTCCTCACAGACATAGAAAAATCAGTCCTTAAATTTATCTGGAATAACAAAAAGCCCAGAATAGCCAATGCAGTTCTCAGCAACAAAAACCACGCAGGAGTAATCACAATACCTGACTTTAAACTATACTACAAAGCCATTGTAATAAAAACAGCATGGTACTGGCAAAAAAAAAAAAAAAAAAAGATACATAGACCAATGGAGCAGAATAGAAGACTCAGAAAAAAGTCCACACACTTTCAGCCAACTGATTTTTGACAAAAGGGCCAAAAACATACACTGGAAAAAAGATAGCCTCTTCAACAAATGGTGTTGGCAAAACTGGTTAACCATATGCAGAAAATTGGAAATTAATCCCACTTTCTCACCCTGTACAAAAGTCAATTCAAGATGGATCAAAGACTTGGAAATCAAACAGATAACTTGAAGTTCCTGGAAGAGGGCATAGGTCCAACACTGCAACACACAGGCACAGATAAACACTTTCTCAACAAGACCCCAAAGGCACAACAAATTAAAAGGAGAATCAATACATGGGATTGCATGAAACTGAAGAGCTTCTGTTCAACAAAGGAAACTATCAAGAACTTCAACCAAGAGCCAACAGAATAGGAGAAGATTTTTGCCACCTACATCACCGATAGAGGACTAATATCTAGAATATACAGAGAACTCAAGAAACTCAACACTAAGAAAACAAAGCATCCGATAACAAAATGGGCAAATGAACTAAATAGACACTTCACAAAAGAAGAAATTCAAATGGCCAATAAATGCATGAAAAAATGCTCAACATCACTGGCAATCAGAGAGATGCAAATCAAAACTACCCTGAGATTTCACCTAACTCCAACTAGAATGGCAATCATTCAAAACACAAACAACAACAGATGCTGGCGAGGATGTGGAGAAGTGGGAACTCTAAGACATTGTTGGTGGGATTGCAAATTAATGCAACCACTTTGGAAAACAGTATGGAGAATCCTCAGAAGAATGGGACCAAATCTACCATTTGATCCAGCAATACCACTTCTGGATATCTACCCAAAAGATAGAAAACCAAATTACCAAACTAATGCATTTGTATCTATGTTCATAGCTGCACAATTCACCATAACCAAACTATGGAACCAGCCAAGATGTTCATCAACAGATGAATGGATTACAAATCAGTCCTTAAATTTATCTGGAATAAGAAAAAGCCCAGAATAGCCAAGGTAGTTCTCAGCAACAAAAACCATGCAGGAGTAATCACAATACCTGACTTTAAACTATACTACAAAGTGGGATATGTACACAATGGAATTTTACTTAGCCATTAAAAAAAAAAATTCAGTTACATCACTTTCAGGGAAATGGATGGAACTGGAGGACATTATGCTAAGTGAGATTAGTCAGTCACAAAAAAATAAGAAAGCAGATGCTTTCCCTAATATGTGAGAGTTAGGGAGAAATGGGTCATAGGAGGAACTCTAGATGAAAAAGGAAATCCTATAAAGGAGCAAACAAGGCAACCTAAAGGAGGAGAAAGTAGGGGGGAAGAGGAAAATGTCTAAAACACACAATGTACTTAAAACATATCAAAGTCAACCACTAAGCCAAGCAAGAGAAGGAGGGACGGGGAGGGAATGGGGTGGGAATTGGGTAGGTGTTAAATCAGTGATGTGTACATGTATGTACACACAAGTTTTTTACCCCAATATGATGTATGAATATAATACACCAATAAACGTTTTTTTAAAAATATGTTTTCAACCCTAAAACTTCATTTGTATCCCACCTATTCATCTCTATTAATATTCAAGCTATCTATGGTAGTACATAGATTAAAAGACAAAAAGTAGTCAAATACACACACACACACACACACACACGCTCAGAAGAATAGCCATAATAGAAAATCACAGGAATTTTGTAATACCCTATGTAACTGAGAAGACTTGTTATATAAATATGGTCTATTTTATTATTTCTCTAACTTAAAAAGGATGTCTGAAAAAAAGAAAATACAGGTGCTAAACAATACTGATTATCATGGTAACAAAAATTTAACAAGCAAAAATTTAAGATACTTTATACTCTACAAGGGAATTCCAGTTCTCCATCAGTTTTAAAAAATTCAAATTTGATTGTGAGCACATCAGTGAAGTCAAGCCTTCCCTGATACTTCCAGGATGAGAGAACATCACTTCCTGTCCGTCCCCTAGACTTTGGTATACTATATGGCACCTGACACATATTTTCCTATTGTTGCTCCCTCTACTTACTGCCCCTTTCTGCCCCTGAAGTAACACTACCACAGGGCCCCAGAGTTTCTGAGGTGAGAAACTGACAGCCACAATGAACTGATAAGAGTGTGAAAGCTACTGTCTTAGATGTGCATGCAAAGGAAGGAGAAATTAACAAGTTCTTAAGATGAAACCAGTTGAAAAGTTTCAGCTGCACTAAAACCAATTGGGTAAACTTTTTGTCTATTTCTTAGAAATAAGCAGAGTGTTCTGTGGTAGTAATAAATAATAAAAGTCAACCAGTATTTAAATGATGGCCCGCTAAAATGGTTCATTATTATATTATATAATGGTTCATTATTTTATTATATTATATTAGAATAATTTCCCCACTGAAATACTCCTCTGCATTATATCCATGTAAAAGTATAACCTACACACAATGTTTATAACAGCATCTTTAATACTAACCCAAATCTAGAAACAACACCAATGTTAATCAACTGATTAATGAATTTTTAAAATATGCCATTACTATACAATGAAACATTTATTCAGCTCTTAAAAAGAACAAAGTACTGATGCATAGTATAACATGGATGAACTTTGTGATCATTATACTAGTGAAAAAAGTCAGATGCAAAAGGCAATCCTATAGGATCCCACTTATTTTTAAAATGTCTGGGCTGGACAAATCCAGAGACATAGAAAGTGTATCAGTCAGTAGTTGATGAACACTGCGGGCAGGAGAGCAGTGGAGGGGGTGATACCTAAAAAGCGGGAGGCTTCTCTTTTGAGATGATCAAATTATTCTAAAGTTGACTCTGGTAATGACTGCACAACTCCATAAAATGGGTGAATTGTGTAGTATGTGAATCGGCTCAACAGAGCTATAATATATGGGATCTTCCAACACTATATTCTTTTCTCTTGACTCTACTCAAATTTTACTTCTTTTCACATGAGCTCCAAGTAACAAGTAACTTCAGAAATTATCTCCACTCCCTGCAACTAACGCTCAAAATTATTCCTCCCATTTTAATTCTCCCCCCCCCAATAAACTATATTTGACATGAAGACAACTGGCACACTGCTCAATTCCCAAAGCTCTGGCGAATAGCTCCTGGTCCTCAGAAGGGGACAGAATAATTTGCAGCTGGGCTTAACCACAGTTGTTTTCTTGTGTTACCCTTGGTTTGAGACAAAAAACTTTTAGTTGGGCTCAGGCCACACTGACTTGGTTTTGTTTTTACAAACCACCTAGTCAATGTGCTAAAGAAAGTGCTTGTCTGGAAAGTTTCATAACCACAACAGTGACACATTCCACTAGAAACAATTCCAATGAGCATCAGGAAAGACATGAAGAAATGACTCGTGATAATGCGCAGGCTCAGGTTGGCTAAGTTTCCTCCCACACTGCCATCAGACACTATCTGTTCAGCCTCCCCAAATAACATTACAAAATGGGAAAATCTGGGCTTGCTATCCACGTGAAACTTCAAGACAAGTCATTTGGTGGCTTTCAAACCCAGGAAAGGACCAAACATTAGCATCAATCCTTGCATTAAGGAGTGTCAAATATTTTTCCTTCCTTTCTTTTCTTTCTTTCACTTTCCTGTTAACATCTTCAGAATTACTTCAGATCACTGTATTCAAAATTAGAGTGAGTCCGTATGACCTTTACTGTGGAGGTTACAGAGGAAAGCAGACAGCTGCTCAGTAAAGAAGGTCTCCTACACAACCACCATTCCAAGGAAAAAAAGGAAAATGCCATCTCCTGACAGTTCAGAAAAAAGGAATATGTGACTTCCAATGATTGCTCCATCTCACATTCAGCGTGCTGGAAACAGGGGTGCTGACAGTCTGCCTGAGGATCGCGGGCCAGAGAGCACCATCTGGTAAAGATGGCAACTGTCCAGCCTTGCCAGTAGAGCCTGGGTACCCACAGATGAGGAAAACATCCAGCTGGCGATGCACTAAACAAAAGCTTCAACCACCTAAAACTGTCCCTATTCTTTATCTTTTCCCTCAGGAATTTTGCTGTAAAGCCCATCAGGCTCGGTTAAGAAAACACTTCTTTCTTAAGGCCAAGCTCCAAACAGAAGAAGATATAAAATGTAACAACATCTGCACCAAGAACTAAGGAAACCAAGATTATAGTTCCAGCCCTGATGTGTGATTTTGGGCACATTCTGTAGCCTATCTTTTTTTTTTTTTTTGCTGTGAAATTAATAATTTGTACTAAATGATCCCAAGTCTACATAGCTGGTCAACGTAGGGCACCGTACTTTATTGAATCTTTATTCAAAATGCATTGAACAAAATAAGGCTCTGGAAATCTAAATATCATGACCCAACTTACTAACTTCTAAACTGACTGCAGTTAGTTTCTGATCACTATCACACTCTTCCTGGCTATTGGGGAAGTCCCATGGCATGGCCAATTTGATGTTCGGTGCCTTAGCACAGGTGTCATGTCACCACACATTCCTACTTTTCTAAATTAATAAAAATGACTTCTACAAGCTGCTGTGAAAAAATAGGCCTTGTTTTTTATGAAAAGACTTGATGAATATGAATTCCATCTTTCAAACCCAAATAGAAATTATCTGCTTCTGAAGACTTTTCCCAGTTCCTTGACTTCTCAGCATTCCTTACCTATCTCCTCCTCCGGGCTGTCAATCTAGTTCATGTAGATGACTATTCTTCCACTTTCATTCATTCATTTCTGTCTCTGTCTCACTGCCAGGTTACCGTTACCAAAAAGATAGAAAATATGTATTTTGTGTCTTCAGCTCCTAGCTCTGTAGTGTTAATAACTATTTCAAGTGTACAGTTAAGAAGAAATTTTCAGATACATATGTTTGAAAGGTTCTGAAATTGTCTAAGTTTTGAACACAGCCAGATCCAGCTATGTAACTGATGAGTCCATCTCTCTCTCCATCTCTTACCTCACTTTTCTTCATGTTAGCTTTATAAACAGATAAAATAGTAGTATTTCCAGTCTTTACCGTGGTAAAATAGCAGTATTTTCAGTCTGTGTCAGCCCCACCCCCTAATAATTGTAGTTATGTATCTTTTTACCCTTTTTGGGTCTGTATTCATCACCAAACCAATCACTGTGTCCCTAAAGATCCAACCATTGGCCAACTGAGCACAGTTTTCCCTTCCCCTTCTTTTAGCAAAGTACATAGACTAAATTGTATACAGACTAAATTGTAGAAAGCAGATTTTAAAAGGACAAGTCTCAACTGGAGAAAAACAGAGTAAGCGAAGAAGGCAAAAATAGTAGATGTTTATTATAACTCAGTTGTTTGCCTAATTAAATGTAATTATATTTGTAATAGAGACTTTGTCCTCTCATAGATTGTAATTGTATTACTACCTATTACACAAATAGATTCTAATAAATTCTGTCCTGATTAGTTAAGGATGGAGGAGTTGGGGTAGGGAACAGAGTACACAAGAGGACGGAGAAAAAAGAAAATAGCTATCTTTCTAGGTTACCCCAAAGATGATGCTAAAATTCTGCTTTTAAGAGTATGGTCTCAGCCGGGTGTGGTGGCGCACACTTGTAATCCCAGCATTCAAGAGGCTGAGACCCGGAGGATCGCGGTTTGCGGACAGCCTCAGCTACTTAGTGAGGCCCTCTGCAACTCAGTGAGACCCGATTTCAAAATAAAGAATAAAAAAAAAAAAATAGGGCAGGGGGTATAGCTCGAAGGTCAAATGCCCCTGAGTTTCATCCCCAGACCCGGAAAAAAAAAAAAAAAAAAGAGTATGGTCTCAGCCAGGGGTGGTGGCACATGCTTGTAATCCCCGTGCTTGGGAGGCTGAGACAGGAGGATCACACAGGTTCAAAGCCAGCCTCACTGGCTTAAGAGACCCTGTTTCCAAATTAAAATATATAAAAATAGGTCTGGGAGTGTAGCCCGGAGACAGAAGGGTTCCATCCCCAGTACTACAAAAAAAAAAAAAAAAAGAGTGTGGTCTCTTCCTTACAGCACGCTTAAAAATGAATTCAAAATAGACCAAAGACCTAAACCTAAGAGCTAAAACTCTAAAAAAGAAAACAGGGACAAATCTATATAATCTCAGTTTGGACAAAGGCTATGACATATATATGCACTAAACACACATACACACACACACACACACACACACACACACACACACGATAAGGGACTAGTATCTAGAATCAATAAAGAATTCTTTAAACTAGATAATAAAAAGACAAATAGTAAAATAAACTAGGAATGTCTTTGCTCCATTACCTAAATGAAAAGATAACATTAATTACAGAAGTTCAAATAAAAAACAGAACGAGAGTTATTTCACATCCATTAAGAGGGCTAAAGTTAAATAGACAATAGGTTATCTCTAAGAATGTGGAGAAATTAGAAACCTCATGAGTTGCTAGTGGGAATGTAAAATGTTACAGCCACTTTGGAGAACAGTTTGGCAGCTCCACAAAGTTATTCATACAGTAACCATGTGACCCAGAAATTCAACTCTTAGGAATATACACAGGAGAAATAAAAACATACATCAACACAAAAACATGTGCATGAATGTTCAAAATAGCTTTATTCATAATAACAAAAAGTGGAAAAAACCAACTATCCACCCATTGACAAGCAGATAAACAAAATGTGATATATCGAGGATGAGCTTTGAGAGCCTTAAACTAAGTGAAGATCACCAGTCACAGTAGACCACATATTGTCCAGAATAGGCAAAACACACAGTATAGTAGTGGAGGAGATGATGAATAATTGCTTATGAGTATAGGCATCTTTTACAGGTGATAAAAAGGTTCTGAAATTAAGATAAGATAGTCATGATGGCTGCATAATTTTGTGAATATACAAAAAGCCACTGGGCAAGAATGAATTTTATGGTATATGATGCAATTCTCAATTTTTTAAAATATGAATACGAACTGGGTACTAAACACTACCAAGAAATTACTATGATTGTGGTAGGTGCAACAGTACTATTGAGATAGTATTAAGCAATCCCTCTTTTGCAAAGATGCATGCACAGAAGCTGGGGGTTAGCTCAGTATATGGCTTAGCAGTCACAAGGCCCTGGGTTCACAGTCCAGCACCCTCAAAAAAAAAAAAAGATGCACACTGAAGAGTATAAGTGTGAAATGACATGTTTCTCATACTTTAAAATATGTTAGCAAAAAAATAATATGATAAAGACTATTGTTCGATCTTAATAACTGTTGAATCTGAGTGATATTCTTCTCTCTACTTTTGTGTATGACTGGAAATTTTCAAAAAAATTTTTTTTTGCAGTACTAGGGGATAGAACGGCATTCTACCTCACAGCTACACCCCCAGCCCTATTTTATACTCTTTATTTTTAAACAGGGTCTCACTGAATTGCAAAGGGCCTCATTAAGTAGCTGAGGTTGTCAGCCTCCGAAATGTTGAGATTACAAGCAGGTACCGCCACATCTGGCAATAAAAAACTATTTAAAGAGATTGTAATACAAAATTTCCATTTCTTGTGGTTGATCTATATGGCAATAGGACCATATCATCATATCAGATTTTCATAAAGAATATCTGTCAATAATGAAATATTGAAGCCAAGTAATAGGGTCCATTCAAAGAGATGGACGAAATCTGATGTATCCAATTCTACAACATTCCTTTTCTAAGACATTTCCTCTTATTAATGAAAACCATGTTTTAAAGCAACATTTTCCCAAGTGATTCTGTGAAACACCAAATATTTCTCAAGATGTAAATACAAAAATAAGTTTGAGAAATACTATATCAACCTTAATGTATTTGCTACACTAATTCTCAGAGCCCTTAATATGCTCACATGTGTGGTGAGTCATGCAAAAGGAGCCCTAGCACGCTTCCTTTGGGAAACACGTGAGGCCACTCACTTCTAGAGCACGTAGATTAAAGCCCATGAAGTATCTCTTGGAGAGCCACAGGGTTACAACCTTGGCAGAGAATCAGAATGACTTCCGCAGCCTGACATAAATATAACTGTTGCCTGTCTTTAAAGATCCAGCCTAAGCCAGAGTTTATAAAATACTGGTTTAGAAATATTTAATTTTGCTTAGAGAAAAGACAATTGACCTGAGCATGGAAATAAAAACGTTAACCAGGCAAGGTTGTACGGAAGACAAAGGGAAGATCAGATATAGGGATCCAAAAAAAACAGGAAGATTGAGGAAGCACATGGGAACAGAGAGGAACTCCCTGTTACTAAGAAACAGGAGTGTGTGGGGAGGCAGGCTGGCAGAAGCTGAGGCTGCAGGGGCAGGCAGAGAACAGAGAACTCTGCTGGGCTACTGGGTCAGGGGGTGAGCAGAGGAAAGCCAACCAAAGGACTGAACAGAGAGAAGTGGTCAAACCTGAGCCCATCATGGTATCTCAAACAAGTACACACTGCTGCTGAAGCATGGTAAATTATGGGTAGATCATGTGTCCATATGAGAACTGGTCTACATTTGTAATGTAGTCTTGGTGTATAATTTATGTGTCCAATACTTCCAATCCAACAAATACCTCTAGGAGGTGCAAACAGAGGGATTCTCCTATGTGAGATTCTCCTGCATTGCACATGTGGAAAGTATCTTTCTAAAATTCTCGTTATTTTTTCCTCTGATGCCTTGACTTCTGGGAATGGGAGGATGTTTCCAGGATAAGCTACCACTTGAAAGAATTTCCCCTCATTACTTAAAAGCTGCTCTACAGCCATTTCTCATAAGCCGCAGCCTCAATTATCAATCCGGATGGTAACTCACATTAAAAGTTGTTCCCTTGCTTTTTAATTAATTTGTTTTGTGCTCTTTAAAAAGTTAATTAGTTAAGGACATTCAAAGATTTAATATAGAGATCTTGATTTCTTGAATTCCTTGATATTTTTGAACATCTGACAATATTGCATTTGGAATTTTGCAGGATACAGCAGCTGGGGATAAAAATAACTGCCCTACCCACCACACATCCCCACCCTTGCCTTGAATGAACCTCCCAAATACACCAAGCAGCCCCCTACACACACACACACACACACACACACACACACACACTCTCTACACATTTAAATGTATATAATGTAGTTGTGACTCAACTTTTGTTTTTATTAAATGAGAATTAGATTTATCTAAGTTCCACTCCCCAAAATGGAGCAGTTTATCAAATTAAAGAAATAAAACCATGGTTCCATAACTGACGATAAAAGCAACACCCATCAATTAAAAAGCACAAGCAAATAAAATTTTCCATATATTTGGTGGATATTAATTACTGTAGTTGATTCCGGACCTTGCCTAAGTAAAATATAAGAATTTGATATTTTCTCCAAGTAGAGATTTTAGAGTTTTAAGATAGGGCTGAACTGATCATCAACTGAGATGACAGGAACTCCCACCACACACAATCGAAATTCTTTAACTTGCTTTGCTCTTCAGATTTTTACAAATCCTCTCAAGTACATATAAGCCTCCATATTACTATGGTCTTGCTATGGATTATTAATCTGATCTGTGAAGCAATTTCTATTAGAAGATAAAGACTACAGATCGTTTATGAATTTTAAACATTCTCATGAGTTTTAAACATTTATGAGTCTTAAACATTCTCATGTATTAAGTTCTGCAGCTCTTTCCTTAGCCATGTCTACTTTATGGCTTGTGCTTTTTTGCCTGTGGGAAACTGACTGCCTTACAGCTGTAACTCAACATTACAATTATCAGATAAATATGTAGTGCACAGTAAAGACATCCAAAATTCCATCTAGCTTTCAAAATGTAGAGCTGACTGTTTTCTAATGGAAACAATAGAGGAGAATCACCTTGTCTCTACTTGCTCTTAAATTTTACAGAAAGGCACTTGTTTTCCCCTTCATTTGCTGTACACAGCAGCTTAGCAAGTGTTGCAAGAGGGAGTAAGATGTGGTAGGTGTCAGATGGCTTCAGGAGTCTAAGACCCTTTGAGTTTTGTGCTACATTTTAAAGTTTAGATATATAAATTATTATTATTTATTATTATTATTATTGGAAAAGTAAAAATTCATGGAAAAATACTTTCATCTTGACCTATTCCCACATATCATATCTTGAGCAGTTTTGGTAAAACAAGATTCATTCATTTTTGAGCTAGTAAAATTTAGTAACTTCTGTTGACTTTAACCCTTTCTCAGCCATTACTTCATTTGGAAGCTTTTTGTTTGACCTACACTGTACACTTTGTTCCACTACATGGCAAATTCTTCAAAGGCAAAACCAAGTTTGTGTCCTTCACCACTATATTTCCAGAACCCATCACAGCACCTGCCACCGAGAAGATAATAAATATGAAACGAATGAATACTTTTTAAATGCTGTTGACAACATGATGTTTAAACAATGCTCAGAGGGGAAAAAATCAATTTAGAAAGTTTTTACAAAAACTGTGAGAAGTATAAAGTAAAAATTAGCACAGAAAATATTATAGTTTAAAAGCTTCCAGATTTGTAGTATAAATAATTTTTACTGGCTTCAGACTCTCTACCTGTAAAACTCAATTTTTTTCCAAGCTATTTCTATTCTGCAGAGTAAAGGTACAATAAAATGCAAGCATTACCAAGGAGCTCTTGATCCATGAAACTGAACAGAAATTTGATTTGTTTCATTAAAGTTAAAGGTGATTGAAGGTCACAATGAATCTTGAGAGAGACACTCCAAATAGAAGAGTATGACCAAAAACTGCAACAGAGATTTATATTAACAATTTAATGCCCAGGAATATTTCTAGTTCCTTGCACTAGAAAAATGGAGACAAGGGAACCAACAGTTTCTCCTCAGAGATCAAAAGCAAACACCACTAGCACCAAGCAGCTGAGACTGAAAACAGTAGCTGAGAAAATTAAGGGTTCTGAACACACTGGCAGGAGGAAACCCACTCCTTGGTTACTAGGATGGACTCAGCCATCAACATCAACAGCTCCTTCCTGAGCACCGCTGACACTCTCAGTACTGAGGGAGGAGAAGGTGGTCCAGAGTAAGTACAAGTCAATGCTTTTTCTCAAGAAGGATTCAATTGTTAAGAGATAAAGTGAATACATGAGTGAGTTTAAGTAATTCAAGACAATATATGTGAAGAGGTATGTTATAGGTTATGTGGAAGGGATTTATGAAAGTTGGACAATAATTTAGAAGAGAGAGCTTCATTGGGGAAAGAGAAGTGTGTGTGTGTGTGCGTATGTGTGCGTGTGTGCGTGTGTGCGTGTGTGTCTTTTCTACCTTCACAACAAGGTATATAGTCATGCCTCTACTTTACAGATGTAGAAACTGAGCCTGTAGCAGGTCACATAGCTAGAAAGCAGAAAGGCCAGGATTCGAGTCCCCAATGTATCTGTGCCAAAGTAATTCTCTACAAGCTGAGGACTATTTAAACTTCTCTACAAGGATTTCCTCTCATGTTTAAAAATTAAAAGGCAACTTTCAACACAGTTGTAACAGTTCATGGATGCTGAGCACCTACTCCATGCCAAGCACTGTTCTAAGTACAAGTGTTAACTCACAGCATCTTGCACTGCTATGAAGAAGAAATGTAAACTTAAAGGTTAGGGAAAAAAAACACAGAGAGGTTAACTAACTGCCCAAGGCCATTCCTCTGGTTAAGGCATAAGCAGTATTCCGTACCATGTCAAGGAAGTGTTCAAATGCAAAGAGGGATCCTTTAAATGCTACAAGTAGGTTCTAACTTCTCCAACGGCACCTGACTCAGAGAATCCACAGAGCGAAGGAGGACTGGCACCTCACTGCCATAACATGGCACGGGTGCTCATGCAGACCCTACACCCATGGGCTCTGTGACGTCCCACGAGTTTCTTAGTGTCCTAGGATCTTGGCTTTTTCACTTGCACAAAGAGAAATTTGTGATAAATTACATTAAAATTTCTCCCAGTCCTAAAGCCTGTGGTTTAAATCAACAGGCTTGCTTTATGCCAGTACCTCTAACTAACAAACATGTGGAAAACTAAATGTTGGCACAATTAGTGGTCTAATTTGTTAAAAGGTAAATACAAACTCATAATAACATATAGGCACAACATATATCATTCAGGTTTCAATCAGCCCATAGTCAGAATTCGTTTTTGTCTTTTAGAATCACGAGTTTAAAGAACATCTCAAAGCACCTACAAAGTTGGGTTAAAACAAAGAGCATACTGTACAGACTTTGTGTCCAAAGTTGAAGTGACCTCATGGAGCTACGTGCCAGTTTTCTTACTCCTTTGTTGAAATACAATTTTGTTTTTATTTCTTGGGAGAGTTCTAGGCTCCTGCCAGACACCACTCTAGGGAGTGGAATATTAATCCCTCTGTCAGGCAGGAGAGTTCTCTGACCGCTCCTAGGCACCGGCTGCATTGCTGGAGACTGTGCCTGGAACGGCTAACGCACAGCCAGCCTTGCCATGGGAGTGGGAGCAGTGTCTCGCACACAGGCATCAACATACTTACAACCTCCCAGACCTACAAGCAGCAACAGGAGGGTTCAGCCCAGCAACAATGGATTTAATAACACAAGCCAGGCTTACAAGTAAAGAACGCTTAGGGACGTTCCAGCCACAAGGATTAGAAATCATTTAAACCAGTCACTAGATGCCCTTCAGTGATAAGACATGTCATAATAACCTAAGTGATGCAGGAAGAGTTTGGGTTAATGCCATCAGACAGAGAAGGCATGTGGGTAAGTACAGGGCGATCTGGATACTCGCAGCTCAGGCCCCTATCCTGTAGCAGATTTCATCCATAGGAACAGCAGACTTTCCAAAACACTTGTGCCAATATGTCCTAGGAAAGTAACTAAGAGGCAAATTCAGCAGTAGGACCTCCAGTGTGACTGTGCAGGTCATACACTTCACAATTCCAGAAAGCTCAACTTATACAAAATATCTAAAAGTGGTGTCCCTGGTGCTGTACACTGCAGTGGCCCTGCTCAGCACACTTCTGAAATGACAACAAAAATAGAAAAAAGAGCAAGAGTAGGCACAAGTACCTTGTTTTTTCTTTTTGTGGTACTGGGGATTGGACCCAAGGGCATTCTTTGAGCTACACCCCCAGCCCTTTTTATTTTTTTGCTTTGCAAACAGTGTCTTACTAGGTTGCTGAGAATCTCACTATTTACTGAGGCTGTCCTCAATCCTGCAATCCTCCTGTCTCAGCATCTAGGCATGAGCCACCACACCTAGCTACAAGTAACTTCTACCTACAGAAATTTTTCAAAAGTGTTTTGTCTTTTAAGAAAATATGTATCTATTTGTACTATACTATGCTGAAGTTATATTTATATATCAATACATGCTAGTTTATAAGATTTTTGACATGCCAAATTCTTATTTAACTCCCCATTACCATTAGCACAGTGCCAGGAACATATTTTGTGTGTGATACATTCAGCTAACAGGTAGGTAAGATTATTTCCTAATCAAGAAGGAGGAGGAGGACAAAGAGGAAGAGGAAGAGGAGGAAGAGGAGGAACAACAACAGCTAAGGCTCAGAGAAATTAAGTAACTTGCCCAATTACGAGTGAATGGTAGGGCCAATATTTGACACCAGGGGAGATGATGCTAGATCCTATTACGTTAACCATCTACTGCTCTTTCTCAGCATTCTACATATCAATAAATTTTGCTCAGAATGGTGATGCATAGATCCTTCATTACTGACATCTTTAAACCATTACCTTCTCTTAAACAGGTCAAACATGTACATCATTGATGCTAGTAATTACTGTGATAATTAATCCTGTTTGTCAAATTTACTGGATTGAGAGATGCATTTTTTAAAAATTGGTAAAGCATACTTCCAGGTGTGGTTTTATTTCTTTTTTTCTTTCTTTCTTTCTTTCTTTGTTTCTGTCTTTCCTTTTTCTTTTTTGTGGTACTGGGAGTGGAACCCCGGGGCTTTCTACCTCCAGGCTATACTCCCGGACCTATTTTATATTTTATTTGGAAACAGGATTTCACTAAGTTGCTGAGAGCCTCACTCAGTAGCTGAGGCTGGCTTTGAACCTATGCAATTCTCCTGTCTCAGCCTCCCAAGCACTGGGATCACAAGCATATGCCACCATGCCCGGCTTCCAGGTGTGTTTGTGAGGGTATTTCCAGAGACAACAACCCTGTGGTCAGAAAATTGATTGAGGAAGACCCACCCTGAATATGGGTGGTTTT
Organism: Muscardinus avellanarius; assembly: GCF_963383645.1. Taxonomy (NCBI): domain Eukaryota; kingdom Metazoa; phylum Chordata; class Mammalia; order Rodentia; family Gliridae; genus Muscardinus; species Muscardinus avellanarius. The sequence goes on along the minus strand of NC_137795.1, from coordinate 62,095,625 downwards.
ATCCAGTATGCTGGGGTCAAGAGGCAACACAAAGTGTAGCACAGGTAAAGTCCCACAGGCCTGTGTGCTCCACTCCTCTGGAGTGGGTGCATTTTGGAGGCTGCCATCATCTGTGAACACTGGACTCCAGATTCTTCAGCCTTTGAACATGGACTGGGATGAGCGACTCTCCAGCAGACTTCCAAACTCAGACAGGGGCAGTGTCATTTGCTCTCTATCTGAGGCCTTCAGCTACCTAGGAAGAGCAGCCACTGGTTCCCCAGCTCCGCAGCCTGCAGACAGCCATGGTGGAACTATCCAGGCTCTCAAAGTGTCAACCACTCTAGTAAGTCCCCTCTTATAATTATATGTACATTCTATTAGTTTGGTTCCTCTAGATAACTCTGACTAAAACAACTTTAAAAAAAAAAAAACCTTACCTAAATTTTAAGCCCAAATCATATCCATTTCATAAAAAGTTCCTAATTAATGGAGTCCAAATATATACGGTTGTGCTTTTACTGTTAAGAGTCAACCCAAAAGATTCACACACATGTGCACACATACTCAGCTCTAGGGCACGACCCCTTCAAGGGCCTCAGGCTGTAAGGCTCCTTCTGAACTACTTGGAACTTTTCATGACGGTCTGTGCCATCCTGAACATTTTTCTTCATTTCTGCCTTAAATCATTATTTGCATAAGCTCTTTGATAAAATAGATGAAATAAGGAAAATATCTAAGTGTGAGCTGTCTTCCTTTTTCTTCTTTTTTTCTTTTTTCTTTTTTCCTTTGTTAACCAATCGTACTGCAAATCAGAGTAATACTCTTTCAGGCCAAAGTTCATCAGATCCTTATTTTAATAAGATAATTTCTGGCAACATACATGGAATTATTAAACTATGTGTATTTTTTTTTTTTGGTGATACTGGGGATGGAACCCAGGGGCCTTCGGGCTATACTCCCAGACCGATTTTATATTTTTATATTGAAACAGGGTCTCTTAAGCCAGTGAGGCTGGCTTCGAACTGAATGATCCTCCCGTCTCCGCCTTCCAAGCGTGGGGATTACAAGCGTGCACCACCACACCCAGCTAAACTATGTGTATTTTTTTAAAAATAGTTTGGGGTTTCTTTCATTTCAACATAAAATATTTACTTATTGAACAAAAGATGCTACGTCGCCTTAAAAATTCTGCTATTTCTTGATCAGCCAGGGAGGCATGTGGTCTGACTCTTCAGAGTCTAAATGTTAATAAAACCCAGAAAAATGCTAAAAAGTCATAGAAATTACTGTACTGTTCTGAGTTTGTAAGTTTCCCCTCAGATATCTTTAATATTTACTTAAAAGTGCAGATTGGTATTTCTACCACAATCTATGAATGCCTACTGTCTGCACTAAATTGATAGTGCCACTTATACAAACAATAATCTATGTATTTATATTTTTCAAACAAAAGTATGAAGACAGATATAAGAAGTGAGGAGAGTACCCATTACCCTACTGTTCTTTAATAAATATTGCCTTAAATCTAAACTCTGCTGTAGCCTTAATCCACTACTGGACAGAAACCACCAAAAGGGATGAAAAACCAATCACATTTATCAGAGACTCTACCTCTGACTCGAAAATGCTAAATATAGAGTTAGAGATGACCCAACAATTATACTTTTAATTATATACCTAAACACATTAAAACTATATTTCCCCTAAGAACCTATGCTTGAATGTTTATAGCAGCACTATTCATAACCTAAAATTCATAACCTAAATCTCAGTGAATAAATAAAATATAACACCTCTCTACATGGACTAGTATAAAACCATAAAAAGGAATGAAGTGTTGAAACCTGCTACAACGTGGGTGAACTCTCAAAACACGATGAATGAAAGAACCCAATCACAATGGACCAGAGAGTATAAAATTGGGGTCTGTTTGTTTGTGAGCCACCCAAAAATTATGTTTCAATCTAATTCTCAATGGGACATCAGAGGAGATGGAGGCTTTGATTGGTGATCAGTGATTAGATCATCACAATAGAACCTTTATGAAAGGAATTAGGGGCCAAAAAAGTCCTGAGGAGACCAGAGCATTCCTGCATCATGTGAGGCGGTAGTAAGAAGCTGGCAGTCCATAGCCTGGAATAGCACCCTCGCCAGAACCTGACCATGTTGACATCCCAATCCCAGGCTTCCAGCCTCCAGAACTGTATATGATAAATGTCTGTTGTTTCCAAACCACTCAGTCTAAAGTATTATGTTACAGCCGGCCTGAGACAGCAGATGAGTTCATTTGTGTGAAATCTCTTAAACGGGAAAATCTTTACATAAAAAATAGGGAAGTCATTACCATGAGGTAGGGGAGGGAAGAAAGGGCAGCGACTGTGGGTTAGAGGAAATTTCACTTTTGAATAATGAAAATACTGGAAATCTCAATATAATCATAAGAAAACATCAGACAAGCCCAAATTAAGAAGCAGTTGACAAAATAATCGATCCTATAATTAGAACCCAAGTTAGATCCTGCAGTAAAATAGAAAGAGGAAAAATGTGAACTAGGTACATGGCCTTGGGCAGGCTACTTTAACCCACTGGGCCTTGGCTTCCTTACAGCAAAATAGGGGCTCATAGGGTCCTTAAATATGGTAAAAATTAAATATTCAGTGCCATTCCTAGCATGAAGTAAAAAGATGGCCACTAAATCTTTATTTTTGCTGTTAAGTCTGCCAGGAAATTAGGAAAAAATTTAAGAACAGTCTTTAGAATCCAAATTATTCCCTTGAGCTGTGTTGTCCAATTCTGTAGCCACTAGCAATGTGTGGTTATTTAAATTAACTACAATTAAAAATTCAGTTCTTCAGTCTCACAAGACACATTTTAAATACTTAATGGTCACAAGTGTCTAGAGCTGTTATTATCAGAGAGAAAAAATCTAAAAAATACTAAAAGATGAATTTATGTAGATGTATTTTCTACAATCACTGTACTACAGAATTAAAGAAACTCAAATTAACTATCACATGTCTACAGCCAGCTTTAAACTTATACATTCTTGTTTTTAAAATTGTTAACATTAGCCGGGCGTGGTGGCGCACGCTTGTAATTCCCTTGCTTGGGAGGCGGACACAGGAGGATCGCGCAGGTTTGAAGCCAGCCGCGCTGGCTTAAGAGACCCTGTTTCCAAGTAAAAATACAAAAATGGGTCTGGGAGTGTAGCCCAGAGGTAGAAGGGCTTCCAGGAACCCCAGTACCACCAAAAAAAAAAAAAAAAATTGTTAACATTAATCCAGAAAAAGGCAAATACCACATGCTCTCACACATTTGTGGAAACCAATAAGTCAATCCTATAGAAATAACACTGGTCACTAGAGACTGGGAAGGTCAGTAGGGAGAAGGGACAGAAAAAAGTTCAATAAAAAGCACCAAGAACACAGAGTGCAGGAATACTTTTGGTTCTTTAGCATGGTGGGATAATTATTGGCTAAAACAATCTATGATGTATTTCGAACAGATTATAAGAGTATGAAATTCCCAAAACATAAAAATTATTAATGGTTGAAGAGACAACGATGTTTATTAGCCTTATTTGATGATTATATGTTATACACAAGTATTATATTACTATAATGTGCTCCATAAAGTTGCACAAATATTATGTCTCAATAAAAAAAATTTAGCATCAACTACTAAAATTTATGTCAAAGCAATAAAAAAATTCAGAAAAAATAAATTGAAAAGGGTATTTCAAACAAGAAATAAATATAAAAACAAACTGCAACCCAAGTCATTTTCACAGTTAATGGTCTGAGCTGTTGAATAAGCACCTTCAACATGTAAAACTGTGATAGTCGCCTAGTACTCCAAAATGAAAAGTAAGAATTAAATAAATGATATTAGTGATCTCTAACCAACCAAATGTTTTTATATCAATTTTTCACTTATAAGTTACATTTTCTAGAAAAAAATTTATTGGTGCATTGTAGTCATACATCTTAATGAAGTACAAGATGGTAGAGACATACATGCACATATCACCCAATTAACTCTTCCCCGATTTCCACCCCATTCCTTACCCCTCCCTCCCTCTCCTGTTTGGCTTAGTGAATGACTTTGATATGTTTATAAATGTACCAGTTACATTAAGAGATTTCCCTTCTCTCCCTCCCATCCCCTCAGTTAAGTCGCCTTATTTGCTCATCTATAGTTTCTCCTTCTTCATCTAGAGTTCCTCCTATGACCCATTTTCTCCCTAGCTTCCTCATATAAAGGAGAGCATACAAGTTCTTTTTTGTGACTAACCAATCTCACTTAGCATAATGTCCTCCAGTTCCATCCATTTCCCTGTAAATGATGTACATAATTGTGTTTTTCTTTATGGCTGAGTAAAATTCCATTGTGTACATATCCCAGTTTTGTAATCCATTCATCTGTTGGACATCCTGGCTGGTTCCAGAGTTTGGCAATTGTAAATTGTGCAGCTATGAACACAGATACACATGCATTAGTCTGGTTAGGAAACACTTTCAAATATTTATTTCTCTGTGAATATTTCCAGCTCATATAATCCTATTGATGTTAGCAGAAGAAGGCTTAAGTCCTCAAGAGTAGCAAAATGTTGTGTTACGTGATAGCCAAAGTTATTTGCTACAAAGCAGACTGACTTTTTCACTATTGTTAGATCTGCATGTTTTGCACATAAATATATATACACACACAGTTCCGATTTATAATTTTTATGAGTAATTATAAGAAAGCCATTCCTCAGTGTTGGTCATTGTATTGTTGTCCCACATGCTCCAGCTGCATGGACAACACTGTAGCCTGGAATGTTTCCGTTAACCAGGCTCAACCACATCAAGAAGCTCTGAGCGCCTTCAGAACCAAGAGTGAGAGGCACCTGTTCACTTCAATTTAGGTAAAGGAAGATTCTGGGCCACTGTGTTCAGATACCAGAATAATTAAGTCCAGATTTGTAATGGAATATTGAATAATGACTAAAATACTCCCCAATGCGACTCAAACGCTTTCACATTCAAGATAAATTATCCTTCTGAAGGAGCCAAATGGAGTCCCAGTAAGAAAAGGGTGAACATTTGGCTTTACAGTGAGTGCACTTTGCTTGCCCTATTCCAGCTGGAATATGCCAGTAATTATGCCTGGAAGTTGCAAAGCATTTTCCTCTGGGAGCTATAAGAGCTTAAAAACATGGGCTAATCCACCTTTACAATATCCCTAAGCAACAGAGAAAGGCTTGGTATTCTCTAAAACACAAAAATGTTGAAGTAGCTTTCCTGAAGTTACACTACTCAGAATAAGGTTTTTCAGATGGGAATTTACATTCTGGCTCAACACCCACATGCACTGAACCAGAATATTTAAACAGACCACTAGAAATTCTACGAGTACTTACTTCAGCATGAGTTAAAGTCTCACAAAGAAATGTTGGCCAAATCTCAGCATATCAGACCCCTTGGCAGAATTTTCAGTAGTCACAGGAAGTCTTGAAAGAATGGCTCCTTGCTTACTCAAAAGTAAGCAAGAATCACATTAACATCTTAACAGTGTGTTCATACTTTAGGTATGCATTTGTAATGTGTTTAAGTGTTCTCAACTTGAAATAAAAGTTATCAGGTAAATTGCTGGTGCAAAATTATAAACCAAACACAGTTTGCTTGTTTCGCGGTTGTTTTGTTACTGGGGATTGAACCCAGGGGCATTCTACCTCTGAGCTATGTCCCCAGCCCTATTTTATTTTTTATTCTGAACAGGGTCTCACTAAGTTGCAGAGGGCCTCACTAAGTTGCTGAGGCTGGTCACGAACCTGTGATGCTCCTGTTTCAGCCTCCCAAGTACAGGGATTACAAGTGGGCACCACCATGTCTGATTCAGTAGGTATTTTTTGGTTGATATATGTCAGGTATTGTTTGTGTTTCAATTCTAATTCTCAGATCATGCTTAAGTATATGATAATTAATAACTTAATTAAGCCTGAGTGTATCATTATAAGAGGCTAAAAACTAAACATTGGCAGAGATAAAAACTATAATTTTTTTCCTGGATATTAAGAAACCTGATAAATTCCACACACATCTTAAATCCTAAGACAAAAATCCCAAACTTATATCCACACAAAACTTGCACAATAATGTGTACAGTTACATTATTCATAGTTGCCAAAACTCCAAATCGACCAAGACGTTCATCAATAGGCAGAAGGATAAGCACACTGCGGTGTACCCAGACAACAGAATATTATTCAAAGATAAAGAGAAATGATTGTCAAGCCATGAGAACACACGGGTTAATGCCTACTGCTACATGAAAGAAGCCACTCTGAAAAGGCTACATACTCTGTTTTCTACCACTAAACATTCTGGAAAAAGCAAGATTATGGAAGACAGTAAAAAGGTCCATGGTTTGTAGGGGTTCAGGGGTAAGAAGAAAGATGAATCCTGGGTGGAGCACAGGGAATTTTCTAGGGCACTGAAATTATTCTGCATGATACTACAATGGTGAATACAGGTCATGCATCTGTCACTCCCCCTACAACTGCATAACAGAGAGTGGGCCCTGAGGTCAACCATGGATTTAATAGTAATGAATCTATATGGGTTCATCATTTGTCATAAATGTGCCAGACCAGTGCAAGAAATTAATAGTGAGAAAACTAGAGGTCAGAGGAGTTGGTATGAGAGCTCTCTACTTTCTACTCAATATTTCTATAAGCTTATATATTGCTCCTAAAAATATCAACCCTGTTACACCTCTCTCTCTCTCTCTCTCTCTCTCTCTCTCTCTCTCTCTCTCTCTCTCTCTCTCTCTCTCTCTCTCTCCCTCCCTGATAGACCTTTTCAAACCTCATATGCATCTCATCTTAAATGCAGAGAAATTGGTCAGGAAAATTTTTTTGATGAATACCTCCTAGGGTGAATTTACTTCTTAGTAAAACTGAATTCTAAAAAAAAAAAAAAAGTTTCAGTTAATCCTTTCATTTAAAAAGAATATAAACTCTCCTTGGTGTTGTTTTATGAAGCTAAATGTTACGGTTTGGATTCTGAACACCTCCTCCAAAGCTAATATGTTGAAAGCATGTCCCCAGGGAGGCCAGGGTCAGCGGTGGGCATGGCTGGAGGGGATGAATCCCTGGGGGCAGGACTGGGGACAGTGTTTTCCCAGACCAGGCTACTACAGTTTCTCTCTTCCACACTCTCACTGTTTCTGCTCCCTCCTACCATGTTCTGAAGTCTACTGCATGAGGCGATGACCACTGAAACCTCCAAAACAGAGAGCAAATAAATCCTTTTTCTAAATTGTGCATGCCAGGTGTTCGGGTCACAGTGGTGAAAATGCTGCCCTGTGAGGTTTCTGCCTTGGAGGTTTCAGACTGAAACTCTGAAAGTGTGAACCCAAGGAAACCTCTCCTCTTCCAAGCCTCCTCCACGCTGTTCTTGTCGTCTATGTATTTTGGTCACAGTGCTGAAAAGCTGACTAAAATTCTAAACAAAGGAAAAAAGAGCTTTTTTAAATTCTGGCCAAGGGATAGTTAATTTCTATAACTAGAATAATAATTATTCTTATAGAAAGAATAAGCAACCGATTTGTGCATTTCTATCTGCTTTCTCCACTACGTTAGCAACCAGTTTCATGGGCTGGATTCTTTCTTCACTCTGTTTCTCAGGTAGATAACTACTTTTTGTTTCCATCATTATGAATTAAGTTTTAACTTACAAGTTTTTTTTTGAGGGCGGGGATCATGTCTTAGCTATTTCTTATCCTTAATGTTGAACATATTGAGAAAAGATGGGAGGAGAAAAGGGAGGGAGAAAGGAAAAGACAGAAAGACTTCCCCATTTTAGTCAGAGTCTCAGCAGCAATACATGATACACTCAAATTGGCTACAACACACTTCAGTTGAGTCTGATCAAAGAACAAATGTTTTTAGGTTTGGTTTGTTTGTCATTATTTGCTTTGTTTTTGTTTTGTAGTGCTGGGGATCAAACCTAGGATTTGCACTGGCTAGGCAAGCACACTCTTACTGAGCTCGCACTCAGTCAAGGGAAGACATTTAAAGTGGTGAGCAAGGTTAGCTCTATGGACAAGAATGGGCAGCTTTTCTGGAAGGGCCAAAGGGTGAGACAGTTCCTGAAATCTAGCAGGGCGGTGCATGCAGTAGATAAGAGCCAGAGGAAGAAGCATCCCTTATCATAATCTCGACCTCTCCTCTCATCTTCTGAGTTCTTCCAACTGGTCAAACCTGGCTGGAAGGCAAAGGGCAAGGTGTTCACAGGTGAAAGCCACACAGGTCAGCCATCCAGAGCACAAAGCAAGGTGGAGAAGGATGAAAAGGGACACAGGGGAACAAAGAGCAGACATGCAGGACATCTCAAAACCTGTGCGTATGAGCACAGGCACCAGCGTAGGCAACCCTTACTTCTATCATGATCTTTAGACTCAAGCTAGCCTAAAGTTCAAATCCTAAATCCCGCATCCTGTAGATGTATATCATTGGGAAAATTCAATGGAAAAGCAAGTAACTAGAGTAACTACTTCAGAGTTGTAAGGACTAAGTTAGACAACGTAAAATTCCCGGTGCCTGGGTACAAGAAGCACTGTTATTATCCTCCCCATAGCACATATTTAACTACAGTTTCTTTCATATCATCCTAGACTCATTTTAATGTATGCTTCCATGTTTCCCCAGATACACAGTAAAGTTTTACAAGACAGGCCAGAGAGGGGTCATTTTACTCCATTGCCATCTCCCAATGCACCTGCCTAAGCAGTACTGTGTGAACAGGGCAACGAAGTAAGTGTTTACTGAAGAACCTCTGGAATAAAGTAAAAAGGCTTCATCAATTTATTAACCTGAAGAACAGAGGCACCATTAACAAAATCACCAGGCTATATTCGTTGGGCCTATAAAGTACTCATTGGACTCATAAGTTGATATAATTATGCTTCCTCGAGCAGGAGTTCCCCTTATATAAAATTCAAGTCATTCAGTACATATACCTTCGCAGCAAGTGCTTCATATTTTAATATACACAAACTATCCATCATTCCAATTGGGGATAATAATAAGAAGAGGGAACAGAGGCCTGAGAACAGAGAAGGGAAATCAAGCAGATGGCGGAGCATGAATAAAAGCACTGGGAAAAATAAAGAAAAACAAAGGGAAGTAAGTGCGGTCCTGGAGTTGCCCACTGGTGAGTAGGGTTTTTGAGACGGAGGCCACTGGAAAACGTGCAGTAGAGAACCAGGTGGCAGGGGTTCAGGCAGGTGGAGAAGGTAGTGCCAAGGACATATGGTGAGTGCCCTTTGGTATTAAAATACCTGGGCTAAATATATTAAAATTACTCAGCATTCTGCATAACAGGCATTTTTAAACCAACTATAGACCAAGGAAGTAAGATCCTGGAAGCCTACTTCATAAGACCAGAACTATGAAATAAAAGTAATGGATATGAGGACCAAAAATAAAAAAAAGCACTAAACATCTGGACAAAAGATCAGATAGAGTTATGATTATTACCTTACCAAAAAATTAACTATGAACACGTTACTGTATCTAGAAACCATAACTGCTTAAGTCCATGGGACTGCAGAAACCTCACACGGTAGGTATTTAAAATGGCAGGGATTTAATACAGGAATTGACCACACAGGCATTGAGAAAAGTAAGGTGACAAAGATAACCCAATACTAGTAACTGCTCAAGAAACACAAATGAAGATGTGGAGCTAGTCACCAGGACCGGGGTTATCAAAGGAGGGGGTGCTAGTCGGACAGAGTGAAGTCGGTGAACAGGACACAGCGTAACTGCTACATGTGCCTTGGTTAGGAGGCATGGCAAGGCTGGTGCTGAAAGTTCCTAAGGAAACCACAGGCTAGAGCCAGAGCTGGCCCAGGGGAAATGCTGACAGGGGCTGAAAATGACATTCAAAGCCCACTCTCCCCCTTCTCCTGCATCTTGATCTTCCACCAGTGCCTCCTACTGCCAGAAACCAACAGAATCCAGCTGGCAGAGGAGTCTGGGCAGTATCATTTGCAGAATTCCAGCCCCAGTCTCACAAAGCAAAGTATAAAATGGCAGGTTTGAAGCTAAAACCACAATTAAATAGCCAGCAGAGTTTGATATTCATATTTTCCCTATTAGGTTTCAAGTTCCTTAAATAAAAATGCTCCAATATGGGTTTTCCAGGAACCGAAACCTCATATTTGAGAGCCAGTGAATGTTATAAAACTTTTCTGGCTAAAAATAAGCTGGAATATTGCATTAAACTTCCATTCCTCTGTCATGATTATAACTTTATTTCCTATTTATTTGGGCCAGGAATTTCATAAAACAAAGCATAAAGAAATCTTTTATAATTGAGAACACTGCCTAAATGCAACCACTTCTTTCAACAAAGGAAAATTCTTAACAGATTCCTAGTTTCTAAAATCTGTTTAGATATCTCATAATTCTCCTGCATAAAGAGTTAGACTCTGTATTGGAATGAGATTTGGAAAGAGTAAGTGTATTTCATTTGGCAGGTGATAGAGGTGTAAATTTGGGGGGACCAAAGTGTAGGCATTCTGCAAGAAAGCCCTAGGTATCTCCCTCCTAATACTGACACTCCTCTACTGAACAGGGCTAACCTCATAACCAATGGGATAATTCAGAAACGTGTGACTTCCAAGGTCATAAAAGACATGTGGTTTCCATTGTGCTTTTTCTTGGATTACTCACTCTGAGAGAAGCCAACCACCAAAATATGAGGACACTCAAGCAGCCCTACAGACAGACCCCTGTGGCAAGGAACCGATGCCTTCTGCCAGCAGCCATGTGACTGAGTCACTGTGCAAACAGACCTGCAGCTCCCAAGGACATCCTGACTGCACCCTCTGAGCCAGCTGAGCCTGAACCACCCAGCTGGCCACTCCCAAGTCCCTGACCAGCAGAGAGAACAGATGTTTATTGTTGCTTTAAGGTACTAAGTGTAGAGACAATCTATTATGCAGCAGTAGATTGCTAACATATCCTCAAAGGGTTCTCCTTGATTATATTCTCTCATTCCTTAGTCAAATGGACAAGATTCATTAAACATGGATTTTTCCTGATCCCCTGACTGGCCCTGAAAGGATCTTAGAACTATATTAATGTGGTTTATTTAAAGAGTCCAGCTGTTTCCATCCTATCTACTCAACAACTCTTTTAACATATCTTGAATTTTCTGTCAACTAAAGCCAGTGGAGGAATTAGAAGCACATGAGTTTTTAAGCACCTAATGCTAGAGGCACTCAAGTAGATGACCAAAGACTAAGTCACAAAGGTTATGAAAACAATTTTTACATAACTGGAAGGTAGTAACAGATGACCCCTAAGCCTCCTAACATCACTAAGAAAGTACGTCTCTAAGAGGTATGTCTCTTAGGCAGGCTGTGTAATAATTCTTATCAGGGATCACTAAGTATTGAAAGTAGCCTAGAATGTACCAGGAAAAAACAAATGGCTAATAAACCAAAAAGGGAAAGATGCTTGACCTCACTGATAATAAAAGTAATTCAAATTTAAAACAACGAGTACAGCATTATTATTTTTTTTTCTGTGCCTGATGGAAAAAATCTGTAAGTCTTAGAAAACAAAACAGGGGCAAAGAAAAATACTGAATAATATGGGTAGATGTGTAAGTCAGAGTGCTATAGTTTGGATATAAAATGTTTCCCAGAAACAGGCACAGTGGTGCACAACTGTAATCCTAGTATCTGGAAGTCTGAAACAGGAAGATTGCAGATTTAAGGTGAGTTTGCAGTAACTTAAACAGACCCTGTTTCAAAACTAAAAAAAAAAAAAAAAAAAAAAAAGAGTGGTGCTGGGAGTATAGATTACAGAGAGAAGATGCCTGGGTTCGATCCCTAGTACCACACACACACACACACACACACACACACACAACTCAGAAAAAGTCATGAATTAGGCAATTTGGGGGCATGGCTGAGGGAGGTGCATCAGTGGGGGTAGGAAGGTAGCCTTGGAGACTGAATCTGTCCCTAGACCCCTCCTCCCTTTCTCCCTTCCCCTGCTTCCTTGCTGCCATGAGGTGAGTTTTTCCTCTATTATGCCTTGTCTCCCAGCTGTCTCTGCCTTGGAGCCAGCCAGTCATGGACTAGCCTCTGAAACTGTGAACCTCAAATAAACCTTTCTTCCTCTAAGTTGTGCTTGTCAGTATTTTGGTCACAGTGACAAAAAAAAAAAAAAAAGACAACACAAAAAACTGACACTAGAAAGTGGGGTTGTTACTATGTCTAAACCTAACCATGTGGTTTGGAACACTTTGAAACTGGTTTGTGGAAGAAGTTTGGAAATGTTTGAAGATGCAGGCTGGAGAAGCCTTAGAATGTTTTAGGCAGAGCTTAATTAACAATTCTAAGGGAAGCTTATAAGAGCAGAAGGTCACCTCATGAAAGACCAGGTTCATGAGGTTTTAGACTCCAAAGGAAATTGGTCTAGAAACCACATATGCTATATTCTGACAAAGAACTTGGCAACATTTTCCCTATGTCCTGGGACTTTTTACAAGGTTGAATTTAAAGATGATGGACTAATTAATCTGAGGGAAGAAGTTTCTAAGCAGTAAAGCATTCGATCACTGGCATGGGTATTGCTGGCAGCTTTTAGCCAAATTTACTATCAGAACCCAGAGTAGAAACCAGGGCAGAAAGATTTTTAAAATTTGCAATTTTAGCCAGAAAATTATGTGTGAAATCAGGGCCCAAAAAAAAGTGTGGCTGCTGAAGAAATCACAACTACCAAAGAGAAGTCAAGTGTTTTGCACAGAGATAATAATAAAGATAGCAAGAGGGCATATCTGAAATTGGTAAGACCCTGCCCATCACAGGCTCAAAGAATGTAACAGCACAAAGCTTTTCAAAAAAAAAAAAAAAAAAAAAAAAAAAAGCTTGCTTTTAGAAGCCATGGGGCATTCTGCTTGCATAGTACTGCCTAAAAAACTGTTCACTTTTCACAACTGCCCAGGCATTCAGAGGCACTGAAGCCCTGATCACAGAAGACCCAGCTACTGCTGGAACTGGTAGCAGACCTTGGTGTCAACCAGATGGTGCTGATTCCACTGGAATGAAGGTTGTTGAAGTCAAGAAAACTTCCACCCAGATTCTGAAGGAAAGCATAGGAGGCCACACAATCTGTAACTGGGTGGGAATCCATGCATCCCTGGGCTTCAATTTCTGAAGCAGTGAGAGAGAAGCTAAAGCTGCAATCAAGATCCCAGAAGTTCCCAAGTGGAACATCTGCTGAGGAAGCCTACAAGATGTGGACGAAGGAGTCAGGCTCAGAAATCAGCCACACTGGCTGCAACTAGCTTTGAGAGCAGAGCCACCAAAGCCCTTTGGAAATCACATCTCACCACCATGTACCCCAGAGGCCAGATGTGGAGCTATATGACTTCAATGTTTGCCCTGACGGGTTTGGGTCTTGTTTCAATTTCATTCCCCCTTTCTATGCCACTATTCCTCCCTTTTGAAAAGCAAATGCTTATTCTGTGCCATTGTATATTGGAAGCATATAACATACATTTACACTTAACTTACTTACTTACTTACTTACTTACTTACTTACTTACTTACTCACTTGTTACTAGGGATTGAACCCAGGGGCATTCTTCCTCTGAGGTACACCCCAGCTTTTTTTTTTTTTTAAATAGTATCTCTTTAAGTTGTTGAGGGTCTTGCTAAGTTGCTAAGGCTGGTTTTGAACCCATGATTCTTCTGTCTCATCATCCCAAGTACTATAATTACAGGGGTGTGTCACCACACTCAGCATACTTTTTTTTTTTTTAATAGGCTCACAGCTAAAAGTTTTTCTTAAGTCTCAGAGAAGATTTTGGACTTTTGAGTAATTTTAGAACTGTTAAGACTATGAGGATTCTTAAAGATGCGATGAATGCATTTTTGCATTGTGAGATAGACGTGAGCTCCTGAGGTCCAGGGGTGAAGTACTTTGGATACAAAATATGCTCCAGAAAAGTTCACCTATTAGGCAACACAGCCAGGTTCAGAGCCTGGGACTGGCTGAAGGAGCTAGGCCACTGGAGGTGTGGCCTTGACACGTATTTGCCCATGGACTCTTCCCCACTCCCTCTCGCTCATTCTCTTACTCTCTCTCCTTCCTATTTGCCATGAGGGAGAGTGGCTTTCTTCTGCCATGCCTCGTCACCAAACCATTTCTGCCATGGAACATGCTAATTAAACCAACTGTCAGCCCCAAATAAACCTTTCTTCTAAGTTGTGCTTTTCAGGTATTTTAGGTATAGCAAAAAAAAAAAAAAAAAAAAAAAAAAAAATGACCAAGACAGAGCAGCAGGCAATTTTAGCAATATATACAGTTATGTGCTGTGTAACAACATTCAATAATGACAGACCACATGTGCAATAGTGCTCTCATAAGATTATATTGTCTAGTGATGTCAAGACCACCTTAGTCCATGGAAGTATACTCTATGATGTCCACACAACACTGAAATTGTCTAATCATGCATTGCATTGATCAGAACATGTCCCCATCATTAAGTGACATGTCCCCATATTAAAATTTAAAAGTTATAGTCTTTGTGAGTCAGAATTTACAGTTTTGGACAAAACTGTCTATTCACCTCTTTCTATCAGGACAAAACCTAATGTTCACCAATAGAAAAGTGGGTACTCAAATCACAACACAACCAAATATATATATATAAACAGTACAAGTTGGCTCTATACATGTGATGACATAAAACAATTTCCAGATATATTATTAAGAAGAAAAACAAGACATGCCCCACTCTTGTGGGAGAAAAAAAGGCGGAAAAAGACAAGTACGTAAAGAAAATGTCTAGAAACAGTTTTTTCAATGCTGTCTATAGTCACCTCTAGCGAAGGTACTAGGAACCTGGGAGCAAGCAGGAAACTTTTTTTTGTACGCTCTTTTGTACTATATACTATGTTTTCTAATTTTTAAAATTAGAAGAAAAAGCATAATGAAGAAAATTAGAGAAGAGAAAAAATAAAGACCTTATAGCTACTCCTAAACTAATTTATAATGCAGTCCTTCAAAGTCTGGATCTGGCTTTGGGCTTTAGACGTTCACATGCACATTCAACCATTAAAAATCACCTCTAGGAGAAAAAAACGTTCGTCACACTGCCAGTGTGCCTTGCACTAATTAGGGAATGAGCGTTTCTCCTGCCATTTTAATGCAAACCACTAACTCAACAACCGGAGGCATCCATGAAATGATGTCCTACTGCCCTAAGCTTCGAGAATCACAAGAAGTGATAGAACTGCCTGTCTTTGAGTGCTTAAGCAAAAAGTGGCAAGGTTAAAGGAATAAGAAGCCAGCCTTCATTTTAAAACTGCTTTTGAGAAAAAGGAAGGGAAATTATAGAATTAACCACCCTTCTTAGACATTTTAAAGTTATTTAATGGGAAATTATTCTCTTAATAATAATTAGATATAAAATTTATTTGCAGACTGAAACATAAGCCAAGTATAGGCCTAAGACATTTTCCATAATCAAAGTACCAATGCCTGGAAAAAAATCAAAGGACTTAGTTTATCAAGAAAATATCAAATACCCAAAGATGCAATGTAAAGAAAAACTTCTAAATATAGTTAACTTATAGGAATAAATGTATACATATATGTTGAAAAGAATATGCATAACCCTTACTCTCAATATCTCTACACAACATAAATCCCATGAAATTTGGACTCTTGATCTTTCTCCAGTACAAATTGACTGCAATATCTGATGCTCATTAAAATTAAAAATCATTTTTATAGAGGCATCTGCTTGCTTTTTGCAGAAGTAAACTGTCTAAAGTTTGTGACTATCTACCTTGTGGTTTTTGCCTAATCTTTACATAAAAGCACCAGTTACATTTAAACAAACTTGGTTTTGTTTCTGTTTTGAAACAGGATCTCACAAAGTTGCTTAGGGCCTCACTAAGTTGCTGAGGCTATCCTCAAGCCTGCCATCCTCCCGTATCGGCCTACCAAGTACTCGGTTTATAGGCATATGCCACTATGACCAGCTTTCAAAAGAATTTTTAAAGTAACATGAATATAATTCTCATTATATTTTTATTAAGTATATTTTAATAAGTATATATGCTGTTGTGGTATAAAGGCTCATATGTTGAATGCTTGGTCCCCAGTTGATGCAAGGACTCAGGGATGGTAGACTCTTTGGGAGATGGGGCTGGTTGATGGAACTGAGGCCATTGGCAGATTGCCCTTGGATGAGATGTTGGGACCTCAGCTTCTCCTCTCCTTCTCATTTCCCAGCCATCATAACTGAGCAGCTTCACTCCACACACACACTCCCCACCATGATGTCTGGCTTCACCATAGGCCCAACGCATAGGCCACATGAGCATGTACCAAAACCTTTGAAACCTTAGGATGAAATCAATCTTTCCTCCCTTTAAGTTGTTTATCTCTGGTATTCTATCACAGTACCAGAAAGATGACTAACACAACTGCTCACCAACCATTCGGTTCATTAAAAACAAAACTTGATAGACACTGCAGGCATCTATCTAATGACCACTCGAACTGTACTACCTAAACTCGCATCCAGTGAACACTGCTCTCCAAGGTGCCACCGGGGAAGTCTCCAGGAAGCACCCTACGAAACACAAAGGTTGACCTAGACAGGGTTCTTCACTGCAAAATTTCTCAAAGCCCTGAACATTAAATATGACCCGCCAAGAAAAGCATATAAGTTTCCCAAATTTATTGAAGCAGAAAAACATTTTGTAATCTACATGTGGTTACTGTTGGGTCTTTTTTTCCCCTAAAATCTATGGATGAGCTATACAGAATTATTTCCTCATATCAGACATAAGCTCAACAAGCAGCCACAGATTCACCTTCCCAGCACTGAGGCCTGAGACAAGTTACTTAATTATCAGATAACCCCCCCCATCGCTGTAAAATGGAGACATAGCTATGACTTAACTCATGATTGTGGTATGAAGATCCAAGCAGAGAGATATTACACAATAATTACTTTGATTATTATCACAAATCCTCTCTTACTTTGCAATAAACAGCAACTTATTTTTTCACAGTTGTGGAAGCTGCACAGTCCAAGAGCAATGGTTGGGTTCCTGCTGGGGGCTATCTTCCTGGAGAGCAGAGTCTGCCTTCTTTCTGTGCGCTCATGTGGCAGAGAAAGAACTCTTGGCAATCTCTTCCTATAAGAACGCTAAACTTACTGAATCAGAGATCCTTCCTTATAACCTCATGTATGTCTGTAAAGGTCACACACTCCCAGTGTGACCAAAAAGGGTCACACTGGGAGTCAAGACTTCAACATATGAGTCTGGGTGGGAGGCACGATGCAGCCCGTAGCCAATCCTCTCCCAAGCAGATTTCCATCTTGTTGCTCCATAACAGTAACATGAATATAATACTCTTGGTGAAAAAAATAAAAACTTGAAGCTACTGATGTGGACAGCTTTGTCAATTTACCACTGTCACAGACACAGACAGACCTGGTGAGAGCGAAGAGCTGGCTGTACTCCTCAGGTCAAATGAATGAAGCTGCTCTTCCCTGAGAACAGACAGGCAAGGGAAGAGCCGCTGTCTTCCAGCTTCCTGACTCTGCCATCGGGACGTCAGGCGCTGGATAAGGGGGCAGACATGGGAAGAGCTTGGGCAGGAGAAATCTGGGCCCCACATCTATCTCACAACTCTTCTCATAATTTCATGAGAAAAACTACATATAAAAGCAAGTGGGTTGGTTTGTTTGTTTGTGTTTTTATTTTGTTTTGGTTTGGGGTTTTGCTGCGGGGTAAGCTAAACCATAAAGTTAACAAGTTAAATTTTCCACAGCAAAACAAATCATCTCAATCCAATGTGAGCAGAACGTAAAAGACAGGTGTAGAATCACTAAAATGAAAAAGTCAAATAATAGATTAAATAAAAATGTCTTAAAAATGCAAATAATGAACACTATTTATGGTTTGTTTCTACTGATACAAAGATGCATATTAATAAAAGTAACAAGAAAACAAAAACATATGTATATATTAATTAATAAATGGTAAATGCAAAGGTGCTCCATGCCAGGGATGCTCTAGAAACTTCTTGCTCACGTCCTGGTGTTTGGTGCACACCAGGAATGCCCTCCCCTGCCCCTGATCTCACCAGCGGGCAAAGGCCTCTCATCCTTCTACCTCTTCACACTTATCTCCTCATCAGAGGCTGGCTTCAAGCTCCAGGCTTCTCCTCAAACACTTTTTGCTATTATTTGATTGAAGCCTTTATTTTACCCACTGTTCTTAACTAATATCCCCCATAAGAGGTGGCACTCTCTTGTGTACACAGGTTAAGATTTTTTTCATCTCTATGTCTCCAGTCTCCAGCACCTGTCATGAGACCTGTGTATTGTATTCAGCAAATATTCAATGAACAAAAAAGCATACATCATCACTCTTGAGGTAAAATTAAGGAACAAACATAGATCTAAAAGCAACTTACTTAGATAGCAAAAATAAAATGTCTTGCAACTTTTAGTTTAGTAGGTGCAGGGGTTTGGACCTGAAGTGTCCCTGGGGGTCATGCGTTGAAGGCCAGGGCTCCAGCAGGCCGTGCTCAGAGGTGGGCTTGGGGAGTGAGCGAATCATGAGGGCTCTGATCTCATCAGGATAGGCCATAGAGGGATTCATAACTTGAGGACATAGTGGGAGATGGTAGGAACTTTGGGAGGTGAGGCCTGGTTAGAGGAAGTAGGTCACAGGGTGGGTGCCTTTGACCCTGACCCCTTCTTCACTCTCTGCTTCCCAGCTGCCAGCAGGTGAGCAGCTCTGTTCTGCCACACACTCCACCCTAATGATCTGCCTTACAACAGGTCTACAGTGATAGGGCCAGGGACTCAAACCTCTGAAACTATCAAGCAAAATAAATATTTTCTCCTTTAAGTTGTTTTTCTCAAGTATTTTGCCACAGTAATAAAAAGCTGACTATCACAACAGGCAACACTCAGTAGTTAAAAAAATAGTAACAATTTTCAGCTGGGAATGGTGGTTAATCCCTATAATCCCAGTACTTAGGAGACTTACATATGAGGATCACAGGTTCGAGGCCAGCCTCAGCAAATTACCAAGATGCCTAGCAACCTAGTGAGATCCTGTTTCAAAAATAAAAAAGGCTGGGAATGTAGCTGAGAGGTAGAACGGCCTTGAGTTCAATTCCCAGCACCAAAAAGGAAAAAATAATGACAATTTTCTAAATGATAAATATTAATTCAGCCCACCAGAAAAGTAGCATAGCAACACCTATTTAAAACCTCAGCAATCTATTCATTTCTGAGAATAAACTAGAATTTTGTCCAAAAGAAAAAAATTAATGGGGAAAGAAATTTGCATCATTTAAATTAAGAAAATAGAACCAGGCATGGTGACACATGCTCGTATTCCCAGTACTTGAGAGACTGAGACAGGAGGATCTCAGGTTCACAGCCAGCCTCAGCAACTTGTGAGACCCTGTTTCAAAATAAAGAATAAAAAGGTTAGGACTAGATGGAGCTCAGGGGTAAAATGCCCCTGGGTTCAATCCCCAGTACTGCAAAAAAAAAAAAAAAAAAAAAAGTTAAATACAAGAAGGGAAATGAGTGTAGTTTTCCGTATCCTCAGTGAAATATTATGCAACCATTAATACTGATCACTTAACACTTCAAAAATATGGGACACAGCCAGGCGTGGTGGCGCACGCTTGTAATCCCCACGAGGCGGAGACAGGAGGCTCTCGCAGGTTCAAAGCCAGCCGCGCTGGCTTAAGAGACCCTGTTTCCAAATAAAAAGTATAAAATAGGTCTGGGAGTGTAGCCCGGAGGTAGAAGGGTTTCCAGGAACCCCAGTACCACATATATGTATGTATGTATGTATGTATGTATATGTGTGTGTGCGTGTGTATATGTATATATATACATATATATGACGCGCCCTTAAATTTTTACAATGACAATTGGGACCATTCATTATGAGTTATTTAGAGAATGTAAATTATGTTATCACTGACATATTGTAAATACTTCATGTATGAGAAAGGGAGGAATGAGGAGGGAGCAGGGGAAAGCCCACCAAGTGCTGTGTGCATGTATGTCACTATCACTATCAGTTACATTATGGTACACCAATAAAAGCATTTTTTAGAGTTCACATTCAACCTGTCTTTTCACTTTATTATCATTAATCTTTTTTTTTTTTTTTTTTTTTTTTTTTTTGGTGGTACTGGGGTTCCTGGAAGCCCTTCTACCACCAGGCTACACTCCCAGACCTATTTTTACATTTTTATTTGGATCAGGGTCTCCTAAGCCAGCGCGCGGCTGGCTTTGAACCTGTGCGATCCTCCTGTCTCTGCCTCCCAAGCCCGGGGATTACAAGCGTGCGCCACCACGCCCGGCATCATTATTCTTTAAGTGTATCCAGAGAACCCTAAATACCAGAGAAGTTTCATTCCCACCATACACTGTATAAAAAATACATGAAAAAGACAAGGAAGTTTTATATCATACCCTTTTTTCCATGAAATCATATTTCATTCTTCCTCTCCCTCAGAGTTTCTCCCTAGTCTAATATATTTATGCTTGAAGTTTTTTTCTGATTTATGCACTGTTATGTTTCGCTACCACAAAAATTTTGTACAGGCTTTTAAATTTTCAAAAGCTTTTGATTTCTTATGACCACAAAACACTAAGCCTCAATTCTCTTGGATCTATGTAATATAATTATTAACAGGATACAATAAGCTTAATATTTTTCATGATATAGTAAATAGTTATTAGAAATAAGGAATCAATTTTATTGGTAGTGTATTGCTTAGTAAGATAGATGGAATAGGGGACAGTCATGGGGCCTTAATAGTTCCCTGATATTAAAACTATGAATTGGCCCTTTGTTTGATGATCAAGGCTTTGTAACCTTGGGCCAATATGCCACAGTAAGGTAACAGAGGAGGGAGAATAGAGGGGAGTGTTTGTTTCTGGTTATTTTTCTTTTTATGAAATAGAAAAAAAAACTGGCAGAAAAAAAGGTGGGAAGGAAATCCTGCATGATGCCCAGAAAAAGGAGTGTCTTTAGGCAGGTCAATGGGTACGTTAGGCATACACCAGAAGTTGAGGTTCTGGAAACTAATTCCCTTATAGCTATCCAGGCCTACAGACCTCTTAGAAGTCTTTTTTGTCTGTGTGTGTGTGTGTGTGTGTGTGTGTGTGTGTGTGTGCGCGCGCGCGCGTGCGCGCGCGTGCACATTTCCTGGTTGAAAGAGATCTGCTGTAAGGAATGTTGGAAAATCATACTCTTGGATAACTATGCACGATGAATTCTGCATGATGAATACCGCAGAGTCTCTCTTTGCTAACTCCTCTTTCTACACAGAAGCAGTAACATATGGAGAAAGAAACTTACTTTCTTCAATATTTCATAATAAAATAACAAAGCAGTCAAGGCAATTCGAATAACCAGCAAGAGTTACGCTCAATAGTTGGTAAGAATAGATCCAAATGCTGATCACTTTTATACCTTTTTTCTATTTTCTACCCTAAAATATTTGGTGGTTTGATACAGTAGAAAGTGATACCCAAATAAGCCTAAAATAGCTACTTTTAAAGTCAGATCTAATCTCGACAAGAGCTTATGACTGGATTAATATCGCTTACAGTCATCTAAATGTCACTTTGACAAACTGAATGTTTGTCTTGATGACATATCCCCCCAGGCATATGGCGCCTCCATTAACTCCAGCATTATCCCTGTGGCAGAAGAAGATGCCTCATTGTTTTCAGAATATTTATAATTTACAGGGCCTCTCTTTGGTCATGATTGATAATTGCTCATAATATTGAGGGGAAAGATCCCTGCACAGATGCTAGCCAGTGTCTGAGCTTTTTTTTAAAAATTATTATTAATTTCAAAGAACAAAGAGTTCTCTTTGAAGTACACATTTAATAGCCAGGATCCAGATCATCAATGAAAATGAAAAAAAAGATGCTAGGCTAAATTTATAATGGCAACCTTGCACAACTCAGAGAAATTTTGCAAACATTAAATCATAAAAGAATATCAATTCATAATATTCAGCAATTCCATCCAACAAGCACTTATTAAAAATATGCCTTGTATGAGTTTATGTGATAGAAACTGTGGATGATAAACATACTTTAACCCTCAAAAGGATTCTGATCAAATCCTACAAATGTACAAACAATCTGAGGGTTATACGAGGACTTGTGATCTAAGTATTTATCCCCTAAATTAGGTTGTCATAATGTTAAAAAAAAAACTCTTTAGGTGACTGACCACTTCTAAAATCAGGTCAGCAAACATTCCTTCCTACATGCCCTCTCCACCATTGACATAAACATACAAACAAACCAACTGCAGTCTTGAAAAACAAAACAATCGTTCATAAGATTCTTGAATTAACTGTGATTTTAATTAACTGTAATCTTAATTTCCTGTGATTAACTGCTTAAATCACATAAAGGACCACAGAAAATAAGAATCTCTGGATCTTTGGGGGGGAGGTTGGGGATGGATCCCAGGGGTATTCTACCTCCGAGCTATACCCCCTGCCCTATTTTTTTTTCTTTATTTTGAAACAGGGTCTCACTGAGTTGCAGAGGGCCTCACTAAGTAGCTGACGATGTCGGCGAACTGTGGTCCTACAGTCTCAGCCTCCCGAATGATGGGATTACAAGAGTGCACCACCACACCCAGCCTTGGATCCTTTTTACAATTAATAACTAAAGAGAAAAAAATCTAGTTTCATAAATGCTTTAATAGAAAATAAAATATATGCTGTTTAAAACGCTCTTAGAAAATAAAAATGAATACATAGGACTTTCATCATAATTTGCTTAAGCAGAGAAGAGCATATTATGCTATCATACTTGTCAGGAAAAAAAAGATTCAAAAAATCTTATTTGTTTTTCTAAGAATTAACATATTGTTACAAACAAAAACTAGAATAAACTTTTTATCATGAGCATCCATTTATTTTCTAAAAGAGATCAATTCCATTCAAACCTTCTACACATATTAACCATGAAATTTTGATCTTGGTTTTAAGTGGATTCACCTTCACTGACCTTCTTCCTGTCAACCTTGAGCCTCCGGTATCCTTCTAGTTCCAATTAACTAATGAGCAACATTCTATGCGGATCTAAGCAGACTGAACTATCCTGTGCTTGAAGGGCTTTCTACTATCATTTATCCCCAACTCACTCCCAAGATCCTTTCCAAGACTAAAAGTATTCACCTTGTACCCTCTTTGGACAGTGTGTGTGTGTGTGTGTGTGTGTGTGTGTGTATGTTACTGAGGATTAAACCCAGGAACATTCTACCTCTGAGCTACACTCCTAGCCCTGTTTTATTGTTTATTTTGAAGTAGGTTCTAAGTCACAGAGGGCCTCGCTAAATTGGTGAGGCTGCTGCAAACCTGCGGTCCTCTGGTCTCAGCTTTCCAAGAACTGGTATTACAGGTGTGAGCCACCGTGCACAGCTCACCTTTGAACTTTGTGCCACCCTAAGCCAAATACAAAGCAAGACACTTTCTTCAGTTCATAAATCTCCCTAAATTTGGTTGTTAACCATTGCAAACAGAAAATAGACAACTATCAAAAGCTTCTTACAATATCGGTCCCTGGCCTAGGGATCTTGGCCAACTTGAACTTTTAATTCATGAATACTGTCTCACCAACACTACCACCGCTCCCCACACCACTTCATACCTGTGCATCAGCCAAAACTGAACACATAAGAAAGGTAGAACACTGGTCTCAGACGGGCAGTTTGCCTTTCTGGAAGCCCAAGCAAGAGCCACCAAGGGAACCCATGCATTTCCACAGGTCCCTTCATGAAACACTCACTGTGACTGTTCATAGAATGATTCGTTACCTTACTAGTAATAATGTGGATCATCTGCCAAATACAGAGACGCAAGCAGGTCAAAGAAACAAACCAAGGACAGAACCTAGCAATTTCTCACATACACCCCTCCGGCACTGGGGATGGAACCCAGGGGTATTCTATTACTGAGCTCACGCGCAGCCCTATTTTATTTTTTATTTTGAAACAGAGTTTAAGTTGCAGGGGGCCTTACTAAGTTGCTGATGCTGACCTCAAACATTTGATCCTCCTGTCTCAGCCTCCAACTACTGGGATTACAGGTATGCGCTCCCATGCCCACCTGGCTATTTAGAGATCTTTGATTCTATGCTGATCCCACAGGAACAAGAATTTTCAATTCTACGGGACTAGTGCCACCTTTTGATAAGAAACGTTTGTAACATATGCAAATAGTATATACACTAAGAATCAATAAAAAGCCTAAACCGTAATATAAAGGCAAAATGAAGAGTAAGTTTTATTGTCTTTCACACGCAGGCATGTGTATGTATTTTGAAGATGTGAACACTCTGGCCTAATTACACTAAATAACTTAAAGATGTCATGTGATGCTTGCAATGATTTTTAATGTTTATTTTATTTATTTATTTTGGGGGGGGTACTGAGGATTAAACCCAAAAACATTCTACCTCTGAGATACACTCCTAGCCCTTTTTCTTTTTTTATTTTGAAACAGGGTCTTCCAAAGATGCTGAGAGTGGCCTCAAGCCTGCAATCCTCCTGTCTCAACCTTTCAAAAAGTGGGATTACAGACATGTGAAACTATATGCCTGGCAATAAGTTTCCACTTTAAAAAGAAGTAAAAATAGATTCACCTGAATGTTTTCAACACTTCTTAATGTATTATATTCAAACAAAGACTAAAAATGTAGATATACATACACACATATTCATAATCACCCTATTTCCTACAACTGTGTATTAGCCAGATGTGTATGTAATTCAAACAAAGACCACTACTACAAACTGAGGAGGTAAAAAGAAGTAGGCAGATAGAGCCAGAGGGCCACAATGGAAAAACTTCATTTGCTGAGAGGCAACAGATTCTAATTTCCAAAACTACTAAAATATCAAACCTCTGAAATGTCAAGTGATAATGTGATCAGAAGCCTCCTGAGAATGACCAGAGCTTCGCAAGACTCCAGTTGTTCCTGCTGATAAACAATCCCAGGAGATTTCCCAGAAAGTCCAAGAAATAGCATCTGGAACCCTAAACAAGAAAAGACTCAAAGAACTCTATGCAAATATACTATGCAAATCCCAGGAAGCTGTTCTCTGAAACCTCAACCAAAAAGGGACTCAAAGAAGTACTTAAACACCTATACCAGCCCCTCTAAATGGTTACTCATTCTGGGAACCCCTCCCTTTGGGAAAGCACATCTCTCTCTCTCTCTCTCTCTCTCTCTCTCTCTCTCTCTCTCTCTCTCTCTCACACACACACACACACACACACACACACACACATACAAGTTGTGTTGGTTTTGAGAGGAAGTGGTGTGCAATCAACAGCACTCTGCCAGGGCAACTCTCAAGTAGTGTGCAGAAGACACCAGTTGAACTTGAAGGCAACCAAGGCCCCGAGGGGCGGCCTGCACCTCTCTTCAGCAGATCACGTGGACTTTGGGAGAAAGCAGTTTGCAAGTAACGGCTCGTGGCTTGGGCTACTTCCAAGTAGTGTCCAGAAGGCAGCTACTGGCTCCCACTGCCCACATGAGTGTTCTGCCTCTTTTTCCCTTCCCCATTTTCTTTACAATAAACTCCCTCCTCACCTTTCTGTTGTCTGCAGGTGTCATTTTTCACACTTAGTAGACAATAACCCCAGTAAAAAAAAAAAAAAAAAAAAAAAAATCATTTTCAAAGTGATCAGGTTTGCCAGAGATAGACATTCCTAAAGTAAAACTTTTGAATTGCTTAACCCCCCTCAAAAAATTTGCATTCCTGAAACTTTCAGAATAGATTAAAATTAGAAACAAATAAAAAAACTTGTCATTATATGTTAAATAGAGGGTATATTTTTTGGCTTGGGTAACCAAACATATGTTTAAAAGTGCATAAAATAAGACTTCATTTGGATGGCTACTCTGCATGCTACAAAATGTCTTAGCACCCTTTGTCCCCCAACCCACCAAACACCAGTAACACACTCCCTTCTTTGGACAACCAGTCATCCCAAGCCGTCAATTTCCAAAACACTACACTAGGAGGCAGTATCACTTTCGTTTTAAAAAGTTACACTAAAAATATTAAAGGGCCCAACAGACACCAGGACCCAGTGCCAGACACTTGGATGAAGTGATTTAAAAATAATAAGTAGAGCTTAGAGGTAGTGGAGGAATTAACATGAAACAGCTACCCAAGGACTTATATCAATACAGAGCACTATGAATGCTATGAAAGAAAGCTCTAAGTTAGTAATTTAGATGGTGAGATGACATCAGACTTAGAGAGTCGTGGACCAGGAAAATTATTTCCCTTCATTAACCTGAAGACATAAAAAGCATTGTCAACTTTTTAATTTTGCCATGAAAGATCATCTTAAACATAATAACTACCATTTAGTGCATTATCCTCAATTTATGCTTTTTCCTATAGGCTGGGAGTGCCATTTTGTTCATGTCCTTGTGGATCCAAGTGTGGTCTGTCCACCAGTAGTGTCAGTGTCCCCTGAGAGTTTCTGGGAAATACCAAGTTCAGGCCCCACCTTAGACCTATTGCATCAGATCCCATTTTAACAAAAGCAAGAGATTCACATCCACATTGAAATTCCAGAATC
This sequence comes from Muscardinus avellanarius, assembly GCF_963383645.1. Classification (NCBI taxonomy): domain Eukaryota; kingdom Metazoa; phylum Chordata; class Mammalia; order Rodentia; family Gliridae; genus Muscardinus; species Muscardinus avellanarius. The sequence goes on along the minus strand of NC_137795.1, from coordinate 62,068,921 downwards.
ATTCACTGTCCTAGGAGAAGATCTTATGAATCTTCCAGTGGCTGAAATTCAGCCAGTCACCTACATTTCAAACTCAGTAATGACCTGCAACACATTTTCCAAAGAAAAATAATTAAAGGATCCCGCAAAAATCAGGGTACACATTGACACATAAAGCAGACAAGACAGTATCCTCAAAATCAATCATGTTTCACAGGTTAAATTTCGTGACCTTAAAAAGTAACTGGGGAGACAAAAGAACAACCAAGTGTCAATCATGGCAACAATCTCAACTTTGGAGCAGAATTCACCTAAAACTTAGTTCCACAGCTTCTGTCTGAGCAAATGCATTCTGGCTGTGGTAAAGGCTGTCCTGCCCCCACCACTAGCTCTCGCCATAGGACTAAGTTAAAGCTTATCACCCCAGCTAAGAGGGCAGCCCACTGTGTAGGGCACTTGACACATGCTGCATCTGAATGTCTACTTTGGGATCTTTTATCCCACACTGAGGTTTTCTAGCAAAGGAAATCTCTATATATTATGGGAAAGGACAGAAGGCATATCTTCAGGCCTCTTTTTGGGCCCACATTAATAGAAAAATAACTGACAGTGCTATGTGATGCCTTTTCTAGACAAAAGAAAAGTTACAATATAGATCTGTTGACCAATATGTAGCCACTAGCCACATATGACTATGAAGTACCTGAAATATGGCTAGTCCAAATTGAGATGAGCTCTAAATTTAAAATATATAGGCAGATCTCTGAGGGTTTAGAAAAAAAGAAAAAGAATCTCAAAAATAATTACTATATTGCCAGGCATAGTGGTGCACACTTGTAATCCTAGCATTCGGGAGGCTGAGACCAGAGAATCGCAGTTTGCGGACAGGCTCAGCAATTTATGAAGGCTCTCCATAACTATGTAAGACCCTGTTTCAAAATAAAGAATAAAAAAGAGGGCAGAGGGTGTAGCTTGGAGGTCAAATGCCCTTGGGTTCCATCCCCAGACCCGCAAAATAATAATAATAATAATAATAAATAATAATAATAATAATAATAATAATAACAACAACAACAATAATAATAATAATTTCTATATTGACTACATATAGAGATTATAATGTTTTTGATATGTTGAGCTAAAAAATACATAAGAGGCTTGGAAGGCTGAGACAGGAAGATCACAGGTTTGCAGTCAGCTTCAGCAACTTAGGCCCTCAGCAACTTAGTGAGACACTGATTTATAATAAGATAAAATAGAGCAGGGCATGGTGGTACACACTTGTAATACCAGCATTTGGGAGGCTGAAAAAGGAGGACTGTGCAGGTTCGAGGCCAGCCTCAGCTACTTAGTGAGGCCCTTTGCAACTCAGTGAGACCCTATTTCAAAATAAAGAATAAAAAATAGGGCAAATGGTATCTCTCAGAGGTAGAATGCCCCTGAGTTCCATCCCCAGTACTGCAATAAATAAATAAATAAATAAATAAATAAATAAATAAATAAAATAGGGCTAGGGTTATAGCTCAGAGGTAAAATGTCCCTGGGTTCAGACCCTATAACCACAAAAAAATAATATATATATATATGTATGTATGTAATATCTTATAGATGTAATTATATTATATATTTGACATACAAAGTATAATATGTATATATATTATATATCTTATATATAATATATAAATTAATACATAAATAATATGTATACATGCACATATACAGATAGGTAGGCAGATATATATGAGGGCTAAGGTTGTAACTCAATAGCAGAGCACTTGCCTAACATGTATGAGGTCCAGGATTTGAATGCTGGCACCAAAAAATAGCAACAACAAAAATACATTTACAGATACATACATATATATATATATATACACACACATGTATGCACATAAACATAACATGAATGCATATATGTACATATATACACAGCATCCCAACAAATGTATATATACAGATGTATGTAAATATACACACATAGAAACACATATATAGACATCATCAGTCTTTTTTTACTTTTTTTAATGTGACTACTAGAAAAATTTTAATTATATGTAGCTTGTTTTTCTAGTGGACAGGGATGGTCTAGAAGTTCATCAGAATTATGCTTACACTGACCTCAAGTTTCAAAATTATACAGATACATAAGCCCTAAATTCTAGATAACTGTAGGAAATACATACTTGGGAGGTAGCCAAAAAAACAAGGACATGGGAGCTGTTTGCTACTATCAATCTTTTTATTTTAACAAGTGCTGAGTAAGAAAGCCATTTCTGAAATGTCTGCACTCTTGGGTCCCTGAATTTAAACCCAAAGGAGACAGAAGCATCAAGTATTTAATACAAATAAGGCCAGGGGAGGAACTGGTGCCACCCCAAGTGTGGTCACAGAAATGGCCAGTTCTCTCAGAGTCTAGGAATGTAGGAGTGGGGAAGATAAACAAATTCCATTGACAATAGCCAGAAAGTTCCTGGTCTGAGCCATTCAAATCAGGAAAGCTTCCCACCTCTGAGTAAAATGGGGAAATAAAAGCCCAATCTCCGCACTAGTCTCAAGGAAGAAAGGCTGCTTGCTACAGGTAGAAAGCACAGCCAGAAGCTGAGGAGATTGATTTGCAGAGGCCTAACTATAGATTAAAATTAACTCACAGTTCCCCCATAGTGCAAAGAAAAACAGAAAAGCTTTCAGGGGGTTAAAAAAAAAAAAAAAAGTAGATTCAAAAGTCATTTTTTAATAGCAGAGACTCCACACATACCCTTGTGGCAACAGTGTCCCCATCATTAGGGAATGGTGCTGGATCACATGTAGTTAAGAATAAAACTATGAATGTGAAGCAAGAGAAGTAGCTTAAGCCATCTCCAATCTGGGCAGATTCCTCTCATTCCTGGCTGGGGAACAATCCCATCACTTAGGAAATCTGGAGCCCTGCCAACACAGTGCTTCTGCAGCCTGCTGGGGGAGGGGCGGGAGGCTGGAAACGTCTGGGCAGCTGGCTTCTATCACAAAGCCTTCTCTCTTAGAAAGGCTTACAATGAATTTCCTAGACATCACACACCACCACATTTTCAAGTGATTAATAGAGCAAAAGTATCACATTTAAAAAACAAATCCCAAGGTGTAAAAGGCCAATAAGCCCCTGAATTAAATCTGATATAAATATTAAAATATTTTCTGCTAGTCATTTTTAAAAGCTGTTCATTGGGCTTCACTTCAACACATCTATCTATATGGGAGGAAAAGAAACTAAACTATTGAGAGCTGCATACACACACCAGGCACTTCCCTAACTCACCCCACTAAAGAACAACTAACTTGTGAAGAAGTGTTGAAGCGCAGTAGGGATGCGAATTGCAACCTCAGCCAGCCCAGCTCTAGCAGCCAGACCTCGCACCCTGGGCAAAGGATTCAACTCCACAGGAGGGTGCTGAGGCTCGGGGTGAGTGAGCAACCGCTGCTCCGGGTAACAAGGCTGCTGAGTACTGGGGTGCAGACTGGAATTCATAGCTAATGCTAAACCCTTCTCATAAACAGTTTCCATTTAGCAGGAACCTTTGCCCCAGTTCCTCTTGCTACCATTAGTATCTTATTTTCTTCTGCGCTCATAGGGATGGTTGCTAGCCATGTTTTCTTTCTTTCTTCGTAGACAACCCACCAAAACTTCCACTCCTCAGACCTCTAAAGATTACAAAGTAAAATTTATACTTTCCAACCTGTGTAAAATTAAGTACTTGGGTCTATAAATATGGAACCCAGGAACATAGAAGATAGAAAATAAAATAGATCCGAATGGAAAAATTACTAAATGACTCTCATTGTTTGTCACTGATGTGATAATATCTTGAAAATAACCATCCTTTTAAAAGCCACATTACAGCTGGGTGCGGTGGCGCACACTAGTAATACCAGCATTTAGAAGTCTGAGACAGGAGGATTCGAGTTCCTGGCCAGCCTCAGCTACTTAGTGAGGCCCTTTGGAACTCAGTGAGACCCTGTTTCAAAATAGAATAGGGCTGCGGGTATAGCTCGGAGAATGACCCTGGGTTCCATTCCCAGTACCAAAAAAAAAAAAGGCCCATTACTAGAGTTTCTAGGTCACACACTTCTCCTAATCTGATACTAAATGCAATGTCTTTAAGTACTAACTTTCTGAGTAAAGTAGAATAATGGGGCAAGGGTGAGAGGGCAGGAAACCTGAGTTCCACACAAAGCTCCACTATGTGAACAGAAGCTTGGGGCCAGGGGCACCATGATCACCTTCTCTAAGCGCAATCACCTCCGCTACTAGACATGGAAATACGGGCACATAACCTTCACTGCAAGAACATAAAATTGTTTGTTGAACACTGAAGCCCTAGAAAATCTGCTCTGAAGGTACAGTGACACCTTGCCTGGTATTATTAGCCAGCAAGAGAAGGGTTTCAGGGCCTCTGATGGTAACAAAGACAGCTGCCTGTCCCTCTAATCCCACACACCCAATAACTCAACCTTCCAGATAAAATCAACACTGGACTTGAAGGTTGAAGAGCTGTGTTTTTAAACAACCATGAAAGATAATAAGCACAGGCTTCAATAAAAGGCTTGAAAATCCAGAAAGGCATTATCGCCACTGCAAAGCCATCTTAATCAAACCTTCCAGGAAGGACCACTAATTGCTAGGCTCTCGTGAATTAGGAAAGAATGGAAATTTTACCATAAAACTGCTTTAAAAATGAGATGACAGGCACAATGCTTAAGTGTTCTCCTTAAAAGAAAAAAAATTGAAAAAATTTAAGAAAATCAGCCTAATTTCTTAAAACCTGATGTTCAAAACACTTCCGATTTTCCTTTTCAGATGTGCTTCCTTTTTTATTTCCTTGTGCCATACTATCGTTGTGCCAATATCACAATCTGCCTTTAACCTGCCAAAGAGATTCTTATATGGAGAACATCTCTTTAAAGAAAGTAAAATCACTAAAGAACTCCAAATACAGGTACAGAAACAGCTAGCTGTCACTTAAAAGATGCCTAATTACTGGGGCTTAGGTATCCTCTGAGAAGAGCACAGAGCCACTCTCTCAGGCACAGCAGAAGTCCTTTTAAGCCAATTGACATCCTGCACTGGCGGTTTTAGACCTACACATATGTCTCTGTTAGGGGGAAGAAACTCACACAATCACAAACTCTAGAAAGAACATGAGAGAAAATGAGGACAACAAAAGTCTAAAAAATAATTAAAAGAAAAAGTTAATACAAGAAAGCCAGTGAGATGACAAATGGCAAGTGATTGCATTAATGATGGGAACTATGAATATTTATTACACAGTAGTTATAAATAGAAAGAATGAAAAACCAGACAGTACAGATGGGGCAAAAACTCAGAAAGCTTTAAAATAAATAAATAAATAAATAAATAAAAATAAGGCTGGGGCTATAGCTCAGTGGCAGAGGGTAAATATAGCATGTGCACAGCCCTGGGTTCAATACCCAGCACCATATAAAGTAATTTTAATAATTAAAATAAAATTCTAAAAAAAGAAAGGAAACAAAAACTTTAGCCTCAGATAATACTGTTTAAGTAAAGCTCCCCTGGTAGAAACTTTGATCTAAGATAAGATAGGATGATAAAGAAGGAATTTCCTTACACAAAGTAAATAAATAAACAGCAAAGACTACTCAGAATGACAGGAAGACCATTCAGCAGAAACAGTCAGGTTGACCTTTGCTTAGGATGTTTGAAATAGGAAGATATGTCTCCCCAATCACTATCAAGGGTTAGTGTTCTGCCTTCCCAAGTCCCATTCCCCTAATGAAACATTTAAGGCAAGCTAAGTGTTTAATTTGTATATATCTTGGGACCAAAGAAGGAAAAACAAACATACAAGTAGAATTAACCCCGAAATATGTGGTCAGGTATCACAACTTTTTTTATTCCACTACAAGCTGAGGACTTCTGAGAAAGGTCACCAAACTGGATTAACAGTTTATTTAGAAGTTTCAAGACCAATACGGAAAACCCCTAATCTGACAATACTTAATGAGCAAAAGAAAAAAAATACTACCATGCAAGTAAACAGTTATTTTATGTATAAGCACAGACTCTTCTAAATTGTTCTTTCCAAACAGTTTAACAGAGGCAAAGAAGCCATAAAGGCTAAATTACCAGCAAGGCACAACTTCTGGGCTGTAATTTTTAATTAGATAAGACTCCTTACGGCAAGTGCCACAGCATTTATAGTATCTACTATAGATAGGAAAATGGATTTGTCTTATAAATGTATAAACCCATTACATTTTATACTTTGTTTTTCCATTAACCCCACAGACAAGGACTATCATCACACAGTATCAATATTATTTCCTCAGCTTAAAAGTTACAAAAATTCAACAATAACACCAACTCAATTATCATTCAAAGTAAAGTGATTTCAGTGCTGCTTTTCAAAGGCCGACGATACAGCAGGCCTCTCCAGCTACTACTTCAGCTGAGGTCCAGGGCTTGCCTGGGACACACTAGTTCCAAGACATCACCATCCCTGTGACCCTGTACCAGTTGCTTCTCTTATCTAAACCTCAGTTCTCCTCCTTCCAAAAAGAAGTGACAATGCCAACATTATTGGGAAAATTAAATAACACACAGAAAGAAAAAAAAAAAGAAACAGACTCATCCCATCAGCAAATGAGTATCAAATATCCATGACATTCTGAAAGAACAAAAGAGAGAAAAGTCCAAATTTTTACTCAAACAAATTCACCAAAAGAACCCCAAAATGCTGTTGTTTTCAGAAACATTTATTCAGTACCCACGAGGTGCAAAAGACTGTGCTGGACAAATAAGACCTATGGAGAGGAAAAAATGCCATCTCTGCCCTCAGGAATGCCGCCAGGGGACTCCTCACCTCGGATCCAGGCAGCACAGAGTCATGGCGAGCTAGCTGCAGCAGGGAGGGCTTGAGTTTGTACTTTACTACCCCAGTTTCCTCCTTTTTTCAAGTGAAAAGGACCATAAAATGAGGTTGCTAGTGTCAGTGATGAAGATAGCAGGCACCATGAGCCCCTAGGCCTGGGCCCCCGGAGGCCAGGGCTCCCTGGACAGGAGGACACAGGGGTCACAGTAACCACCTGGAACAAGCTGGATGTGGAGATCCAGCTCCGTGACCTGGTGGTGCCAGCTCTGTGCTAAGACTTGTGGGGATGGCGGTGGTGTTGCTGCTGCTGCTGCTGCTGCTGCTACTACTACTACTGCCGCCACTAGGGATTGAAACCAGGAGCATTCAAACTTCAAGCTATACTCCCAGCCCTTTTTACTTTTTTATTTTGAAATAGGGTCTCACTAAGTTGCTGAGGGCCTTGCTAAATTGCTGAGACTGGCCTTGAACCTGTGATCCTCCTGTAACAGCCTCCAAGTACTGGGATTACAGGCATGTGTCACCATACCTGGCCTGTGCCAAGACTTTTTTTTTTTTTTTTTTTTTGGTGGTGGTACTGGGGTTCCTGGAAGCCCTTCTACCTCCTGGGCTACACTCCCAGACCTTTTTTTTTTTTTTTTTTTTGGAAACAGAGTCTCCTAAGCCAGCAGGGCTGGCTTCGAACCTGCTGTGCCAACACTTTTTAAAGCATGTCTGAGCATTATCTTAATAATCTTTATGACTTTTCCAGGTAAAGATTATTATCCTTGCATAGAAAAGGAAAGAGACTGAGGAGGCATCATGCTGAGGACTGTAAATTGTGAGTTGGGGTCCAGAGCTCCTGCTCCTCCCTGAGTTCCCACCTATGACCCAGCATTGCTCCCAGCCACCAGGCAGCACACAGAGTTAAAACCAGACATGCATGTACCAACCATCAGTGAGTCTCAAAGGAAAATACCCTTCCCAACCAAGTGCTAAAGGAACAAATTCTGTAACTCATTTCTCTTGCCGTTCTCCAATATTCATTGGAGGTTCATAAATATTTCTCAGAATCCCAACTAGACATAAATGCCATATTCTAATTACAATATCTCACAGGACTTATTTGTGGCTCTCACTACAGAAATGTTTAATATACGTATATACTCTAAAAGCAAAGGAATGTCAACTAGAAAATAAAGCAGTATATATCTCTTTTTCTTTCAACCTAAGTTGTAAAGTTCTTCAAAATAGCCTTAAAATAAGCAGAATTGGCAGTTTTCTCATATAACATGCTTAAGAAACTCATCAAGAGCCGGGCATGGTGGTGCACATTTGTGATCCTGGCATTAGGGAGGCTGAGACAGGAGGATCGCAATTCACAGACAGCCTCAGCTACTTAGTGAGGTCCTTTGCAACTCAGTGAGACCCTGTGTCAAAATAAAGAATAAAAATTAGGGCTGGGGGTATAGCTCAGAGGTAGAATGCCCCTGGGTTCCATCCCTAGTATCAAAGATGAAAGAAGGAATGAAAGAAGGAAACTCATCAACCAAACTTATTAGAAATGTTTGAGGTAAGCTGAGCATGGTAACACACGCTTGGAATGCCAGTACTTGGGAAGCCGAGACAGGAGGATCATAGGTTTGGAGTCAGCTGCACTTGAGGGACTCCACAACTTAGTGAGACCCTATTTCAAAATAAGGAATAAAAAAATAGGGCTGGGAGGTGTAGCCTGGAGGTAGAATGCCCCTGGGTTCAATCCCCAGTACCACACACACACACAAAAAAAAAATATTTGGTGTATCAGGAAATAGGAATCTCACTATCATGTACAATTATAATTCACCAATTTAAAAATATATATAAAAAGCTAAAAAGCATCTGAGGACTTTCTGGTTATTAAATAGCTAGAGAAATTGAAACTATTTCAATTTAAATACATTCATTAAAATTTTTATATTGAAAAAGTATTCATCTGAGAGCTAAAGAAAAATAACAGCTTTCATTTAGAAAGTTACAAGCATCAAGAGGAAAAAAAAAAAAACATTTCATAGGAAACCAGAAGAGATAAAAAAAAATCACTTGAAGATGAACTAGATTATATATCTACCCATAGGAAATCTCTGAAAAATACTAGAACCAGTAAAGTTTAGAAAAAAACAGCAAAATACAAAATAAATTTATAAAAGCTTTAGGAGTAAAAACAATAGAAACTGTTTCTCATTCTTAACTAACAATTATTGTTCAAAAGATGCCTCAAAATAACATTAAAAACAAAAAATAAGAAATCAAATGCTTTACCTAATATGTAGAAACTAGAGAGAAAATGGGTCATAGGAGGAACTCTAGACGAAGGAGATTCTATAGATGAGCAAATAAGGCGACCTAACTGAGGAGATGGGAGGGGGGAAGAGGGAAATTCTCTAATGCACATGATGTACTTTAACAAACATATCAAAGTCAATCACTAAGCCAAACATGAGAAAGAGGGAGGGGGAGGGAATAGGGTGGGAATTCCGGAAGGGCTAATTGGTTGATGTGTGCATGTATTGTATGTATCCACCATCTTGTACCCCATTAAGATGTATGACTACAATGTCCAAATAAAAAAAAATTTAATAATATTAAAGGCAGATTTTTTAAAAGTCAGTAAAGTTAAAAAGCAATAATACTTTATGATGTGATCTTTATGGAAAGAAAGAAGACCTGAGTGCATCAGGACATATTCTGTTGCTGCCCTGGTGGTGGGGAGACTAAAATGAAATGGACATTCTTTTTAAAAGACTGAAAAATTGTCTTTTTGCTAACTAGAAAACTGTGTTTTTTCTAAACTTTCCATTTTTTCTACACTATCCGTATTTTTATCTTTCCATTAATGATCAGGTATCATTTTAAAATGGAGAGATATAATACTATTATAACTGGCAAAAATAAATAGATAAGCAGTCATCAAATATAATCTTTGAGTTTTCAGGTTGTATCTTTAGTCAAATACCAGTTTTCTTAAACCCCTGCATATGTACTGAGTTGTTACAGAAAATGGATTTAAAAGCACCAAGAATATGAAATATCATTAGACCATGACTGAGCAGTAGGCACAGAAAACTGACTTAGTTTCATTTCTTGCCCTTCCTTGACCCTTAAGATAAATTTACAACCAGGATGAGCACCTCCTTGGAGGCACCGGGTTCAGAGGTGAAATGCCCAGTGGAGGTGGAAGCCGCTGGAGGTTCTCGAGTGCACATTAAACGCTTCCCAAACAAGCAGCAGGAAGTGCTGGCAAGCACACTCATTTTAAAGGTAAATATTAACTTAATGAGCCTGGTGACCAGAAAACTGGTTCCACTCTCTTGAGATTTTCATTTCCCCTCCTCTTCTCATCAAAAAGCAAAAAACACTAAAAAGGAAAAAATTCTCCTCTTTTTTAATTCAAATCACACCAGAAAAGAATCTGAAATCACTTTTCATGCACACTCAACTAATGGTAAAAGCAAAAGACAAAATAAATGAGAGGACGTGCAGGCCAGAACTAGTCCCGAGAGCAGTGGGCGGCACGTGGAGGCCCAAGTTGATTTTAGGGGCCATGAGTCTGTCCAAGCAACGCAGACTCAGTCATTATAAAGCATCTCCATCTCCTACCTGTGGCTTTTCCCTTCTTCCCTTACTGTACCCACCATGAATGAAAAGGGTGCTATGTTTGTCTCATTGGAAGATGGCACTAAAAGTCACTAAGTTTTCAAGATGCAGTGCGTAGGTCTGAAAGAGTTCATGCCAGAGAAAACGCAGAGGCTGGCAGCTGAATCATTTGTTGTAGACAAGATCTATCTATATGTCCCCACCAAAATCAAGCAGTTTGGGGTACAGGGAGGGGTTGGGGGCAAAAATCCAATGGTATTGAAAACAGAAGAAGAAAAAGGAAAAAAAAGTGGTCTATTTCTTTTCTCAGCATACACCCTATCAATATAAAAGAATGCAAAATATTTAATGTCTCTCCCCCATACCCACCTAAAGTCCCGTCTTTTTTTTCTAAGATGTAAACATTTAAAAGATATGCCTGCATTCTCTGTATTTTAACCTTCACAAAGATTTCAGCTATCACAATATGAAATGAATGCGAAGGTAGAATCCAATGCACAAGCTAAGAATCCAAGTTTATATATTCAGGACATGAAAGAAATTAATGACTCTATTAACCAGCAATTTCTGTTCAATATTAACCATTTTTGCCTTGCTTGATGAAGGCACTGAAAGATATTCTGACACTGTTTCCTACACCTGCCAGTCAAAACATTCGCCCACACCTCCCAGCCTGACCCAGTCTGGGCTTCACAGAGGTGGTCCACAGCACCTCATCCAACAGCTACCTTTCCACAGCCTGCACCTACTGTCTGTAGAGTCCTGCTATCAGGTCAGAAATTTTTATTAAACAAATTCCTCTTAAAGGATCAAGTTTACATCTCATCAAACAATTCCACCCAATCCCCACCTCATCCAGATTTTTAAAAGAACAATGAAAACAGCTTTTAAAAATCTTGAAACTGAAATCTGAAATTTAAAGAGAAACTTAAAAAAGAGATGCCTTTGATTTTTACAAGAGATCCCTTTTATTTCACAATAACTAGTCAATTACACTCTCCTCAATAATATTTTTATTAGCGTTATCATTTAATTTCCTAAAGCGTCAGTTTCCTCTCAATAAAATGGTTGTAACTTGGCTCAAAAATGACTTAGGTGTGCTGCAGGAATCTTTTAGGTTCACTTACTATCATGCCTTCCTTATTAGGGAAAACGGCTAGGATTACTACAAATGTCTGCTACTTTTCCATAAAACCTTTAGGTCCTTCCCAGACTAACTGCCACATAGTACACAGTACTTCCAGGAGACAGCCAGGGAAAATGTTATGCATGCGTACATAGACTGCCAAGACTGTGCTGGAACCCTAGATTAAACAGCTTTCTAGCTGGGGACTCTGAACAAGTTACACATAAAACCTCAACGATCCTCAATTTTCCTATTTTCCTCTTGTATTTCCTTTGTCCAGCTGTTTTCCTACACACAGAGGATAGCCATGTCTTAAAACGATAGAGTCATACTCTACATACAAATGTTGTTTTCACTGTAACACTGTAGTTTTTATTTTATGCTTCTTAATATTTTATACATTTTCTGTGATAAACCGAACTAGTTTTCATAAACTATTCAAATAAAAATATGTAATGCAATAAAATGGGGGAACGTTCTGAAACTAGGGGGAAAAAAAGGTCTGGGATAACACTGATATGCCTACGTTGCCAGAAAAAAAAAAAATCAAATAGAAGAAAATGTACAGATAAGATGATATATAAGGGAAATTAAGGGAAAGCTGAAGAAAGCAAAAGCGAGTCAGCCAAAAACATCGTCATCCAATTAATATCAGTCATGTGAATTTCAGTATTTGTATGTTCTAATAACTGCATAGAAAGTATTACAAGCTACACTATATCTCCCAAAGTACATATTTTTTTCTTTTTATGCTTAGCATACTTTTTATGTTGTACATACAACACATCATTTAGATAAAGAAATGCAAACCTCTTGAGGAAAGTTCTGAACTCAATTAGGATGCCTGGGGACAGGCCACATGTTACCAAGCCTTTTGCACACCTGAACCCCGAAACCTAATGATCCAAGGGTGCTCATCTGTAAGACTGAACAGTCCGCCTTTTAAGAGGAGATAATCAAACACTGCAGGATATTCTCCATCATACTCACTGGAAACAATATAAAGCAAGGTATTGAGCTGGAGATGAGTACCTTTATCACAAAAGAACTTGTAACTCAGTTCTTGAATGACCATTACTAACATATGATTTTATCTCATCAATTGTATTTCTTTTCCATCTATAATTCTTTTTAATTAATGAAAAATTTTGTCATTAAAACCAAAAAGTATAATTCATTTTTATCTACTATAGAGTAATATATACTTATCCCTTTGTTAAAAATTTTTGTATCACTTAGTTTTCCTTTAGACTAAAATACCTGGAAGGTTATTTTGATATTAATAAATGTGAGTTAGATTTGTTGTCACATTTTTGTACAGGTACATAACATCATTTGGGGATTTTGATTTCCCCAATATCTCCCCTTTCCCTCCCATTTCCCTGGTTCCCTTCCTCTATTCTACTGGTCTCCCTTCCAAAGACTGTATTTTCTGAATCAAAAATTAGAATGCATAATCTAAAATCTAGAGAGGGCTCATGATTGTACCAACATCCATCTTTACTGCCTTTCAAATAACTAGTTCAGTAATAGACATTTCTTAAGAGTGGTTCTCAATCATTTTATCAACTAAACACACTTGAGGGATATAACACACTCCCAGAAGTCACCCCAAATAACTATAATAGTACTATTTTAAAGATGTTTGGCTTTGAAGAAGGGAAATGGAAAAGAAAAAGCCCTGAGTCAATTTTTGTTTTGTTTTTGTACTGGGGAATGAACTCAAGGCATTCTACTTCTAAGCTTTACCCCCTGACCTTTTTATTTTTTTATTCTGAAACAGGGTCTTGCTATGTTGCTGATGCTAGCTGGAACCTACAATCCTATTTCAGTCTCCCAACTTGAGCCAAACTCTTACCTTCACCATGGCCTATCACTGCATGACAGCACTGGTACAATCTCCTTTTTTGAAAATCCTCTAAAATAGAATAAACAATGCTCAAAGATAACTAAGTTATAGTCTGCTCTTGAGGCAAGAAAGAGTCGAGAGGAACATATTTCGGGTTGTTTCCACTGAGACATATGTCATGGGTGATAATTTCATACTTGGCACATTCCCACAGGCAAACTCCGGAGCATGCCAAATTCCTGGTACTCTAACTGCAACTCTGCCCCTTTCTTTTCCACTCCAGAGAATCATCAAAACACAATTATGAGGCTGACATCAATCTGCTCTGTTTTATTTTTTTTTTAGGAAATTAGTTGCACACTTCAGTATTTCAGCTGATCAGAACATAGCATTGTGTACCAACATATCTGAGGTCTGTTAAGCTACAATGAGCATTCCCAAACACTGAAAATGAGGATACCTTCCAAACATCACACTTTACAGACAACTCACATGAAGGTCTCTACAGACTGAGAAAACACAATTAACCACATAAAACTAGAGACCAAGGTTCCCTGGGTTCTCTGTCCAAGTCTCTTTCAATACTTACAAGTATTCTTTGTAAAACTTGGAAAAGGAAGTCAAATATGTACTTTACTGGTGCATTTTTGCTGGGTATACAAGAACAGACTGATATAATGGTTTTCTATTTTATTCTAATCATATGAGCATAAAAACCTTTAAAAGATTTTGTTTCAAAAGCTGGTCATGGTGATGCATTACTGCCATCCTAGTTTGTCAGAAGGCTAAGGCAGAAGGACTACCAATTCAAGGCCAGCCTGAGCAAATCAGCAAGACCCTGTCTCAAAATAAAACCTTAAAAGACCTGGGAATGTAGCACAGCCACAGAATGCTTGACTGGCATACACAAGACTCTAGATTCAACCCCCAATACCAAGAAAAATATAAAAATAAGAGATTTTGTAAATACATTTCTTACCTACACATATAAGAATTTAAAGTAGCTTTTTTAAAAAAAGATGAAAATTACTAACCTCTTTCTTCTCTCTCTGTGTTTGTATGTGTATATGTTTAATGGGGACTGAACCCAGAGGCATTTTACCTTTGAGCCCCATTTTATTTATTTTATTTTTTTTTTATTTTATACAGGGTCTCACTTAGTTGCTGAGAGTCTTGCTAAGTTACTGAAACTGGTCACAAACAAGTCCTCCTAACTCAGCCTCCCAAGTACTGGGATCACAGGCATGTGCCACCATGCCCAGATAGTAATTTCATTATTTTTAAAAATTAAGCATATAATGTTGAACTATAAGACACAGCAACCAATAGTACCGCCATCATTTAACATAGTTAAAACATTTTTAGAAAAAAAAAAAAACAGGATCCTATGCTTTTAAAAAGAGAATAATTAGAAAATTAATAAACTCTGCAGCTGGGCCCTTCTTGTACTTGTTGGAGAAAAATCCTACATTCTTAGTCTGTATAGAAACACTTACTACATCAGAGGTCAGCTTTCTACAAATGAATTCAAACATGCAAATGAGAACATGGCCCAGGAGAGGACACTCACCACCCTTACAGGAGAAACTTTCTGCATCCTAATGAGCGTGCTGTCAGGACGCGTGGTGCTCACAACATAAAGAGACACCGCTCAGGCTTTCGACTTCTCTACCATTCTGCCTTTGTGAAATGACAAATATGAAAGGGTCTAATTCATCCAAATGTCTTACACTTTCCACTCTGTGACATGTGCCTCCTCCCCAAATCTTTAAGAACACTACCCAGACATCCTAGCCACTGTCTGGAACTAGACGTAATTATGGTAATTGTGTCTACCATAATTAGGGAGTTGGCAAATCTGATCAAACATTTATAGAAAGAAAAAAAAAAAACAAAACACAAAGAAAGTTTTAAGCATCCAAAAATTTTTAACTAAATTGCCAATGAGAGTGTTAAGGAAGTGAAGTTCTTCGTCAACCACTCAAAATGTTGAATCTGAAATATAATAACATGCTGGATTTCTGCCATAGTCAGAGATTTCTACGAGATAGGTTCATGACATGTAGGGTTGGCAGGTTTGGCCATGGCAAAAATAAAACAGAACATAAAGTAATATAAAAATCTTCCTATAAGAGAGAGATTGAATCTCTTCCCAAACCCAACACAGATAGTAGTGATTGGTCAGCCCATGAATGCACATGAAATTAACTTCTATGAATATGACCACATCAAAAACCAAGTTGGGAGCATTTCCAGGATCCAACATGAACCCAGCTTCAGGAAGCACTTGCAAAAGTCTTCAGAGGAAAGGGAATTGACAAGAAAGACGTTTTGTGAAGTCTGGAGTGGGAAGACTAGGAAATGGAGCAGGAGACTTAGAACAGGAAAAAGAACACACTCTTCTCTCTGATCAGCTGGGAAGGGAAATAAGATTGGAGCAAATGACATTACACACACAGGCAGGGAGTTGATTCCTCATGGTATTAAGTGTCCTAAAAGCTGAAGGGTGTTAGAGGTTGAATTGCGTCCATTAGAAATACCTATGTCTCATCAAAATGGCCATACTTCCAAAAGTGATCTACAGATTCAATGCAATACCCATTAAATTACCAACATCATTCCTCACAGGCATAAAAAAAATCAGTCCTGAAATTCATTTGGAACAACAAAAATCCAGAATAGCCAAAGTAGTTCCCAGCAACAAAAAAACTTGCACAAAGAATCACAATAACTGACTTTAAACTATACTACAAAGCCATAGTCATAAAAACAGCATGATACTGGCATAAAAACAGATACATAGACCAATAGAGCAGAAGAGAAGATTCAGAAACAAATCAACACACTTACAGCCAACTGAATTTTGACAAAGGGGCCAAAAACGTAAACTACAAAAAGAGCCTGTTCAACATATGGTGTTGACAAAACTGGTTAACCATATGCAGAAAAATGAAAATAAATCCTACTTTCTCACCTTCCACAAGAGTCAATTCAGGATGGATCAATTCAGGATGGGTTATGTATACAATGGAATTCTACTCAGCCATAAAGAAAAACACAATTACATCATTTACAGAGAAATGGATGGAACTGGAGAACATTATGCTAAGTGAGATTAGTCAGTCAGAAAATAAGAAGTCAGATGCTCTCCCTAATATGCAGAAGCTAGGAAGAAAATGGGTCATAAGAGGAACTCTAGACGAAGAAGGAGATACTATAGATGAGCAAATAAGGTGACCTAACTGAGGGGATGGGAGGGGAAGAGGGAAATTCTCTAATGTGCATGTTCTTTAACAAACGTATCAGTACAAATTACTAAGCCAAACATGAGAAGGAGGAAGGAGGAGGAAATGGGACGGGAATTGGGTAAGGGCTTATTGGGTGATATGTGCATGTATGCCTCCACCATCTTGTACCCCATTAAGATGCAGAACTACAATGCACCAATAAAAATTTTTTAAAAAAGAAATACCTATGTCCAAGTCTTCTGTCCCAGCACCTCCAAAAGTGACCTTATTTAGCAAGAAAAGTTACCATCTTGTACCCCATTAAGATGCAGAACTACAATGCACCAATAAAAATTTTTTAAAAAAGAAATACCTATGTCCAAGTCTTCTGTCCCAGCACCTCCAAAAGTGACCTTATTTAGCAAGAAAAGTGACCATCTTGTACCCCATTAAGATGCAGAACTACAATGCACCAATAAAAATTTTTTAAAAAAGAAATACCTATGTCCAAGTCTTCTGTCCCAGCACCTCCAAAAGTGACCTTATTTAGCAAGAAGGTTGTTGCAGATGTAATTCGTTATGTTAAAAGGTAGGTCATGCTGGAGTATGGTGAGACCCTCATCTTATTTGATTGCTATCCTCATACAAAGGGGAAATTTAGATAAACAGACACTCATTAAAAGGAGAAGATGACCATCTGCAAGTAAAGGAGAGATCCCTGCCTCAAAGCCCACAGAAGAAACCAACTCCAGGCAGATGCCCTGATTTCAGACCTCTGGTCTCCAGAACTGTGAGAAAATAAAACTGCTGTTCTCAAAGCCACCCTGTTGGTGATATTTTGCTAGGGCAGACCTAGAAAGCTTACACAGAGATAAAAGTATCTTTTAATTGTATGGGAGTGGGTAGCTAGAAGGTTTGAGGGAGACCGACAGGGTTCAGCAGGAAACTGGCCAGTGATAAAGACAGAAATACAAGATGGTCCACAGTTGCCTGAGGTTCCAGCTAAGGCTGGAAATAAGAAATATATTCACAGAGTGACTCCCTCCAGGAGCCTTTGGCAGCCACTAGGAGAGAGAAATAAGGTAAGAGTTGAAATGGAGGGTTGGCAGAGTAGGTTACAAAGCCCAGGGGAAAGGCTGCTGAGGATGCTAGCAAGAGAGAGATGCTGCACCAAATGGGTGGGGGAGAAAAGAGAAGATGGGCCGTGGACTGCCTGGGAGAAGGAAATGGGGCAGGCAGAGAAGGGGCCTTCCAGTCAGGAAGACAGCAAGAAAAGATACAGGGAGAACTGCAGGACTGAGAGAGGTGAGAAGGAAAGACAGTGACAGGGACTTACTATCTTAAACTTAGGGCAGTCCCACTGAAATGAACCAGATCCTCCAGAATATGAGGTGAGGAAGTCAGGAACTTATTATTCTAAAAACAAGTCATTAAATCAAAAACTGAGACTCAAAAATTCACCAGAAGTCACAGTGTATATATTGCTGCCTTGGAAAGAATGGAATATACTTGGGTGCATGGATTAGGCACTTATTGGGAACAAATAGCTAAAATAAATTTTGTAAAGTTTTGAAATTCTATCATAGACATGAAGTTCACACTGCAAGCCATATCATAGTGTCATGAAAAGCATTGTCTCCACTAAAAATTATAACATAAGAAACCAATCTCTCACCTTCAATCTGGCTTTTCTGACAATTATTTACTTAGCCCCTTCATTTTTGCTAAGTACTATATAAACCCTGAGAATCCAAACATCAAGAAGTTGGGGGGGGGCTAAAATAATAATAATAATGTGTGTGTGTGTGTGTGTGTGTGTGTGTGTGTGTGTGTGGTACTGGGGATGGAACCCAGGGGCTTTTCTACCTCCAGGCTATACTCCCAGACCTATTTTATACTTTATTTGGAAACAGGGTCTTATTAAGTTGCTGAGAGCCTCACTAAGTAGTTGAGGCTGGCTTCGAACCTGTGTGATCTTCCTGTCTCAGCCTCCCAAGCACCGGGATTACAAGTGTGCACCACCACACCCAGCTTTAAATAATAATATTTTTCACTTGAGACAGCCTCATAAATATTAGACCATCCAAATCAAAAATGTAGATTAAGCCCACAGAACATACACCAGCTAACATTTAAGTTAAGGTCCAAAACCACAATGAATGCAAGGCAAAGTAATCATTCTTGGAATGTCCTCTCTCCAGTTTTAAAGGGCTTCAGCAAAATGCCCCATCATTTGTTTATCTTTGTAAATACCTGAAAGCCTAAATACTTAAGTTCCAAAATGGTCACATATAAACACACACACACACACACACACACACACACACACACACACACCACAATTTATTTTTCCTCAAGGTCAGGTCAAATATTTATACTCACTCTAGAGGAATCTAGATTCCACAGGAATCAGGGAGTGGCAACTAAACTCCAGCTCAGCACCCTGCGGAGGCCCTGGAGGGCACTCCTTGAGATAAGCTCATAAACAGTGAGTAACAGGAGGGTTGCCACACCTTGCTGCATATCTAAGAAACTGACCTGGCCCTTGAGTTTGGAGACTCAAATCTGCAATGAATTCCAATGGAGTGTAGACTTCCCAACTCCAGAGGAGGAAAACCAGGCGTTCAAGACATCTTCTAGCACTTTACACATAAACTGAAAATTATCACAGAACTCAAGTTCCTTCCTACTTTTATAAGCAAGTATCTGGTGCTCTTTTCAGATCTTGCTGGAAACGTCATTTTATTCTGTTAATGTGGCTTAGAATCCTACTTTTAGAGCTAGGAAGCAGGTTGAAGACCATGGGTGAGATAAGCTAAGTAGTTTACTCAATATTGAGGGAATGGCAAATGAGGATCCACATTGCCTGACACTCAGTTTACCTTTCTCTCTACCCTGCAATAGACATTTTCTCAGATGTGATGGATATTTATTGCACATTAGCCATGTGCAACACACCCAGGGGTTACAGAGCTGAATGCTGCTAGAGTCACTAACTAAAGTACCCGATCTTGAAAAGATGTGTCATTTTACAGGCCTCTTTGCTGACCAGAAAAGTCGCAAGTCTCACTAAAATACACGCATCCCCTAAGTGTCCCCATTGTTTCTTCTAAGATGTGCTTGACAAGCTCCTTGATGTCCCTCAGCTTATGGAAAATTCCTTGTCCTGCTTAATTCAGCTGTAACAACCCAACTAACTCTCCCTAACAGCCCCCCTGTAGCAATGACTAGCTACCACCACCACCCCATTCCATAGAAGCTACATAAACTTCTAGTCTGTAAGCAGACATGGGCTCCAACCTTTCCTGGGGAGTCCCTCCACAGGTTTTAGTCCAATAATACCTATACTTCCATTGAGGTGACTCTGTCCCCTTCCTCCCGGAACCTTTCAAATGCACTCATCCCCTCATAGTGGGACTTGGAGATATTTTGAGTTTTAATAATTAAATCATCACATGGAACTTTGTATGGAATTTTAGAGGAATATCTGAAGTCAACTCTCCTCATAGGCCTAATTCTTAACGTCTAAGTTGAATCTTTCCATCCTCTTTGCAGCCCTTCCCACTACAGAAGGTGAGTATCTTGGCAAGACTACAAATGATGATGATGATGATGTCATTGATGGCAGCAATGATGATGATGATGATGATGATGATGATGATGATGATGATGTCATTGACGGCAGCAATGATGATGATGATGATAGCAGCAATGAAGACAATAATACCAACCATAAGACACTGACTCCATGTCAGTCATTATGGTGGAACCTCATATACATTGGTGTATTTAATCCTTTCAACTACCCTAAGAGGAATATACTATTATGTCTACTGTACAAAATATGCCAATTGCTCAATCAGAAGTTAGTTACAAGAAGGTTTACCCCCAGGCATGCCTACACTGCTACTATCTCCCAGGTTCTAGGCCTTGGGATTTTCTTTGATTATCAGTTGAAAATTACTCTGCCCCACCTCCCTGAATGTGTGTGTGTGTGTGTGTGTGTGTGTGTGTGTGTGTGTGCACTCACATGTGAGAATTGAACCCAGGGCCATTATACCTTCAAGCTACACCATCAGCCCATTTTTTAATTATTATTTTTAGGTTGCTGAGAATCTTGCCAAATTGCAGAGGATGGTCTCAAACCTGGGATTCTACCTCTGAGCTATACCCCCAACTCTATTTTTTATTCTTTATTTTGAAACAGGGTCTCACTAAGTTTCAGAGGGCCTCACTAAGTAAATGAGGCTGGCCATGAATCCTCCTGTCTCAGCCTCCCAAGTACTGGGATTACAAGGGTGCACCACCACGCCTGGCTCAAGTCTCACAAGTACTGGGATTATAGGTGTGTGCTACCATGGCAGGTCCCCTCTGGATTTTAATGTCTTCATCTGTGAAATAAAAGAGTAGAAGAAGATGGTTTCCAATCACTCTTCTAGGTCTTCTCTGCTGATCTCTTGTGCCACAAAGGAAGGAAAACACTGTATAAAAGCTAAGGGTGATTTTTCTCTGAATTACCAAATTCAGACCTCCTAGCATGCAAAGACTTTAGAATAATATAAAGTTAGTGGAGTACTTACAGGCTTGTTACACCCTTATCCTTTTACATCATTAACCTTCATCTGGGTTCTAGTCTCCACTTTGTTTTTTAAGCTAATGGGACATACAGCCACATGAGAGAGTAACATATAGTCTTTAACTATGCTATTTAAAGAAGAGGTCTTTACTTCCTAATAATGACCAGGAGGAATTTGTTTTTAAAAAAAACAGAAAGGAGGCTTATGTTATAGGTTAACAGAAAAAAGCAGGATATAAATAATGAGCCATGATTTTAAACACAAGGAAAGAAACAAACATATTCAACTAGTGGATGTATCTGCACAAGAGGATTTAGAAGATTTTTTTCTCCTTTTTCCTTATTTTTCTTATTCATGTAAGCTAAAATTACCTCTATAATTAAAAAGGAGCCCTTTCTTTATGAAGAAAGAAAAGATGCTCAACATTCTCACAGTGATTTCTCCTGAGAAGAAAGAAAATACTTTCCTGAAAACATCTCAATAACAGTGTGGTAAAAATTCCAGAAATACAGGTTTGGAGAAAAACACCATTATTATCTACTATGAATGGGGAAAAAAATGTCCTCTATTGCCTCAGGTCTGGAAGAATTAAGTTTTAGAGGATGTCACAGGAATGCTGGCAGGGGGAGCTGTGGTGGATTCCAGGGACACAGCTTGCAGAGCTAGGTCCGGGAAAAGGAACAGGTGCAGCAGACAGAAGCAGCAGACTGTGGCAGCCAAGTGATGCGGGCCCATCCAGAAATCCTGGCCTGGACCGGGCTCTCTCTGAGTGGACCTGCCCGGCACTGGCCAGCCACACGGCCAGGGGTCATACCATGAGCACAGACACACTTTCCTCCCCAAAGCAGGGCAGCAGGGAACCAGTAACATATTTCAAAGGAATCTACAAGTGTTCACAACACTCTATGCTTTTGTTAGGCTGGGGGTAAACACATTGTGTAGATACGCCACTGTTTCTATGTAATTACCAATCTATACATACCTACCCATATGGCCAGGTTACAACACAGATCAACATCTGTGGCTTTGGATGGTTACAATGAAACACTTTACTCAAATAGCTCTCCAAACAGTAACAAGAACTCAGGAAAGATTACAATTTTAAAATCCACATTTGGATACTGTCAGTTACTTAGGAACCTGTCTCACTTCAGACAGAGTATTTTTACTACTCTGTAGCAAAGTAGATAAAAGACACATTTGATACACAAAGAATAGGGTCATTAGAAGAGGAAAAGTCAGCTTCCCCTTTGGGAAAAGGACCGACAATACTTGGCGTTCAACACATCACACCCACCCTGATTTGGCTGAGGTCTGCAAGGACACCAGGGTGCCAGCTTCCCAAAAGCTCCAGGCTTGCCCTACACACAACACATCACTCTGGGCCTCGCAAGCACTCTCCCCAGCAAGGAGGCCAAAACACAGAGGTCTGGTGTGTTTCTTAATGGGTTTGTTTACTGATTTAAGTAGACAAGTTTCCGATCATTGCTACAAAACTGCTTGAGTAACTATATAAAACTTGAAAATAACGTAATGTTACTAGACAAACAATACATCAAACTTATTTTGTTTGGGTTTGACAAAATTTGCTTCTTTTGTTTCTAAGTGCGAAGTTGGCAGCTACAGACTTCACCTAGCAGTAATTAAATACACCTAACATTAGATAAAGAAATTTAGCCTACCTCATCAAAGGTGGTGTCATCTTTCTTCAAAGCTACAAAATAAAAAGGGAAAGGAAACAGTTACAGTGAGACATCCGAAAGAAAGCAAATATCTAAGTTCTAGAAAACAGAAAATAAACATAGCAGTATGGTGTTTTCATTTCAGAAAGTAAACTTGTACCCCCACTTGAACAACAATGTGATAACACAAATAAGAAAACTGCAAATTCAAGGGAATTGCATAGCATGCATCTTCTGAAATTTTTTTCATAAATGTATAAATGGAACTATCCTCCCAAGTATGGGGAAAAGTGTGCATATCTTTCTTCCACCCCTTCTTTAGCTGAACACTTTAATAAAAATATAAAAGAAAAGTCAGGGGTGGTGGTGCATGCTTGTAGTCCCAGCATGTGGGAGGGCTAAGACAAGAGGATCTCAGTTCGCAGACAGGCTCAGCTACTTAGTGAGGCCCTTTGCAACTCAGTGAGACCCTGTTTCAAAATAAAAGAATAAAAAATAGTGCTGGGGGGGGTGTAGCTTGGAGGTAGAATACTCCTGGCTTCCATATTCCCAGTAACACACACACACACACACACACACACACACACACACACACACACACACAATAAAAGAAACACAGAGTAATCTTAAAGAAACACCACCACCCCCATAAAAACACCTGGTTTGTAAGCATATACCACCACGTTCAGATCTTAGGGTAACATCTTTTCTGCATAGTGCCCTAAATGAATAACATTACAGACGGAGAGACCTTCACGTGTGGTAATAAAAGGCCAAGTATGTAAAATAAGCACTGCAGAATGAGATGTAATTCAAACATTTGAACACGATACATTTTATAACAAAGTATTTCCCAAAAAAACCCAATACCTTCAAAATAGTTTATAGGAACAAATATTTCAAATTAAAATGTGCCTAGCTTCAAACCTAGAATTTTATCACTATAAAGAGAGAATATCACTTATAGTTAGCAACTATCTAGTTCCTTATAGTTAGCAACTATCTAGTTCCTTAAGTTTTATAATTACTTAGAAGGTTTCAGAATAAAGAAAATGTACAAAGTAACTAATTTATCTCAAACTACTAGTTGGAGAAATGTTTCAAATTTACAAAACTGTGCATGGGAGTTTACAGGTCTATTAGATAGTCTGAGCCTAGATAGAAGAACTTAGGTAGCTCTTATTTTGAAAGCTATGTTCTGGCAAAAGCAATAAAAAGCAAAGTATTTTGGTAATTAAGCTCTGAGAGAAGTAATGTGCCTAAATTGAAACTATCATATAAAAGCTTATAATGCACACTCTAGCAATCTTGAAAGGTTATTTTATCTGTTTCATAGCATAAATTTTTCTTTCCCAAAAGACCAAGAGGTATGTGATTGTGGTGGCGAATTAATCGGGAACACAGGTAGGCTGAGAAAGATAAACACCATTTATAAAAGTTCAGTTCTTAGTGTTTCCCTTTTGCCTAAGAAACTCATCTATAAAAGATTTTTCTACTTTATTAGAGAACAATTTATTCTGAATGGAAAATAAAAAAGACAGTCCTTTTTCCTGGTCTCAAATGGCTAATCCTGCATTCAGCTACTTGGCATATGTTTTATTACATATTTGATGTAATTTATGTTAAATCTGAAATAACCTATTTCGATAGAAAGATAAAAAAATACTTGATGATTCCTAATAGCTACATTTTTACAAGACTTTGATCTCTAACTTAAAAGTCTCTCTTTAAATCCCAGTCAACAATACTGACTGTAAATACTCCCTACTTCTTCAACCCAAGGTGTGTTCTTTAATCAACATCCTTGACTGAGGAGTCCTTGATGAAATATTAGTGATAGAATTCTAAATACAGACAAGTTGCTCCATCTAAAAGAAAACTAATTTCTTTGGAGTAGGAAATGAATAGTTCATTGATTTCAAATAAAGTCACCTATTAGATTATGATTATACAGCCTCATATCTAGCTCTTTTAACAAAGATTAATGAAGTGTATATTGTATGACTACCATGCATGATGCAAAACTATAGCAGCAAGCTTATAATTCAGAACACAAACTTTTAAATATATTTTCTCTACTTTAGTCATGATTTTTAAAAAGTTTTGAAATAAGCCATGTGTTTTCTTAAGCAGAGCTGATCTGCAGGTGATACCATCTTTTGGGAATTGCAAGCATGGAATTAAAACCATTTCTCGGTTGAGAAATGAAGCGAGCAAAAATCCAGACCATCCTGAACATTCAGATTGAATCATTTCCTTCTTATCTCCCAAGTCCTAACAATTCCCCAGCCCCTGGATAAAGAGGTAGGGTTTGGAGCAAACAAGAGGAGACAATAAAAGAAAAAATTAGAGGTGTCTTTGTTGTGATAGAAGAACAGGAAGCCAGATTCTCTCCACTTTGCAAAACTCTCAAGTCTCGGATACTACAAGGAGAACATTTTTAGACCAAGGGGCCCATTACTTAACTGAAATTTTGTGCATCTAGATTGATAACTATACCTGGTTTCATCTAAATATTGAATCCTCGTGCTGAAGAACACTTAATAGTGACAACAATGACCAATTAAAGGTGTCCTTGCTAGATGTTTATCAGATCACTGACAAATAAACTCTGACCTGTACATATACCACAACATCTTCTTATTGATTACCTTCCCCCACTGTCATTAATTATTCATGTAAATGTAAAACCACAATCGTCTTAAAGGATACCACAGAATAACAAGTCCGGTATTCTGGATTAACAAAGGGGTAATATTTTGTACCATTGAAGATGATCAGCTATTCAGACCTCTGTGCAAACTCTACTCCCTCTGGAAAGCATTCCACAAACTGACCAAGATGAAAAAGTGCTCCCCCTGGGTCCTCCAACGGAACAGCAAATCTCACTCATCTTCAGGGCATGGTTGGAAGTCTTACACTGTCAGTGCTCATTCATTGGCTTGTCTTCCCTTAAATTCCTTGAGAATGGGGACTAGGCACAGTGATCACTAAATCCATGTGCCAGAACAATACCTCACACACAGGAGGTGCTCCACAGTAATTTGTAGAAATAATGAGCTCTATTTCAATGGCAAAAGTATACCATCTTATATTTTGAATACATGAAAGTTTTGGCACATAAAACTTTTTCTCTCTTCTCTCTTTCTATCTTCTCTTCCTTCTCTTAAGTTTTCGGCACATGCCTTTTTCTCTCTTCTGGAAGTACCAAATTTAAATCTTTTTTTTTTTTTTGGGGGGGGGGGCAGTGCTATAGATCAAGCCCAATGGCCTCATACATGGTAGGCAAGGGCTCTACCACATCCCCAGGCCAAATTAAAATCTTTAAAACTGCATTATGAAAGGATATGGTATAATAGTTAAATTCAGTTTCTAAACCTTTAACCTTATATTTCTTTTTTACTGACAGAATGGGCTCATCAAATGACAACTAGAATCTACTCTTACAACACAAGATAATGAACCAAAAATTCAGCATAATTCCTGACTCTTCCATTCAGTTCTCTCATAGACCGCATCCTTTAAAGAAATGGTACACATGGGTTCATCTCAAACACTGTGGAGTATAAACTTCCTTTCCCTAGTAGATAATCTAGCTTAAGTGTGAAGAAATGCATTCAAATCAATATGAAGAAATGTCAGCTTGACCTTAATCATACAATGCATATTACAGAGCCTTTTTCCTCCTAAGAAAGAAAAGGAGAAATGGATTTTAATATAGCTAAACTACGCAATAATTAAATTCCTACTTGACATAGCCCTTTTTTCTTCAGTGAGAAAACTACAACATTCCTAAATAAGTGGCCATGTTGACACTAGTAACAGAAAACCATAAATATTCACTACTGAAATTGATGGTTGACTTTAAAATTCAATTACACCCATCTTATAAAAAACCATGGCTATATCATAGTTACTCCCTGACAGACGTCATAAATTAAGAGCACTGTGGCCTGAAAGCCAGTGGTTTTATTACACCTTTTATGAGATAATCTCAGGTCATCAGTATTTGGGATGGGTGGTGACTAAGTCAGCATGATCTCTGATGTGTGAATAAATTCAGAATTAGCATCCCTACTTTTGAATTAGGAATTATTATCATTAATAACAAACACTGGGCATCACATACTTTCACTGCCCTCCTTTCCTATAGATAAATGAGTAGTGATTTCTTACACCTAAACAATGGTATCATGCACATCATCAAATAGCCAGCTACACTTTTTAATCATACTACAAAAGCAAATAAAGTCAGCACATTTATTTCAAATGTCATCTTAAGTTGGCTAGAGGAAATTAATACAAATGCAACTTTGGGATTAGCCAACAGAAATAAATGGTTCACCCTGATCTCCTTATAAAGTGCTGATCAAGAAAAGAGGACCCTAGGGGATAAATGGAGAAATTGGAAGTATGACAAGATCCTCCAGCACTGACCTTTACCATGTAAAAGACACTGCATCAGATATTTTAGGTATCCCACCTCATTTAATTTTCACAACAACACTAATATTTACAGATGAAAACTCTAGAATTTAGGGAATTACTCCTGGTTGCCCAAGACACACACCACGCAGGGAAACTGGGGTTCAAACCCAGACCTGTTTAATTCCAAAATGCACCCTCTCTTCAGGCTGCCTATATCACAAAGTCTGTGGTCACTTATCCCAGCCTCTTGCTCTCTACCTGTAAGATCAGTTATGCCAGGATGATATGATCCCTAATCACGACAACGTACTGTGGACATTCGCTGAGTATTAAGTGCCACACGAAATATCATGTGTTTTATTTCACTAATTACCAATAACAAAACTGAGCTGCACATGAAATACTGAAGCTCCGAGAAGCTGAGGGCCCTACCTGAGGTCACTCCACTAGGAGTGCTAAGAGCAGGAACCCTGGTCTATCTGGCACGCAGCACATATTTTCAGCTCACTCAATATATTAAACCGTAGTGAAGGCTAACAGCCTCTAGCACCTCAAGACTTTAAATAATTATCAGAATATCTTCACTGCTTTTAATTTTGCACACACACACATGCACACACAAATCAAATAATAAACAAATAAAGACTTTTTTTTTTTACTGGATTGCCATTTCTAATGAACATCCTGGGCTTAGCACACATACAGTTATAATCACTTAAAACTTTAGTACCTCCTCTTCCAGTATTTGAGTATGAGATTTGCTACTCAGATCCACATCCTCCTTCAATACAAGGAATAATCAATTACGCTTACTTCACTGTACTATTTCCTAAAGGGAGGATATAAAATCTACTAGATCTTAGAAGACCTTTTTAACAAGAGTTGGACTCAAAAAGAGTTTCACATCACTAAAATCTCCATAAGCTAGAAAATCCAATTAACTATAATACCCTATTTGCCAGCATTGTAGTTAATCCAAATTTTACTGATTGTCCATCAAAGGCTTAAAATTATTTAAACATAAGGAATTTTTATATTAATGTCCTTGGTTTCTTACTGAGACTCAACTGCAATGAATTATTTAGCACAAAACTGGAAGGGCTCCAACAGAGTCATTAGCATTAGTAAATATACAGTTAATGTGCTTTAGAACAGGGCTTAATGGACTCCAGGCCCTGGCTCTGAGATGGTTTGGGTTGGGGGCTGAAACATCCTTGTTAATAATGCACAGGACTCAACACCTCGGCTCTCACGCTCTTCTTGGCTTCAAACTTCATATGGATGTAGGAACTCTCACAGGCGTCCCTAACTCTGAAGTGCATAACTGCAAATATCCAGTACACATTTTTAAAAAGGACCAAATATTGGCTTCACAAAAGAACCCACAGTCATCTTAGGGAAGGTTTTATATGTCCACATTAAAAAAAATAATAAAGAAAAAGAACGACGGAATTGTGACCCACGTTTTCCCTCTCTTGGAGTTTGCATATTTTACAATGAGCGAGTGGAAACTGGGGCTGTAATTCACATTGGCGCGCCTGGGCTTTATTTAAGGAATTAGCACGTTTATGATTAATTCCCATTAACACCTTCATTAACATAGATGGCGTGTAAAACAAAGGCTAGACAGCTTCTTGGGCACGGTGATGGGTTATGTATTGTGCTTCTGGGTTTCGCTTGCTGAACAGTTACCTGTATCAGAGAAAGTTACGACAGTAACTGGAAGCTATGTCTTCGGGTTAAAGGGGTTTTTATGGCCAATACTCGGAATCATACAAACCCACTCCACCTGACAGCTGTCACCCTCTTGCAGCCGATGACAGGGATTTACTTTTAAAGTAGCCTAAACATTCCTCCGAGGGTTTCTGTGAGTCGACTGATTTAAAGACAATAGCCCCTGAGCTCTAGAAAATGGAGCAAGTTCCAGAGAGACGTGTTCCTCCAGGTCCAGGCAACTTCACAGAACGCATCTCCCCCCGGCAGCAGGAAGGTTAAGAGCCCTCGGGACCGAAGACCCAAATCTCCCCTTCTAGGACCCGGAGTCCTGAACAAGAGGTCCCAGGGCGTCTGTCCCACTTCCCTTTGGGTTGGTTTTGTGAAACGAGAGCAGGGCGCACTCCAGCGTCTCACCGATACCGACTACACACCCAATACCGAAGCTGGCGCGGAAAAAATTAAACAAAATAACAGCCAGTGGCCGGGGCGGCGCAGAGCCGGGGGCGCCCCCGGCCGGGACCCTCGGGCGCTGGCGGCGGCAGGAGGGGCCCCGGCGGGGCGCCCCCGAGGGCCGACCCGGGGAGGGCGCCCGGCTCGGCGGGGACCCCCAGGTCCCGGCGCCCGCTCCGCGCCCGCGCGCCACTCACCGATGCGGCCGAAACTCTCCGACAAAGTTCTCCGCAACTTCTTCATCTTGCCGACCTTCTCGGCCGGCTGCGGCTCCAGGAGGTCGCACATCGGGACGCGGCGGGAGGACGCGGGCGGCGGCGCTACGCGGATCCCCGGGCCGCGCTCCCCATCGCGGGGGCCCCGCGCCCGCCCCGCGCCCAGCCGCGCATCCTCCTCCTTTGTGACCCGGGCGGGGCGGGGGCGGCGCGGCCGACGCGGGGCGCGGGGCTGCGCGGGCGGGAGGCCGGGGCCGGAGCTGCCGCGGTGCCCAGCGACAGCCGCCCGCGCTCGGGAGGAAGCCGGGGCGCGGGGCGCAGGACCCCGATCTGCCGCCCCCCGCCGCCGCGCTGCACCGCCCGCTGCACCGCCCGCCGCGCCGCCCGCGCGCGCCCCCTGCCGGCCGGCCGCCGCGCTGCAGGGTCCCCGCGGCCCATGCGGTGACGGGGCGGGAGGTGGGTGGAGGGCCTCCCCGCCTCCGGGACACGGGGTAGAGGCTTTGATTTTTTTTTTTTTTTTTTTCATTGTGCAATGGAGAGTGTAAAGTGAAAATCCCAAAGGAAAGATGGGCGTCTCTCCCCCCAGCCCCCGTTTTTGAGGTCAGGTTCAGGAGCAGAAGCTTCAGTGGTGCCCCCCACCCTCAAGAAGGCGGGGCTCCGGCCGTCCTGAAACCCGGTCTCCGCCACAAAGTGACAAAGATGTAGACGGAGCTGATTTCTTAGGCACACTTTGTTTCTCAGTAAATAGCGAACACAGTCCTTAGTCTATTGTAGCCAGGTTTTACAATATATTCCTTACCCGAAAGACTTAGGGGCTAAAAAGATTCTGACGTCCTTTTACCTCCTCCCCATCTCAAAAAAATGAACTTTATCCCAGTGTCTAGAGAGGCTGAAGCTGGAGGATTGCAACTTCAAGGTCCTGCCTCAAAAAATAAAATAAAATAAAATGGGCTGGGGGTGTGGCTTAGTGGTAGAGTATCTCTGGGTTCAATATCCACTACTGCAAATGGGAAAAAATGTTTGTTTTTGTTATTGTTGTTGTTGTTGTTGCTGCTGCTGCTGCTGCTGCTGCTGCTGCTGCTGCTGCTGCTGCTGAAGTGGCCTTTAAAAAGGAATAAGGAGCCATGATGGTGGTTCATGCCTGTAATCCCAGCACCTGGGAGGATAAGACAGGCAGATCATAGTCCAACATCAGCAACTTAGACCCCATTCCAAAACAAAAGAATAAAAATGGGCTGGATGTGTTGCTCAGAGATAGAATGCCTCTGGTTTCAATCCTCAGTACCAAAAAAATATATATATATATGAAAATTAATAAATAGGAGTAGGGGAGGCTTTACAAAAACCCAGGACAAACACACATTGTCTTTATTCTAATAAAACTGGTGAGTGGAGAGCGCCAAACATCAGCCTCCCCAGGGAGAGAGAAGGAAGGTGGGGGAGGCTTGAATGTGTTGATTTGTGGCCAACAAACTGCTAATGAATAGAAATGTTGGTAGTCTTGAGTCATCTGGCTGCGTAAGTAATAAGACCTCGTGAGGGTGTCACAATGCTGTTTGGTTTAAAGGAAGTTTTGGGGAGTTTATGTTTTGTTAAAAGATTTTTATCTTAAGTCAAAAACTAACCCCCTGTCTTCCTTAAATTGTGAGGTAGAACACTGATTTGTTCTGCCCTGCACTGAACCAGGCCATGATAGATTGCACTGATAAAATCAGGACATCAAGCCAAGAGCCAGAGGAGAAGAGGGCTGGGCTGGGAATTTAGGCTGAGAGTCAGCTGGGGCGAACCTCGAGGATGTTGGGTCCTGGAGGCCACATCTAGACAGTTAGAAATAACATCAAGCGTGGCCTCATACAGGAAAAAGTTTGACTTTACCACTTCCTCAGATTAGTTAGGGAGAAAGTTATCAGCAGTTATGAATGAAAAGAAAAAAGCCAGCAATCAAAACACCAGCAGATTCTACAAATCAATAAAGGTGAAGAAATAGTCACTAATTTAATTTTAAAATTCTGGAAGTATTAAGGATTGGATGCAGGAGTGTCTCCCACTCAGCGACATCCCCAGCCATTTTTTATTTTTTTATTTATTATTTTTTAATGTTGAGAGAGGGTTTGGCAAAGCTACCCAGGCTGGTCTGGAACTTGGGTTCCTCCTGCCTTAGCCTCCTTGAATTACAGGTATGGCTCACTGCATCTGGTTAATTTAACAAACTATAAATCTGTGTTGTGCCATTGCTTACTCTCAAAATAGCTGTTTCAAATATGTATATAAGTGTTATTGTATCTTTATTCTTACCTCCCCAGTATTTCTTACTTTAAAAAAAGTCAACTTATGCTCAAATTATGGTCTGTGCATACACTATAATTTGCAACATTTTAAAAAAAATGACATAAATCAGCATATACTAAAATGTACACGTATAGCTATTTTTTCATGTGTAGAGTAAATAATAAAAGCATATTTAATATTAAACTATTTGTATAAATACACATATGCACTGATTCGATATACCTTGGAAACTTCTGGAAAAAAGAACAAAAAACTGTTAAGTACGCCTAAAAGAAAGAGCTTTGTCTTTGTACTTGATACCTATAAGTATCATTGGAATATCTAACCCAGAGAATATATTACTTTTATATAGCAAAATATTAATTTAAAACATAATGGAGCTGGGCGTGGTGGCGCATGCTTGTAATTCGCGTGCTTGGGAGGCAGAGACAGGAGGAACGCACAGGTTCGAAGCCAGCCATGATGGCTTAAGAGACCCTGTTTCCAAATAAAAATATAAAAATAGGTCTGGGAGTGTAGCCTGGAGGTAGAAGGGCTCCCAGGAACCTCAGTACCACACATACACAAAAAAAATTAAAACATAATGGATATCCATTTTCTTTTTCCCTACCTGACTTCAAAATTTCAACTCTCGTAACTAAAAAAAAAAAAAAAAAACTTCACCCAAGTGCAATAACACCCTTGGCAGGACAGAAACTTGGTAACCAATTTTCCATTACATGTGTACCTGCTCCCTTTCTTGGTTATATATTAAAGTAGCAAATTGTACAAGAAACTTCAATGCAAAAAAGAAATTAACTCCATGCTTTTAAGATAAGTATACCTCAAGGCTAGGGTTCAATTATTTGTAGAATTATTCTTTTCATACTTGTATTTATCTTAAATTGTAAGTTCCCTGAAGGCAGGGGCCCTAAGGTGGGAAAAGCACCACCGTGCCTATCTCAGAAGGACATAAGGTGAATGTTTCTCAAAGGTAGAATGGGTTGCTGTCACTGAAAAGTGATGTGTTGTTTTTGGAAGCAAAGATGATGCTCCAGCATCTGCATGGCATATGCATTTCCAGTGGGAGGATAGATCTGGGCCAGTTCTTTTTCTCAACCTCTGGTTCAGAAAGTTATGGTTTTGGATGGCCTGAATTAAAGTGTAGATAACCTTATACATGGGCTGACCCCACCATGGGTTGACCTGAGCCAAATCCATCAATTAAAGTATGGAAGTAGTAATAACAAGAGCTGGGGACCCGAACTCCTGAGCTGTAGGCCCTACTCCATGACTAAGTGATATGTGGTCTTAGACAACTGACTTATGCACGTCCTTATCTATAAAATGAAAAGCTCAAAGTAGATGACCTATAGCTACAAATTCTGATTCTAAATTTTCTCCTTTCCCAGCGTTTATGCTAAAAGTAGCTATATCAATAGCTATTTGTATACAAATAAGAGAGTGATCCATTAATAAACTATATGATATTCAAGATATTATTTCTAGTCATATTAGACATATATTATACTTTTATTATAAAATAAAATATCTGTCTTATTAGATAGCTTTTTCATATAAGAAAAATAATAGGCTAGTAGGCTGACAGTAAATAGTAAAGGAATGAATCCTAATGCAAATAAGATATAATAAAGAGAATTTGATTAGCATCCAAGAAAGGAAAGATATTAAGAAAGAAAATAAATTTTAAAAACAAGAACACCAAGAATGTGGATAATGAAGTAAACAAAATTTATCACTGTAAGAATATTGTCAAAGCATAGATAAATTGAACATCCAATCAGAGTATAATTACGAAAGTGGTGGAGATTCACATAATTAAATATCCTCTTAGAACTCTAAAGAGTCACCATAATCATTTTTATGGCAGTGTTTTTTTTTTTTTAACATAGCCAAGAACTGAAATAGTACAAGGTATAAGTGACCTATATCATTTTTTAGTGTGTCATCAGTAAAATTAGTAGATGAAATTCAAAACTCTTGTCATTGACTCTTATATTTCAACTCTTGGACAGAGTCCAGTCATAAAGGATTTTTGTTTTTGTTTTTTGGAAAAGAGCAAATTGAAATTATAGAGGGGAGGCACATGGAAGGTAGTAGAAATCAGTGTGCTCACACTCAGATGAATGAAGGTTCTGCGTCTCTCTTCCTCCTCGTTCTAACACCCATCAATTGCCCACTCCTAATTCAGAACCTTTTCACATTTACAGAATGATTCTTCACAAACACAGCCTGGTTGTGTTTTTTTTTAATGTAATCCTATCTTTTTCCATCATATATTTGAAGAGTCTTTATCATCCTAAGTAAAATGGCCTACTTGTAAATGACTTTACAAAGAGCAAAAAAGTAGGAAAGACATCCAAATAGTATTAAACATAAATTAGCTCAGAATAGTTTTTTTTTTTTTTTTTTTTTGTGGAACTGGGTTTCCTGGAAGCTCTTCACCTCCAGGCTACACTCCTATACCTATTTTTACAGTTTTTTATTTGGAAACAGGGTCTCCTAAGCCAGCGCGCGTGGCTGGCTTCGAACCTGCGCGATCCTCCTGTCTCTGCCTCCCAAGTGCGGGGATTACAAGCGTGCGCCACCACGCCCAGTTGCTCAGAATAGTTTTGAAGAAAATAAACTACCAGGGTCAAAGCATGGTCTAAAAATCTAGTAATTTTTCCTCTCCCATTAAACCATGCTGAATAGTTATAAGGCATATCATTCCTATTTTTCATTGTTATGTAATTTGTACTGGAGAAATTTATATGAGAAAATCTCTGCTACTATTTCCAAATAAGATACAATTTTCTTAATTTTCTTAATTATAGTCTCTAGTCTTATTTAAAGTGATGCAGATATGTCATTAATTAAGGGTTCTCGTTTCTGAATATCACCAATTTTAATGCATCATGTTACATCCATAAGAGCTAAACTTCAGAAACCAGTCCTATAATTAACTCTGGACATGGATGTGAAAGTGGTCAGAAGCTAATACCTTAGAGAACTAAACGTTATACTTTTTGATCAGTCTAGACAAGTCCTGCTAGGAGCAATTAAATTAAAAAAGTATCTCTCCTATCAAAGTCATCCTGATCTTTCCTTCCAAGACCCTTGATAGCTCATCTGCATTCTATGTCTATTCTAATCAAGTACTTACAAGCCAGCAAAGCTACGTATAGAAAAATCATATTGAAAGTGCACTGAATGTACCACATTCCCTAGCTAAAATGACTTGAAATTTTTAAATGTAATTTAAAGAACTTATGTATTATGACAGACTATGAATTGATTCGTTTTATCTTAACCCATAATACTACAAGAAACATTATTATCACTGTTACACAGAGAAATGGGTCTAGAGACGTCCAGAAAGTGTGCCCAAGATCATCACACAGGTGCCACTTGTAGACTGAGATACACCTTGGATTACCAATAGGTTTTTTTTAATAAAGTATTTTTGTAGGATGATATATGTCATTTCTTTTCATTTTGATATATTTTGAATATAATCATGATTGTATTTATTATATAGAAAGAGAGGAGACTTCAAGGAACTAGGCAAACTCAAACAGGTTAATGGATGGATCAAAATTCCTAAGTTTCAACACTGTAGTTTGCTTTTTCCTGTGTTCATTCTCTAGTAATACACACACACACACACACACACACACACACACACACACACACATATACCACAAGTTAAGTAACGTGATATTCAATTAAAGCCTAGATTAAAAAATAAAGTCAGCCGGGCGTGGTGGCGCACGATTGTAATCCCCGCGCTTGGGAGGCAGAGACAGGAGGATCACGCAGGTTCGAAGCCAGCCGCGCTGGCGTAAGAGACCCTGTTTCAAAATATAAAATAGGTCTGGGAGTGTAGCCCGGAGGTAGAAGGGCTTCCAGCAACCCCAGTACCACCAAAAAAAATAAATAAATAAATAAATAAATAAAGTCAAATGTACCGGGCGTGGTGGCGCACGCTTGTAATCCCCACGCTTGGGAGGTGGAGACAGGAGAATCACACAGGTTCGAAGCCAGCCACGCTGGCTTAAGAGACCCTGTTTCCAAATAAAATATAAAATAGGTCTGGGAGTGTAGCCCGGAGGTAGAAGGGTTTCCAGGAACGCCAGTACCACCAAATAAATAAATAAATAAAATAAAAGTCAAATAACATAAAATCACACAGTATTTTATAACTATGTTATAACTATGTTATAAAATAACTATGTATTTTATAACTATGTTATAAAATACATTCAAGAGAATAAGAAATTAAAACAACTATGTATTAAATGATACTAATTAAGTTTAATATTCTTAAGTATGATGGAAATTTATGGATAAAATGTCATAATGTATAAAAATTGCTCTGACATGGTTTAACAACAAAAATATGTTTCAATGATTCCACAACAAAAACATAAACAAAGGAGAGGAAGAAGCAAATTTAACAAGATGTTAAAGATTGGTGAATTAAGGTGAAACACACAGTATCCATTGTACTATCCTTTCAACCTTCTGTAGGCTTTCATTGTCAAGATAAAAAGGAAAAATGTATCCAGCCAATCCAGCTGATAAGGGGCAGGTCAGTCAAGTCCCAAAACTGGAGTTTGGGTCACATTGTACGAACACGTCCTTATCTGAGGAGAACATGAAAAATAACTAATGTCAGTAATAAAATGGATTAATAAAATATGGCTTGATAATTATTAATATTTAATCCAACAGTTCTCACCTATGAGGATAAATCATACCAAAATTACTTGGGGAGCATTTTTGAGGGACAACTCCAGATCATGAAGGGCAGGAGTGAGAAGAGGCAGGTATAGACTGACAGAGCCTCTGCGGCCATTACTGCTCTACACCCACCCGTGAGAACCACCGATCCAGCACTGGGACAGCAAGGTGGTGGGAGTTATTCACCCAACAGTCAGGTATAGAGGACAATGTGGCAACACATAGAACATGAAGGACAATAGGGTTGGAGAGTAACAGCCTGGATATATTTTAAACAGTAAAACAGGGAACAGTGGTAGAAGTAGAAGATAATTCTTAGTTCTAGAATCTTCTATTGAAATTTGTATAGTGTTACCAGGCCTCTGCTTCCTTATCCATAAATAAACCATTGTCTTCACTCTACTCATCTGCAAATTTAAGGGGTCGTGATTTCCTTTTCCCCATTAGGAAGCAATTAACAAATATGTGTAACTTCTTTTAAATACAAACCAAGAAAACAGACATAGGTAGGAAGAGATAAACAGAAAGGACTGGGAGAATCCCAATACTGTTTTCTCATCATAGGCAAGTAATTTCACTCTTTGTCATCTGTTTACTCATTCAACTCATCTTGGGCACCTGCGATGTCCCAGGCCCTGTGCTAAGAGCCAGGTATACTGTAGTGAACAAGATGTAGCCCTATCACCAGTACATGAAGTGGAGAGCAGGCATGATCCCTGTCTGCACAGAACCCACAGACTAGTGAGAAAAAAATGATGTTAAAACCAACATTTTCAACCAAAAGTGACCCATTTTAAAAAGGGAGAAGAATGAATACTATGGATCCTACAGCAGGAAGGTTTCACCAAAATTTGAGGGTCAGAGATGTCTGCCTTGAGCAATTACACTTAAACTTAGACCTGGAGGTCCATAGAGGTAGGCTGGCAGTAAGCAGAAGTTCCCTACAGTGTAATATGAGCCTGCATGGTGATGCACACTTGTAATCCCAGTACTTGGGAGGCCGAGACAGGAGGATTGCAGGTTCTCAGCCAGCCTCAGCAATTTGTGAGGCCCTCCACAACTTAGTGAGACGGTGTTTAAAAATAAAGAATAAAAAATCTGCTGAAAGTGGAGCTCAGAGAGAAGTACCCTGGGTTCAATCCCCAGTATGGCAAAGAAGAAGAAGAAGAAGAAGGAGGAGGAGGAGGAGGAGGAGGAGGAGGAGGAGGAGGAGGAGGAGGAGGAGGAGGAGGAGGAGAAGTTTCCTACAGTGGGATCAGCATTTATGAATCCGCTGGCTAAGGAAAAACACAGCACCTTCAAGAACCTGAAAGTATAGAATGGACAGGAGATGAGGCAGCAATTTGAGAAGGGCCAATGTGCAGACACTTTAGTAATCATGTAGTAAAGGGTGTGCATGTTTTAATTCCTATTAGAAATGCCAGGCAATACAAGTGGTAGTTTCTGTTTTTCCTGAAAACTGACTGAATACTATTGTGAATGGATTTTTTAAGGCATAAATTCACAAGCACATAAGTAATAAAGAAGAAAAGGTATCAACACAATTTCAGAAGCTAGAAAAATTATAATTAAGCAGTAACTGACTTGTTAATACCAAGAAAGCTGAATACTAAACTATCCAAAGGCTGAGAAGCAACTTGCTGAGCACTGGTAACTGATGGTGAAGAATCTTGGTTTTCTTTCCTTACTTCCCTCCTGTAATTCTGACCACCAAATTGTCCTAGAGTAAATCTCATAGTAGAAAGGCCCAGCCATTATCAATCAAACTTCCCTAAAATCTCCAAGACATGAGTAGACATCCCAGGATCTCCAGATAGTTGGTAAAGTGTCCGAGAGAGAGAGAGAGAGAGAGAGAGAGAGAGAGAGAGAGAGAGAGAGAGAGAAAACAAACTAATAAGTACAAGCTAGGAAGAAATAGGACTATGCAAGAGGGGGAAAACTTTTCTGAATATCATCAAAGATTTAATGATCTTGTGATGTTACAAGATATTGTAGCCATTAAACAAAAACTGGATACTATAAATTTTCTGGTTTCATTATAAATTTTGACTACTAAAAAATAGCCACAGAGGACAAAAATGAACTCTTGGATATGAAAAGTATTACAGTTTAAAGGAAAACATCAGGTAAAAGTTTAAATATAAAGTCAAATAAAATTTTTTTCCCAGAAAGGAAGAGGGGGATGACAGCATGGGGGAGG
This sequence comes from Muscardinus avellanarius, assembly GCF_963383645.1. Lineage (NCBI taxonomy): Eukaryota > Metazoa > Chordata > Mammalia > Rodentia > Gliridae > Muscardinus > Muscardinus avellanarius. The sequence goes on along the minus strand of NC_137795.1, from coordinate 62,029,959 downwards.
GGAGAGGAGAGAAGGATGAGAACAAGGACAAAAAAAGAGAAGGAGGAGAAAGAAGAAATGGAAAAATCGAGAACAACAAAATGTGAGAAATATGCAGGCTGTTTCAGGAAGTTAAATATCTGAATAATGAGAGTCTAAGAAATGAAGAATAGAGAAAATGGAAGAGTCATATCATTATGAAATGGTAGAACCCTATGAACAACAAAAAAAAGCTAAAAATTACCGTAAAAGTTTTCAAAAAAGAAAGACACAATTCTAAAAAGTATCAGGCATCAGAATGGCTTTAGACTTCTCAGTGACACCTCCAAATGTTAGAAAATAGAAGGGGATGGTTGTCAATCTAAGATTCTGTTCTCACCCAACTTATTAAATAAGTGGAAAGGTAAAATATAGATATATTCATGCATAAAAGGTAAGTAAAAAATGACCTCAAAGGTCCGTTTCTCAGGAAGCTATCCGCAAATTTGCTCAACCAAAACAAAACAACAACAATAACAAAAAAAAAAAAACAGAAAATGGAATCTAGCAAATGAGTTTTGATATATAAAACAGGCGGGATGATGAGAAAAGGAGAATCAAGTACTACATACAGCAAGGAAGGATGTCAGTCAAGCACAGAAGACCCCAGGAGAAGGCTCACCAAGAAAACAACATAAATAGAACAACTGAACCAGCTCACGGTGTGCTGAGCAGTATTCCAAGAGCTGGTAATGCAAGAACATACAAAGCATAGCCCTTGACTTCATGGACCTGAAGTCCATGGAACTCTTCTCCCAGGGGAAGAGATGGGCGGACAGAAAGCCAACTGTGACATGCAAGTGTACTTTAAGTCCCTGTTAGAGTGAACACTGTGAAAGCAGAGTGAATTGCTAGAGTTTTGAGAGAGGAAAGCTGTTTTTGATCATAGGCCTTCCGAAGATGATGTTTCAGCAAAAGCCTGAATTAAGTCTAAGTTTTTGATCATAGGCCTTTCTAAAATGACATTCCAGGAAAACCTTGAATTAATTTAAGGGTTCTGCCATGAGAAAATGCGTTCAAGGCTAAAGAAACAGAAAACACCTCAACCCTGAGGTAGGAATGAACCTGATTCAGCCAACAAGAAGCTTGAGGAAGGGGCAGGAAGAGGGAGAGATTGGAAGACGGAGAAATCAGCAAAGGGAGGCAGGGGCTGTATCATGCATAGCCTCATAGGTAAGACTTGGCCATTGTTCCAGCAGTAACAGGAAGCCTCAGGAGGATTTTGAGCAGGACAATGACAAACTCTGACACACATTAGATCAGCGTGTGATAGAGCCCAGGCTTCGGATTCTGTGACCATCGGCCTTTGCTCGATTCTATAGGGTGGTGCTACTGAGCATGTGAAACGTGGCTGGTCCAAATGGAGATGTGCTGGCAGAGTAAAATGCATGCATGCTAAATTTTAAAGACAGTACAAACAAAAGAAGGTCGTAGATTCCATAAAGAATTGTTTATGCCATTACATGTGGAAATGATAATAGTTTAGCCATCTTGGGTTAAATAAAATAGAACATTCAAATTAATCTCACCTGTTTCTCTTTTTATTTAGACTGTAGCTATTAGAAAATTTTAAATTATATATGTGGCTTGAGTTCTATTTCCATTGGCTAGCATTGGTCTGGACAAATTTCCTTAAAGTGGAGCCAAGCTGCTCTCAGCTGCAGAACACCGTGAGGACAAATGAAATCATTTGTGTAGGGCTCTTTGAGGCTTCTAAAGGAGACAGATTATGCAACAGCAAGATAAATTATTGAGATGACAGTCAGCTAAAAAAAATGTACTAGTTCTTCATAGGCCAAAGATAATGTTATAGCCTGGGTTGTGGTTTTGTGTTTTTTCCTACAGTGGTGATGAGTGTGCAGAAAGTCATCTGTAAGGTTCCTCTCCCCACCCACTCTTCCTCCTCCCTGAGCTCTTTTCTGACCAAAACAGCATATTTTTTAAATACCTGGCCCAGGTTAAGAATGCAGTTCGCTAGCCGTGGAAATTTTTATCCCTGCAAAGCACTCAGTCCTTCTTAGGTTTGAACCCAAGCCTATTTTACATGATAGTGTAATTATCAGGTCTACTCAAGCAAGCAGATTCCAAATGTCAGTAATTATGTCTATAATCATAATTGTAGAATATTCATTATCCTCATATTTAATTCTAAACACGATCGATTAGAATGTACTTACATTTTTTAAACTTGCACACATGTGGTAATTTGTTTTTTTTTTTAATTTTTGAAGTTTTGTCTTTGGAAAGGCTCACAATATTATAAATCAGGTAATCGTTGATGCACTTAGAATAGCTTTGTCTGTGTTTATCTCTCTGCATATGTGTGGTGCTAGAGATTTAACTCAGGGGCATTCTATCTCTGAGCTACACCCCCAGCCCAATCTTTTGTAAGTGGAAAAGGGATCTCATTAAGTTATTGAGAGCCTCTCTAAATTGCTGAGGCAGGTTTTGAAACTGCCGTCCTCCTGTTTCAGCCTCCCAGGTACTGCAATTATAGGCATGTGCCACCATGCCCAGCTACAGTAGCATGTTTTCTTTGTGGATCTGGGGGTTGATTCCAGGGGCATTCTACCTCTGAGTTATACTCACAACCCTACGCTATATTTTATTTCGACACAGGGTGTTGGTAGGTTGTTGAGAGCCTCACGAAATTGCTGAGGCTGGCCAAGAAGCTTCAGTCCTCCTATCTAAAACTCCCAAGTACTGGGATTACAGGCATGTGCCACCACAGCTAGTTCACAACAGCATATTTTAGAATGTGATTATAAACCATTGGACTTAGTATGGGTGGTACAGCTAGTTATATTACTATATCCCAAGGGTTGGATAGCAGTAGGACAATAGAAACATCAGCTGGAAAGTCCCTCATATCTTTTGCCTACTCATCCCTGTATCATCTACTTTCTCTTTTTTGTCCTCTGCTAGAAGATGCCAGGCCTTCACTCTCAATTTTCAGTTTCTATACTTGTGTCCTAAATTGGCATCTCCCTTCTTCTCAAGGACCTGAGTGTTACCTCATGCTTCTCTCCCCTACAAGTCACTGTCTCCTATTCCTACTAGGTCATCTTCATCAGCAAACAAACAACAAGCAACTGTCCTATCTTTAAACAAAAATGCCTGCAGACATACACACACACACCTTCTTTTTTGGGGGGTGAGGTCTGGGAATGGAACCCAAGGGCATTCAACCTCTGAGCTACACCCCCTGCCCTATTTTTTATTCTTTATTTTGAAACTAGGGTCTCACTAAGTTGCAGAGGGACTCACTAAGTAGCTGAGGCTGTCAGCGAACCGCGATCCTCCTGTCTCGGCCTCCCAAATGCTGGGATTACAAGCGTGCACCACCACACCCGGCCAATGACTTATTTTTATATAAGCTTTTAAAATTATATTTTAAAGCATGCTTGTAATCCCCGCGCTTGGGAGGCGGAGACAGGAGGATCATACAGGTTCAAAGCCAGCCTCGCTGGCTTAAGAGACCCTGTTTACAAATAAATAATACAAAATAGATCTGGGAGTATAGCCTGGAGGTAGAAGGGTTTCCAGGAACCCCAGTACCACCCAAAAAATTATATTTTAATTTAAATTAATTTCAACATTTTATTATTTTAATGGTTTGTCTATAAATTGATCATTAAAAGTCAGTGTGTATAATCATGGTGTAAAAATGTTTTAAAATACATATACACTGTGAAATGACTAAATAGGCCCAATTAATGTGTCTATTTTTTTGGTGCCACCACTTAATATCTACTTTCCTATTGATTTTTCAGGTATACAAGAAGTTATTAACTGTTGGCAGTTACTTCTCTTGTCTAACTGAAGTTTTGTACCTTGTGTCCAGCCTTTTCTCTACCTTCTCTCTCTCTTCCCCCAGCTCCTGGTAATCATGATTCTGCTCTCTAGTTCTATGATTTCATCCTTTTTAAGATATCTCATATGAGTGAGTCTTTTTGTGCCTGGCTTATTTCAGTTACAGAGTGTCCTTCAAGTTCATTCACATGGTTGGAAATAATATAATTTTCTCCTTTTTTTTTTTTGGTGATACTGGGGTTCCTGGAAACCCTTCTACATCTAGGCTACACTCCCAGACACCTATTTTTCATATTTTTATTTGTAAACAAGGTCTCTTAAGCCAGCAAGGCTGGCTTCAAACCTGCGCTATCCTCCTGTCTCTGCCTCCTAAACACGGGATTACAAGTGTGCGCCACCATGCCCAGCTATAATTTTCTTTTTTGTGAAGGCAGAATAGTATTCTATTGTATATTTGTACATTTATTTTACCCATTTATCTGTTGTCAGATACTTGGCGATTGTGACTAATTCTGCAGTGAAGATGGAAGTGCAGGTATTTCTCCTGTCAATTATCTTTTCTTTTATGAATATATACCCAGAATGGGATTAATGGATTATATGATAGTTCTAGTTTTAATTGTTTAAGGAATTTCTGTACTGTTTTTTTTGGGGGGTGGGTGTTTTTGTTTGTTTGTTTTTTTAGTGTCTGGGGATGGAACCCAGGGGCATTAGACCTCCGAGCTACACCCCCTACCCAATTTTTTATTCTTTTATTTTGAAACATGGTCTCACTGAGTTGCAGAGGGCCTCACTAAGTAGCTGAGGCTGTCCACAAAGTACGATCCTCAGGTCTCAGCCTCCCAAATGCTGGGATTACAAGCATGCACCACCACTCCCAGCTGTACTGTTTTTCATAGTGACTCTTCTTTTTTTAATATTCTATTTTATTTATAAGTGGAACATATTTAAAATGGTGTATATTTAGATTGTGCTTCATGCCCTCTCCTCCTCCCCATTTCCCTTCACCCCTCCCAATAAAGAGTGTCCAGGTTAACCATGTTATATTTATACTATTACAGATATTCATATGTAGCGTCTCCATTGAACAACCTCAGCTTTCTTCCTTTCCTATCCTTCCATTCTAGCTTTGCTGAGATTTCCCCTCCATCATCTGTATTACCACTATTCCCTAGCTTGGGCATATTAGAGAAAACATATGTCCCTTCTTTTTCTGTGCTTGACTAATCTCACTTAACATAATGTTCTCCAGTTTCTTACATCTTCTTGCAAATGTTCTTATTTTATTCTTCTTTATAGCAGAATAGAATTCCATTGTGTGTATTTCCCATAATTTGCAATCCATTCATCTGTTGATGGATATCTAGGTTGGTTCCATATTTTGACTATTACAAATTGTGCTGCTATGAACATGGGTATGCATATGTTAATGTAGCTCTCTGATTTCAACCCCTTTGGAAAGATACCCAGGAGTGGTATAGCTGGATCGTATGGTGGATCTATTCCCACCTTTCTTAGGAATCTCCACACAGATCTCCATAGCAGCTGAACTACTTTGCACTGCCACCAACAGTGTAAAAGAGTTCCTCTTTCCCCACATCCTTACCAGCATTTGTTGCTTCATTTCTTTATGCTTGCCACTCTGATTGGAGTTAGATGGATTCTCAGCAGTTTTGATTTGCATCTCCTTAATGGCTAGTGATGCTGAACATCTTTTCATGTATCTATTGACCATTTGTACCTCTTCTTTTGTGAAGTGTCTATTCAGTTCAGTTGCCCATTTCTTGATTGGGTTGTTTGTTTTGCTAGTGTAGAGTCTTTTGAGCTCTTTTTATATTCTGGATATTAGTCCCCTATCAGACTGGTGGCTGGTCTTCTCCCATTCTGTAAGCTTCCTCTTTAGGTTCTTGATGGTTTCCTTTGATGAGAAGAAACATTTTAGTTTGATGCAATCCCACTTGTTAATTCTTGCTTTAATTTCCTGCACTTTGGAAGTCTTATTGAGAAAGTTACTTCCTGTACCTATATGTTGGAGTGTAGGTCCTATGCCTTTATCTAATAACTTCACAGTCTCTGGTCTAATTTCTAAGTATTTGATCCATCTCAACTTGATTCCTGTGCATGGTGAGAAGTAAGGATTCAGATCCAACTTTCTACAAATGGATAGACAGTTCTCCCAGCACCATTTGTTGAAAAGACTGTCTTTTCTCTAGCGTATGAGTTTGGCCCCTTTGTCAAAGATCAATTGACTATAGATGTGTGGGTTTCTTTCTGTATCTTCTATTCTGTTCAACTGGTCAGTCTGCCTGTTGTTTTGCCAATACCATGCTGTTCTTACTACTATTGCTCTATAGTATAATTTGAAGTCCGGGATTGTGATGCCTCCTTCCTGGTTCTTGTTGCTAAGAATTGCTTTGGCTATTCTTGTTTTTTTCTTTCTCCATACAAAATTCATAACTGATTTTTCCAGGTGTACAAGAAATGTTGTTGGTATTTTAATGAGAATTGCATTGAATCTATAGATCACTTTTGGCAGAATGGCCATTTTGATGATATTTATTCTGCCTATCCATGAGCAAGGGAGACCTTTCCATCTTCCAAGGTCTTCAATTTCTTTCTTTAATGAGTTAAATAGTAGGACTCTTGTAGTTAGTAGAGTATTTAAGTATGGAGATATAAAATACTTTGAATATTAAACAAGGAGTTAGAGTATTGGAAAAAGTTTTGAGGGAAGAGAGTAGATAGGCTAGAGTGGGGAAGTTTGTAAGATAGATGGGGGAAGGAGCAAACAAACACAAAGTATCAACACAAGATACAAAAGCTAACTATTATATAATCAAAGAATAAAAAACAACCGAAAGAGGAAAATGAAAAAAAAGAAGAAAAAAAGTAAGAAAGAGGAAAAAGTTCAAGAATAAAATAAAATAAAAGAACTAGCAATGCTGGGCATGGTGGTGCATGCTTGTAATCCCCGTGCTTGGGAGGCGGAGACAGGAGGATAGCGCAGTTTCAAAGCCAGCCTCGCTGGCTTAAGAGACTCTGTTTCCCAAAATAAAATAGGTCTGGGAGTGTAGCCTGGAGGTAGAAGGCTTCCAGGAACCCCAGTACCACCAAAAAACAAAAAACAAACAAACAAAAAAAAAACCTGGCGATTGTGTGAGACCAGAAAACAAACTATCAAACATATATTTAAAAAAATCCAAATAAAAGAAAAAGAATGAAGGGGAAAAAAGAACTAAAAGACAAAACAAAAAACCAGTACTACTAATTTACAAATATGGGGTCGGGCCCATATAATATCTAAATGTCTGATTGCTGTGGTAGCTTTTGGAGTATTATCCAAAGTCTCTTAATTTGCTCTGTACTCTATTGTCAGCTTCTTAAGCCCCTCTCTGGGCATTTGGAGCCCTTTCTTGCCTTTGACAGCTTTGGGTTTAGGTGTCAGGGTGTCTGGTGTCACTGTTAATAAATTCTGTAAAAGTCCTGGGTTCAGTATATTTCCAGCCTGTAGTCAGCGCCTCTGCACTCTCCACCCTGGACTCAGGCCTGTGCTTCCCTACTGCAGGGGTAGAGGGTGTCCAAAGTAGTCTTGGAACCTCCCCTGAGGCCCTGTGCATGGATTGCAACTTGAGGACTTTTCCTGTGTCTCTGGAAATTCTAAATGGACTAACCTGTGGGGTCCCAAGGTGCACCCTGGGCAAAGAGTTGCTGTAGGGTCCCAGGACACAGACAATTACCACCAGAGTGCTGGTGGCAGTGGGTCCCAGGGCATGGACTGGGCACACAGCTATAGCTGGTCCTCGGGTGTCGGTGGGCGCGGATGCCTAGCGCCCAGTCCCAGGCTAGGGCTGGACCCAGGGCACAGGCTGGGCACTCTAGGCTAATGCCGAGTCTCGGGGCACGGGGTGGGTGCAGACAGCTAGTGCTGGATCTCGGGGTGTGTGGCAGGTACAGACAGCTATTGCTGGTTCGGGGGCACAGGCGGGGCACAGAGGCTAGCACTGGTCTCGGGTTCAGGCAGGGCACACAAGGGTAGCACTGAGTCCCAGGGCGTGGGCCAGGCATACACAGCTAGTGCTGGGCCCGAAACACGGGCTGGGGACCAAAGGCTAGCAACCCGTTTGGGGGTGTGGGTGGGGCACACACAGCTAGCTCCGTCCTGGGGTGCAGGCAGGGCCCCAGAGGCTAGAGCCAGGGCTCAGGCAGGATGCATGGGCTAGGCGCACAAGGTGAGCGCCAGGTCTAGGGGTGCGGGTAGCACAGACAACTAGCGCAAGTCGTGGGGTGCGGGCAGGGAGCACAAGGATAGCACTGGGTCCTGGGGCGGGGGACAGGCGCCCAGGGCTAGTGCCAGACCTGGGGCGCATGCTAAGACCCGCAGCTTCTTTGAACGCACTCAGATACCTGGCTTCCTTGATCCAGGTGCCTGGAGAACTTGCTGTGCTACTGTGGTCCCACCTTTAGTGAGCACACAGGCTTCTGGCTCAGGCAACACTCACTGCTTAAGATGTTGGGGCTCTATGTCCATTTTCAAACTCTTGGGTTATTTTGCCACATTGGTGTCAGTCAGGTCCAGGGATTGTAATTTGGGCCGGCAACCCGCGCTGGTGACGGTGGCCTGGCTGTGTCTACAGCAGATCCGATGCTCGAACTTTTTTTTTTTTTTTTTGCAGTGGAACTCACAGTTCAGGGTTTCTGGATTTATTCTGCCGAGGTTCCTGGATCTGTTTTGGTTCTTGAGAAATATTTATTTTGTTGGTTAAGATGCTGCCTTCTAGGTAGTTGAACTTTATTTCAGCCATTGAGAAGTGCAATGTCCCGCAGTCGCCATTTTGATTCCCTCATAGTGACTCTTCTAATTAGCATTCTCACCATCAGTGTACCCATATTTCTTTTTCTCCACATCCTCACCAAAACTTGCTGTCTTTTGTCTCTTTGATAACATCTACTCTAACAAATTTTAGGTGATAGCCATGATTTTAATTTCCATTTCCCTGTATCCCTCTAATAGCCACATCCCAGTTCCCTCCTTTCATCTCCAGATTGACCTATCCATATAGTTGAGTCTCAACAATGTATCTCAAATTTAGCATGTCTACAAATAAAACATTACATAGAAATAACAGTGATAATAAGCTAAAGAATAGTAGGAAGCCAAAAGGCAGAAAAAAAGGAAAGAAGAAGAAAGAAAGGAATGAAAGAGGGATTTTAAAAAGGAGGAATGTGTTAAAATATAAAGTTAAAACAAATCTAGTTGTCTTTTATTTGCAACTCTAGAGTTGGGTAAAACCTATAAAATATGAGTGTTCTGAAGAACTGAGTAAGAGACTAGTTTTTATAGGCTGAAGAAAGCAGAGACAGAAAACAAAAACTGGATTGGTCTTTTAAAGTTTTCTTTGGATTAA